>NC_137025.1:20163066-20763066 GCF_032717465.1 Coenobita brevimanus
GTTAGGGAAATACGAGAAAAGCAAGACAAGACCTCTAAAGGTGACTTTCCAGAGTGTAAACACTGTGGAAGAGATACTAAAAAATGCAAAGAATCTTATGGAAAAAGAGGAGTTCAAAAATGTATGGATAAAAAGATGCCTAACACAAGAGGAACTGGAATTACTGAAAGAGAAAAGGGAGGAAGCAAAAACAAAAAATGAGGGAAGATCAGAAGAGGACAAGAAGAAATTTTTTTACAAAGTAATAGGATTGCAGGTACGAAAGTGGTACACAAACAGGATGGAATAAAAAGGAGGAAGGTAGCAGAACCATGTCATGACAAGTATATAAACAAGATGATAAAGTTGATGTACTCAAATGTGGATGGAATGGTATCTAAATTACTAGAGATGAATGATTATGTCAGAGAAAATGAACCACAAATAATATGCCTAACTGAGACAAAATTACCACCAAGGACATACTAAACTTAGAGGAATACAATATATGGAGAAGAGACAGAAATTTAAAAAAAGGAGGAGGAATTATAATATTAACTAAGAAAAATCTAAAAGTCAAGGAAATAAACCTAGATATACCATCACAAGTAGAACTGATTGCAGTAGAGATCGACACATCTGAAGGTAAAGTAATTGTAGCCAATTTGTATATGCCACCCAGATCAAACACATGGGAAAGAGACGAATATGAGGACCTGGCAGAGAGTACAATTCAAAGTATAAGATCCTTGCTACATAAAATGGAAGAGAAATCGGAAAGAATTATACGAACTGGGGACTTCAATACAAATATAAATTGGAATACTCTTGATATAAATAGCCAAGAAAGCTGTTGGGACCAAAAGCTCCTGGATCTCGTACAAGAGTTCTTCCTAACGCAACATGTGAGGGAAACCACTAGAAAAAGAGGACTTGATGTACCTTCAGTGCTAGATCTAATATTTACTAGGCAAGAAAATGACATTGACAGTTTAATATATCACCCTCCACTCGGCAAAAGCGATCATGCAGTACTAAATTATAACTTCAGGATAGCATATGACATAGTAAACAGCAATGACAGTTACAAAAAGAGACTAAACTATAAAAAGGGAAATTATCAAGACCTAAAGAAGTATTTCTTAGAAGTTGATTGGGAAAATGAGCTTAGAGGACAAGATTTAAATGCTGTATATAAAAAATTTTGTGAATTTTATGAAATAGGAGTCCAGAAGTACATCCCACAGCACAAAGAAGCAGATAAGAAAATACAGAAATGGTTCAATACAGAATGTAAAAAATCAAAAGAAAGAAGAGATTTGTTGTGGAATAGATACAGAAGACACAATAGTGAAAGGGCGTATAATAATTACAAACAGGCAAGAAACGACTATACAAGAATAAGGAGGGAAGCCCAAAAACAGTTTGAGGAGGAGATAATAAATAAAAGTAGTGATCAACCAAAGCTGTTTTACAGCTATATCAGAAGCAAAACCAAAGTAAAAGATATAATACAATCCATTACGGACGAGGGATTCACTTATACACAAGAGAAAGATATTTGTGAAGCACTAAATAAGAATTTCCAATTAGTTTTTACAGAAGAAAAAATTTTTGAGAGGGACTATGTGGAACACGCATGTCCACACATACTACCAGATATACAAATAGCAGAAAAAGTAATACAGGAGGAGTTAAGTAGATTAGACAGAGGAAAAGCAAGTGGTCCTGATGAAATTTCATGTTGGGTGTTACGAGAATGTGCAAAGGAGTTAAGTAAACCATTATTTTTAATTTTCAAGAAATCCTTGAGTCAAGGGAAACTACCTGATATTTGGAAAAAAGCAAATATTGTCCCCTTATTCAAGAAAGGAAATAGACAAAATCCTCTCAACTACCGACCAGTATCACTGACCAGTGTTGTAAGCAAGGTCTTAGAAAAACTTATAAGAAAAGCTTGGGTAAATCATCTAGAAGAACACAGTATGATAACAGAAAGACAGTTTGGTTTCAGAAAAGGAAAATCATGTGTTACTAATCTGTTGAGCTACTATGACAGAGTAACAAACACAATACAGGAAAGGGAAGGATGGGTGGACTGTATCTATTTAGATTTCAAGAAAGCTTTTGACACAGTACCACACCAAAGACTTTTATGGAAACTGTACCATCAAGGAGGAATTCGAGGCAAACTGTTTTGTTGGATGCAAGACTTTCTCATAAAAAGAGAAATGAGGACAGTACTAAGAGGAAACTACTCATCATGGAAAGAAATGACTAGTGGAGTACCACAGGGTTCGGTGCTGGCACCGATCATGTTTTTAGTGTACATAAATGATATAAACAGTAACACTGGAAATGAGAGCTATCTGAATATGTTTGCAGATGATGCAAAAATACAAAGGAGGATTACTAGCACAGATTCTTGTAGGGAGCTACAAGAAGAATTAAATAAACTTCATGAATGGAGTAGTACATGGCAAATGGAATTCAATGTGGACAAGTGTCATGTAATCAAGTTTGGTAAAAGTGGAAAAAGACCTGATTGGGATTATAAGTTAGGAAATAAAACCCTATACACATCAGAAAGAGAGAAAGACCTAGGTGTGATTATCAATAACAGACTATCTCCGGCTGACCACATCAGCGAGAAGGTACGGAACATGTATACACTGCTTGCAAATATGAGAATAGCATTCACATACATAAATGAAGACATGCTAAGAAGGATAATAACATCATTCATTAGACCAACCCTGGAATATGCATCAGTAGTCTGGAGTCCTCATCTCAAAAAGCATATAGACAAGAATGAAAAAGTTCAAAGGGCCGCTACAAGATGGATACCAAGCTTAAGGGACCTAAGCTACGAAGAAAGACTAAATAAACTGAATCTGGCAACACTACAGGAGAGAAGGAAAAGAGGTGACATGATAATGCTATATAAGTGCATATCAGGAAAGGAGAAAATAGACATAAATGATTACTTAACATATAGAGAAGCATCAGCAAGAGGACACTGCAAAAAATTGCATAAAAAGAGAGGTGATAAAGACGTAAGGAAATTCAGTTTCCCAAACAGAGCAATTGATCAATGGAATGCACTACCGAATGAAATAGTGTGTGCCAAAACAATTCACAAATTTAAGGAAGGTTTATGATAAATATGGTCTAAGACACGGGACAGTACGAGCTTGGCTCATTCCTGTAAAGATACCATTAGGTAAGAACAATTAGGTAAGGTAAGAACACACACACACACACACACACACACACACACACACACACACACCGCTCGCTGGTGCAGTGGTAACGTTCTCGCTTGCCATCTGGTAGACGGGAGTTCGCGCCTCGCTCAGGTTGCGAAAAGTTTCACTGACGAAATGAGTGGTTACTGTCCCCCTTGAGCAAGGGGACGGGTGTGTGGGTGTGTGAAGGTCACAGCCTTGCCCTTAGATCGGACTATATGAGCTCTCAGTTCCCTTCCGGGAGAGTAAAATGCTGAGGATCACGACCATCAAGTGATCCTGACCGACCCGGTGAATTACATAGTTGGGGTGGATTTCCTTACACGAAAGATGAGTCTCACCGCTTAACTCAGTCTGTCGGCAGAAAATAGTACCGGGTACTCTTTACAGGGAGTTTGCCGGGCCGTAGATAAGGGGCTTCATTCCGGCTACATACACATGATTTTATGCGATACGAGTAAATAAGGTGCTCGAGCTAAACAGGGAATTTTTCCTTTGGCTGATGAAGGAGTTTAATCCCAGGATAACGTCTCGTCGGACATAATGAAAGATGGGTTTTATTCTGGGTAACGCCAGTTGACTTTGTCAAATTATTAGGCAGGCCGCGTAACTTCTGTTAAATGTCTCATGTTCACATTTTTTTCTCTCTCTGGTGGTTGGCACCTGGAGATTTTTGGCAAACTTATGAGTATTTTTCTCATTAACTGGATATCTCTCTCTGGACAGAGAGGCAAATTACTTTCTGAAGCCCAGTTTTTTGTTAAACCAACAGCATTTATCTCCTAATTCATTACTTCAACGAAAGCAATCCTAAAAAAAAGTATCACAAAGCAATGCAAGTTCTAGAGACTGATGAAAGAAATAATCACACTGTGGCCTGTTTCCAGTGGATCACAGAAATCCAGGGTTTCTCATCCCTTGCATTTCCCTGTGCCAGTCTGCCTCCACCTCATTATTCCAAAATTCAGAGGCGCCCACCATACACGCTCTCTCTCTCTCTCTCTCTCTCTCTCCTCTGTTAACAAATAAATGTTTCGAACTTGTTCACTCTGTGTTCGCTGGTTCAAACCTATAGGAAGTCTTGGAGTGGAACCAAATATATATATATATATATATATATATATATATATATATATATATATATATATATATATATATATATATGTCACTTGCTTGGCTCTATACGAGAAACAAGTTATTAAATAATCATTATGATATATTCGTATTATCAGAGTCAAACCTTCAAAGTAAATAGTACTATTGCTTTATCCATTAGTACAAGCCCAAAGCTGAAGGGATATTTTTCGACAGAAATGCATCGAAGGCAACTTCTGTGCTCGTGAATGTGACTCTGCCACATTCACGGGTTGGCTGGACGAGGGTGGCTAAGAACTCCTGGCCGCAATAGTACATAGCAGGTGAAATGGCCATATAAAGCGTAGCGTCCCCCTTGATCTCTGTCCTTTCTTATGGCAGTCAGGGAAGTGAGGAGGTGAGGTGAGGATGCAATATGGCGCCCACATGTCACATGACCGGTTCTCGGCCAATCACAGGTGACCGCGCGAGGTGAGGTCTGAAACCGAGTTGGCCAAATTCTTCCTACTCTATGGCTCTGGGCACAGGCATCCCTCCTCAAGCATCCCCTTGTCTCCCCTCTCCCCTTAGGGATCCTTACGATAAATGAACTTTTAAATTGCCTATGATATTTTCTTTTAAAAGTGTGGGTAAATATTAGGAAATATATAGGAACTCACTGGTAACATATTAGCCTCAAGTGTCATCATTCAAATGAAAAAAATAAATACTTAATCGATGTAGATAGTACACATCATGATAAAAATGCATAAAAACATGGGATATTACAATGCAAGTTGTAAAAATATCACTGGCATTAATTTCCAACAGTACAGTGGTCTGTAATTATGGTAAGTTACGTACCTAGCAGACATGATCTGAAGTGCTTCAGTGTCCAGATCACACTGAGGCATTCGCACTTCGTGGCAGCGCGGTTGGCCTCCGACGTGGTCAAGGTCCAGCTGGCACATGCCATGATGTGCTCCTTGCCTTTCCTGACTTGTGTGAGGACGGCACCTATCCTGACTGGGGAGACATCGGTGTACAGCTGGAAGGGCTGGGTATAATCAGGAAATGCGACTATCAGTGCTGTGGTTAGGTGGTGCTTGAGTGCCTTGAAAGCCTTGAGCCTCAGGGCAGTCCATTGGAATGACTCCATTTTTTCCATCAGGTTGTATAGGGGTTTGGCGATGGTGGCGAAATTTATTAAAAAAAAAAAATCGCCGGTAGTAGCAGGTGAGACCAAGGAAGGTACAGACTTCTTTGACGTCTGTAGGTGGGATGATCTCTGCTATGGCTCAGAGCTTGTCAGGATCTGGGGCGACCTTCGCATGAGATGACGTGGCCGAGGAAAGTGATAGACTCTCGTGCCACATTGCACTTGGATGGTTTGAGTTTCAGACCTGTGATTTGTATGCGGTGCAGCACCTCCTAAGCAGCTGAGGTGTTCTTTCCAGGTGCGCCTGAATACAATAATGTTGTCCAGGTATGCTAGGCACGTCTCCCAGGTGAGCCCTTGCAGGACTGACTTCATTAGGCAGGAGAAGGTGGTCGGTCAGTAACACAGGCCAAATGAGAGGGCGTTGAATTCATAGTCATCCACCACTGGTGGAGAAGGTGGTTTTGTTACGGTGCACTGGTTGGATGGGAATCTGCCAGTAGCCCAGCTGCAGGTCTAAGGTAGAGAACCACCATGTGCCATATAAAGTGTTGACTCTAGGTAGTCGTCGATCCGAGGAAGTGGCATAGTGTCTTATGGTTACATCATTAAGCTGGTGGTAATTGATGCAGAGCCTCATGGATCCATCTTTCTTTTTTATTAAGACTATGGGTATGACCAGAGGCTGTTGGAGGGAGTCACTGCTCCTGCATTGAGCATCTCTTGGGCCTGGTGTTCTTCCTCTTGGCAGTGCACTGGGTTTTTCCAGCGTGACGGCTGTCATATGGGGGGTCATGGAGTGTAGATGGAGTGGTTTAAGACCTCGATCTGGCCCAGATTTCCCGGATGCGAGGCAAAGACCTCCTGGTAGTGGAGGAGTAGCTGTTCGAGGTCTTGTTGGTATTGGGGGGGGGAGGTGAGAGGGAATGTGGGGTGGTGAGGGGGTGTTGGGGGCTGGAGTGTCTATCGTAGACAAAGGTTCTTGGAGAGCACTGAACATCTCCAGTTCTCCTACGATGAACCCTTTTGGGAAAGTGAAGGGTTGCTTGGAGACTTTCGTGACTCTGATGGCATTGAGGTGAAGGGGGGACAATTGCCGAGAAAATTAGGCAGTTAACGGCAAATGGCTGGTACATCTGCGGAGAGAAAGGCAGAGGTTGCTGGGCTGAGGTACTCAGTGGTACCCAGGCCTGGTGGTGAGGTGGTAAAATGAGTGACTTAAAGAACAGTGCCCCCGAAATATACCATAGTGCCCCCAACAACAGGGCAAGCAAAATACAGCTCAGTATGCCCGAGGATGTACCGACACCCCCACACGGACCCCACAGGGTAGCCGCCACCAATCACAACCACTCCCGGCAACAGTGACATATGTCAGCCCAGGCCGTGCACCCCTATGTCATGCAGCCACCACGCCATCGCTGCCGTAGGAGAAAGACACTACCTTCACGGAGTGGGATTGTTGAACCAGCTAGGGGTGGAGTTGTCATAGGCACTCCAGACGGCGCCCCTCCGGTAGAGACGGCCTATTGTCGCTCCCATCCTCGTGAGACGATCTATGGTCGCTCCGAAAGTGCTCCGGTAGAGATGGCCTATTGTCGCTCCCATCCTCATGAGACAATCTATGGTCGCTCCGACAGTGCTCCGGTAGAGACGGCCTATTGTCGCTCCCATCCTCGTGAGACGATCTATGGTTGTTCCAAAAGTGCTCCGGTAGAGACGGCCTATTGTCGCTCCCATCCTCGTGAGATGATCTATGGTCGCTCCGACAGTGCTCCGGTAGAGACGGCATATTGTCGCTCCCATCCTCGTGAGACGATCTATGGTCGCTCCGACAGTGCTCCGGTAGAGACAGCATATTGTCGCTCCCATCCTCGTGAGACGATATATGGTCACTCCAACAGTGTTTCAGTAGAGACGGCCTATTGTCCCTCCCATCCTCATGAGACGATCTATGGTCGCTCCAACAGTGCTCCGGTAGAGACGGCCTATTGTCGCTCCCCTCCTCGTGAGAAGACCTATTGTCGCTCCGAGAGTGTCTTGGTAGAGACGGCCTATTGTCGCTCCCTTCCTCATGAGATGATCTATTGTCGCTCTGAGGGTGTGCAGAAAGAGGTAAGGAGAAAGAGACGTCACTACGGCAGGAGACCAGAGCCCGGGCTTCCCATCCCAGAGTGACCCAGACAGGCCTCACAGCCTCCCCTGGCCTCTGCTCCCTACGTCTGGCTCTAGAGCATGTTCTGGTGTCAACATCTTTTTCCATATGAAGTTGTAGTATCACACATTTTACATAATAATTTTTAAAGCTGTTTAGTCATAATTAACAGTGTGTAATGAAGTGTGAATGATGAACAACCAAATATCATTTCGCTGTTAGCTGTGGTATAGAAGAAGGTGGATGGCAGACCACAAGGGCCACCCTGTTTCAATTATAAAATGAAGGTTAGGAGAAGTGAAAAGATATCTGAATAGTGCGTAAGTGTAAAGTCCTGGGGAACCATTTATTATGTTGGTATATGTGAATGTACTTAATATCATTTTATAGAGGTGTATAATGTGCTAGTAGAGTTGTTATTTATCTCTACTTTTTGCATAAGCCCAGAGTATATGTAGATGCTCGGCACCTCACTTTTTAGCTGACCTCAGCACCGCGCCCTAGTCGGCTTGGTGAGTGTACAGCGTCAGAGGCCGTTTTACAGTTTTAAAGGGAGGTTGTATCGCTCTTACATATCTCTCGGGTCGCAGTTATATTATTCTGTACCCAATAAAGAGAGATTTAATCTGCTCATTTCTGTCACCTTACGCTACCACTTAATAACAGACCAGCTTCCACCTTCTCGTGGCAGAGGACCTTTGGTGGGAAGTGTCGGGCAGTGACGGCGAGTAGCTGACGTGTACTACAGACAGTGTCGTCGATCCAACACGGTGGTCTAGTTATACCTAACAGCAGAACACTTAATATGGAGTCAACTGCTACTCCATAACGGCTACATTATTTTATTGGTGCTAGCAGTGGCACGATATTTAGTGCTAGCCGTGTACCGATACATTAAATTGGTGGCCAGCAGTGCGACGATACATTTTATTGGTGCTAGCGGTGGCACGATATTTAGTGCTAGCCGTGTACCGATACATTAAATTGGTGTTCAGTGCTGGGATACGATACGTGCTAAAGGGATTTATGCTGTGAACCAATAACCCTTGCAATCGCTCGTTCCTGAAGGTGAAACAGAAAATCTTACTCTACTGTTGTAAGGGGACTAATTACCAGTGAGTTAAGTGGAGCAGATAAACTGGAGTGGTGAATATTAATTCCTCCCATTATTCTGCCAGTGCGAGATTCCTATCTTAAGCACAAACTGGCAGTTATCTCGCCCTGTGGTGTGCGAGATATCTCCATCTTCAAACGCAAACTGGCAAGAATCTCGCTCTCGTGTGTGAGAGGCGAGATAAGGAGTTCAAGCCAGTGCGGTGAGGAGTGGGTCAACTAGCGACTTCTAGCAACTCCAGACGCGGACGGCCGAGGCGAGCCGAGCGAGACCGAAAGCGGCGGGCCTGGCGTGGTGCAGGGCAAACCAGTCGCTTGCTAACTCCCACAGCGAGCGGGCTGCTGCGTATGGTTGGAGGAGTCTGGTGGAGTGTGGAACGTGGAATGTGAAACATCATCCTGGACTTTCATATCTAGGTAGTGTCCATGCATAGTAATCCACACACACACACACACTTGAATCAACACACGTTAGTTAGTTGATGAGTGGAAATAAAGGTTTCTCAGAATTCCCTTGAAATAAATATACTTTCTGTGTATTTTATGTGTGTTCCATTCTCTGTCACTTACCATAACTATCCTTTTTTTATGTCAGTTTATCTTCCTGTAATTGGGAGGGGTACTGACAAGGTTGGATGGATACAGTGAAGAAGTGGGGACGTAGAATTAGGGAAATAGAGATTAACCCCACTAGACTCAGCATTTTATGAGTGGGTTGATACATCAAATAAAAGTGCTCAGACATATTAAATGAGTGAAGGACATATTGAGGATCAAGGTGATGAGGATATTTCTGAAGGACAGGATGAGGATTTGAACGTTTTGCATTTGCGTTCTGTCATACTTATTCAACAGTCCCAGAGCAATCAGTTAGATCCAAAATGGCCACTAGTCTTGCTAATGAGGGTAATCCTAGTGAGGAGACTGTGGAAGTTGAGACTACAACAGTACCTTTGGTCACTCAGGATATAAAATCCAGTCATTAGTGATAGTACTACAACCACTCACATACCTGTGTATACTTCAGATGTTTTCAGTACACCACAAGGTTTTGGACAGAATTTATTTTCTATTCCTTATTCAAATGCATGGGGTATAAACACAGATGGTATTGGCATGCAAACCCAGAATCCTAATCAATGGGGCATGAATACTAATACTGACATGCAAACCAAGAATCCTAATCAATGGGGCATGAATACTAATATTGGCATGCAAACCCAGGGCCCTTATCCAAATACCTGGGGCATGACTAACAATATGGGCGTGCAAGGTCAGACTAACCCTTCTCCTTTGTGGCAGACTAATATGATACCCACTAATCTGGCTACTGATATAGTACAGCAGCATCCTAACTGTACTGAAAGTCAGGCTTTGGCGAAGGCAGGCATATGCTATGCAGAAGCTAGCAAAGCCTTGCAAACTTCGGGCTGGAGAGATACAGCTACTAGCTCTCCACAGCAAAGGACCAAGGCTGTTAAGCCAGAGGTGAAAAGATGGTATGTCATACATGGGCATTGTCCTCATGAAACGGACTGTTGCCCCTTTGTCATTGAAAAGAGGAAGAAACTAGGGAACCCAGCTAGTTCGGGGGAAGCTTGGGGCCGCGCGCAAAAGTAATTAAAATAGTACAATCCACCGATGCGTGTGTGGCAGCTATTACTAAGGTGGACTTATTATCTATTCCTTGGATCATAGGGAAAGGTCAACTGTCCCTGATCGTAGATACAGGGTCATGTACAAACATTATTTCTAGTAAAGCGCTGGAAAGACTTAAAAGTGAAATGCCTCTAACAAACTGGACATTATCACCACCTGATGTAATGTTGACAGGTATGACAGGGAGTAGAATGAAGATTGTAAGCCAGGTGCCGTTGACATTGAGGGCAGATAAACGATCTCCTGTGTTACGTGCTACGTTTTATGTGGTTGAGAATTTTCCTCTGCCAGCTGATGGGCTGTTAGGCTTTGAAGTAGGCCTTAATCCCTCAGCGACACGAACTGGAACTGGCATCCAATCAGGAGCCGTCCAACCAGTTGTGACCCCGACAAGTGAAGTGTCAAGGGAGTCTCCGGATGCACACGAAGCGGAGGGTATGGACTGGAAGAAAGTCAGGGCTATAGTGAGTGGTAATCACCACTTACCCGTCGAACTGTCTGTAAAATTCCTGTCCGAGTACCTGACGTGTCGGTGGGAACTGATGTAGCATGCTTAACTGAGACTGTGAAACATAAGGCATTGTCGCTGGAATCGACTCTGACTAGCGTTGGCCAAGACCAGAAAGCTCAGAGATGGTTGTTATATAGGTGACTTGATGTGCTATGGTGCCCCCATAAAGGAAGTCGAAGACGTGCCGGTGATCTCTCCTGTAGTTACGTCTCAAGCAACGACTCAGTCGGAACCCGTACGTCTGGCTAAGGAAAAACAGCTGGAGCAATACGTGAAGGTCACGGATAATGTAGACCATAAAACACGACTCCTAGCCCTCCTTCGAGAATTTTCCGACGTAGTAGCACTTCCAGGAGAAACGCTGGGTAGGACGGATAGGGTGAAGCATCATATTGGTTTGTGCCCTGGTACAAATCCAGTTTATGTGCCCGCATACCGTCTACCGCACAGCCAAAGGGAAGCAGTGGATGAGGAAGTTGAAAGGATGCTTCGTGATGAAGTTATCCAGCCTTCCTCCTCGCCTTGATGCACCACTCTTTCTAGTGCCTAAGAAGGACGGTGGTGTAAGACCTGTTGTGGATTTTCGGCAAGTGAACAAGGTAACAGTACCGGATCGTTACCCGATTCCGCATCTGCGAGACTTACTTCAATCATTAGGTAAGGGAAATACTGTGTTTACTTGTCTGGATCTAGCGTCAGGGTATTGGCAGGTGGAGCTGACCGAAGAGTCGCGTCCCATTACTGCTTTTAGCACTCACCGTGGGCACTTTGAATTTCTCCGGATGCCTTTTGGACTGAGTAATGCTCCTTTAACATTTCAGCGGATGATAAACCAATTGTTTGGCAAGATGTTAGGGCAAGACGTCTTAGCGTATCTAGATGACCTATTTCACCTACACCACAGAACAAGGATCAGATAAGATCATTCCTAGGCCTCACTGGCTTTTATAGGAGTTTTGTCCACAGGTATGCCATCATAGCATCACCTTTAACGACGCTACTTAAGAAGGACGCTGCATGGAAATGGGGACCCTCGGAAGAGAAAAGCTTCAACGAGCTCAAACAAGCCATGTCAGAAACACCCGTATTAGCGTTTCCTGATTATACTCAACCTTTCTATCTGTGCACGGACGCCTCAGGTCTGGGTCTGGGAGCGGTGTTACAGCAGAAGGATGAGCATGGTAAGACACATACCATAGCGTATGCTAGTAGGGCACTAAGACCCCCAGAGAAGAACTATTCGACAACACATTTGGAGATATTAGCAGTCGTGTGGGCGGTAGGACATTTCCGGGATATTATCTTTGGCTACCGGATAATTGTTTTAACTGACCATGCACCCATACGCGACTTGTTTAAAGGAAAAAAACTTGCACGGTAAGGTTGCGCGTTGGTTTGGCAAGGTAATGGAGTTTGATCCAGAGGTCAGATATTTACCAGGCCGTCAAAATGTTGTGGCCGACGCGTTGAGTAGAAACATTGCTGCTACCATAGCCGAGGATGTTGCTCTTGCTGAGTATTCCTCAGACACGGTAAAAGCGGAACAACGTAATGATATAAGCAACCCCCAGGGAAGGACACTGCATATCAGTTGGTTGTTCCTGCTACCTTACAGCAAGCCGTGCTACAGTTAGTTCATGACGTACCTCAAGCGGGTCATCCCGGTCGCGATAGATGCATGCGTGAGGCGAGAAAGAAATACTATTGGCCGACCATGAGGAAGGACATAGAAGCCCACGTCAGTCAATGTGTCAAATGCGCGGAAATACGAGGAACGACGGGACTTCCGACTCCCATCTTAGAGTATCCTCTACCGGAAAAACCCTGGGATACAGTCTCCATTGATCTCTTAGCGTTGCCGAGAAGTCGTCAAGGTTCAAGTTATGTACTGGTGGCAGTGGACCATTTCTCACGATTCACTGTTTTAGCACCTTTACAGACGAAATCTTCAGAGGAGGTGGCGCACGCTTTTGTGACTTCAGTGATTTGTCCATACTCTACACCTAAGGTATTGCTCAGCAATAATGGCAGTGAATTTCGTAACCAGGTGTTACAAGAAATCTGTCGTATGTATGGAGTAAAGCAAGTTTTTGTAACGCCTTACAGTCCTAAGAGCAATGGCCTGGTGGAGAGAACAAACAAGAAGATACTGGAAGTCTTGAGACCAGTAATAACCTCAAATCAGGAGGATAACTGGGAAGACTGGTTACCACATGTAGCGGCGACCATCAACTCAGAAAATTCATCAACTAGGAAGTCTCCTCATTATATCCTTTATGGAGAAGAGAAAGTGTTACCCTACGATTTGTTGGCTGGACCTCCTACTCCAGTATACAACGAAGAAGACTACGCAAAGGTACAGTTGTTGAAATTCCAACGTATACACAGTGAGGTACGGAAAAGATTAAAAGCCTTAAGAGCGGAGATGATGGCGAAACAACACAAAGGTAGTCAAGAAAAGACGTTACAGGCAGGCCAGAAGGTCATAATCCACAACCCTGAGAGAATTTCCAAGCTCAGACCTAACATATAGAATAAAGGATGAAGCTAATGGAACTCAGGAGGCAGTACATGTTGATAGGATCAAACTAGTAAGTCAAGAGCTAGGCCTATCGTCTGATGTGTTGTGCCCTCTGTCTTCGTCGCAGTCTATGTCGTCATCCGTACCTGTCCCTAACCAAGAGTATTGCAGCAAGCTATGATCCCACAAACAAGAGTGATTAATTAAGGGAGTATCCACTCTTGCAGAAAAAAAATGTGGCTGTGGCTCATACTCCTCGTGCGTTGTTTGGGGTGGACCTATGGAACGCCATCGGACATGGACACGACTGCGTTAATGCCAGGAGCACTGAAGAGCCCACTTGGAGAAGTCGTGGTAGTGGAAGATGCAGTATGCGTCTACTATCCAATGGAAGGCTATCTCCAAACGCCAGATATTGTCAAGGAGGTCTCCAAGGGCTTGTCGAATTTCAGACAGCAACTATTGGAAGTGGGAAAGATGATTAATCGAAACCCACGATTGACGAACTCTGACACTGAAGCTTGTTGAGCTTCAGACTAGGCATATAGACAGGCTCACCGACAGGCTCACTAACTTGCATGTTGCTTTACCTAACGTACACTCTGATCTTTCCAAGCATGTCCATGCACGTACTAAGAGAGAAGTGGATTTTCTAGAATCCTGTCTCAGCAACTCTTTGGCACGGCATTAGATAAGGATGTAGTGCAATTGGGTAGACAGATGCATGACTTGACACTGGCCGCTAAAGCCAATAATAGATTAATTATGCATGTATATAAACAGTTAGATGAGTTCACTAACAAAGCTAACGAGATAATTAGGACTACCAACCATCTAGTAGAGCTTGTGAACAACATCCAAATTAACCTACCAACCCTAGCTAACTTGGTGTTATTCGCTGAGTACTTACATGCTCTCGACGAGTCAACCACTGCTTTGGAGAAGCATGCAGCCAATATGGTGGACGGCTTAATCGATGCAAGTTTGAACAGGGTTAATGCTTTATTGCTGCCTACTAATATATTAACAAATGCACTTGATATAGCTATATAGCTATGTGGAAGCATGGACTTATGCCACTCTTTGATCTGAGTCAACTGGAATATTATTACCCATTGTTAGAGGCCCAGTTGACCCATGAAGGCATCCTGATATTGGTACCTATGAGGAATGCTGTAACATACCAGGCATGGCGGTTCATTTCCTTCCCTTTTGCTACTGCTAATAATACACTTATTGTTATTGAAGAGGGTCCAGAGGTGCTAGTTGTCTCAGATGACAAGAAATATGTAGCAGAAACGACTGTGGATGAATTTGAGAAGTGTAAGGCCTCATTTCTTGATCTCCATGTATGTCCTGCTTTCCATTTTGTCTTCGTACCATTAAAGGTAGAGGAGTGTAAGAGGGCCTTGTTGGACACAAATACTTCCTCTGCTCTGCAACGTTGCACCTTCCAACCCATTCAGTTGAAGTCAGTTTTCCATGCTCATATTCATGCGAAACAGTACTTTTACTTTCCTGAGACAGAGGATGTAACTGTGATTTGTGCCTCACAGAATCAATTCCTTACAGTAAAGGGGTACTATATTGCACCTGATTTTTGTGAGTTACACAGTAAAGAGATAGCAGTTCTGCCTAGCAAGCATCATCTAGCTTTGACAGTGAACTTCTCATCCCAGTTACGGCCCTTTTTACCTTCATTCAATGTTACTTCCTTGAATGTGAACAGGCTGTCTCATGTATTAAAGGAGCTTATCTTCCTCTCCCACCTGAACAGGACTGATTTAGAACCTTATGTACTGTCCTATCTTACCTTTCTCCTTCCTATTTTGGTCCTGGCGTTGGTCTTCTACTTATTGTGGTCTTGTCCTGTGTTTGTGGTTTAGGCTACTATTTAAGGCGCCAATAAGGAACCCACTGAGACCACGTGTCCATACTCGCGGATTGCAAGTGGATGTTCCTGAATAGTTAGCTACCCTACACTCTGGTTAGGCTACACGGTAGTTAGGACAACAATGTCGACGAGGACGTCAATGGTGTGGCCGAGCGATGTTCTGGTGTCAACATCTTTTTCCATATGAAGTTGTAGTATCACACATTTTACATAATAATTTTTAAAGCTGTTTAGTCATAATTAACAGTGTGTAATTAAGGTGAATGATGAACAACCAAATATCATTTCGCTGTTAGCTGTGGTATAGAAGAAGGTGGATGGCAGACCACAAGGGCCACCCTGTTTCAATTATAAAATGAAGGTTAGGAGAAGTGAAAAGATATCTGAATAGTGCGTAAGTGTAAAGTCCTGGGGAACCATTTATTATGTTGGTATATGTGAATGTACTTAATATCATTTTATAGAGGTGTATAATGTGCTAGTAGAGTTGTTATTTATCTCTACTTTTTGCATAAGCCCAGAGTATATGTAGATGCTCGGCACCTCACTTTTTAGCTGACCTCAGCACCGCGCCCTAGTCGGCTCGGTGAGTGTACAGCGTCAGAGGCCGTTTTACAGTTTTAAAGGGAGGTTGTATCGCTCTTACATATCTCTCGGGTCGCAGTTATATTATTCTGTACCCAATAAAGAGAGATTTAATCTGCTCATTTCTGTCACCTTACGCTACCACTTAATAACAGACCAGCTTCCACCTTCTCGTGGCAGAGGACCTTTGGTGGGAAGTGTCGGGCAGTGACGGCGAGTAGCTGACGTGTACTACAGACAGTGTCGTCGATCCAACACGGTGGTCTAGTTATACCTAACAGCAGAACACTTAATATGTAGTCAACTGCTACTCCATAACGGCTACATTATTTTATTGGTGCTAGCAGTGGCACGATATTTAGTGCTAGCCGTGTACCGATACATTAAATTGGTGGCCAGCAGTGCGACGATACATTTTATTGGTGCTAGCAGTGGCATGATATTTAGTGCTAGCCGTGTACCGATACAAGCAGACGCACCTGACGGGCCCCAGTGGAAGTCGCTGCCGCAGCCCTCCTCCGTCAGTGCCCCTAGACGCTGGAGACCGCAGCCCGCAGTCTCTCTCGGTTCTCCCCAGGACACCCAGGCGTGATCTCCCTACGCCCCCACGACGCCGTAAGGCTCTCACTACAGGCCGAGACTTACAACAGAGGTTCCTGGAGCTATTCGGCCCCAGTCCCGAGGGCCACACTCCTGAGCCCAGCCCGGAAGCCATGGGTAGCCCAGGACGCGAGAGGACACCCTTACGAGTTATCCCGTGCACTCTTGGCACGCCTCACATTGGCGGTGCCCCTAGCCCGGCAGGATCGCCGACAACATGTTCCTGCCTATCCCCCTGATGAATGCATGTGATACTGCAGTACGAGTGATTTAGGTTAAGTGTGATTTCCCCTAGTATAAGTATTGTGCAGTGACTTCATATAGTGAATATCGGGGCGAATAAGATCACAGTGAGAAACTAAAGGACGAGTGTGTGGAACAAGATCTGATGAACTATATTTATGAGTGACGTCCCTTTTATACAATTAGTAAGCCTGTGCCGCCTGGAGGTTCCCCTGTAATGACATACCCCCATTACTGTGAGCTCTAAAGGAATATTGTGAAAGAGAGTATTAATGGTATTCTCTCCCTCCCCCACACTACCCATAAATCTTGTTTATCACTCTCTCTCACCCCAACATCCCGAGTAAGTGTGAATCAAGAATAAAATCAATTACCAAAGTCCCTTGGCTAGTGGAAACCGTATAAACTTCACGGCTAATATCTGCCTCTCTCCAGTATTACCATAACTTTCCCCTAGCCGTCACAAGTCACTCCCCGCACCCTCCCCTATCTCCTCCTTGTGAGACTCACCCCCCCCCCGCGCCTCCCGCGCACGCCTATATTCACTGCACCCTTGATACACTAGGATTGCTTGTGTTGTCATTACTGTCAGAGAAGCAAGTATCCTGCGAGATACTCATATCCTAGATAATTTTTATATTGTTATGTATTGTGCTGTAATATCTGCTGACTTGTCCTGTGTCTGATTGTGGTAATATACGTGTAAAGGTTGTTGCCTAGAGTTTTTTGTGTCCTGCCTCTCTTTATTGCACTAAGCTCCGGTCTCGAAAGAGGACCCTGCTCCACGTTAGGTGTAATAGGAACGAGAAGTCGAGCCTAATTTCACCTAGCATTAGACTGGTGGCCAGCGGTGGTTCTAGACCCGGGCGTAAGAGAGAGGCAATCAGGAAATATTTGGGAAAATGGCAACTAAACCGCACGTTCAGTTACCCAAATTTGACCCCGACCAGTATGATATACACACATATCTGGCAATAATTAAACCCTTACTGGATATTGGCTTTGAAAATGACCAACAAAAAATTGCAGTCACACTACCACTGTTGGGTAAAGCGGCGGCGAACATAGCGCCGAAAATCGTCCCAGAACTCACCTGGCAGAACTTTACAAAGTTCACTGTACAAGCCATCACCCCATCATTGGGGAAAGTAGTGGCTCTATCCAAATTGGATAGTTTTTCATTCGACAGGGATTTAGATAATACCCTGATACAGGCAAGACGCCTGGTTACTGCTGCCTACCTGGAGGCAGATGAGGAAACCCGGGATCAGCATACATTTAACACTCTGCTCAAAGTACTCCCAAGTGTTGTGAAACAACACTTCACTATCCATGACCCAACAGGAGACATGGATAGAGATATACAGCTGATGCGGCGCCTCCTGACTGCCTGCCCTTCTCCACAACAAATTAATGTTGTTAAGAAATTCCCCACCCGACCCCCGGCTCCCCCAGCCACACAGCGTCCACCTCTGCCTCACACCAGCCCGACCTCGGCGCCTAGCCCGCCCAGGGCACACCCCTCCCGTTGGCGCCCTGCCCCGCGAGAAAACCCGAACCTAATTTTCATCAACCTGTGGGAATTCACGCCTGCAACTCCCGCTGCCCCCTTCATGACATACGGGACCAGCTTAAAGCTGCTCGCTGCAGAATCACAGCCCCGGGTTCGTGTAAAGTGTCCGCCTTAGAAGGCGAGGCCCCAGGGGACGAGTTGATGCCCGTGGACGAGCCCCATTCAGGAGAACTAGAGCAGGAACAGGAGAATGAGAGCCCTAGTCAGCTGGATTTTTAGGCCCGCCCCCGCACCAACCCACGGTGGCGGGGGCCATTACCCCTAAGTATCGCCCCCCAGTTTACCACAAGATGAAAATAAACGGCGTGAAGGCCAGACTACTAGTCGATATGGGAGCGGTCAGGTCCTGCCTTTACAGCCACTATTTCTTCCGCTACAAATCGCGGTTTGGCCCACTCCGCCCTACTACCACTCACCTTGTGGACGCGGGGGATGGCCCCCTGCCCATCCGTGGGGAAACTCGGGCCCTACGGGTCGACACACACCAGCCGGTGTCCACCCAACATCCATTCATCATTTTTTATTCCTCCTGCCGGAGTTATGATGGGTATTTAGGGCTAGACTTGCTCCAAAAACTCAGAGCCACGATCGACTGTCGCCACCGACGACTTCAGTTCCGCCCCCCACCCCATTCCACCCCAGCCGTTTGCACATGCATGCCGCGGCCCCGGCCGGAGGATTCGCCCTCTTCCTCCCCCCAGTGCCCCCCTTCTTCCCCCCTTTTTCCACCCCCCTCTCCTCCCCCTCCCGTGCCTTTCCACCCCACTCCTGCTCCCTCTTTCCCTGCCACCATCTCCGCTGCTGTTACCATCCCCTCCCACCATGAGGCTTGGGTGCCCCTTAACAGGCCCTCAGGTCCATCCGTTTTGTTCTCCCCCCTCCTCCCCTCCAGACCCCTTTCTGCCTGCCTTGTGTCCCCCACCTTCCTCCCTCCCCACCACGCCGCCATCCGCATCGCCAATCTCACCCCGTCCCCTCTCACCCTCTCCAAAGGGCTTATCATCGGAGAGATGGAGGAAGCCGGGCCCTGTGCCCCATCCTCCTCCCACCTCACCACCCCTCTACCCCCCATCCCTGACCATCTCTCCAACCAGCAGTCAGACCCTACGCTGCCTCCTCCTGGATTTCCAGGATTTTTTTGAGACAGGACCAGCAGATATAGGGCATACCACGTACCTGTCGCACGAAATCCATACGACAGGCCCACCTATATGACAACCTTCCCGACACAAGAACCCCCGACAGAGAGAAGAGGAGGACCGCCAGGTGCGCGAAATGGAAGAGGCAGGTGTTATCTCCCCCTCCACCCGCCCGTGGTCCTCCCCCGTCATTCTAGTAAAAAAGAAAGACAGCACGATGCGATTTTGCATCGACTACCGCCGTGTGAACGACGTCACCATTAAAGATGCCACCCCCCTCCCCCGCATTGACGATTCCCTAGACTCCCTCTACGGGGCGTCTTGGTTTTCTACCCTCGACCTCCAGTCTGGATACTGGCAGGTCCCCGTCCACCCGGACCATCGAGGCAAGACGGCCTTTTCCACCAGTAGTGGCAAACATTACGAATTTAATGTTCTGCTATTCGGCCTCTGCAACACCCCTGCCACTTTCTTCAGACTAATGGAATCCATCTTGAGGGACCTCATTAGGGAAATTTGTTTAGCTTATCTTGACGATGTCATTGTTTTTAGCCAGACCTGGGCCGACCACTTGCAGTGCCTCCGTCGAGTTTTCACCAGAATTCGCCAGGCAGGCCTCAAGCTACATCCTTCTAAATGTGTCCTGGCCACTAAGACTGTCTCGTTCCTAGGACATACTATTTCCCAAGCAGGAATTTCCCCAGATCCCGACAAGCTCCGTGCCATAGCGGACATACCGCCACCGCAGGATGTCCACGGCGTCCGCCCCTTCCTGGGACTCACGTCCTATTACCGTCGCTTTGTGAAGGGATTCGCGCAGATCACCAAGCCTCTTCACGACTTGACACGAAAAGGAGAACCTTTCCTGTGGACCGAGGACCGGCGAGCTGCTTTTCAACAGCTAAAAGACAAGCTCGTCTCTGCCCCCATCATGGCCTTCCCCAACTATGCCCTCCCTTTTCGCCTCTACACGGATGTGTCCCTTACCGCGATAGGCGCCGTCCTAGCCCAGGTACAGGCCGGCAGAGAACACATCATTGCCTGCGCCAGTCGCATTCTGAACCCGGCCGAAAAGAATTATGTCGCCACCAAGCGAGAATGCCTTGGCATAATCTGGGCCCTCCAATATTTTAGGGCTTATCTTTCCGGGACCCAAGTCACGATAATCACCGACCACCAATCACTCCAGTGGTTGCGCCAATCAGACTCCCATAATGCCCAACTCGTCCGGTGGCATGACACCCTAGAGGAGTTTCAGTACGAGATTTCATACAGCCCAGAAAGCTCCACACCAATGCTGATGCCCTCTCCCGCCTCCCCATCCATGCGGTACAACCGGACCCCGACCTCCTACAACTGTGGCACCACAAGGAATGGCCCCCCCTGGATCCCTGCTCACCTATTCCCCAAGCTATGCCGACAGGGCGACCACCTTCTAACCCCGTCCGGGCATATCCTCTTGACCCCCGATGCGGCACGTGACACCCTGCGCCACCTCCATGCCCACAACGGCATCCACTTGTGCACCAAAAAATTACTACAGGTGTTCAACGATATTTACTGGTCCCCAAATCTCTCCACCCTCGCCAAGGAAATTATCCAGACTTGCCATGCCTGCGCGCTTGGAAAAGATATCACCCGGACCGCTGGGCCATCAGGCCATATCACCGCCCACAAGCCCTGGGAACTCCTGGCGTTCGACGTAGTAGGCCCTCTTCCCCCTAAATCTGGATATAAATACGTGGTCACTTTTGTAGACACGTACTCCAAATTCGTAGTAGCCTGCCCGGCTAAGGAACATCATGCCATCATTGTCACCGATGCCCTGCTCCGACACGTGTTCCCTTACTTTGGCATTCCCCAAGCCATCCATTACGATAATGCCCCCGAGTTCTCCGGAAAAGTCTGGGAGGAGCTAGCCAGGATTTTCGGATATAAGATCTCCCACTCCTCACCATACTGGCCACAAGGGAACGCCATATGTGAACTCAGCCATCGTACCCCCAGCACCTCAATCAGCTATGCACCCGAATCAAGGCTACAAAAGACAACGATTGGCCGGCACATGTAAAAATTGTCCAGTGGGGCATGAATTCGTGCCCCCGAGAAGACGGGGTTTCCCCCCACGAAAGAATCTTTGGAGAAACTCCCCTCCTACTACCCCTACGCCACCACCTGCAACCACCTGCTTCCGCTCCCACTACAGACCCGCTACACCTGCTAAAAGGGCGGGTATACCACCTGCAAAAGAACCTGGACCTTGGACCCAACATAGCCTCCAACCCTTTCAACCCGGGTGACACAGTCGTCGTCGCCCAGCTTCCCACTCCCCACAAGCTCGCCCCCCACTTCACAGGGCCCCACACAATCACCCGAGTCCCCAACCCATACCAGGTGGTCATAGACTATCACGGCACTCCCCATACCCTCCACAACCGTCACGTGCGGCCTCTCCGCACGCCCACCTCCCCCGCTCCGGCCTCACACCCCCAGCCCCCTCCGGCCCCCGCACCACCTTCTACAGTCACATATGAGTGCTATGTTTCCTCCTCACCCTCCCACTCCACCCCCCCTACCACCTCCACCTCCCCGGCCGCCACCACCCCCAGCACCTCACCTGACACCTCCCCCGCCACCCCTCCCTCACCCTCACCCCTTCCCTCCATGGCCCCCCCCTCAACGCCCACTCCCACCACTTCCGCCCACGCCACCACGTCCTCACCACAACCCACTACCACCCCCCTCCCCCACCCACCATCCGTACACCCACTCCACCAACACCGCACCCCACCACGCCCACAACACGCAAAACAACCCACCCATCCCATATGCCCACTTCTCCCCCCACCCCAACCCTCAAGACCACCACCACCCGCTCGGGCCGCCTCTCACGCCCGCCCACCCGATACACACACACACACCCACACCACCCACCTCTCCACGACTTCACACCATCAAGCTACATCAGGCCCAAATCTCCTCTACCTGTACTCCCCAGAGACTCAACGCCACATTACCACGGCACAAAACCCGGCCCTTACCCTCGGTATCCAGCATTCAGCTCCCAACCACACCGACAGCCACACCAAGCAAGATGAGAGCGAAGCGGGCCATATGGGCACCTACCCTTGGCAGGAACCACAGACTCCGCGGGCCACACCACCTGCTAAACCTCCTCCAGTCTACCACCGCCACCTCCACACTCTTCCTCACCTGCGACCCAGAACAAGAAGAAAACCCCTACACTGTCGCCTGGCAAACTGCGCTGCAACACCTCCAGACCGTGTACACCACCTCCAACACACAAGCGTTCCACCTCCAGCCACGAGGACGTGACCTTTTACAGGGGGAGAGTGGTAAAATGAGTGACTTAAAGAACAGTGTCCCTGAAATATACCATAGTGCCCCTGACAACAGGGCAAGCAAAATACAGCTCAGTATGCCCGAGGATGTACCGACACCCTCACACGGACCCCACGGGGTAGCCACCACCAGTCACAACCACTCCCGGCAACAGCGACATATGTCAGCCTGGGCCGTGCGCCCCTATGTCACGCAGCCACCACGCCATCGCTGCTGTAGGAGAAAGACACTACCTTCACGGAGTGGGATTGTTGAACCAGCTAGGGGTGGAGTTGTCATAGGCACTCCAGACAGCGCCCCTTCGGTAGAGACGGCCTATTGTTGCTCCCATCCTTGTGAGATGATCTATGGTCACTCCGACAGTGCTCCGGTAGAGACGGCATATTGTCGCTCCCATCCTCGTGAGACGATCTATGGTCGCTCCGAAAGTGCTCCGGTAGAGACGGCCTATTGTCGCTCCCATCCTCGTGAGACGATCTATGGTCGCTCCGACAGTGCTCCGGTAGAGACGGCCTATTGTCACTCACATCCTCATGAGACGATCTATGGTCGCTCCGACAGTGCTCCAGTAGAGACGGCCTATTGTCGCTCCCCTCCTCATGAGAAGACCTATTGTCGCTCTGAGAGTGTCTTGGTAGAGACGGCCTGTTGTCGCTCCCTTCCTCGTGAGATGATCTATTGTCGCTCCGAGGGTGTGCAGAAAGAGGTAAGGAGAGAGACGTCACTACGGCAGGAGACTAGAGCCCGGGCTTCCCATCCCAGAGTGACCCAGACAGGCCTCACAGCCTCCCCTGGCCTCTGCTCCCTATGTCTGGCTCTAGAGCAGACGCACCTGACAGGCCCCAGTGGAAGTCACTGCCGCAGCTCTCCTCTGTCGGCACCCCTAGACGCTGGAGACCTCAGCCCGCAGTCTTTCTTGGTTCTCCCCAGGACACCCGGGCGCAATCTCCCTACGCCCCCACGACGCCGTAAGGCTCTCACTACAGGCTGAGACTTACAACAGAGGTTCCTGGAGCTATTCGGCCCCAGTCCCGAGGGCCACACTCCTGAGCCCAGCCCGCAAGCCACGGGTAGCCCAGGACGCGAGAGGACGCCCTTACGAGTTATCCCGTGCCCTCTTGGCACGCCTCACATTGGCGGTGCCCCTAGCCCGGCAGGATCGCCGACGACATGTTCCTGCCTATCCCCCTGATGAATACGCGTGATACTGCAGTACGAGTGATTTAGGTTAAGTGTGATTTCCCCTAGTATAAGTATTGTGCAGTGACTTCATATAATGAACATCAGGGCGAATAAGATCACAGTGAGAAACTAAAGGACGAGTGTGTGGAACAAGATCTGATGAACTATATTTATGAGTGACGTCCCTTTTATACAATTAGTAAGCCTGTGCCGCCTGGAGATTCCCCTATAATGACATACCCCCATTACTGTGAGCTCTAAAGGAATATTGTGAAAGGGAGTATTAATGGCATTCTCTTCCTCCCCCACGCTACCCATAAATCTTGTTTATCACTCTCTCTCACCCCAACATCCCGAGTAAGTGTGAATCAAGAATAAAATCAATTACCAAAGTCCCTTGGCTAGTGGAAACCATATAAATTTCACGGCTAATATCTGCCGCTCTCCAGTATTACCATAACTTTCCCCTAGCCGTCACAAGTCACTTCCCGCACCCTCCCCTATCTCCTCCTCGTGAGACTCACCCCCCCCCCCGCGCCTCCCGCGCACGCCTATATTCACTGCACCCTTGATACACTAGGATTGCTTGTGTTGTCATTAATGTCAGAGAAGCAAGTATCCTGCGAGATACCCATATCCTAGATAAGGTTTTATATTGCTATGTATTGTGCTGTAATATCTGCTGACTTGTCCTGTGTCTGATTGTGGTAATATACGTGTAAAGGTTGTTGCCTAGAGTTTTTTGTGTCCTGCCTCTCTTTATTGCACTAAGTTCCGGTCCCGAAAGAGGACCCTGCTCCACGTTAGGTGTAATAGGAACGAGAAGCCGAGCCTAATTTCACCTAGCATTACAGGTGGCATGGTGGTTTTCTTTTTTTTTTTCTTTTTTTGTGACGGCCTGCACCACTGTGTGCAGGCCAGCTGTGTGAGGGTGGGCACCGAATCGGAGCTACCAGTGCAGACAGTCAATGGTGGCTCCCAGCTTCTGTAATAGGTCTTGTCCAAGATAGTCATCATATGCTGTACGTTTGGGGTTGAATATGATGAACAGATGGTGAGCGTGAGCGGACGGTTTCCAGGATGGTTGCTACGAGTGGGCGAGTTTCGCCCTTCAGGGCTAACAGCTTGTCCCCTGTCCCAGTGGGGGAAATGGACAAGGACTGGAGGGGTTCGAAGGGTGCCTGATTTCTATAGTAGTACCGCGTGTACAGGCAAGAACGTGCAGCACCTGTGTCCACTAGGAGCTGCACAGGGACTTCTTGGAGTTTGATTTTCGTGTTGATTGGCATTTTGAGTTGGTTGCTGGTTGCCCTCGCCAGGACCAGAACTGACAGGGGAGGGCCTAGAAATTCAGCCTGGCTTCTAAGGTCTCCATCTTTTCTATGGGCACCTCCTCATCATCGAGGTGGGTTGTTGGCTCCACCTCATCCCTTTGATTCGACTGGTTACGTCGGGCCTTGATTCGTTGCTGCATATCGTGCAGAGCACAGGATGCACTACAAGCCTTGAACTCCCAAAGGTTGACCAAGATTAAGTTGCCTTGCCACGGCTGTCTGTCCTGTGGTGAAGGGGAGATACGAGGATAGAAAAGGCAGTTCGCACTTCATCACTCTTCAGTCTTCTGACCCAGCTGAGTAGGAATGCAGCACATGGCCCCAAATAGTTTCTGCCTCCCTGTGTGTGCTGTTAACACCTATCGGATCGTTATTATGTCCTGATCAAACCCTTGTGTGTCATGAATGGAAAAAATGTTCCTGGACGGCACTTGGTAGGACACATATAAGGTGAGTGAAAAAGTGTTGGTTTTGTTGTTCCTTAGTGAGCTGGGCATACGTGGACATTGTGAGCTTCTGTAAATCCGCTAGGGTAGTGTCAGTTAAGGTCTCCCTTGAACTTCTCATTATGCAGTTGTGACAGCATGACAACCACCCTGAGGGATGATTGGACAGAGTGGATGACAGATTTTATGAAATGTTCCCATGTTAAGGCCCCATTAATTTTTCCGGCCACCTGCAGTGCTACCGACATCCCTAAGTGGGGTAGTAATATTGCAATCTTCTGCCCGTCTTCCTTATATACCAAATCCATATAAGTTGTATTATTGTACAGCTCAAGGTTGTACTTGGGAATGGGGATGTGGGACCTTAGTGCTGCCATGTTGGCATCTGTGTTACTGTGTACCTTGGTGACTGAAACTCTGCTTTACCTTCCCTCTGTATTTAGAACTACCACTGCCACCACTTTTATGTTGGAGTCCTTCTGGTCCATTGTGATTCTTCTTAACAGGGAGAAACACCAAAGCAGGCTTCAGCACACCTTAAGAGTACAGGTAGACACAGAAAATCCAGTTGGCAGGACAAAAGATTTGTCATTACACAAGCCTCTGTATACCACCTTACATCCAATATCGTGAGATTTATATACAAGAAATGGTCAGCTGGGACAGAGAATTGGGGGCGTAGATCTAGAGGGAATGTCCTGCATATAACACTGCCACCCGTCACAAGGACCTTTCTGGAGAAGGATGGGGGAGGGTTTTGTCTCTACGTCTGTACGGGGTGTGGGGGTGTAGTGAATTATTTGAGGTAGGACGAGGGGGTGAGATGAACTACGACTCTGGATTCGGCAAAGTGAAGACCCGATCTCTCTCTCTCTCTCTCTCTCTCTCTCTCTCTCTCTCTCTCTCTCTCTCTCAGCCTGGGGATAGAGTAGTGTGGTGTGGTCTGTACCCAGAGTGGGTCTAGTGGTGAAGTTAGAAGGGACCCGAGGTAGTTGGGACAACAAGTTTATAATGCTAAGCCCGGGATTCCTTTTCCAGGGGTAGGAGGGCAGTCTTTGCGTGTGTGAAGGGATGTGTGTGTGGGGGGTGGGGGAGGACTGACTCCAGTTTCAGCATCACGATGGGGAAGCCTGTCGGACTCAAAGGAGTTTGTGGTCTGGAACTCCTGCATTGCCAAGCCACCTCTAGCAAGCTCAGTTGTGCTGTGCCTAGCAAGCACTCTGGAACAGTGGAACTCCTTTTTCATTGCCAAGCCACATCCAGCAAGCTTGGTTGTGCCGCCTCTAGCAGGCACTAAGCTGACAAGCTCCCAATGTTTTTGGAACTGGTGGCTCGGGTTGCAAATTTGCAATGGTGGAGGTGTGGTGACTCCGAGCTAGAGGGACTTCCAGATGATGGGTGCGCCAGTTTGTGTCCGTCTAGTGTGGACACTCGTATTTCAGCTACTCGGTAGTGGTTTCTGGTCGCAGTTGGAGCCAGAACTGTGTTATACTTTTCTGTCTAAGCTGGAGTATTTTAGTCTGCCTAACTTCATCTAATATAACTGTTATGCTGCGTATTCTGCGCCCAACTTCTTGGGTTCAGATACAGCACCGGGCTTGTGTTCTTTATTCTTGACCAGGCCAGAGTTTACAGACAAGGGGATAGGGCTCAAACACCGGCTAACCAGATTTACACGTATATTACCAAGCAAACAGCGTACAACAATTCACACACAAGTACATGGGCAAACCTATACAAAATACAAGTACACTAGATGACACTACGATATAAAGTACATTTACACTAAATATATCACGATGCAATACACACACGGGAGCCTGAATACACTATGACAAACGACACTAGATATATTTCAATATAACACACATAGGGGTTTGCATACAGTATAGCCTATGACAGTATATCACAGTAGGAGCATACACGCATGACATGAATGCAGTACCTAGTGGGATACGATATATCACTATACACCACATGCGCATAACATAGACAGGATGTGACAACAGGCATGGTATATCACACCTATGTGGAGTAGACTGTAGCACCAGTCGAGCAGGGCAGTACTCCCGAGGTGGATGGAAAGCTGATGACAGGGAGTGCTGGAGCTCCCGTTTCATCAGCCCTCAGGACTAGTTCCTGACCATCCCCCTTTGCTGAACTTTTTCAGTGTCTCAGTTACACAGAGAGTAGGCCAGCATGCTCTCCAGTACAAATTTCTCTATCTATCTTCACCAAACTACATGCACAGTACACACTACACTTCCTATTCAAAATTTACCAAAATGGCGTCAATTCACCTAGCCTCGGAGTCCCCAGGGGGGGGGACCATAAATGCCCCCGCCATCTGCCCCTCTCCCGGTGACGACTCGAGGTGCCTGGAACCACTGTCTGACTCTCTTCTTCTTCATTTCTGCAACATTCGCGGCCTTTCATCTAACTTTCGCTCTGTTGAGCACCACCTCTCCTCCTCTAAACCTCACCTTCTTTTTCTAACGGAGACTCAGCTGTCTGAGGCAACTGACAGCAAACCCTTTTCTGTATCCTCCTACTTTCTCTATACTCATTTCAAAGCCAAAGGTGGCTGTTGTGTATACATCCGCAACGACTTATCTTGCTCTCGTGTTCCTGAACTTGATTCTTCTGAATTCTCCACTCTCTGGCTTCGGCTTTCCTGTCATTCTCTGACTAAATATATCTGTGCTGTTTACTTATCCCCTAATTCTACTGACTATCAAAAATTCTTCGACTATCTTACTTCTACGATGGAACACATTCTGTCCATTTCTCCTTTCTCTGAAATCTCCATTCTTGGAAATTTCAATGTTCACCACCACCTTTGGCTCTCCTCTCCTTTCACGGATCCACCTGGTGAACAAGCCTACATCTTTTCTATCCTTAATGACCTAGAGCAGCTTGTACAGCACCCTACCCATATCCCTGACCGCCTTGGAGAGAGCTCCAACATACTTGACCTCTTCCTCACAACTAATCCTTCTGCTTACTCTGTTAATCTTTTCTCTCCGTTGGGCTCCTCCGATCACAACCTTATTACCTTAACCTGTCCTATCGCTCCAGTACGGCCTGCGGACCCTCCAGGGAAACGTCGTCTCTGGCATTTTGGAGCTGCGGACTGGGAGGCCCTCAGGCAGTACTTCTTTGATTTTCCCTGGAATGATTATTGCTTCCATGGCCGTGAGCCATCTGAGTGTGCCTTGCGCATTACGGAGGTTATTCTCTCGGGCATGGAAGCATACATTCCTTTCTCATATCCTTTGACTAACGCAAGAAAGCCTTGGTTTAATCACGCTTGTTCTAATGCTGTCCGCAACAAGGAGAAGGCCTACAAAAGGTACCGGAGCCAACCCACCCCTGAATCACATAATCTTTACGTTTCTGCCCGGAATCGTGCTAAGTCTGTTCTTCGCTCTACTAAAAATAATTTCATCCATACTAAATGCTCTCAACTCTCCAACTCGAATTCTTCCCGCTCCTTCTGGCACCTTGCCAAAAATCTTTCTAACAACTTTACCTCATCATCCTTCCCTCCTCTTTTCTACTCTGATGGTTCTGTAGCTATTTCTTCTACTGATAAAGCAGATCTCTTCGCACAGACTTTCTCCTCCAATTCCACCTTAGACGATTCCGGTGCTGTTCCTCCATCACTTCCCCCCTCTGACTTCCTCATGGCTGACATTAAAATTTCTTCAGTTGATGTATTTTCTGCCATTACTGGCCTCAGTACTAACAAGGCATATGGGCCTGATGGGGTCCCTCCTGTTGTTCTCAAAAACTGTGCTTCTGTGCTTACACCCTGCCTAGGCAAACTATTTCGCCTTTGTCTGTCAACTTGTACCTTTCCTTCTTGCTGGAAGTTTGCTCTCATTCAGCCAGTCCCAAAGAAGGGTGACCACTCCCAACCCTCCAACTATCGTCCAACTGCTTTAACGTCCTGTATTTCAAAAGTTTTCGAGTCAATTCTTAATAAAAAAATTTTAAGGCATCTTTCCTATCACAACCTTCTTTCCGATCGTCAGTATGGGTTCCGTCAGGGACGCTCCACTGGCGATCTTCTCACCTACCTTTCAGACTCCTGGTCATCCTCCTTTCGGGACTTTGGCGAAAGCTTTGCCATTGCACTTGACATCTCAAAGGCTTTCGATCGAGTCTGGCATAAATCTTTAATTTCCAAACTGCCCTCCTACGGTTTCTATCCTTCTATCTGTACCTTCATCGCTAGCTTCCTTTCTGGTCGTTCTATAGCTGCTGTCGTAGACGGCCATCGTTCTTCTCCTAGATCTATCAACAGTGGTGTTCCTCAGGGCTCTGTCCTATCACCAACTCTCTTCCTTTTATTCATCAATGATCTTCTAAGCTGTACATCTAACCCTATCCACTCATACGCTGATGACTCCACCCTTCACCTTTCCATTCGGTTCCCGCAACGCCCATCTCAACAGTTACTTCAAGAAACAAGGGATGAGGCTATGGCACACCTAATGTCTGACTTGGCTCATATCTCTGACTGGGGTAAAAATAATATGGTTGTCTTTAATGTTTCTAAAACTCAGTTCTTACACCTATCAACCCGACAAAATCTTCCACAGGTATACCCACTAATGTTTAATAATATTCAGATTAATCCTGCATCATCCTTGAACATGCTTGGGGTTTCATTTACTCGGGACTTATCTTGGAAAGATCATATTACATCTCTTGTAAAATCTGCTTCCAAGAGATTGGGTGTGCTAAGCCGACTCCGCTCTTTCTTTACCCCTGCACAATTGTTGACTCTATACAGGGGTTTTATCCGCCCCTGTGTGGAGTACAACTCTCATGTGTGGGGAGGCTCCCCACATACAGCTCTTCTCAATAGGGTGGAGTCAAAGGCTTTTCGTCTCATTAACTCTCCTCCTCTTACTGACTCCCTTCAACCTCTGTCTCTTCGCCACACTGTTGCATCTTTATCTCTTTTCTATCGCTACTTTAATGGTCACTGCTTCTCTGAACTGTCTGCTTGCATTCCTCCACCTCTACGACGGGCGCGTAGCACCCGTCTGGCAGCAAACTCTCATCCCTTTTCTGTCCAACTCTCTAATGCAAGAGTTAACCGTTACTCCCAGTCTTTCATTCATGCAACAGGTCAGCTCTGGAACTGTCTCCCTCTGTCTGTATTTCCTCCTGCCTATGATCTCCAGTCTTTCAAACGCAGTGTGTCCAGGCATCTCAAAATGATCGGATCTTGAATTTGGCTCTCTATTGTATTTTGTTTTTCTCTTGGAGGGAACTGTTACTGCGGGCTCATGGCCTTTGGTTCCTTCTTCCTTGCATAAAAAAAAAAAAAAAAAAACTTAGACACTACTGTAGTTTGGGATATAGAGTCAGGTCAGGTATGGACTGCATGGGGGAGGGAACAACACGCTGGATGGCCTGAGAATAGTTCCAGTACACCAAGACGTACTACTATAGTATGTGATAGGGACGGGGTTGGGTAGGCCTCTTACACTGAATCATGGTGTATTATCACTGGCAGGGTCTAGGGCACGGGGGGGGGGGTGAGTCAGGGTGCTGCACAGGGATGTGAAAAGGGGGGATGTCACTTGAGGCAACAGGGGAACTTCCCACAAGGGCGTACACTAGCACAAAGGGGGGGGGGTTGGTACAGGTAGGGGGCACACACAGGGGTGCAATGTTCTGGGGGCTGGGGAAGGGGAATAAACACAAAGTCTGTAGCACTACAACTCACGATAGAGCTGGTCGTCGGCGGGTGCGAGGGGCGTGCCTATGGCCGCTACATAGGCAGCTGTAGGTGGCGGCCAGGTATGGGAGGAGCGACATTTGGGGTGTGTTCTCAGTGCGAGTCTCTGGCAGCATAGTCTGGGGTCTGGGTCGAGCTGGAGAGCGGAGTGATGGGCGGTCCTTTCCCGGTAGGGGCCCTGGGAGTATGGTGACCCTCTGGGCTAGGGCCAAAGAAGGCTAGGAGGTGCTCAGCAAGGCGCCTGTCCTTCGTAGCGATGGGAGTCCTGGGGGCAGACCTGGGCTGGCCCAAGCCAAGTCAGCCATTGGACACTCGTTGCCTCCCTGGGGCTGCAGTCTCGCCTGAATGAGGTGGCCATCAGGGGTTGGCTGCAGCTGCCTGTACTGGGTGAGTCTGGGAGCTGCTGAGGGTGTCAGGGGCGGCTCGCCGTCATATGGGGGTTGCAGTCTCGCCTGGAGGAAGAGGCCATCAGGGGCGAACTGCGGCAGCTTGCTTTGGGGGAGTCCGTCAGCTACCGCGGGTGTCAGGGGCTGTGCCGCAGCGGCAGGACACCTGGCCACGGGTAGTCTCGTCCCAGGTACTCTCTGGCAGGGGTCCTGCGGGGGAGCAGTCTCCACTCTCCGTGGTGACTGTGGAGGCTATGGTAACGGGGATGGTGGGGGATGAGGGGGAAGGAGGGGGGGGAGCACTGTGGAGAGGGGAGGGCCAGGGGCAGGGGGTGGGTCTGGGGTGAGTGGGGCAGTTGTAGTGGTGCATGTGTTAGGGGCTGGGGGTGGATCTGGCTGCTTCTTGAAATGTAGTCGCTGCTTGTGGCAGTCTATGTTGGCATGGGGTTTTTGTAGCAGATCCAGCCCGAGGTAGCCGTAGTAGGCACGGCAGGTGGAATCAAATATGATGAATTGGTGTTGGGTGGTCACTTGTTGGTGAGTTTTGACACCGAGGGCCCGTGTCTCGCCACAGATAGGCAAGGGGCTGTCCCCCACGTCTACGAGATGGACGGAGGTGGGGAGAAGAGGGCCGAAAGCTATGGAGTGGTGGGAATAAAAGTGTTGATAGAGGCAGGCTCTGGCTGCTCCACTATCAACCAGAAGTCTTACTTTCACCCCATTCAGCCTTTGTCATAGACTGGAGAGCGGTATTTGTGCGAGGTGGCCCCCGCCACCGTGGGGAGATGTGGGGGTGGTCCTAAAATCCAGTTGTGGTGAGGTGTCCTCCTCATTACCGAAGTCCATATCCTCAGTCTCGAGGTAGTCAGTGGGAGGGGCCACGTCCTCAATGTGGTCGTCCTCTATGGTTGACACTTTGTGGCGCCCTTGGTTGTCCGCTTTGCAACAGGTGGCTTTCAGTTCCTCCCAGATGTTGTGTATGGGGCAGCGATGGTTGCATGTGGAGAACTCCCACGGTTGATAGAGATAAGGTTGGTGGTATCTCTGGGGTTGGGGTGTTTTTTGATAGGGAGTGCCCTTGGCATGGTGGTGGGTTCAGGGGCACCGTATTTCTGAGGGGTGTCTGGGGCTTGGCAGAGGGCAGTTTCCAGGTGGGGACCCAGCTTACCACCCCGATTTGCTGAGGAGTGGCACAGGAGGCTAGTAGGCTTGGGAGGCGAGTAGGCACCTCACCAACTGTACGTTCCTATCGAGGTCCCCAGTAGGGTTGAAGATTGTATAGTGCTCTCTGACGATGCTGGGGAGGATCCTCAGAAGGGTGTTGAATAGATGCTGGTCCTGGGTGTTGGCATCAGCCTCCTTTTTAGGTGGCAGTGACAAGCCGCCTAATTTGAATGAGGGTATCATCCAGATTGCCACTGTAGGCGAGGGCGTCTAATTGGGAGAAGGTGACGACCTTCCCCAGTGAGGGCGTGACGTCTTGCATCATAATTTGGCTGAATTGATTCCGTTTCAGCTCTGGGATGATCTTTGCCGCGATACTAAACATATTTTCCCGAGGTGTGGGAGTGTAACTGCTATATTCTCTCGGTCATTTTCAAAATTATATCCAAGGCTTGACCATGGACATACTGTATACGTGTGTGTCATATTGTTCAGGGTCGAACTTAGGTAATTGGACGTGTGAATTGGCAGCCATTTTTGTAACCTTCCCGTTTTCCCTTGTTACACTCTGCTGAATTGAGAACCACAGCTAGCCACCAGTGTTATGCAGCATATTCTGTGCCCAACTTCTTGGGTTCAGATAAGGTGCAGGCCTTGGGTTCTTTATTCTTGACTGGGCACCCTCTGGCAGGGGTCCTGTGGGGGGACAGTCTCCACTCTTCATGCAGGAGGGGAGGCAGGAGGGGCGCCTCACTCGGCCACAGGATGGGTGGGCTGAGCAAGAGGCGTCACCCTCACACAGAGCCTCCGGGGTTGCGGAGGGGGAACGACCGGTGGCCAGTTCCCCAGCTTGGAGGGCCTGGCTGTCCCTGCCGAAACTCCGGGCCAGGGCGTAATAGGGAGGTCCAAATTCCTCGGCTAGGCAGGTCCTGAGGACACTGCTTAGACTCCCTCCTGGGGTGGTGGTCGAGGGAGATCCAGTGAATGCTCCTTGACAGGTCCAGTGGACGCTGCTGGAGGACCACTCGTCCTGAGGACGGCTGGAGGAGAAGTCCCGTAGGGCCTTCTGGTTGTCGCTGCAGGTCCGGTGGACTCTTCTGCCCTCCTGCCATCGGGGGATAATGCAGCTGGGGGATGACCAGTGGTCTCTCCTCATGTGGCTGATCCGGTGGATACCACCACAGGGCCCGCTGCCCTCCCCTGGAGCCCTGGTGAATGTCGTCTGTGAAACGGTCCGACACGCCGGCTCCCGGAGGTGGGTGGCAGAATGAGGAGATCTGGTGGATGCTCCTCCTACAGCAGATCCAGTGGATGCTACTGTGCTGCTGCTTCCCTAGGGTGAAGTAGACGCAGAGCTCTAGGAGTGGCTCGTCCTCTTTTAAAGGCAGGTTTGGTGGACTCCGCATCCAAGGGTCTACTTGGGACTGTGAATGCAAGTTCCACCCCGATTCTGGCCAGTGCTTTCTCCGACAGAGGGTAATGCACTCGATCTGAGTACTGCCTGGTGGTCCGGCTGCGTGGAAGAGGGGTGTCGGGTCACGGGGGATATATGTCCCTACCCTGCAGAACACAGAAGTACCTCCCCATCGCCTCCTAATGAGGTGGGTGTTATGCTAGGTGTTTTAAGGCCGACTTCTCGTCCCTAAAGCGCCTGGCAATTGAGCCAGGGTCCTCTTTTCGAGACCGGAGCTAGAATACACAACGAGAAGAGCAGGAACAAAAACTCTAGGCAACAACCTTACACGTACAAACGTCGGAATAAGTTCGTTTACTTTTCCGTGGACTAAGGTGTTTGTAACACTGCTCGATGGAGAACTATCCCCTCCTCCTCCCTTCCTCATAGTCCCACACTCCCACCCAACCCCCCCACATTTCTCTCCGACCCCATAACCCCACCCGGTACCCTCCATACTCTCGCTCACAGCCAGCTAGGGGTTTCTGTACTTCAAGTACCTCTCTAATTACCTGCAGTCCGAACAACTAATAAAGGAATAGTACAGTATATATCATAAACCAGGATATATCATAAACCAGAAGAGCGGAATGAAAGAAGAGATTTCGGGTGACAAGGAGAGACGGAGAGAGGAAAGAAAAAAAGGAGCATGCAGTTATTACCGGGAAAAGAAAGCAGTGAAGGAAATGGGTTTAGTACAAGTAAAGCAATACGGAGAGAGTAATGGAGAAAAAAAGGTAACACATATGACATGAAAAAAGTAAGACGAAGTTGTGACACAGGGAGGGAGAAAGAAGCGTGAGGTAAGGAGGGAGTGACAGAGGGGGAGACGAGGGAAAGGGAAGAGAGAGGGAGGAAGGTAGGGACTAAACAGATAGCTATAAAGAAAGAGGAAGAAGAGAAAAGGAAACTGGGGATGAGACAAAGGATCCAGAGAAAGATGAGGGGGGGAAGGAGGAGCAGTACACAGACAGGCACAGACGGATAGGTCGACAAATATTCAGAAAGTGTGTGTGTGTGTGTGTGCGCGCGCGCTTCCGTCCCTGTGTCTCTTCTATGACATTGTTCCATTTTTTCACCTGCGTGTTTTCCTCTTCTCTGCTTCAGTTTCTCCTCTCTTCTTATCAGTATTTCTGCTGATTGTTCTTACCATTCCAAGTCTCTCTCTCTCTCTCTCTAGGAATAAAGAGATTGTTCTCCAGTCTATACCTCCTTAATACGGCCACTTCTTGAGTTGCTGTGGAATTTTGGTCACTTGAAAAAGATATACGTCGAATTAAAAAGAGTTCAGAAGACAAGGTATCAGGTTCGCCTGAGGGCTGTGGAACTTTTTTTAGTAGAAACTCGTAGACTACGAGGTCAGCTCATTGAAGTGTTTAAAGTCTGAATGGGTTTCACAATCATTACATAGAAAATTGCTTACTCTTAACACGGACTTGGCACACAACCATAGTTGGAAGCTGTAAATGAAAAAATTTACCAGCAGAATTACGTGAAAACTTTTTCACGTGCAAGATCTGCTCCACTTGGAACTGACTCAACATGGACGTTGTTAACACCACAGTAGAGAAGTTTAAGGGATTCATCGGCAGGATCTTACAATAGAATAAATGTGAATTGGATATGCATTCCCAGGCAAACAAGAAGTATCTCCACGGTATGGGCTGCATAGTCATTAAGATCCTAACTTTTCCTTGTAACTCCTCTCTCTCTCTCTCTCTCTCTCTCTCTCTCTCTCTCTCTCTCTCTCTGTAAAAGAGGCGTCTACTACCGCAACATTTAAGCAGCAGATTTATTCTCTCTCTCTCTCTCTCTCTCTCTCTCTCTCTCTCTCTCTCTCTCTCTCTCTCTCACACACACACACACACACACACACACACACAGAAAGGAAATAGACAAAATCCTCTCAACTACCGACCAGTATCACTGACCAGTGTTGTAAGCAAGGTATTAGAAAAACTTATAAGAAAAGCTTGGATAAATCATCTAGAAGAACACAGTATGATAACAGAAAGACAGTTTGGTTTCAGAAAGGAAAATCATGTGTTACTAATCTGTTGAGCTACTATGACAGAGTAACAAACACAATACAAGAAAGGGAAGGATGGGTGGACAGTATCTATTTAGATTTCAAGAAAGCTTTTGACACAGTACCACACCAAAGACTTTTATGGAAGCTGTACCATCAAGGAGGAATTCGAGGCAAACTGTTTTGTTGGATGCAAGACTTTCTCATAAAAAGAGAAATGAGGACAGTACTAAGAGGAAACTACTCATCATGGAAAGAAGTGACTAGTGGAGTACCACAGGGTTCGGTGCTGGCACCGATCATGTTTCTAGTGTACATAAATGATATAAACAGTAACACTGGAAATGAGAGCTATCTGAATATGTTTGCAGATGATGCAAAAATACAAAGGAGAATTACTAGCACAGACTCTTGTAGGGAGCTACAAGAAGAATTAAATAAACTTCATGAATGGAGTAGTACATGGCAAATGGAATTCAATGTGGACAAGTGTCATGTAATCAAGTTTGGTAAAAGTGGAAAAAGACCTGATTGGGATTATAAGTTAGGAAATAAAACCCTATACACATCAGAGAGAGAGAAAGACCTAGGTGTGATTATCAATAACAGACTATCTCCGGCTGACCACATCAGCGAGAAGGTGCGGAACATGTATACACTGCTTGCAAATATGAGAATAGCATTCACATACATAAATGAAGACATGGTAAGAAGGATAATAACATCATTCATTAGACCAACCCTGGAATATGCATCAATAGTCTGGAGTCCTCATCTCAAAAAGCATATAGACAAGATTGAAAAAGTTCAAAGGGCCGCTACAAGATGGATACCAAGCTTAAGGGACCTAAGCTACGAAGAAAGACTAAATAAACTGAATCTACCAACACTACAGGAGAGAAGGAAAAGAGGTGACATGATAATGCTATATAAGTCCATATCAGGAAAGGAGAAAATAGACATAAATGATTACTTAACATATGGAGAAGCATCAGCAAGAGGACACTGCAAAAAACTGCATAAGAAGAGAGGTGATAAAGACGTAAGGAAATTCAATTTCCCAAACAGAGCAATTGATCAATGGAATGCACTACCGAATGAAATAGTGTGTGCCAAAACAATTCACAAATTTAAGGATATGTACGATAAATATGGTCTAAGACACGGGACAATACAAGCTTGACTCATTCCTGTAAAGATCTATCTATCTATCTATTGCCAGACGCCTCAATCCCGTTTGGGGTGGCCACAAACAAATCGCCTCCAAGTCGCCCTGTCCCCCGCCATTTCACTGCCCTGCTCCCAACTCACACCCCCCTCTCTCATATACCTCTCCACCCCATCCCTCCATCTCATCCTCGGTCTCCCCCTCCCTCTTCCACCCTCCACCTTACTCATATACACTCTCTTCGTCAGTCTTTCACCCTCCATCCTCTCCACATGGCCAAACCACCTCAGTGTGTTCCTCACAACGCTTCCTATCACATCCACATCCACACCACAACGCTCCTTTATATCCTCATTCGTCAGCCTGTCTCTCCACGTGACTCCACAGGCTCCTCTTAAATAACTCATTTCCACTGCTCTCACTCTTGACTTGTGTCCTTCCAACAATGTCCAAGCTTCACTTCCGTATGTTAGAGTTGGTATCACAATACTGTCATGTAGTAACTTTTTTACTTCCATGCTCACTTCCCTGTTTCTTATCACTGCTTTCAAGGAACCAGCAACCTTTCTTCCCTGCTGTACCCTTTCAAGCACTTCACCCTCCAAACCTCCATCCTTACTCATCACACTACCCAAATACTTAAACGTACTCACATTTTCCAATTCCTCACCATCCAACCTCGCTGTACATTCACTGACTTCACCTCTCTCAAAGACCATCACTTTACTCTTCCCTACATTCACCTTTAGGTTCCGTTTCTTACACACTCTCCCAAACTCATCCACCAAGCCTTGCAGCTCCCCTTCGTCTTCACTCAACAACACAGTATCATCTGCAAACAACAGTACAGGGAGTTTCCAAACACTATCCTCTCTCACCAGGGCCACTCCAACATCCACTACCCTACCTTGTACCTCTTTTATTACCCCATCCATGTACAGATTGAACAACCATGGAGACATGACACATCCCTGTTTCAAACCAACTTTCAAAGAGAAAAATTCACTTAGTTCACCATCCACACGCACTGCAGCCTTCGCACCATCGTACATACTCTTCACAGCATTCAACAACTTCCCATCTACTCCATATATTCTTAACACTTTCCACAATCCTTGTCTGTAAAGATACAATTAGGTAAGAACAATTAGGTAAGAACACACACACACAGTGCAGTAAACCTTTTCCTAACTCGGTTTATGATATATACTGTACTATTTCTTTATTAGTTGTTCGGACTACATGTAATAGGGTGCTTCTGAAAAGCCTAGTATTCCGGTAGATGTCACTACCATTTGAACAAAGACAGTCCTCGCGCTGTTTAAAAAGCATATTTTTCTTTGTTAAATATCTACACTGTTGTGTGAAACTGTGAATCATAGTAATGTCATATACTGTAATATAAATAATACAAATAGAACATGTATATATTATAACGTAGTGTGAACTATTTATATTTATCATAAACGGAAACTAAAATATCACTGATGGAATATGATGGCAACCGCCATTTCAGTTGTCCTATATTATTTAATTTCTGCTACATTTAGTACAAGTTAGGTTCTTAATACATAGTTTGTTCTGACTGTAAATTACGCCTAGTGGGTATGTTGACTCATTCAGTCTCTATGTGGCCAGAAATTTAATGTTGAGTAAATACTGGGACTGAACATTTTGCTCACTCCCTTCACGCATGCGCAAAAAACGGTCCAGTGTTTAAGTTTTTTTCACGAGAGTAAGGTACTCTAATGGGCTGCTTTCAAAGCTAGTATTCCAGTAGATGTCGCCAGCACTGGGACAATCACATTCCCCGCGCTGTTTAAAAAGCATATTTTTCTTCGTTAAACATCTACACTGTTGTGTGAAACAGTGAATCTTGGTTATGTCATATACCATAATATAAATAATACAAATAGAACACGTAAAATGCCCGCCGTGCCCGCCGCAGGACCTCCCACCTCACCACCCCCCACACCACCACCGAGCCGCCACCCCACCACCACCCCAGGAGGACACACCGGTGAGGTTAGTGATCCCAGGCAAGAGGGTCATCAGGGCATCACGGCCCTGAGCCCCTATTCCCCGCAAGTGCCCCAACCCCAGGTGATCAGGGGAACTGAATTACTGTGCGGGCGGGGTAGTGATCGTCAGAATATGGGTGGGACTGAAGCCAAATCAGTCCCAGGTAACACCGTATTGACGGTCTTGTTACACCCTCTAGGGCAGGAGGCCCAAGGGCAGGAGGCCCAAGGCTACGGCCTAAATAAAAGTAAAGAGAGATTGACAGACCTAGGCTACGGCCTAACAGAGTGTGCAAAGGGGAAGGCGACCCCAGGCTCCGGCCTTAACACACCATGGAGAGAGAGTTGCCCTCATGCATCCCTCTCCAGCTGCTCTTCGGCTACGGCCAGAATACGGTCCAGGGTAAAGAGCCCCTGCTACTGTACGTGTAGCACTACCCTATTATGGAAGCGGCGTCCCGGGGTCGGTACCCAGCCGCAACGGACGGGCGAACCAGTTCGCCAGTTAGTCGTCTTCCGTACGGGCAGACACTCGGCTCCGGCCGGGGCACGTACCAGGGTAGAGAATTCCCTGCAGGTAGGATCAGTCTGTATTGGAGAGAGTGCGGCCTCTGTGCCCCTCCCTCCGGCTTGTCTCCTACTACGGGAGGAACACCACGCCGGCGGTACCTTGCCACGGCAAAAGGGCGACATCGATCACCCTATAGGTGTACCCCGTACGCCGGGCAAGTTCACGGCCACAGCCAAGGTGCGCAATAGGGGAAGGAGATCCCCGGCTCAGGCCTCCAGACACACTCGAGAGACCACGGGTAGCGTGAGTCCTCCTCTAGCCTCTTTCCCTTCGGGGAGCGCTTCATCGCCATCCGGGAATATAGTCCCGGATGAGACACTAGAGTGGTGGCAAGGCCCGATATCGGACCTACCGCCCACACCCGGGAGTTCCTTGTTCCTGCCGGAGCCCTGCAGGAGACGCTGCCGCAGTCCAGTCCTGACGGCGCCTCTCTCTCTCTTGGTACCCGCAGTCCCAGGACGCCCAGGCCCGACTCCGCAATCCACGACGAAGGCGATCCAGGCTCCCTCACTCCCCGGAGTCGGAGGAAACAGGCCCGACTGCTCCGGTTGTTCGGCCCCAGTCCTGAGGGCCACCGATCAGGTCGAGGCCCCAGACCACAGGGCCTCCCTGCACCCCACCAGCGCGGCCCTAATACGAGGGCCGCCTGTCAGGTCGAGGCCCCCAGACAGGATAGCCTCTCTGTATCCTAAGTGCAACAGTGAACTACTAAACCCAGGAAACAAGGGGAAAACAGTGACAGTGACAGTAACCAGGAGAACAGTGACAGTGCTTACACAGTAAAATATATTAAACAGTGGCCCACTAGAGTCTAGTGCTATCAGGGCAGAAAGTGTATTTTGTCAATTGATTTAGTCTCTCCCCACATCAAGGAACCAGGGAGTTTTCTGTGAGTCCAGAGGTAGGAGCGCGGGCGAGTTGAAAGATAAGTGTACGTGTCTCCGTGACCAGGTGACAATGTCGAGTGTCGCTATCCGCACCCTACCTCTATTATAGTAATATCCTCGAAACAGACTCTCAATCTCGGTATTCATAAAGTGAACAACCCCATTTTTATATTACCCCTCAGTGACATAAGAATCCCATTCAAGAACATAAAGTGAACAACCCCATTTGTATATTACCTCCAAGTGACTTGAGAACCCTATTAAAGAATACCCGCGATCTCCCTGTGTAATAGTGATAATATATATATGATCATTCTGTGAAGCCAAGTGTTAATTCTGTATCTCTGTGTCTCTGTATTCTAAATATCATTATATGTACACTGTTATGAGTAGGACCTAGGTAATAGATGTGATACGGTATACTGTCTGGTTTTTATGTCCTGTTCCTTTGTTAGTGCTTTACATCCGGTCTAGAAAGAGGACCCCACTTCAGTAGCTAGTGTTTTGACGACGAGAAGTCGCCTTAAAAACACAGCATTACACTGGTGGCAAGTGGTGGTTCTGGATCCGAGTAAAGCACGGAGGAACGAAGAAAGGAAACTTACACAATGGCAGCCAAACCACACATCCAATTGCCGAGGTTCAACCCGGACCAGTGCGACATAGATGTATATTTAGACATGGTCAAACCCCTCCTAGATATAGGGTTTGACTCAAACAGAGAAAAGATCGCAGTCACACTACCTAACCTGGGTAAAATAATCACTAGTGTCGCATCAAAAATCGTCCCAGAACTGTCAAGGGACCAATTCTTGCAAATAGTGAGACAGGCTTTTACGCCATCAATAGGCCGAGTTGTCGCTCTCTCTCAACTCGACGCCCTTACCTACGACGGAAACCTGGATGATACATTCACCCAGGCTCGGCGCCTCGTCAGCGCTGCCTATCCCGAGGCACCTACAAATGCCTGGGATATACATACATTCAATGCTCTATTGAGGATCCTCCCCAGCATAGTCAGGGAGCATTTCTCATTCTACGACCCCTCAGGGGACATGGAAAATGATCTGCAACTTGTCCGACGTCTGCTCGCCGCCCGCCCCACACCACAGCCACTCCACGCGGTGACACGTTTTCCAACAAAGCAACACCCCCCATCCAAACCGAAGCTGCCGCCTCACCAGCCAACTACTGAGCCGTCTCCCACAGTCCCTAGAGCCTACCCGCAGAAGAAACGCCCAAACCCCAAGGAACAAGGAAACCTCATCACAATTAATCCCTGGGAATTCACGGCTTGCAGTCGCACCTGCCCTCTGCACGACATTAGGGAACAGCTTAAAGCTAGCAGGCGCAGAACCTTTCACCAAGGGCGCAAGAAAGTCTCCTCCTTAGATGATGACGCCCCGGAAGACGATGCACCGCCACAACACTACTCGGGAACGGACGACGACGACCAAGACGACACCACTCCACAACAGACGGATTTTTAGGCCCGCCCCCGCACCTCCCCACGGTGGCGGGGGCCACCTCACAGACCTACAGACCCCCAGTTTACAACAAGATTTGGCTAAACGGGGTCAAGGCACGTCTACTAGTGGATACGGGAGCAGCCAGATCGTGCCTCTACTCCCACTTCTACTCCCGCCACATTGGTGCATTCGGCCCTCTTTTCCCCACCTCAGCCAACCTCGTCGACGCGGGGGACGGACCCCTGCCTATCCGTGGGGAAACTCGGGCCCTTCAAACCCACACCCACCAACAAATATCCACTAGCCACCCATTCATCATATTCGACTCGACATGCAATCAGTATGATGGATATTTAGGGCTGGACCTCCTCCAGAAACTACATGCCACCATTGACTGCCATCAACGACGCCTCCACTTCAGTCCAGCCCATCCCAACCAAGCAGCAGTCAACAAGAAAGAAGAAAAAAAAAAACACATCGAAGAAAAAACAGGAACAACTCCCCTCACACACTACCATCAAACACTCACCTGTCCCAAATCACATACACACCTAACCTCAACCCAACCCCTCACACTACCCTACCCCCATCTCCACCACCCACCACACATCATCTGCATCCCTCCCCATCTTTTTCTGCCACTGTTGCCTCCTCAATCACTATTCCACCCCACCATGAAGCTTGGGTAAAACTAAACAAACCTTCTCATACCTCCGTCCTCTTCTCACCATCCATTCCCACCGGACCACTCTCTTCCTGTTTAGTAAGCCCCACCTTCCTCCCCCCACATGCCCACGAAATCCGTATCGCCAACCTCGCTACTACCCCACTAACCCTACCAAGAGGACTCATCATCGACGACACAGAAGAAGCCGAACCATGCCAAACACCACCCTCAGACCATCCCACTCTCCCTGACCTACCATCACACCTATCCCCTGCCCAAACCAACAGCCTACGACAACTCCTCCTGGATTTTCAAGACCTATTCTCCTCCGGCCCAACCGACCTTGGCCATACCACCTATCTCAGCCATGAGATACACACGACCGGACCTCCAATTCGCCAACCATCACGACGAAAGAATCCCAAGCAACGGGCAGAAGAAGACCGGCAGGTCCAGGACATGCTAGATGCCGGCGTAATCTCCAACTCTACTAGCCCATGGTCCTCTCCAGTGGTACTCGTAAGAAAAAAGATGGGACAATGCGTTTTTGTGTTGACTACCGCCGAGTCAACGACGTCACAGTCAAAGATGCAACTCCCCTACCCTGCATCGACGACTCACTAGACTCATTACATGGCTCGACATGGTTCTCCACCCTAGACCTGCAGTCGGGCTATTGGCAAGTCCCTGTACACCCCGACGACAAACACAAAACCGCCTTCTCCACATCGAATGGCAAACACTATGAATTCAATGTCCTCCCTTTCGGACTCTGCAACGCCCCTGCCACATTCTCCCGTTTGATGGAGTCTGTCCTTAGTGGACTAACCTGGGAGACTTGCTTGGCGTGTCTCGACGACGTCATCGTTTTTAGTCGTATCTGGACCGACCACCTTCATCGCCTCAAGCAAGTGTTTCACCGCATACGCCAAGCAGGGCTAAAATTGAAACCAACAAAATGCGTCTTGGCAGAGAGATCAGTGTCTTTCCTGGGACATCTAATTAACGCCGAAGGCATCTCACCAGACCCAGATAAACTTTGAGCCATCGCAGACATCCCCCTGCCCCGCGACGTACATGAGACCAGAGCCTTCCTGGGGTTAACATTATACTATAGGCGGTTCGTCAGAGGGTTCGCTGACATTGCCAAACCCCTTCACGATCTAACAAAAAAGGGTGAGCCTTTCGTGTGAACCGAAACAAGGAAAACAGCATTTACCACCCTCAAATCAAAGTTAACCACCACCCCAGTAGTCGCGTTCCCAGACTACAACCTCCCATTCCCACTGTATATTGATGTGTCCCTCATCGCCATAGGGGCTGTCCTTGCACAAGTACAAAATGGGAGAGAACACATCATCGCCTGTGCCAGTCGCACCCTGAATGCGGCAGAACGAAACTACGCGGCCACCAAACGTGAGTGCCTAGGGATCATCTGGGCCCTAGAATATTTTAGGTCCTACATCTCAGGCACCCATGTAATAGTCATTACAGATCACCAATCCCTACAATGGCTACGGCAATCAAACACCAACAATGCCCAACTGATACACTGGTGAGAGACCCTCGAAGAGTATGATTTCGAAATCACATGCCGACCAGGCAAACTCCACACCAACGCCGATGCCCTATCCCGTCTCCCAATCAACGCCATCAAGACAGAACCAGACCTGGTCCAAATGTGGAACAAGAAACAACGCCCCACCTGGATTCCACAGTCCACGTTCACTAAACTCCATCCACACGGCGAACATCTCTTCGACCCTAACGGACACATTGTCCTTAGCCCAGCCACTGCCCACGACACCATGCTCCACCTCCATGCCCACAACGGCATCCACCTGGGAACGAAGAAGCTGCTACAAGTCTTTAACGATATGTACTGGACCCCAAACCCATCCACCATCGCAAAGAAGATCATACAATCATGCCAAGCGTGCGCTCTTGGAAAGGACATCACCCGAACACCAGGCCCTACAGGAAAGTTAACAGCACAAAAACCGTGGCAACTACTCTCCTTAGACGTCGTCGGCCCTCTCACACCAAAAGCAGGCTACAAGTACATAATTACCTTCGTGGATGTATATTCTAAGTTTATCATCGCCTGCCCCGCCAAGGATCACACCGCACTATCAGTCGCCGATGTCCTCACCCAGCATGTATTCCCTTATTTCGGGATTCCACAGGCCCTTCATTCAGATAATGCTCCAGAATTTACGGGAAAAATCTGGGAAGAACTAGCTAGCATATTCGGATACAACATCTCTCACTCATCCCCCTACTGGCCCCAGGGCAACAGCATCTGCGAGAGAAGCCATCGCTCCCTTATGAATCAGGTCCGCACACGCATTATGCAAACGGGAAACGAAGACTGGCCTGCACACGTCAAGATCATACAATGGGGTTTAAATATGTGCCCAAGAGAAGATGGAATAACTCCGCACGAAAGAGTCTTCGGAGAATCGCCCCTACTCCTACCACTCCGCCACCACCTACAACCGCCCACCCCACCCTCCTCCACCGACCCTCTCCACCACCTCAAACGCCGCCTCCACCATCTGCATTCAAAACAAGACTTAGCACCTGACGCAACCCACTCCAGCCCTTACACACCTGGCCAGTCTGTTGTTGTAGCAAACCTGCCTACCCCACCCAAGACCCCCCCCCGATTCAACGGACCTTACAAAATTGTGTGAGTACCCAACCCATACCAAGTCACTGTGGATCAACAAGGACAACACCGCACATACAGAAATCGCCACGTGCGCCCCTTCCACCCACCCGACACTGCCCACCCCCGCACTAAGCCTACCTGCACCCCGGCCCGCACACCTGGCCACCCTGACCTTTCTCAGAATCACCCCCCAGACTCCTACTCCTACTCCTTCTCACCCCCCTCCTCAAACTCTCCAGCAACCAGCCCACCCCCCGACACACCACCACCACAGCCTGAAACCACCACCACCTCACAACCTGAAATTCACCTACCAAACACCCATCCACCCACCACCTCCCAACCCACTTCACCCATGCCGCCCACATCACCACAACCACCCCCCCCCGAAAACCATACCACTCGCCACCCCACCACCCCCACACCCACCACCGCCCTTCCTCATGACCACTCCCATTATACTCGCCACACCGCATCCCCAACAATCCCCCCCCTCACCACCGCACACCCTCACCACCACCACCACGCACACAACCAGCCTCACCACCCACACCCACCATAACCACTACCACCACCAGATCAGGACGACTCTCACGCCCACCCGCAAGATACACACCGACACCTCTACCCATCACACACCCACCCCAAAACCCACCCTCCCCACATACCCCTCTAAACACCTCCCCCATAACCCTACCCCTCGACCAAGCACGTTGGAACTTTCCCAATTCCCCAAAGGACGATGCTCCTCCCACCAAATTAGCCCCAATAAAACCACCAACCTCCCATCACTCGCCAGCATTCAAATTTCATCTCCCCACCAGGCACCATTCCCCGAGATGAAGGTGACGAAAGTCCGCTGGCAACTATACAACCGCCCACCAACCAGAGTCAAGGGCACCGACCACCTGCTATGCCTCCTACGCTGGACCAACCATCCGTCCTCCCTCCACTTCACGCTGAACCCCCATCAGGAGCCCAACCAGTTCACCACTTACTGGGTCAGTCTCACCCAACACCTTACCCCGGCCTACCAGACAGCCACCTCCACCACCTACCACCTCCAGTCACGGGGCCGTGACTTCAACGACGCGGCGGGTAGTAAAATGCCCGCTGTGCCCGCCGCAGGACCTCCCACCTCACCACCCCCCACACCACCACCGAGCCGCCACCCCACCACCACCCCAGGAGGACACACCGGTGAGGTTAGTGATCCCGGGCAAGAGGGTCATCAGGGCATCACGGCCCTGAGCCCCTATTCCCCGCAAGTGCCCCAACCCCAGGTGATCAGGGGAACTGAACTACTGTGCAGGCGGGGTAGTGATCGTCAGAATAGGGGTGGGACTGAAGCCAAATCAGTCCCAGGTAACACCGTATTGACGGTCTTGTTACACCCTCTAGGGCAGGAGGCCCAAGGGCAGGAGGCCCAAGGCTACGGCCTAAATAAAAGTAAAGAGAGATTGACAGACCTAGGCTACGGCCTAACAGAGTGTGCAAAGGGGAAGGCGACCCCAGGCTCCAGCCTTAACACACCATGGAGAGAGAGTTGCCCTCGTGCATCCCTCTCCAGCTGCTCTTCGGCTACGGCCAGAATACAGTCCAGGGTAAAGAGCCCCTGCTACCGTACGTGTAGCACTACCCTATTACGGAAGCGGCGTCCTGGGGTCAGTACCCAGCCGCAACGGACGGGCGAACCAGTTCTCCCGTTAGTCGTCTTCCGTACGGGCAGACACTCGGCTCCGGCCGGGGCACATACCAGGGTAGAGAATTCCCTGCAGGTAGGATCAGTCCGTATTGGAGAGAGTGCGGCCTCTGTGCCCCTCCCTCCGGCTTGTCTCCTACTACGGGAGGAACACCACGCCGTCGGTACCTTGCCACGGCGAAAGGGCGACATCGATCACCCTATAGGTGTACCCCGTACGCTGGGCAAGTTCACGGCCACAGCCAAGGTGCGCAATAGGGGAAGGAGATCCCCGGCCCGGGCCTCCAGACACACTCGAGAGACCACGGGTAGCATGAGTCCTCCTCTAGCCTCTTTCCCTTCGGGGAGCCCTTCGTCACCATCCGGGAATATAGTCCCGGATGAGACACTAGAGTGGTGGCAAGGCCCGATATCGGACCTACCACCCAAACCCGGGAGTTCCTTGTTCCTGCCGGAGCCCCGCAGGAGACGCTGCCGCAGTCCAGTCCTGACGGCGCCTCTCTCTCTTGGTACCCGCAGTCCCAGGACACCCAGGCCCGACTCCGCAATCCACGACGAAGGCGATCCAGGCTCCCTCACTCCCCGGAGTCGGAGGAAACAGGCCCGACTGCTCCGGTTGTTCGGCCCCAGTCCTGAGGGCCACCGATCAGGTCGAGGCCCCCAGACCACAAGGCCTCCCTGCACCCCACCGGCGCGGCCCTAATACGAGGGCCGCCTCTCAGGTCGAGGCCCCCAGACGGGAGAGCCTCCCTGTATCCTAAGTGCAACAGTGAACTACTAAACCCAGGAAACAAGGGGAAAACAGTGACAGTGACAGTGACCAGGAGAACAGTGACAGTGCTTACACAGTAAAATATATTAAACAGTGGCCCACTAGAATCTAGTGCTATCAGGGCAGAAAGTGTATTTTGTCAATTGATTTAGTCCCTCCCCACATCAAGGAACCAGGGAGTTTTCTGTGAGTCCAGAGGTAGGAGCGCGGGCGAGTTGAAAGATAAGTGTACGTGTCTCCGTGACCAGGTGACAATGTCGAGTGTCGCTATCCGCACCCTACCTCTATTATAGTAATATCCTCGAAACAGACTCTCAATCTCGGTATTCATAAAGTGAACAACCCCATTTTTATATTACCCCTCAGCGACATAAGAATCCCATTCAAGAACATAAAGTGAACAACCCCATTTGTATATTACCTCCAAGTGACTTGAGAACCCTATTAAAGAATACCCGCGATCTCCCTGTGTAATAGTGATAATATATATATGATCATTCTGTGAAGCCAAGTGTTAATTCTGTATCTCTGTGTCTCTTTATTCTAAATATCATTATATGTACACTGTTATGAGTAGGACCTAGGTAATAGATGTGATACGGTATACTGTCTGGTTTTTATGTCCTGTTCCTTTGTTAGTGCTTTACTTCCGGTCTAGAAAGAGGACCCCGCTTCAGTAGCTAGTGTTTTTACGACGAGAAGTCGCCTTAAAAACACAGCATTACAACACGTATATTGCGTGAATTGTTTATATTTGTCATAAATGTAAATTGAAATATCACTGATGGCATGTGATGGCAACCCGCCATTTCAGAGGTCCTATATTATTTAATTTCTGCTACATTTAGTGCAAGTTAGGTTCTTAATACGTAGTTTGTTCAGACTGTAAATTACGCCTAGTAGGTATCTTGATTCATTCAGTCTCTATGCGGGCAGAAGTTTAATGTTGAGTAAATACTGGGACTCAACATTTTACTTACTCCCTTCACCCATGCACACCACAAGACCCGTGTTGCCACGGTGTGAGAAGGCCGTGGTTCTTGCCCCCTCAGACCCTCCAAAGCAATTACAGTACCTTACTTTGTCTAACCCAAAGAGACCACAAGTAGTCTAAATTGTATTGTTTTAAGCATTAGTCCTCATGCGTTTGTTTTGAAAACAAATCTCTCGTGAAAAAACTTAACACTGGACTCTCTTGTGCGCATGCGTGAAGGGAGTGAGCAAAATGTTGAGTCCCAGTATTTACTCTACATTAAGTTTCTGCCCACACAGAGACTGAATGAGTCAATTTACAGTCTGAACAAACTATGTTTTAAGAACCTAACTTGTACTAAATGTAGCAGAAATTAAATAATATAGGACAACTGAAATGGCGAGTTGCCATCATATTTTACCAATGATATTTTAATTTCAGTTTATGATAAACAGAAACAATTCACGCTACGTTATATATACGTGCTCTGTTTGTATTATATTACGGTATATGACATTACAATGATTCACAGTTTCACACAACAGTGTAGATATTTAACAAAGAAAAATATGCTTCTTAAACAGCGCGGGGAATGTGTTTGTCCCAATGGTGGTGACAGCTACCGGAATGCTTTGAAAGCACCCCATTAGAGAGGTGCTTGAGGTACAGACACCCCTACCTGCCTGTGAGCGAGAGTATGGAGGGTACCGGGTGGGGTTGTGGGGTCGAAGAGAAAAGTGGGGGGGTTAGGTGGGAGTGTGGGACTATAAGGGAAGGAGGAGGAGGGGATACCAGTCCATCGAGCAGTGTTACAAACACGGAAAAGGAAACGAACTTATTCCGACGTCTGTACATTAAATCACAACCTCTATATAATACAGTGTGGATTGCACACAAAACACTATTTATGATCACTTGGGCTGGATGGACTATAGGGTCCTGACTGGTTAATGAGTATCATGCAGGATACCGGACAGGCACTGTATAAAAATAGTAACTTAACACACCAGTCTGAGTACCTTAATAGTTATTACACAGTGACACAGGCACTAATACAACACTGTCTTACATCTGGGCACAATAGTAGGCTATGTTGGGTTGTCTGTTGGGGTACAAGTACTGCACTGTGTGTGATTTCTATAGGCATTGTAATCACTTTTACCTGAGCAGTTGCTATTGCACTTGGTAGGGCGAGGGGCTCCAGTTATACAATGGGGACCGGGTGAGCCCCAGGTGATGGCCAGGTGTAGGAGGGTTCCCGTCAGGTGTCCCTTCCATCAAGGGACACGGGACGACCTTCAGTGGTGATGTCGCCAGTCAGGGGCTGTGGTCGGGCATGGAGAGGGGCCCTTTGCTCGTGGGGCCTGCCGGGGTGCTCTGGTCCTCCGGGCTGGAACCAAACAGGCTGAGCAGGCGCTCTTGCCAGCACATACTCTGGGGAGAGGGTTGCCTGGAGCTGGAGAGGGCGCACCCCAGGGGAGCAGGAGTGCCTCGGGGATTCTGGTGTCTGCAGTCTCCCTCCTTCTGGGCCGCCATTATGGTAGGGCTGTGGCTTAGGTTCAGGCAGCAGTCCGTCAGGTGGTTGTCTCCCATGGGCCCCGGCTGGATAGAACACACTCCCAGGGGCAGCACGGGGTCGTTCCACACTCTCCAGGCCGAGGGGATCCTCCTGGAGGCTACGTTGGGGAAGAAAAGCAGGGGAAGGGCAACTAGAGGCCGTCCCTCTTCTGCAGGCACGGCTGGTGGCCGTCGCCGGAGCCCTGCATGGGGAGTGACGTGCGGTTGAGGTGAAGGTGGAGGCCGTCACCTGCCTGCTGGTGCGGCTGGAGGCCGTCACCAATGTCGTACTTCCGTGGGCAGCTGCAGGAAGAGAAGGGAAGTACCCTTCTCTCCCCAGATGTGGCTGGAAGCTGTCGCTGGTTCCTGTGGCAGGGGAGGGGGAAGTAGCAGCACCCGAGCAGCTGGAGGCTATCTCTGTTTGGGAGCACCTGAGGCCATCTCCTTTCAGCGAAAGGCTGAGGCTGTCTCTGTTCGTGAGTGGCTGTGGCTGTCTCTTTTTTTTGGTGAGTGGCAGAGACTGTCTCCCTCTTTGTGAGCAGCTGAGGCCGTCTCCTTTTGTGTGTGGCTGAAGGCTGTCACAGAGGTGCTGCTCAGGACTAGAGCTTTAGTCCCACCCCGAACCTGTCGAGGCCTAGTCCGGTTGAGAGGTGGTGCCCCTGGACTGAAATCTTCCTGCTGGGTCTGTTGCGGGCAATACGTGCGCGGGACTCTGGGGGACATATGTCTCTCTAGCCAGGACAATGCGCACTCCTTACCAACCCCTCTAGTTTCCTCCTGGGGTGGGGATTGCGACATCTTGGTGGTGGTTTGCCACAATGAGTATTTCAGTGAAAGCTACCTCCCTATGTCCTCCTCCTGGGGTGGTGGTGCAGGGCTCGCTCTGCCGTGTGGATATTTCAGTTACACCACTCTAGTAGGAGAGGGTTGGTTTATGAACACATTTAGTGTTTTTTGCACTTATATTGATTTACCTCCTCTGAGATTAAAGAAACAGGAGACGACATTGCAAAACCCGCAGTGCCAGATGTTTGTTTAGAACCAGATCGTTGCTGTTATGCTAGGTGTTCTAGTGTCAGCTTCCTGTCACTTGAACGCCTATACTGCAGCTGGGTTCCCTTTCTAGACCGAAGCTTAGTAAACTAAGAGAGACACAGGGCACAAAAACTTAGGGCAATAACCTTACACGTACATTGGTAAATTCTAAATGTGGAACAGATAGATATCACAAACAGGAATCTAGGCAATCATGTAACATGTACTGAGATCGGGAGTAGCAGTATCGCGCAGGATAGGCCTACTGTTGAGACAATATTTCAGGATAAAAATGTATAGTAAAATGAACAGCACTTAGAGTGTTGGGCATGGGAATCAGTCGCTGTGGCTTTGAGGGAAATTTACACTGTGGTTGGAATAGGTAGCGTGGCTATAGGTCTTATGTCATGGAAGTATTGTATTACTAAGGCAGTTGCACATTCACTTAAGTCACTGTAATTACTGCTCGGTTTGCCCGGTCACTGTTTCGCTGTTGGCTTTCACTTCCGGTCCTGTGACACTGATAGGATTTGGGCTTAGTTTCCCTCTAGTATTCTAACACACGGTCTGATGTTTAGGTCACTATTTCACTGTTAGTTTATACTTCTGGTACTGTAATACTGATAGAATTTGGGCTTAAGAGGGTATCACACGGTACCTGAAATCATGGTTTGCCGAAGAAATCGTGGTAACCGCCCATGAAACCGTGGTAGCCGCCAATGATTTCGTCGGCAAAACTGGATTCGGTTCAAATCCATTCCTTCCGACGATTTCAGGTACAAAACGTTTTCTCTGATACCAGATGGAGCTGAATGGAGAACTTTCCGTTTAGTATTCTAACATACTGCTCGATGTCTATGTCACTGTTTCACTATCGCTGCACTTCCACTGTCGCTCACTGTTGGGATTGGGGGTAGCGTGGGCAGAGGGCAGCAGGAGAGCTCACAGCCCGGCTTCTGAAGGGGGCTGAGCTCCACTAAGGGCCTCCGTACCCTGCGGCCACTGGATCACTCGTAAGGGCGTCCTCTCTCGTCTGGGGTTCCATGCGGCTTAGGGCCCCACAATGTCAGGGCTGGGAACAGGTCCAGCCCTCGGGACTGGGGCTGAAGAGTTTCCTGAAGCACTCACTCAGGCACCTGAAACAGGATGAGTGTCGTCTGCGTCGGGGTGGGGAGAGGTCTCACCCGGAGTTCCTGAGGGTGGCCTTAGGGGCCTGTCAGCTGTGGTCTTCTGCTGTCGGGGGTGCCGTCAGGGGTGGGATGCGGTGTCAGCCTCGGTCAGAGTCCGTCAGGTAAGGTCCCTCTGGAGCTGGCTGTGCAGAGAACAGCCCTGGAGATAGCACAGGGTCTCTCCATGGATCCTCAAGGCTGAGACCTTCCTCCTGAAGGCTGCCTCGCTGATGGTGGACAGTAGAGTCGTCTGTGCCCCCACCGGTTGGCGGGTCTGATGACAGAATGCCCTCTCGTATTGGAGTCACATGGGGTGAGGGGCATTGGTGCTCCTCCCCGACACAGCTGCCAGCCGTCGCTGGGTTCCCATGGGCAACAAAACGAGGGCGGCTACCCGTCGTCCCTTCATTGTAGGCGCGGCTACCGGCCGTTGCCTGGGCCCAACTCCCTGATGGGGATACAGGCAAGGTGCGGCTACCAGCAGTCGCTTGAGTCCTGTATAGAGGACGACGTGCCGACAAGGAGCAGCTACTGGCCATAGGAAGCAGGAAATACATACAGAGGGAGACAGTTCCAGAGTTGACCTGTTGCATGAATGAAGGACTGGAAGTAACGGTTAACTCTTGCATTAGAGAGTTGGACAGAAAAGGGATGAGAGTTTGCTGCTAGACGGGTGCTACACGCCCGTCGTAGAGGTGGAGGAATGCATGCAGACAGTTCAGAGGAGCAGTGACTATTGAAGTAGCGATAGAAAGGAGGTAAAGATGCAACAGTGCGGCAAAGAGACAGAGGTTGAAGGGAGTCAGTAAGAGGAGGAGAGTTAATGAGATGAAAAGCCTTTGACTCCACTCTATTGAGAAGAGCTGTATGTGGGGAGCCTCCCCACACATGAGAGTTGTACTGCACACAGCGGTGGATAAAACCCCTGTGATGCTAGGTGTTTTTGGTTCGGCTTCCCACACCTAAAGCACCTAGCGTGTAGCGGGGTCCTCTTTCAAGACCGGGGCTTAGATAAATACGAGAGAGGCAGGGCACAAAAACTCCAGGCAATAACCTTACACGTGTATTACTCAGTCAGACAAGGGAAACAGCAGATGTTACAGACATGATATTCTGGGTGATCATAAACTCTTATAACTAGATAGGATGAATAGTATCTCACAGGATACCGTCTAGGAATATAGTGAAAACAGTACTCAAGGCAGAATGTTCTAAATTAGTATAGCCCAGGGTCTTTACACGAGTGGAGATGCTAGGGCTATTTCTCACAAGGGGGAGGTAAGGCACTGGGGTCTAACTGTGATTATGGGAATATGAGGCAGAGTCTAATGGTAGTGTGTTGACTTTGTTATTTTCTGCTTGAGGTCACTTTTGGTCTATTACCATCACTTACTCCACGGCCCTGGTGTTTATCTTATCACCGTATAGCCTTTCACCGTGTCTATCTCTCTTTCCAGCACTTTAGTCTATTACTGTCAGTTCATTATTCCGCCTTGTCACTATTTGATCACTATTATTACATAGTCACAGACACTATGGTTCATCTGGTGCCAAGGATGCGGCTGAGGGGCCATGCAGCTCCGCTACTGACGGGGCTGGGCACCACCAGTAGTCCCCGTGCTCAGGGGGCACAGGATCACGCGTAGGGGCGTCTGCTCTCGTCCGGGGCTATTGGCGGCGAAGGGGCCTGTACTCTTAGGGCTAGGGACAGGAGTGCGGCCCTCAGGATTGGGGCCGAACAATCGCCTGAACTGGTTGTTCAGGCTCCTAACGAAGGGGGAGGTCTTTTGCCATCGAGGTGTAGGGAGTTCCCACCTGGACGTTCTGGGCAGAGTCTGGGGTTCCCGAGGACTGCAGTCCCCATGGCTGGGCGGCACCGACGGGAGGGGGCTGCGGCACCAGTCTGTGGCAGGGTCCGTCAGGTGGGTCTCCTCCAAAGCCAGTCATAGGGAGCAGAGGCCAGGGGAGACTACAGGGCCTCTCCAATACTCCTCTACACCCTCTGTACTGGGGGTCAGGGAACAGGGATCAAGCTTAGGCAGCGGGGCGGCTCTCGGCCACTTTCTGCCGTAGGGACCCGGCTACTGCCCATGGCTTCCTAGGGGTGTGGCTACTAGCCGCCAAGGCCCAGCTACTGGCCGTGGCCTGAGAGGGTGAATGTCTGCCAGCAAACCCAGGTACACCTTTGGAGCGGCTACAGGCCGTCTGACGAAGGGGGGAGAGGCTGCAGGCCGACTCCTGTAGGAGGGGTGTAGAGCGGCTAAAGGCCGACTCAGGGGGAACACCTTTGGAGTGGCTACAGGCCATCTCCTCATTACCCTCTGAGTGGCTACAGGCCGTCTCTTTAGCGAGGGGCGAGCAGCTACAGGCCATCTCAGGGAAATGCCTTCGGAGCAGCTACAGGCCGTCTGACGAAGGTGGGAGTGGCTACAGGCCGACTCCATATTACCCTGAGGACGGCTACTGGCCGCTTCCTTAGCGAGGAGCGAGCAGCTACAGGCCGTCTCAAAGAGGAGGACACCTTCAGAGCAGCTACAGACCGTCTCCTGACAAAGGCGGGAGCAGCTACAGGCCATTTCCTTTGGGGTGCTGGTAGGAGCTGGATAGGCAGCTCCACCCCTTAGCTGGTTGGTGAAGGTTCGCCCGGAAGGTAGTGCAGTATTCCTGCTATGGCGACGGTGGGCAGGTTCCAGGTCATGGAGGTGCGCGGCCTGGGCTGACTTAGGCCGTTGTCGCATTGAGTCCTGGTGCGCTGCTGCTGCTCCTCCATGGGCTCCTTGTGGGGGTGTCCAGGAGTTCATGGGGGCACTATGCTGTATTCCTTGTGGGGGTGGCTGGGTGTTCCAGGGGGCACTATGCTGCATTTTACCACCATCCGCTGGGAAAAAGTCATGTCCCCGTGACTGGAGGTGGTAGACTTGCGTATCATGGGTGGCGTAGATTGGCTGTAGATGTCGGAGGAGGGCATGCCAGGCTGTGGTGGCGGTGTTCTCGTCCTGCTCTGCGACACAGGTGAGGAAGAGGATGGACATGGTAATGGTGGAGTGGGGGAGTTGGAGGAGTTGGTGTGGTCCTCGGACTTGTTGGTTGCGCCCGAGTGATGGTGCCCATACAGCTTGCCATATCCTCATGTTGGAAGTTGTTGCCCGTGGTGTGGTGTTGTGCTGAATGTTTGAGATGGAAGGTAGGGGTCGGGTTTTATGCCAAGGTAATGTGGCGTAGTGTCTCTGGGGAGTATAGGTGGCTGGGATTTGGGCTTGATGTACCATGAGGGTGAGATGGTTTAGGGCAGGAGTGGGAGTGTCCTTTTGCGGCGGGGCGGGTGGGGTGGGAAGAGGGCATATCGGGCGGGTGGGCGGGAGAGGCAGCCGGAGTGGGTGGTGGTCGTTTTGGGAGTTGGCGTGGGTGGTGATGTGGGTGTACAGGGTTGGTGTGGGCATGAGACGCATGGGATGCAGGTAATTGGGTGGGGGGTGGTCGAGGCTGGGCATGGGGAGTGAGGAGTGGGGATGTGGAGGTGTGGTGCGTTGGAGTGGGTGGAGGTGGTGGTGGGTAAGGGCGGAGGTGGTGTGGAGGTGAGGGCAGGACACGTGGTGCTGGACGCGGGAGAGGGGGTGGCAGGTAGGGAGGGGGTGGAGGAGTGGCCAGGTGTTGGTGGTGCAAGTGAATTGTCAGGTGAGGTGTGATGCGGCGTGGCGGCCAGGGAGGCAGAAGTGGTAGGGGAGGGGGAGGGGTAGGGGGATGGAGAGGAGGAGATGTAGCATTCGTAGGTAGGAGGGGGGGGTGGCGCTGGGGTAGGGGGCGGGACAGGGTGTGGGGGCAGGAGCGCGAAAGGGGCACACGTGCCGGTTTTGGAGGGTGCGAAGGGTGCCGTGGTAGTCAACAGTGACTTGATAGGGGTTGGGGACACGAGTGATGGTGTGGGGTCCTGTGAAGCAGGGTGCGAGTTTGTGAGGGGTGGGGAGCTGGGCGACCATGACAGTGTCGCCTGGCTTGTAGGGGTTAGATGCTGTGTCGGGGCTGAGGTCTTAGTTGTGTTGGAGGTGGGTCAGACGGCACTTGAGGTGGTGTAGGGGGTCCGTCATGGGAGCGGAAGTGAGTGGTTGCAGATGCTGCCGAAGGGGCAGCAGGAGGGGTATCTCTCCGAATACTTGCTCATGTGGGGAAATTCCGTCCTCACGGGGGCAAGAGTTGATGCCCCATTGCACGATTTTTATGTGGGCGAGCCAGTTGTCATCCTTAGTGGCTTCTATTCATGTGTGGAGCTGGTTCATGAGGGTACAATGGCTGTGCTCGCACACTGCATTCCCCTGTGGCCAGTAGGGGTAGGAATGGGAGATGTTTACCCAATAGTATTGGCTAGCTCCTCCCAGATCTTACTGGTTAATTCGGGCCCATTATCTGAGTGGATCACTTGGGGAATGCCAGAGTAGGGGAAAACATGACGAAGGAGGGCGTCGGCTACTGCGACAGTGTGGTGTTCCTTTGCTGGGCAGGCCATGACGAACTTCGAATACGTGTCTATGAACGTGATGACGTATCTATAGCCCGATTTTGGAGGCAGAGGCCCTACTACATCAATTGCTAACAGCTGCCAGGGTTTGTGGGTGGTGATTTGGCCCAAGGGTCCTGCGGTACTTGTGATGTCTTTACCAAGGGCACAGGCGTGGCAACTTTGGATGATTTCTTTGGCGAGGGCGGAAGGGTTTGGTCCCCAGTAGGCATCGTTGAAAACATGCAGCAGTTTTTTTGTACCCAGGTGAATACCGTTGTGGGTGTGACGGTGTCGTAGGGCATCGAGGGCGGTGTCAGGGGCTAGGAGAATATGACCGGAGGGAATCAGAAGGTGATCGCCCTGCCGATACAGCTTTTTGAAAAAGTGGTGAGGAATCCATGTCGGACACTCCTTGCAGTGCCACTGCTGGAGGAGGTTGGGTTCCGGTTGGGCGGAGTGGATGGGGAGCCAAGAGAGGGCGTCCGCATTGGTATGGAGTTTCCCGGGCCGGTATGAGATTTCGTAATTAAATTCCTCCAGGGTTTTGCACCATCTGATGAGTTGGGCATTATGGGTGTCGGCTGTTGCAGCCACTGGAGGGACTGGTGGGTCCCGGAGAGATATGCTCGGAAGTGTTCGAGCACCCAAATTATGCCCAAGCATTCTCGCTTGATGGCGGCATAATTTTTCTCCGCCTGATTCAGGGTATGGCTGGCACAGGCGATGATGTGCTCATGGCCCTCTTGGACTTGGGCTAATGCCACGCCTATGGCAATGAGAGAGACATCGGTGTAGAGGTAGAAGGGGAGGGCGTAGTCGGGAAAAGCCATGATGGGGGCGGAAACGAGCTTGTCTTTGAGCTGCTGGAAGGCTGCTTGTCTCTTGTCTGTCCAGAGGAACGGTTCCCCCTTACGGGTCAGGTCATGGATGGGTTTGGCGATGTGGGCAAACCCTTTCATGACACGGCGGTAATAGAACATCAAGCCTAGGAAAGCTCGGATGCTGTGAACGTCCTGTGGTGGGGATATGTCCGCGACAGCGCAGAGCTTGTCAGGGTTGGGAGATATTCCTGCCTGGGAGATGACGTGCCCCAGGAAGGAGACGGTTCTGGCGGCTAGAACGCATTTGGTGGGCTGGAGTTTGAGGCCTGCCTGTCGGATCCTGGTAAAAACCCGGCAGAGGCGCTGCAGGTGGTCAGCCCAAGTTTGGCTGAAAACGATTACGTCATCCAAGTATGCAAGGCATATTTCCACGTGAGACCGCTGAGAACGGACTCCATTAGCCTGGAGAAGGTGGCGGGGGCATTGCAGAGACTGAATGGTAGGACATTGAACTCGTAGTGCTTCCCGTTATTAGTCGAGAATGCAGTTTTTCCTCGATCTTCCGGATGCACGGGAACCTGCCAATACCCCGACTGGAGGTCCAGGGTAAAGAACCAGGATGCTCCATACAGGGAATCCAGGGAATCGTCTATGCATGGGAGTAGAGTGGTGTCTTTGGTAGTTATGTTGTTCAGTCAGCGGTAGTTGACACAGAAACGCATCGTGCCGTCTTTCTTTTTCATGAGGACGACAGGGGAGGACCAGGGGCTGGTGGAGGGGGAGACGACTCCAGCTGCTATCATCTCCTGCACCTGGCTGTCTTCCTCTTCCCCCTGCTTAGAACTCTTCCATCAGGATGGCTGTTGGATCGGCGGGCCCGTCATATGAATTTCATGGTCCAGGTAGGTGGTGTGTCCGATGTCTGCTGGCCCTGCTGCGAACAGATCCTGGAAATCCAGGAGAAGGCGGCATAGGGGGTCTGAATGATGGGCAGAGAGATGGTCGGGAATGGGGGGCAGGGGGGGCGGTGGAGTAGGAGGGGGAAGGGGCGCAGGGCTCGGCTTCCTCCATCTCTCCAATTATGAGCCCTTTAGGGAGGGTGAGGGGTGAAGTGGCGAGATTGGCAATTCGGACTGCCGTACGATGTGGGGGGAGGAAAGTCGGAGGCAAAAGGCAGGCCGAGAGGGCTCCCGGCAGCAGGAGTTGGGAGAATAGGACAGAGGGGCCGGAGGGCCGGTTGAGGGGGACCCAGGCTTCATGATGCAGGGGAATGGTGACGGCAGCAGAAAGGGTGGCAGGAAAAGAGGGAGGGGGTGGTGGGGGGAATAGGGGGGGAGAGAGGAGAAGGGAAGGAGGGAATGAGTCTTGCGGCCGGGGCCGGGGTGTGCAAGTGCAAACAGCCTGGGGGGGGAGGGTCGGGTGGTGCACGGAACTGGAGCTGTCGGTTGCAGCAATCTATGATGGCGCCTAGCTTCTGCAACAGGTCCAGCTCCAGGTACCTGTCGTAATTCCAGCGGGAAGAGTCGAAGATTATAAACTGGTGCTGGGTTGACACCGGTTGGTGGGTGTCGACTCTTAAGGCCCGTGTCTCCCCACGGATGGGCAGAGGGCCATCCCCCGCTTCCACAAGGTGGGGCAGAGAGGGCCAAAGATCGATCTGTGGCGGGAGAAGTAATGGCTATAAAGGCAGGACCTGGCTGCTCCCGTATCGACCAGAAGTCTGGCTTTCACCCCATTCAGCTTCATCTCGTGGTAAACTGGAGGGCGATATTTGGGGGAAATGGCCCCTGCCACCGTGGGATGGTGTGGGGGCGGGCCTAAAAATCCAGCTGTCTGGGGCCTCCTTCTTCTTGCTCCAGCTCCTGTTCCCCAGGATCAGGCTCCTTCACAGGTGCAGGTTCGTCCTCTGTTGCCTTGTCCTCCAGGGACGAGACTATGCATTGGCCTGGGGTGGTAGTTTTCCAACCTGCAGTCTTCAACTGGTCCCGGATATCATGCAGTGGGTACCTGGAGCTGCATGCTGAGAATTCCCAGGGATTCACTAGGATGAGGTTGGGGTTCTCCCTGTGGGCAGGGCACCGGTGTGTGGGGTGTGCCCTGGGTAGGCTAGGCGCTGGGGCGGGGCTGGTATGGGGCATGGGTGAACGTGGTTTGACTGGGGGAGCCGGAATTTTGGTGGGAAACTTTTTCACCACGTTGATCTGCTGGGGTGTATGGCGGGAGGTCAGGAGGCGCTGTATAAGTTGGATGTCTCTATCCATGTCTCCAGTAGGGTCATGGATCGTAAATTGTTCTTTAACAACACTGGGGAGCACTCTCAGGAGAGTGTTAAAGGTATGTTGTTCCCGGGTTTCGTCATCTGCCTCTGGGTAGGCAGCAGTGACCAGGCTTCTTGCCTCTATTAGGGTATCATCTAGATTCCCATTGAAAGTCAAACTATCCAGTTCGGATAGTGCCACCACTTTCCCTAGTGATGGGGTGATGGCTTGGATCACGAGCTTCATGAAATTCAGCCAGGTGAGCTCCGGAATGATTTTTGGTACTATATTGGCCGCCGCTTTGCCCAACAGTGGGAGTGTGACTGCAATTTTTTGTTGGTCATTTTCAAACCATAACTAGTTAAGGTTTGATGATCACCAGATATATGTGAACATCGTACTGTTCAGGGTCGAACTTAGGCAGTTGCACGTGCGGTTTGGTTGCCATTTTTCCGGGATTTCCTGACTACCTCTCTCTCGTATGCCCGAGTCAAGAACCACCGCTGTCCACCAGTGTGATGCTAGGTGTTTTTGGTTCGGCTTCCCGCACCTAAAGCACCTAACGTGTAGCGGGGTCCTCTTTCGAGACTGGGGCTTAGAGAAATAGGAAAGAGGCAGGGCACAAAAACTCCAGGCAATAACTTACATGTGTATTACTCAGTCAGACAAGGGAAACAGCAGATGTTACAGACATGATATTCTGGGTGATCATAATCTCTTATAACTAGATAAGATGAATAGTATCTCACAGGATACTGTCTGGGAACATACTGAAAACAATACCTGAGGTGGAATGTTCTAAATTAGTGTAGTCCAGGGTCTTTACACGAGTGGAGATGCTAGGGCTATTTCTCACAAGGGGGGGGGGTGTAAGGCACTGGGGTCTAATTGTGATTATGGGAATATGAGGCAGAGTCTAATGGTAGCGTGTTCACTTTGTTAATTTCTGCTAGAGGGTCACTTTTGGTCTATTACCATCACTTACTCCACGGCCCTGGTGTTTATGTTATCACCATATAGCCTTTACATGTGTCTATCTCTCTTTCCAACACTTTGGCCTATTACTGTCAGTTCACTATTCTGCCTCGTCATTACTTGATCACTATTATTATGCAGTCACAGTCGCTATAGTTCATCTGGCGCCAAGGGTGCGGCTGAGGGGCCACGCAGCTCTGCTACTGATGGGGCTGGGCACCACCAGTAGTCTCCTTGCTCAGGGGGCACGAGATCACGCGCAGGGGCATCTTCTCTCATCCGGGGTTATTGGTGGTGAAGGGGCCCATACTCTCAGGTCTGGGGACTGGAGTGGGGCCCTCAGGACTGGGGCCGAACAATCACCTGAACCGGTCATTCAGGTTCCTGACAGACGGGGAGGTCTTCTGCCATTGAGGTGTAGGGAGTTCCCGCCCGGGCGTTCCGGGGAGGGTCTGGGGTTCCCGAGGACTGCGGTCCCAGGGTTGGGCGGCGCCAACAGGAGGGCGCTGTGGCACTAGTCTGAGTCAGGGTCTGTTAGGTGGGTCTCCTCCAGAGCCAGTCGTAGGGAGCGGAGGCCAGGGGAGAATACAGGGCCTCTCCAATACTCCTCTACGCCCTCTGTGCTAGGAGTTGGGGAATAGGCGTCGAGCTTAGGCGGTGGGGTGGCTTTTGGCCACTTCCTGCCGTAGGGCCCAGCTACTGGCCGTGGCTTCCTAGGGGCGTGGCTACTAGCCACCAAGGCCCGGCTACTGGCCGTGGCCTGAGAGGGTGAATGTCTGCCAGCAAACCCAGGTACACCTTCAGAGTGGCTACAGGCCGACTCCTGCAGGAGGGGTGTAGAGCGGCTACAGGCCGTTGCCTCGTTACCCTCTGAGTGACTACAGGCCGTCTCCTTAGCAAGGGACGAGCGGCTACAGGCAGTCTCTGGGGGAATGCCTTCAGAGCGGCTACCGGTTATCTGGCGAAGGTGGGAGTGGCTACGGGCTGACTCCTTCAGGAAGGGTTTGGAGTGGCTACAGGCTGTCTCAAAGGGAACACCTTCGGATTGGCTACAGGCCGTCTGATGAAGGCGGGAGCGGCCACAGGCCATCTCCTTAGTGAGAGACGAGCGGCTACAGGCCATCTCACGGGGAATGCCTTCGGAGCGGCTACAGGCCGTCTGACAAAGATGGGAGCGGCTACAGGCCGACTCCTGCAGGAGGGGTTTGGAGCGGCTACCGGCCGTCTCCGGAAGAACACCTTCAGAGCGACCACAGGTCGTCTCTTGCTGAAGGTGGGAGTGGCTACAGGCAGTCTCCTTATTACCCTCATGACGGCTACTGGCCACTTCCATAGCGAGGGGTGAGCAGCTACAGGCTGTCTCAAAGAGGAAGACACCTTCAGAGCGGCTACAGGCCATCTTCTGACGAAGGCGGGAGCAGCTACAGGCCGTCTCCTTTGGGGTGCTGGCAGGAGCTGGATAGGCAGCTCCACCTCTTAGCTGGTTGGTGAATGCTCTCCCTGGATGTAGTACAGTATTCCTGCTATGGCGATGGCGGGTGGGTTCCGGGTCATAGGGGCACATGGCCTGGGCTGACTTTGGCCGTTATCGGACTGAGTCCTGGCGTGCTGCTGCTGCTCCTCCATGGGCTCCTTGTAGGGGTGTCCAGGAGTTCATGGGGGCACTATGCCGTATTCCTTGTGGGTGTGGCTGTATGTTCCAGGGGGCACTATGCTGCATTTTAACCCCTGTATAGAGTCAACACTTGTGCACGGGTAAAGAAGGAACGGAGTCGGCTTAGCACACCTAATCTCTTGGAAGCAGATTTTGCAAGAGATGTAATATGATCTTTCCAAGATATGTCCCGAGTAAATGAAACACCAAGCATGGTCAAGGATGATGCAGGATTAAGCTGAATATTGTTAAACATTAGTGGGTATACCTGTGGAAGATTTTGTCGGGTTGATAGGTGTAAGAACTGAGTCTTAGATGCATTATAAACAAACAGATTATTTTTACCCCAGTCAGAAATACGAGCCAAGTCAGACATTAGGTGTGCCATAGCCTCATCCCTTGTTTGTTGAAGCAAATGCTGAGATGGGTGTTGCGGAAACCGAATGGAAAGGTGAAGGGTGGAATCATCAGCGTATGAGTGGATAGGGTTCGATGTACAGCTTAGAAGGTCACTGATGAATAAAAGGAAGAGAATTGGTGATGGTGATAGGACAGAGACCTGAGGAACACCCACTGTTGATAGATCTAGAAGAACGATGGCCATCTACAACAGTGGCTATAGAACGACCAGAAAGGAAGTTAGCGATGAAGGCACATATAGAAGGATAGAAACCGTAAGAGGGCAGTTTGGAAATTAAAGATTTATGCCAGACTCGATCGAAAGCCTTTGAGTTGTCAAGTGCAATGGCAAAGCTTTCGCCAAAGTTCCGAAATGAGGATGACCAGGAGTCTGAAAGGTAGGTGAGAAGATCACCAGTGGAGCGTCCCTGACGGAACCCGTACTGATGATCAGCCTTAAAATGTTTCTATTAAGAATTGACTCGATATCTTTTGAAATACAGGATGTTAAAGCAATTGGACGATAGTTAGAGGATTGGGAATGGTCACCCTTCTTTGGGACTGGCTGAATAAGAGCAAACTTCCAGCAAGAAGGAAAGATACAAGTTGATAGACAAAGGCGAAAGAGTTTACCTAGACAAAGTGTAAGCATTGAAGCACAGTTCTTGAGAACAACAGGAGGGACTCCATCAGGCCCATATGCCTTGTTAATATTGAGGCCAGTGATGGCAGAAAATACATCTGCTGAAGATATTTTAATGTCAGCCATGAGGAAGTCAGAGGGGGGAAGTGATAGAGGAACAGCACCGGAATCGTCTAAGGTGGAATTAGAGAAGAAAGTCTGTGCGAAGAGATCTGCTTTATCAGTAGAAGAAATAGCTACAAAACCATCAGAGTAGAAAAGAGGAGGGAAGGATGATGAAGTAAAGTTGTTAGAAAAGTTTTTTGGCAAGGTACCAGAAAGAGCGGGAAGAATTCGAGTTGGAGAATTGAAAGCATTTAGTACGGATGAAATTATTTTTAGCAGAGCGAAGAACAGACTTAGCACAATTCCGGGTAGAAATGTAAAGATGATGTGATTCGGGGTGGGTTGGCTCCGGTACCTTTTGTAGGCCCTCTCCTTGTTGTGGACAGCATTAGAACAAGCGTGATTAAACCAATGCTTTCTTGCGTTATACAAAGGATACGAGAAAGGAATATATGCTTCCATGCCCGAAAGAATAACCTCTGTAATGCGTAAGGAACATTCAGATGGCTCCCGGCCATGGAAGCAATAATCATTCCAGGGAAAATCAAAGAAGTACTGCATGAGGGCCTCCCAATCCGCAGCTCCCAAGTGTCACAGACGACGTTTCTTTGGAGGGTCCACAGGCTGTACCAGAGTGATAGGACAGGTTAAGGTGATAAGGTTGTGATTGGAAGAGCCCAACGGAGAGAAAAGATTAACAGTGTAAGCAGAAGAATTAGTTGTAAGGAAGAGGTCAACTATGTTGGAGCTCTCTCCAAGGCGGTCTGGGATACGGGTAGGGTGCTGTAGAAGCTGCTCTAGGCCATTAAGGAAAGAAAAGATGTAGGCTTGTTCACCAGGTGGATCAGTGAAAGGAGAGGAGAGCCAAAGGTGGTGGTGAACATTGAAAGCTTCTAAAATGGAGATTTCAGAGAAAGGAGAAATGGATAGAATGTGTTCCATTGTAGAAGTAAGATAGTCGAAGAATTTTTGATAGTCAGTAGAATTAGGGGATAAGTAAACAGCACAGATATATTTAGTCAGAGAATGACAGGAAAGCCGAAGCCAGAGAGTAGAGAATTCAGAAGAATCGAGTTCTGGAACACGAGAGCAAGGTAAGTCGTTGCGTATATATACACAACATCCACCTTTGGGTTTGAAATGAGTATAGAGAAAGAAGGAGAATACAGAAAAGGGTTTGCTGTCAGGTGCCTCAGACAGCTGAGTCTCAGTTAGAAAGAGAAGGTGACGTTTAAAGGAGGAGAGGTGGTGCTCAACAGAGCGAAACTTAAAGGAAAGGCCGCAAATGTTGCAGAAATGAAGAAGCGAGTCAGACAGTGGTTCCAGGCAGCTCGTCACCGGGAGAGAGGTGGAAGGTGGGGGCATTTATGGTCCCCTCCCCAGGGGACTCCGAGCTGAATGTTGCATAGCCATGATTTTTTTTTAAATTTTTGGAAAAGGAAGTGTAGTGTGTACTGTGCATGTAGTTTGGTGTAGACAGTTAGAGAAATTTGTATTGGAGAGCGGGCTGGCCTACTCTCTGTGTTACTGAGACACTGAAAAGGTTCAACAAAGGGGGATGGTCAGGAACTAGTCCTGAGGGCTGATGAAACAGGAGCTCCAGCTCTCCTTGTCATCAGCTTTCCATCCACCTCGGGAGTACTGCCCTACTAGACTGGTGCTACAGTCTAGGGGAAACGGCTACCGGCAGTCTCCTGCAGGGCAGAGCAGCTGCAGGCCATCTCTGAGATGCCTTCCGAGCAGCTACCGGCCATCTCTGGGAGGTCTGAGCAGCTACTGGCCATCTCACAAAGGGCGCTGCTGCTAGCCATAGCTGGGGTGCTGCTTGGAGCTCAGGAAGGAGTTCCACCCCGATCCTGTCGAGGGTCAGCTCGACCGCAAGGTAGTCTCCGTTTCCTGCTATGGTGGGGGCAGGCGAGTTCCGGGTCATATGGGCGTGCGGCCCAGGCGGACTTATGTCCCAGTTGCCCAGGGTTGGGTCGCGCTCTGCCTGCCCCTCGGTAGGCTTATCCTGGGGGTGTTGTGCTTCCCCCAGAAAGTATTCCCGGCATTTTAGTTGTCATGGTAATTGTAATGCTAGGTGAAAAAGTCCCGACTCCTCGGTCCTAAAGCACCTAACGTGTAGCGGGGTCCTCTTTTGAGACCGGAGCTTAGCGCAATGAAACGAGGCAGGACACAAAAATTCCAGGCAATAACCTTTGCACGTATATTACCACAGTCAGACACAGGACAAAAGCAGCAGATATTACAACACAATATATGACACAGAAATTAAATCTTAACTAGGATATTAGTATCTCGCAGGACACTGGCTTAACTAATACTGACGCCAATACAGTAGTTCTAGTGCACAGATGTACAGGGAACACGTGCGCACGTGGAAGCGCGGGGAGAGAGACTCAACGAGGGGGTGGAGGGGAAGGACTCGTGACGGGTCAAAACAGAGTTATAATAATATTAGGAGAGGGTAAATATTATTAATTCAAACTCAGTTTCATCTGATAGCAAAGGGGTTTTGACATTTGATTCTCTCTCTTGTTTACATTACGCTAGCTGCAAGGAGGAGATTCTTTAGGAAGCGTGGGAGTGGAGGGACACTGGGTATTCACTGTGTTTATGGTAATACAAACGGGAGGATATTATTCACGCTTTTTCTATTATTTTCTGGTAACAAAGGACATGGGTATATTTTTACTACAGAGGATTCCTCGGGGGAGTCTTACTGGTTTTCTTCAAGGGCGTCACTTGTGAGTCGGATTCCTCAGAACTTACTCACTGTACTCGTTCTTAATCATCCACCCGTGATTTCACTCGCCCTGATACTTGACATACATTAAGGAACTGTATCTCTGTAACCTGTTTCTCGGGCAACGTCACACTTAACATAAGTCATTTCACTAGTTCTGGGGCAACACCACACTTAACATAATTTACTCATGTAGTGGGGGCAGCGGGGAGACACGCCGGCCACTATTCTGCCGGACTAGTGGCACTGCCAGGGGAGGGTGTGCCGAGAGGGCACGGGACGGCTCGCAAGGGCGTCCTCTCGCGTCCAGGGCTGCAAATAGCACAGAAGCCCACAGTCTCCGGGCTAGGTTCAGGGGTGTGGCCCTCAGGGCTGGGGCCGAACAGGTCCAAAAATCTCTGGCTCAGGTTCCGGCAGGAGGTGGAGGTCTTACGCCGCCTCTTGGGCGTGGAGAGGTCTCGCCCAGGTGTCCTGTGGAGGGCCTGGAGTGACTGAGGACTGCGGTCCCCAGAGTCGAGGGGCGCTGTCAGGGAGGGACTGCGGCACCGCCCTGAACTAGGGTCCGTCAGGTGGGTATTCTCCAGGGCCAGGCGTAGAGACCAGAGGCCAGAGGAAGCCGTTAGGCCTCGTGGGGTCTCTCTGGTGCTGGGGATCCAGGCACCTGCCTCACGCAGGGGCGATGACACTGATAATACCTCCTTGTGGCCGTGGGGCCCGGCAATTGGCCGTGGCTGCCCAGGGGCGCAACTATAGGGCGCCAAGGCCCGGCAATTGGCCGTGACCTGAGTGGGGGAGTCAGTGCACCTCTGGTCACCTCCTGAGCTGCAGTAGGCCGTCTTCTTCTGCAGGAGGGTGGAGTGGCAGTAGGCCGTCTCAGGGGCAGTGCCTTCGGAGTGGCAATTGGCCATCTGGCGAAGGTAGAAGCGGCAGTAGGCTGTCTCTTTGTGCGGGAGAGGGGAGCAGGAGTAGGCTGTCTCAGAGGCAGCGCCTTCAGAGCGGCAGCAGGCCAACTCCTTCAGCAGGAGGGAAGAACAGCAATCGGCCGTCTCAGGGGCAGCGCCTTCAGAGCAGCAGTAGGCCGTCTCCTTTGGCAGGAGGGAGGAACGGCAGTAGGCCGTCTCGGGGGCAGCACCTTCAGAGCGGCAGTAGGCCATCTCGGGGGCAGCACCTTCAGAGCGGCAGTAGGCCATCTTGGGGGCAGCACCTTCAGAGCAGCAGTAGGCCGTCCCCTTCAGCAGGAGGGAGGAGCAGCAGTAGGCCGTCTCCTTGGGCAGAAGAGAAGAGCAGCAGTAGGCCATCTCAAGAGAAACGCCTTCAGTGCGACGCTTGGCCGACTGACGAAGGCGGGAGCAGCAGTAGGCCGTCTCCAGAGGGACGCTGTCAGGAACTGAGATATCAGCTCCACCCCGGGCTGGTCTGGCAATCCCACTTCCCGAAGGTAGTGTCCTCCTCCTGCTAGGGTGGCGGTGTGATGGTTGGGTGTTATAAGGGTGCACAGCCTGGGCTGCCTTATGCCGTTGTCACATGGCATCCCCTAGTGTGGTTGCGGCTACTCTGTGGGGTCCGGGTGGGGGTGTCAGTGCGTTTCCGGGGGCACTATGCTGTTCCTCTCTCACCTCGTTTTGGGGGGCACTATTTTGTATACCACACATTTCACCACTCTGCCCTTAGAAAAAGTCACGTCCCCGTGGCTGGAGGTGGTACACGTGAGTGTCGTGGGTGGCGTACGCAGGCTGGAGATGCTGCAGTAGGGCCTGCCAGGCGGTGGTATAGGAGTTTTCTTCCTGCTCTGCTTTGCAGGCGAGGAAGAGCATGGAGGTGGTGAGGGTGGAGCGGAGGAGGGTAAGGACGTGGTGTGGTCCTCGGAGCCGACGATTCTTGCCGATGGTAGGTGCCCATATGGCTCGTCTCACTTTCATCCTGGTTGGTGTTGTTGCTGGTGTGGTAGGAAGCTGTATGCTGGACACCGAGGGTCGGGGTTGGGTTTTGTGTCGTGGTAATGCGGCTTTGAGTCTCTGGGGAGTGTAAATGGAGGGGATTTGGGCTTGATGTATCATGATTGTGTGAAGTTGTGGGGAGGCAGGAGGTGTAGGGGTATGGGTGTATCGGGCGGGTGGTGGTGGTTCTGAGGGTGGGGGTGCATGGGGAAGTGGATGTGCGGGGTGGGCGGGGTTGGTTAGGACGGGCTACTGCACGTGTTGAGGGCGTGGTGGGGGGTGAGGCCGTTGAGGTGGGCGTATGCAAGGGTGGTGGGGAGGGGGTGGTGGTAGTGGGTTATGTTGAGGGGGTGGCAGCGTGGGCGGGACACGTGGTCTTGGGTGGAAAGGGCGGGGCAGCGGAGGGAAGAGGTGAGGGTGAGCAGGGGTAGGTTGGTGTGGCGGGTGAGATATCAGGTGAGTTGAGGGGGGTGGTGGCTGCATGGGAGGCTGAGGTGGTAGGGGGGGTGGAGGAGGAGGGTGAGGAGGAAACGTAGCACTCGTATGTGGAAGTGAAAGGTGGTGTGGGAGCAGGGGGAGGTTGGGGGTGTTGGGTCAGGGTGGTGTGCGGAAAGGACACACGTGGCGGTTTCGGAGGGTACGTGGGGTGCCGTGGTAATCTACGACAACCTGATAAGGGTTGGGGACATGGGTGATTGTGTGGGGCCCTGTGAATTGGGGGGCGAGTTTGTGGGGGGTGGGAAGTTGGGCAATGATGACAGTGTCGCCCGGGCTGAAAGGGTTGGAGGCGGTATCGTGGCTGAGGTCTAGAGTTTTTTGTAAGTGGTGCAGTCGGCCCTTGAGATGGTGCAATGGGTCTGTAGTGGGAGCGGAGGCAGGTGGTTGCAGGTGTTGGCGCAGTGGTAGCAGGAGAGGGGATTCACCAAAGATTTGCCCATGTGGGGAAACCCCGTCCTCCCAGGGACAGGAATTCATGCCCCACTGAATGATTTTCACATGGGCCGGCCAGTCGTTGTCTTTTGTAGCCTCGATGCGTGTATGTAGTTGGTTCATAAAAGTACGATGACTACGTTCACACACTGCGTTCCCCTGTGGCCAATAAGGAGAGGAGTGGGAGATTTTATATCCAAAGGTTCTGGCGGGTTCCTCCCAGATTTTTCTGGAGAATTCTGGGGCATTGTCAGAATGAATGGCTTGAGGGATGCCGAAATAAGGGAATACGTGTCGGAGAAGGGCATCAGCGACGGCGGCAGCATGATGCTCTTTCACCGGACAGGCTAATACAAATTTCAAATACGTGTCCACAAAGGTGATCACATATTTGTACCCATTTTTGGAAGGGAGGGGGCCTACTACATCTATCACCAGGAGTTGCCAAGGTTTATGGGCGGTGATGTGGCCCGAGGGTCCGGCGGTCCGGGTGACATCCTTTCCCAGTGCACATGCACGGCAAGCTTGAATGATTTCTTTGGCGAGAGTGGAGGGATTTGGTGCCCAGTAAGTGTTGTTAAACACTTGTACTAGTTCCTTGGTACCCAGGTGGATGCCTTTATTGGCATGGAGGTGGCGCAGGGCGTCATGTGCTGCATCAGGGGTCAGAAAGATATGCCCGGACGGGGTTAGAAGGTGGTCGCCCTGTCAGCATAGTTTGGTGGACAGGTGGGTGGGAATCCAGGGGGGCCATTCCTTGCGGTGCCATAGGTGTAGGAGGTCCGGATCTGGCTGTACCCCGTGAATGGGGAGGCGGGAGAGGGCATCTGCGTTGGTGTGTAGCTTCCCAGGCCTGTAGTAAATTTCATACTGAAATTCCTCCAGGATTTCGCGCCACCTGATGAGTTGGGCGTTATGTGAGTCAGACTGGCGAAACCACTGGAGGGACTGGTGGTCAGTGATGATCGTGACCTGGGTCCCAGAAAGGTAAGTCCTAAAGTGTTGGAGGGCCCAAATTATGTCGAGGCATTCTCGCTTGGTTGCGGCATAATTCTTCTCGGCTGGATTCAGGGTGCGGCTGGTGCATGCAATGATGTGCTCTTGGCCGGCTTGTACCTGGGCGAGCACGGCACCTATTACGGTGAGAGAAACATCGGTGTAGAGGCGAAAAGGGAGGGCATAATCGGGAAAGGCCACGATGGGAGCAGAGACGGGTTTGTCTTTCAGCTGTTGGAAAGCATCTCGCCTTTCTTCAGTGCAGATGAACTGTTCCCCCTTCCTGGTCAGATTGTGAAGAGGCTTTGCAATTTGCGCGAACCCCTTCGTGAAACAACGATAGTAGGACGTGAGTCCTAGGAAGGCGCAGACACCATGGACGTCCTGCGGTGGCGGTATGTCGCTATGGCTTGGAGCTTGTCAGGGTCCAGGGAGATTCCTGCCTGGGAGATAACATGTCCCAGGAATGAGACAGTCCTGACGGCCAGGACACACTTAGGGGGGTTAAGTTTGAGGCCTGCCCGGCAGATCCTAGTAAAGACCCAGTGGAGGCACTGCAAATGGTCGGCCCAGGTCTAGCTAAAAATGATGACGTCGTCCAAATAGGCCAGACATATCTCCCAAGTGAGGCTGCTCAGGACAGATTCCATTAGCAAGAAGAAGATGGCAGGGGCATTGCAGAGGTCAAACGGCAGGACATTGAATTCAAAATGTCGGCCGTTGCTCGTGGAAAAGGCTGTTTTGCCTCGGTGTTCTGGGTGTACAGGGACCTGCCAGTATCCAGACTGGAGGTCAAGGGTGGAGAACCACAATGCCCCATAAAGGGAATCTAGGGAATCCTCGATTCGTGGGAGGGGAGTGGCATCTTTGATGGTAACATCGTTCAGGCGGCGGTAATAAATGCAAAATCGCATCGTGCCATCCTTCTTCTTTACTAGAATGATGGGGGAGGACAAGGGCTGGTGGAGAGGGAAATGACGCCGGCCTCGATCATTTCACGTACTTGGCGGTCCTCTTCCTCCCTTTGTCGGGGGTTCTTGCGTCGGGAAGGCTGTCTAATTGGTGGGCCTGTCGTATGAATTTCATGAGACAGGTATGTGGTATGCCCTATATCTGCTGGTCCTGTCGCAAACAGGTCCTGAAAATCCAGGAGGAGGCGATGTAAGGTGTCTGACTGCTGGGCGGAGAGATGATTGGGAATAGGGGGTAGGGGGGTGGGGAAGTGGGAGGAGGATGGGGCACAGGGCTCGGCTTCCTCCATCTCTCCGATAACGAGCCCTTTGGGGAGGGTAAGGGGGGAAGGGGCGAGGTTGGCTATGCGGACGGCGGTGTGGTGGGGAGGGAGAAAAGTGGGAGATAAAAGACAGGCAGAAAGGGCTCCCGATGGGAGGAGGGGGGAGAACAGAACAGAGGGGCCGGAGGGCCAGTTAAGGGGCACCCAAGCCTCGTGGTGAGAGGGAATGGTAACAGCAGCGGAGACGGTAGCGGGGAAGGAAGGAGCAGGGGTGGCGGGGGGAAGCACTGGGAGAGGAGGAGAGGGGGGCCGAGGGAGGGAAGGAGGAGGGGGGCACGGGAGGGGGAGGAGAGGACGAATCTTCCGGCCGGGACCGTGGCGTGCAGGTGCAAACGGCCTGGGTGGTGCGGGGTGGGTGACGGAACTGGAGCTGTCGGTGGCGGCAGTCAATGGTAGCTCCGAGTTTTTGGAGCAAGTCCAGTCCTAAATACCCATCATAACTCCGGCAGGAGGAGTCAAAAATAATGAATTGATGCTGGGTGGACACCGGCTCGTGGGTGTCGACCCGTAGGGCCCGAGTCTCCCCATGGGTGGGCAGGGGGCCATCCCCCGCATCCACAAGGTGAGTGGTGGTAGGGCGGAGTGGGCCAAAAATCGATCTGTGGCGGGAGAAATAGTGGCTGTATAGGCAGGACCTGGCTGCTCCCGTATCGACTAGCAGTCTGGCCTTCACGCCGTTTAATTTCATCTTGTGGTACACTGCGGGGCGATACTTAGGGGTAATGGCCCCCGCCACCATGGGTTGATGCGGGGGCGGGCCTAAAAATCCAGCTGTCTGGGGCTTTCATTCTCCTGTTCCTGCTCCTGTTCTCCCGCATGGGGCTCGTCCACGGGTGCCAGCTCGTCTTCTGGAGCCTCACCTTCCAAAGAGGACACCTTACATGAACCCGGGGCTGTGGTTCTGCGGCGAGCAGCTTTGAGCTGGTCCCGTATGTTATGTAGGGGACAGTGGGACCTGCAGGCTGTGAATTCCCACGGATTCACCAAAATCAGATTCGGATTTTCCCACGGGGCGGGGCGCCGGTGGGAGGGGTGTGCCCTAGGTGGACTGGGTGCTGGGGTAGGGCTGGTTTGAGGCATGGGCGGTCGTGGCATGGTTGGTGGAGCCGGGGGTTGAGTGGGAAATTTCTTCACCACATTAATTGGCTGGGGAGTAGGGCAAGCGGTCAGGAGGCGCCGTATGAGCTGGATATCCCTATCCATGTCTCCAGTTGGGTCGTGGATAGTAAAGTGTTGTCTAACGACACTCGGAAGCACCCTGAGTAGAGTGTTAAACGTGTGCTCATCCCGGGTTTCTTCATCTGCCTCCGGGTAGGCAGCAGTAACTAGGCATCTTGCGTGTATCAGGGTATTATCTAAATCCCCGTCAAATGAACAACTATCCAATTGGGTTAGAGCCACCACTCTCCCTAATGATGGGGTAATGGCTTGAACAGCGAACTTTGTAAAGTTCTGCCAGGTGAGCTCCGGGACGATTTTCGGTGCTATGTTCGCTGCCGCTTTGCCCAATAATGGGAGTGTGACTGCAATTTTCTGCTGGTAATTTTCAAAGCCAATATCCAGTAAGGGTTTAATTATTGTCAGATACGTGTGTATATCGTACTGGTCGGGGTCAAACTTGGGTAACTGTATGTGCAGTTTAGTTGCCATGTTGCCAAATATTTCTCACTACCTCTCTTCTACGCCCATGTCAAGAACCACCGCTGGCCACCAGTGTAATCTATCTATCTATTGCCAGACGCCTCAATCCCGTTTGGGGTGGCCACAAACAAATCGCCTCCAAGTCGCCCTGTCCCCCGCCATTTCACTGCCCTGCTCCCAACTCACACCCCCCTCTCTCATATACCTCTCCACCCCATCCCTCCATCTCATCCTCGGCCTCCCCCTCCCTCGTCCCCCCTCCACCTCACTCACATACACTCTCTTCGTCAGTCTTTCACCCTCCATCCTCTCCACATGGCCAAACCACCTCAGTGTGTTCCTCTAACGTTTCCTATCACATCCACATCCACACCACAACGCTCCTTTATATCCTCATTCGTCAGCCTGTCTCTCCATGGGACTCCACAGGCTCCTTTTAAATAACTCATTTCCACTGCTCTCCTCTTGACTTGTGTCCTTCCAACAACGTCCAAGCTTCACTTCCGTACGTTAGAGTTGGTACACAATATTGTCATGTAGTAACTTTTTCACTTCCATGCTCACTTCCCTGTTTCTTATCACTGCTTTCAAAGAACCAGCAACCTTTCTTCCCTGCTGTACCCTTTCAAGCACTTCATCCTCCAAACCTCCATCCTTACTCATCACACTACCCAAGTACTTAAACGTACTCACATTTTCCAATTCCTCACCATCCAATCTCGCTGTACATTCACTGACTTCACCTCTCTCAAAGACCATCACTTTACTCTTCCCTACATTCACCTTTAGATTCCGTTTCTTACACACTCTCCCAAACTCATCCACCAAGCCTTGCAGCTCCCCTTCGTCTTCACTCAACAACACTGTATCATCTGCAAACAACAGTACAGGGAGTTTCCAAACACTATCCTCTCTCACCAGGGCCACTCCAACATCCACTACCCTACCTTGTACCTCTTTTATTACCCCATCCATGTACAGATTGAACAGCCATGGAGACATGACACATCCCTGTTTCAACCCAACTTTCAAAGAGAAAAATTCACTTAGTTCACCATCCACACGCACTGCAGCCTTCGCACCATCGTACATACTCTTCACACCATTCAACAACTTCCCATCTACTCCATATATTCTTAACACTTTCCACAATCCTTGCCTATCCACCCTGTCATATGCTTTCTCCAAATCCATGAAAGCCGCATGCAAGTTCTTTCCCTTCTCTAGAAACTTTTCCACTAAAGATCTAAGAATAAATATCTGATCTACACAACCTCTTCCCTTCCTAAAGCCTCCCTGTTCTTCTCCAACTAATTTCTCTGTTCTTTCTCTAACTCTGTCAATAAGTATCCTACCATACACTTTTCCTATTATACTAAGAAGACAAATGCCTCTATAATTACCACACACTTCTTTTTCCCCTTTTCCTTTGTACAAGGGAATAATTATACCTGACTTCCAATCCTCCGGGACTCTACCTTCCTCCCAGGCCAATCTGCACATCTTCCACATCCATTCTACTACTATCTCTCCCCCGTGCTTCAGCATTTCACCACACACTCCATCAATTCCTGGGGCTTTCCCAGATTTAACTTTCTTCATTGCTTCCAGAACTTCTATCCTACTGATTTCTTCCTGTCTTCTCACCTCCCTCCTTCTCCCAGCCATTCCCCAGCCACTTATACCCGGATTACTTCCATCCTTTATGTTCAACAATTCCTTAACGTGTTCTCTCCATCTGCTCACTTTTTCTCCCTTCTCTACTAGTAATCTACCATTTTTATCTTTCACTCCCCTGCTAACTTCACTTCCACCCTGTCTTACTCTTTTCACCTCTTTCTAGAACATTTTCTCACAGTCCCTCCACTTTACACTCAAATTCCTTCCAAATTCCTCATCCACTCTCTTCTTACTAATCTTTTCACCTCTCTCTTTCTACATAGGTGAAAAAGGTCCGACTCCTCGGTCCTAAAGCACCTAACGTGTAGCGAGGTCCTCTTTTGAGACCGGAGCTTAGTGCAATGAAGAGAGGCCGGACACAAAAACTCCAGGCAATAACCTTTACACGTACGTTACCACAGTCAGACACAGGACAAAAGCAGCAGATATTACAACACAATATATGACACAGAAATAAAACCTTAACTAGGATATTAGTATCTCGCAGGATACTGGCTTAACTAGTACCGTACTGACGCCAATACAGTAGTTTTAGTGCACAGATGTACAGGGAACACGGCCGCACGTGAAAGCGCGGGGAGAGAGACTCAAAAAGGGGGGGAGAGGAAGGACTCGTGACGAGTTAGAACAGAGTTATAGCAATATTAGGAGAGGGTAAATATTATTAATTCAAACTCAGTTTCATCTGATAGCAAAGGGGTTTTGACATTTGATTCTCTCTCTTGTTTACGTTATGCTAGCTGCAGGGAGGAGATTCTTTAGGAAGCGTGGGAGTGGAGGGACACTGGGTATTCACTGTGTTTATGGTAATACTGTTATGCTGGGTGTTTTTAGTCCGACCTCTCGTCCTAAGAACACCAGCGACTGAGCGGGGTCCTCTTTCCGGACCGGAAGTAAAGCACCCACAAAGGAACAGGACATAAAAACCAGGCAGTACCCCGTAACATCTCTATTGTCTTAATTCTTACACCGTGACAATATACGCAACGAGATATTAGATATGTCTAGAGACAGGAAACACAGAATTAGCCTTTAATACAAATGATTGTGGTACACTCACAATAGGTCACTCTTCACTTGTACATGGATATTTGGTACTAATATTATATTACCCGGATACTGTTTCTTGGCAGAGATGGCGTTTTAGATACTAAGTTCGTTTCACTGGAGAGGACGTGACCAAGAGTTGGGGGAATGAATATTACCATAAGTAGGAGGATGCGGGTCGCGACACTTGCGGGAGTCACTTAGTCGCAGTAGCACTAGTTCACAAGTTTCTGATGAATCCCGCACACCTCTGGTTTGAACCCACGATTCTATAAGTCCTCCCGTAAATAGTTATTGGTCTTTTCTGTTCTGCCAAGTACCGGGTCACTATGCTCTGTGGGTAACTCTAGTCACTTATGTATCACTTGGGCCTTTACTCTGTCATTTGTCACTGTGCACTGCTGTATTGATTGTTCACTGCACTAGCATTATGGCGTCACTATGTAACCGTATTTTCCCTGGGTATCACCTGCTGCGTGTCCTGGACGTGAGAGAGAGGCCCTACGGGGAACCATCCTGCAGGGGGCAATGCACTGTCCGCAGGGGCGTCACTGCCCGGGTCGTAGTCGTCGTTGGGGTGCAGGGAGGCTCTCCGATCTGGGGGCTTCGACCTGGGAGGTGACCCTCACACTGGGACTGCGTCGGTGGGGTGCAGGGAGGCCCTCCGGTCTGGGGGCCTGGACCTGGGAGGTGGCCCTCGGGACTAGGGCCGAACAGCTGCAGGAGGCAGGCCTGGTACCTCTGGCTCTGAGGAGAGAGAGAGCCCGGGTTGTCTGGGCCTGGGGGCTGCTGGCCAGACCTGGGAGTCTGGGGACTGCGGCCGCCTACAGGAGAAAGTGCCGTCAGGGGTGAACTGCGGTGTCTCCTCCTTCGGGTGTCCGTCAGGGACAGGGACCTCCCAGGGGTAGGTGGTAGGGCTTGGACTGGGCCACGCCACCACTCCGACAGCACCTCCGGGGAACTGCTCCTGTTGGGAGACAAAGGGCGTCCCATGCAGCCGAGAGGAAAGGGGTCAGCTGCGCAAGGGACCTCCTGCTTCGGGAGGGCCTTTGGAATCACGAATGAGGGGCGCACGGTGGCCACTCCCTCCCCGTCACATACGGTGGCCATGAACGTGGTTTCGTGACTCCTAGGACTCGCAGCTGAAGGGCGTACGGTGGCCGCTCCTTCCCCAGCATGTACTAAGACAGTGCTGGCGGTGCTGCTTCTGAAGGAGAAAAAGGCAGGAGAGGGGTGCATGGGGGCAGCGCCCTCTCCGGTGTGTGCTGAGGCCGTAGCTGAGGGTCTGCTTACCCTTGCACGCACTGCGGCTGTAGCTGTGTGCCCGCCTACCTGCCAGGAAGTAACTGAAGGGCGTACGGTGGCCGCTCCTTCCCCGTCACGTACAGTGGCCGTGAATGCGGTGTTACTCCTGTAGGAGGAAAAGGCAGGAGAGGGGTGCACAGGAGCAGCGCCCTCTCCAGTACGTACAGAGGCCGTAGCCGAGGGTCTATTTACCCTGGTACGTACAAAGGCTGTAGCCGTGGGCCTGCCTGCCCTTCGGGAAGTAACTGAGGCGTTACTCCCGTAGTAGGAGGCAATAGTGGATGAGGGGCATACGGTGGCCACTCCCTCCCCGTCATGTACGGTGGCCATGATCGCGGTTCCACTATTCCTCTCTCTGCCAGTCGGGGCGCGTTCAGTAACTAACGCCCCGAGGCCGTCCCCAGAGGTGGCTGTGACTGAGGGGCGTACGGTGGCCACTCCCTCCCCCTTTATGTACGGTGATTGTGATGGTGGTGTCACAGGGGGAAACAACTGAAGGGCGAACAGTGACCGCTCCTTCCCCGGTACGTATGGTGGCCGTACTACGGTGTTGCCTGGGACTGGCTCTGGATCAACCCCACCCCGAACCTGGTGAAGGCTGCCCCACCTGCAGGGTCGTTGCCTCTTCCTGCTCACCTGGTGTTGTGACAGTTGCGGGGAAGAAGGATTCTGTACAGGGTTGTCCTGGTGACCCTCTTGTCCTGGGTCACTAACCCCACCATGGTGTCCTCCTGGGGTCATGGTGTGGTTGTGGCTTGGTGGTGGGGTGCGGGGTGGCGGGTTGAGTGGTCCGGCAGCAGCAGGTATTTTAAATACAAACGGGAGGATATTATTCACGCTTTCTCTATTATTTTCTGGTAACAAACGACATGGGTATATTTTTACTACAGAGGATTCCTCGGGGGAGAGTCTTACTGGTTTTCTACAAGGGCGTCACTTGGGAGTCGGATTCCTCAGAACTTACTCACTGTATTTGTTCTTACTCATCCACCTGTGATTTCACTCACCCCGATACTTGACATACATTAAGGCACTGTATCTCTGTAACCTGTTTCTAGGGCAACGTCACACTTAACGTAAGTCAATTCACTAGTTCTGGGGCAACACCACACTTAACATAATTTACTCATGTAGTGGGGGCGGCGAGGAGACACGCCAGTGACTATTCTGCCGGACTAGGGGCACCGCCAGGGGAGGGCGTGCCGAGAGGGCATGGGATGGCTCGCAGGGGCATCCTCTCGCATCCAGGGCTGCAGGTAGCACAGGAGCCCGCAGAGGCCGGGCTAGGTTCAGGGGTGTGGCCCTCAGGGCTGGGGCCGAACAGGTCCAGAAATCTCTGGCTCAGGTTCCGACCAGAGGTGGAGGTCTTACGCCGCCTCTTGGGCATGGAGAGGTCTTGCCCAGGTGTCCTGGGGAGGGCCTGGAATGACTGAGGACTGCAGTCCCCAGAGTCGAGGGGCGCCATCAGGGAGAGATTGTGGCACCGCCCTGAACTAGGGTCCGTCAGATGGGTATTCTCCAGGGCCAGGCATAGAGACCGGAGGCCATGGGAAGCCGTTAGGCCTCGCGGGGTCTCTCTGGTGCTGGGGATCCAGGCGCCTGCCTCAAGCAGGGGCAATGACACTGATAATACCTCCTTGTGGCCGTGGGGCCCGGCAATTGGCCGTGGCTGCCCAGGGCCGCAACTATAGGGCGCCAAGGCCCGGCAATTGGCCGTGGCCTGAGTGGGGGAGTCAGCGCACCTCTGGTCACCTCCTGAGCGGCAGTAGGCCGTCTTCTTCTGCAGGAGGGTGGAGCGGCAGTAGGCCGTCTCAGGGGTAGTGCCTTCGGAGCAGCGATTGGCCATCTGATGAAGGTGGGAGTGGCAGTAGCCCGTCTCCTTCTGAGGGAGGGGGGAGCGGCAGTATGCCGTCTCAGGGGCAGTGCATTCAGAGTGGCAGTAGGCTGTCTCCTTCAGCAGGAGGGAGGAGTGGCAATCAGCCGTCTCAGGGGCAGCACCTTCAGAGCGGCAGTAGGCCGTCTCCTTCGGCAGGAGGAAGGAGCGGCAATCGGCCGTCTCAGGGGCAACACCTTCTGAGCGGCAGTAGGCCGTCTCCTTCAGCAGGAGGGAGGAGCGGCACTCGGCCGTCTCAGGGGCAACACCTTCAGAGCGGCAGTAGGCCGTCTCCTTCGGCAGGAGGGAGGAGCGGCAATTGGCCATTTCAGGGGCAGCGCCTTCAGAGCAGCAGTAGGCCATCTCCTTCGGCAGGAGGGAGGAGCGACAGTAGGCCGTCTCGAGGGCAGTACCTTCAGAGTGGCAGTAGGCCGTCTCCTTCAGCAGGAGGGAGGAGCGGCAGTAGGCTGTCTCATGGGCAGCACCTTCAGAGCGGCAGTAGGCTGTCTCTTTCAGCAGGAGGGAGGAGCGGCAGTAGGCCGTCTCACGGGCAGCACCTTCAGAGCGGCAGTAGGCTGTCTCGGGGGCAGCACCTTCAGAGCGGCAGTAGGCCGTCTCCTTCGGCAGGAGGAAGGAGCGGCAGTAGGCCGTCTCCTTGGGCAGAAAAGAAGAGCGGCAGTAGGCCGTCTCAAGAGAAACACCTTCAGTGCGACGCTTGGCCGACTGACGAAGGCGGGAGCAGCAATAGGCCATCTCCAGTGGGGCGCTGTCAGGAACTGAGATATCAGCTCCACCCCGGGCTGGTCCGGCAATCCCACTCCCCGAAGGTAGTGTCCTCCTTCTGCTAGGGTGGCGGTGCGACAGTTGGGTGTTATAAGGGTGCACGGCCCAGGCTGCCTTATGCCGTTGTCACATGGCATCCCCTAGTGTGGCTGCGGCTACTCCGTGGGGTCCGGATGGGGGTGTCTGTGCGTTTCTGGGGGCACTATGCTGTTCCTCTCTCACCTCGTTTTCGGGGGCAGTATTTTGTATGCCACGTGAAATGCATGGCTTTAACAGACACACATACGGTACTCAAGTAGAGACGATCAATGGTCGCTCCCTTAGCCCTCCGGTTGAGACGATCAATGGTCGCTCCCCCAAAGCTCAGGTAGAGACGATCAATGGTCGCTCCCCCAAAACCCAGGTAGAGACGATCAATGGTCGCTCCCTTGGCCCTCCGGTTGAGACGATCAAAGGTCGCTCCCACAGTGCTCGGGTAGAGACGATCAATGGTTGCTCCCCCAAAATCCAGGTAGAGACGATCAATGGTCGCTTCCCCAAAGCTCAGGTAGAGACGATCAACGGTCGCTCCCTCAGCACTCCGGTCGAGACGATCAATGGTCGCTCCCACAATATTTGGGTAGAGACGATCAATGGTCGCTCCCCCAGTGTCCAGGTAGAGACGATCGATGGTCGCTCCCAGGGTGTAGTGAGGAGAGGGGCGTGTCCACAACCGGAGGCTGAACTTCAGGGGTCTCGCTCCAGAATATCCCGGAGAGACCTCCCTGTTTCCCCCAGCCTCTGTTCCCTACGCGTGGCCTTCGAGCAGACACACCTGTCGGGCCCCCGTGACAGCCGCTGCCGCAGCCCTCCCCTGACGGCGCCCCTGGTCATGGGAGACCGCAGTCTGTCGCCTCTTCCGGCCCGCCCTAGGACACCCGGGCGAGACCTCACCACGACCCAGTGACGCCGGGACCTGACCCAGAGGTTCCTAGACCTCTTCGGCCCCAGTCCTACGGGCCTTACGCCGGAGCCCAGTCCGGAAACCCCCGGACGCGAGAGGACGCCCTCGCGAGCCGCCCCGTGCCCTCCCGGCTCGCCCCGCCCTGACGACGCCCTCAGTCCGACCGGATCGCCGATGACGTGTCCTTGTTTCTCTCCATGAGGAAATACGAGTGACCCTGTAACAATCGTGAAGTAGGTTAAGTGTGACTCCCTTTCTCTTAGAATAAGTATTGTGCAGTGACTTTATGTAATCTCCATTGGAGTAAATCAGAACACAATATCCAGTTGAAGGACGAGAATGTGGGTTGAGACCTAAAGTGAAAATACGTGCGAGTGTCACCCCGAATCTTTCTAAAGACATATCTCTAGAACCCGAAGAAAGACTAAAATATTACTAGAGTTCTATTGGCTAGTCTCTTAAGTAATATGGTGAAATAGTATTTACGAGTATTCCGACTTTGTTACGCGTTGTGAAGCGAGAGTCTACATATCCTACCTAGGAGATGTGTAATGAATAAGTTTGTGCCTACAGAAACCTATTTCCACCAAAATATCAAGGAAGGCGAGTATTAACGATATTCCCCTCCTCCGCACGCTATTCCTAAAAACTCTCTCCATTCCTCGCTCCCGCTCTTAAAGCCAAAGTAAGAATCAGAGTTATTTGTCAAAGAATCTTCGCCAACAGAAAACACCTAAACTCCCTTGCTAATATCGGGCATCCTTCAATATTACCATAACTATCTTCTCGCCGTTTTAAGTCACTCTCCGTGTCTCCCCCTACCTCCTCCTGGTGGATCACAAACCCCCCCCCCTCCTCACGCGCTCCACGCGCACCTGTATTTACTACACTCCTATAAGATTTGTTGTATTGTCATTAGTATCTAGAAAGCTAGTATCCTGCGAGATACACAATATTTTAGATAAGGTTTTTGTATTGCTCTATATTGTGTTGTAATGTCTGCTGAAGTGTCCTGTGTCTGACTGTGGTAATATACGTGTATGGTGTTGCCGAAGGTTTTTATGTCCTACCTCTCTTTATTGCACTAGCTCCGGTCTCGAAAGAGGACCCGGCTCCACGTTGGGTAAAATAGGTACGAGATGTCGAGCCTAATTCTACCCAGCATTACACTGGTGGCCAGCGGTGGTTCTAGATCCGAGCGTAGAAGAGAGGTAAGCAGGAAATATTTGGAAAAATGGCAACTAAACCGCACGTTCAGTTACCCAAGTTTGACCCTGACCAGTATGACATACACACATATCTTGCAATAGTTAAACCCTTACTAGATATTGGCTTCGATAATGACCAACAAAAAATTGCAGTCACACTACCACTACTGGGTAAAGCCGCAGCGAATATTGCACCAAAAATTGTCCCAGAACTCACCTGGCAGAACTTTACCAAGTTCGCGGTCCAAGCCATCACCCCATCACTAGGGAAAGTGGTGGCTCTATCCAAATTGGATAGCTTTACTTATGACGGGGATTTAGATAATACCCTGTTACAGGCAAGACGCCTGGTTACTGCTGCCTACCCGGAGGCAGATGAAGAAACCCGGGATCAACACACATTTAATACTCTGCTCAGAGTACTCCCAAGTGTTGTAAGACAACACTTCACTATCCATGATCCAACAGGAGACATGGATAGAGATATCAGTTTAATGAGGCGCCTTTTAGCCGTCCATGCCACCCCTCAACGCATCGGCGAAATCAATTCCCCGTTGACCTCATCACCATCAACCCGTGGGAATTTTCTCCGTGCTACCACGGATGTCCGATCCACGACATCCGTGAGCAGCTAGAAGCTGCCCAGTGCAGCCAAATGACACGAGGGTGCTTACAAACCTCCCCACCTTACGCAAATTCCCCTAAGCCCCAGGGGAAGAAAAAACAAAAAGGGAAAAACAAAAAGCGCCCCCCTGCCCCCGCATCCCACCGTAATGGCGGGGGCCACCTCACCTCTCCCCCAGTCTACGACAGGGGAGAACGTTATCTTTCCTTTTCCCCCCTCTCACTATCTCTTCTGTTCTACCTTCCCCTATTCCTGCCCCTAGTTCTAACCTTCCCACCCCACACACCACTATACTCCCGCAACACAAAACCGGCCTCCCTCTTCACAGGCCTCCTAGGACCCTCTCCACATCTTCCCCTAACCTACTTCCTAAAACCACCTCCCCCCGTCTACTGCCTTCCACCTCCCACCCCGCGCCACCCACCGCCATCACTTCACCACCGTTCGCTTTCCCCGCCCACAAAGTTAACTCATTCACCTTCCCTATCACACCCTCCTCCTCATCCCCGAGCATTCAAACAACCCCGCGAGACCGCACCTCCCCACCACCACCGCCTCTCTCTCCCCCTACACTTCACCCCACCTTTCCTCGGCTCCGACGGCACACCCCACCTGCCACATCCCACTCCACAGCCCCTGCCAGGCCACCACGGGTTCAGCACCGCACACCGTCCGTCATCGCCCCCACACCCGCACCATCCCCTAGCTTCGTCCCCACCGCCCACCCCACACCACTAGCACAGAGCCCTGCTACCGCCCAGACCACTCCACCACCAAACACCGGGATGGCACCACAAGATCGCACTCCCTCCTCGCCACCTACCCTCCAAGCCGACTCTCCTGCCACCTCACCACCACTACCGACCTCACAACCCCAACCCCCCGCTGCTCCCGCACCGCCTGTCACTTCCACATAAGAGTGCGATGGTTCCTCCTCGCCATCCCCCTCCACCTCCCCTACCACCTCAGCCTCCACCGCCTCCACCACCCCCTGCACCACACCTGACATCTCACCCGCCACGCCTCGCTCACCCTCACCCCTTCCCTCCGCCGCCTCACCCTTTCCACCCAAGCCCACGTGCCCCGCCCACCCCGCCACCCCCGCAGGACAACCCACTACCACCGTCCTCTCCCCTCCACACCTACGCACGCCCACTCCGACGTTCTCACCTTCTTCCGCGTTCCCAACGCACGCGATGGTCCGCGCTAACCGACCCCGCCCACCCCGCACGCCTGCTTCCCCACCCACACCCACCCTCAGAACCACCACCACCACCCCCTCCGGCCGACTCTTATGCCCACCCACCCGATACACACACACCGTCAAGCTACATCAGGCCCAAATCCCTCCTACCTGTACTCTCCAGAGACTCAACGCCGCATTACCGCGACACAAAATCCGGCCTTCACCCACTCTATCCAGCATTCAACCTCCAACCACACCGACAGCCACACCAAGCAACATGAGAATTAAGCGGGCCGTATGGGCCCCTATCCTTACCAAGAACCACCGACTCCGCGGGCCACACCACCTGTTAAATATCCTCCAGTCCACCACCGCCCCCTCCACCCTCTTCCTCACCTATGACCAAGCACAGGAGGAAAATTCCTACACTGTCGCCTGGCAGAGCACACTCCGACACCTCCAGCCCGTTTACACCACCCCCAACACTCTAGCGTTCCACTTCCAGCCACAGGGACGTGACTTTTTTCAAGAACACGGTGGTGAAATGCGTGGCTTTAACAGACACACATACGGTACTCCAGAATATCCCGGAGAATACCATAGTATCCCCGACAACAGGGCGAACCAGAAACAACGGAGTTCGCCCATGAGAATGCCGACACCCCCACTCGGACCCCACGGGGTAGCCGCCACTAGCCACCACCACTCCGGGCAACAACGACGCATGTCAGCCCGGGCCATGCGCCCCTGTGACATTCAACCACCACGCCGCCGCCACCGTAGGCGAAAGACACTACCTTCGCGTGGTGGAATCACTGTGTTAGCTAGGGGTTGAGTCAGAAACAACACTCCAGGCAGCGCCCCTCTGGTAGAGACGATCTATGGTCGCTCCCACAGTGAATTGGTAGAGACAATCTATGGTCGCTCCAGCGCTAACCGACCCCACCCACCCCGCACGCCTGCTTCCCCACCCACACCCACCCTCAGAACCACCACCACCACCCCCTCCGGCCGACTCTTATGCCCACCCACCCGATACACACACACCGTCAAGCTACATCAGGCCCAAATCCCTCCTACCTGTACTCTCCAGAGACTCAACGCCGCATTACCGCGACACAAAATCCGGCCTTCACCCACTCTATCCAGCATTCAACCTCCAACCACACCGACAGCCACACCAAGCAACATGAGAATTAAGCGGGCCGTATGGGCCCCTACCCTTACCAAGAACCACCGACTCCGCGGGCCACACCACCTGTTAAATATCCTCCAGTCCACCACCGCCCCCTCCACCCTCTTCCTCACCTATGACCAAGCACAGGAGGAAAATTCCTACACTGTCGCCTGGCAGAGCACACTCCGACACCTCCAGCCCGTTTACACCACCCCCAACACTCTAGCGTTCCACTTCCAGCCACAGGGACGTGACTTTTTTCAAGAACACGGTGGTGAAATGCGTGGCTTTAACAGACACACATACGGTACTCCAGAATATCCCGGAGAATACCATAGTATCCCCGACAACAGGGCGAACCAGAAACAACGGAGTTCGCCCATGAGAATGCCGACACCCCCACTCGGACCCCACGGGGTAGCCGCCACTAGCCACCACCACTCCGGGCAACAACGACGCATGTCAGCCCGGGCCATGCGCCCCTGTGACATTCAACCACCACGCCGCCGCCAACGTAGGCGAAAGACACTACCTTCGCGTGGCGGAATCACTGAGCTAGCTAGGGGTGGAGTCAGAAACAGTACTCCAGACAGCTCCCCTCTGGTAGAGACGATCATCTATGGTCGCTCCCACAGTGTTTCGGTAGAGACGATCAATGGTCGCTCCCGTAGTGTTCAGGTTGAGACGATCAATGGTCGCTCCCTTAGTGTTCCGGTTGAGATGATCAATGGTCGCTCCCACAGTGTCCAGGTAGAGACGATCAATGGTCGCTCCCTTAGTGTTCCAGTCGAGATGATCAATGGTCGCTCCCACAGTGTCCAGGTAGAGATGATCAATGGTCGCTCCCTTAGTGTTCCGGTTGAGATGATCAATGGTCGCTCCCACAGTGTCCAGGTAGAGACGATCAATGGTCGCTCCCTTAGTGTTCCAGTCGAGACGATCAATGGTCGCTCCCACAGTGTCCAGGTAGAGATGATCAATGGTCGCTCCCTTAGTGTTCCAGTCGAGACGATCAATGGTCGCTCCCACAGTGTCCAGGTAGAGACGATCAATGGTCGCTCCCTTAGTGTTCCGGTCGAGACGATCAATGGTCGCTCCCACAGTGTTCGGGTAGAGACGATCAATGGTCGCTCCCCCAGTGTCCAGGTAGAGACGATCTATGGTCGCTCCCAGGGCGTAGCTAGGAGAGGGACGTCTCCACAACCGGAGATTGAACTCCAGGTGTCCTGTCCCAGAACATCCCGGACAGACCTCCCTGCCTCCCCCGGTCTCTGTTCTTTACGCCTGGCCCTAGAGCAGACACACCTGTCGGGCCCCAGTGACAGTCGCTGCCGCAGTCCTCCCCTGACGGCGCCTCTGGACGTGGGAGACCGCAGCCCGTCGCCTCTCTCGGCCCTCCCTAGGACACCCGGGCGAGACCTCGCCACGCCCCCACGACGCCGGGACCTGACCCAAAGGTTCCGGGACCTATTTGGCCCCAGTCCCAAGGGCTTTACGCTGGAGCCCAGTCCGGAAGCCACCGGGAGTCCCGGACACGAGAGGACGCCCTTGCGAGCCGCCCTGTGCCCTCTCAGTTCGCCCTGTCTTGACGGCGCCCCTAACTCAGCCGGATCACCAATGTCGTGCCCCCGTCTCCTTTCTTAAGAGAATACGGGTGATAATGTAATAATAGTGATATAGGTTAAGTGTGACTCTCTCTCTCCTAGAACCAGTATTGTGCAGTGAAACTATGTGATGTATATCGGGGTAAAACAGATCTCAATGAGAAGTTAGAGGTCGAGAATGTGGACTAAGATCTGAGTGAATATATGTGCGAGTGTCACCCCGGATATCTATAAAGACATATCCCCATTGTTGAAAGAAAGACTGCGAGGAAGAAATGTCATCTAGCCGCGAAGTAATATTGTGAAAGTAGTATTAAGAGTATTCCGCCCTTGTTCCGCGTTGTGAAGCGAGATTCTATGGACCATACCTGGAAGACCTCTCTGACAGATGTGTAATTAATAAGCCTGTGCCTAAAGAGACATGTTCCCACTCTAACGAGGAAATATCAAGAAAGGAAGTATTAATAATATTCCCTCCCTCTGCACGCTACCCCTAAAAACCCTCTCTATTACTCGCTCACGCTCTTAAAGCCAAATCTAGAATCACAGTTATTTGCCAAAGTACCTTCACTAACAGAAACCATATAAACTCCCCTGCTAATATCGGGCATCTTCCAATATTACCATAACTTTCTCCTCGCCGTTTTAAGTCACTCTCCGCGCCTCCCCCATCTCCTCCTAGTGAATCACAACCCCCCCCTCCTCCTCCCCCCCCCTCCGCGCTCTGCGCGCACCTGTATTTACTGCACTCCTACACTAGGATTGTTGTGTTGTCATTAGTATCTAGAAAGCAAGTATCCCGCGAGATACACATATCTTAGATAAGGTTTTATATTGCTCAATATTGTGTTGTAATATCTGCTGAAATGTCCTGTGTCTGACTGTAGTAATATATGTGTATGGTGTTGCCGAAAGTTTTTATGTCCTGCCTCTCTTTATTGCACTAGCTCCGGTCTCGAAAGAGGACCCCGCTCCACGTTGGGTGAAATAGGAACGAGAAGTCGAGCCTAATTCTACCCAGCATTACAGTTATGTTTCAGGTGTAATGTAAAAGTTAACTTCAAGAGTAATTTTGAGTTTTGGCACGTACTGTCAATAATGCAGTTTATGCAAAACTTTTATAAACATACAGATATAGGCTGTGTTATGTATCTAGGTCTATAATTATCGAAATTTCCAAAACAAGTAAATTTTTGGTTAATTTCCAGAATTACACCCAACTCACCTTGAAGCTTCAAATTTTCAGTTTAATATTTTATAGTGTGATTGATTTGAATCTGATATTCATTTCTGTCGGAAATTCCTTTTTTTTTTTTTTTTTTAAATTCCAAACCAACTTAAATAAAATACCTGCCGCCGCCGCCGGACCACTCACCCCGCCACCCCCCACCCCACCACCAAGCCGCCACCACACCACCACCCCAGGAGGACACCACGGCGGGGTTAGTGACCCAGGACAAGAGGGTCACCAGGACACCCCTGTCCAGAGTCCCTCTTCCCCGCAACTGTCACAACACCAGGTGAGCGGAAAGAGGCAACGACCCTGCAGGAGGGGCAGCCTTCACCAGGTTCGGGGTGGGGCTGATCCAGAGTCAGTCCCAGGCAACACCGCGGTATGGCCACCGTACGTACTGGGGAAGGAGCGGTCACTGTTTGCCCTTCAGTTGTTTTCCCCCTGTGACACCGCCATCACGGCCACCGTACGTGAGGGGGAGGGAGCGGCCACTGTATGCCCCTCAGTCACAGCCACCTCTGGGGACAGCCTCGGGGCGTTAGTTACTGAACACGCCCCGACTGGCAGAGAGAGGTAGTGGAACTGCGATCACGGCCACCGTACGTGACGGGGAGGGAGTGGTCACCGTACGCCCCTCATCCACTACTTCCTCCTACTACGGGAGTAACACCGTGTTCACGGCCACCGTACGTGACGGGGAAGGAGCGGCCACCGTACGCCCTTCAGTTACTTCTCGGCAGGCAGGGAGGCCCATGGTTACTGCCACTGTGAGTGCAAGGGTAAGTAGATCCTCGGCTACGGCCTCAGCACGCACCGGAGAGGGCGCTGCCCCTGTGCACCCCTCTCCTGCCTTTTCCTCCTTTGGGAGCAGCACCGCCAGCACTGTCTCAGTACGTGCGAGGGAAGGAGCGGCCACCGTACACCCTTCAGCTGTGAGCCCTAGGAGTCACAAAACAGCATTCACGGCCACTGTACGTGACGGGGAGGGAGTGGCCACTGTACGCCCCTCATTCGTGATTCCAAAGGCCCTCCCGAAGCAGTAGGTCCCTTGCATCGCCAACCCCTCTCCTCTCGGCTGCGTGGGATGCCCTTTGTCTCCCTACAGGAGCGGTTCCCTGGAGGTGCTGTCGGAGTGGTGGCGTGGCCCAGTCCAAGCCCTACCACCTATCCCTGGGAGGTCCCTGTTCCTGACGGACACCGGACGGAGGCGGTGCTGCAGTTCACCCCTGACGGCTCTCTCTCCTGTAGGCGGCCGCAGCCCCCGGACTCCCAGGTCTGGCCAGCAGCCCCCAGGCCCAGGCAACCCGGGCTCTCCCTCTCCTCAGAGCCAGAGGCGCCAGGCCCGCCTCCTGCAGCTGTTTGGCCCTAGTCCCGAGGGCCACCTCTCAGGTTGAGGCCCCCAGACTGGAGGGCCTCCCTGCACCCCACCGACGAGGCTCCAGTGTGAGGGCCTCCTCTCAGGTCGAGGCCCCCAGACAGGAGGGCCTCCCTGCACCCTAACGACGACTATGACCCAGGCAGTGACGCCCCTGCAGGCAGTGCGTTGCCCCCTGCAGGAGGGCTCCCCATAGGGCCTCTCTCTCACGCCCCGGACACCCAGGAAAATACGGGTATACAGTGACCCTAATAACGCTAGTGCCGTGAACAATCAAGATAGAAGTGCACAGCGGTAAGTGACAGAATGAAGGCCCTAGTAATATATAAATGGCTAAAGTTACCCATAGTGTATGGAGACCCGATACTTGGCAGAGTAGAAAAGACCAATAACTATATACGGGAGAACTTATAGAAATCGTGGGTTAAGATCAGCGGTGTGCGGTACTCATCAGAAACCTGTGAACTATTGCTAGTGTGGCTAAGTGACTTCCACAAGTGTCGCGACCCGCACCCCACCCACTTATGGTAATATTCATTCCCCCAACTCTTGGTCACGTCCTCTCCTAGTGTATCGAACTTAATATATAAAACGCCATCTCTGCCTAGAAACAGTATACGGGTATTGTAATATTAAAACCCAATATTCATGTATAAGTGAAGAGTGACATATTGTGAGGGTAACTATAATCATTTGTATTAAAGGCTAACTCTGTGTTTCCTGTCTCCAAACATATCCAATATCTCTCTGTGTATATTGTAACGGTGTAAGAATTAAGACAATAGATATGTTAAGGTGTACTGCCTGGTTTTTATGTTCTGTTCCTTTGTGGGTGCTTTACATCCGGTCCGGAAAGAGGACCCCGCTCAGTCGCTGGTGTTTTTAGGACGAGAGGTCGGACTAAAAACACCCAACATAACATTGGTGGCCAGCAGTGGTTCTGGATCCGAATAAAGCACGGAGGAACGATAAAAGAAAACTTGCACAATGGCAGCCAAACCTCACATCCAATTGCCAAAATTCAACCCAGAGCAATTTGACATTGATGTATATTTGGATATGGTCAAACCCCTCCTAGACATCGGGTTCGACTCTGACAGAGAAAAGATAGCCGTTACCCTACCCAACCTGGGCAAAATAATCGCCACTGTCGCAACAAAAGTCATCCCAGAATTAACATGGGATCAATTCGCCCACATTGTGAAGCAGGCTGTTATGCCTTCCATGGGCAGAGTTGTCGCTCTCTATCAGCTTGACGCTCTCGCCTACAACGGTAACTTGGATGACACTTTCATCCAGGCACGGCGCCTCGTCAGCGCCGCTTATCCCGATGCAACCACAAACACTCAGGATTTACACACCTTCAACGCCCTGCTGAGATTTCTCCCTAGCACAGTCAGGGAGCACTTTAACATCTATGACCCTTCGGGGAACATGGATCAAGACCTACAACTCGTCCAATGCCTCCTCACTGCCCGTCCAGCACGACAACCTATTCACACAGTGAGCAAATTCCCTACAACCAAAACTCCACCACCAAAAATCAAACCACCGCCCCACCCACCCACCACGGAGCCATCTTCTACGATTCCCAGGACCCACCCACAGAGAAAACGCCCCAACCCCAGTGACCAGGGCAACCTCATCTCTATTAATCCCTGGGTTATTCACGGCCCGCAGTCGCACGTGCCCCCTTCACGACATTAGGGAACAACTCAAAGCAAGCAAATGCAGAGCCCTCACTCAGCGGCGCAGGAAGGTATCCTCCCTGGAGGACGACACCCAGGAAGACGACGCCCCGCCCCTAGTCTACCCAGGACCAGATGACGAGGAGTACGACGACCACATCACCACTCAACAGATGGATTTTTAGGCCCACCCCTGCACCTCCCCACGGTGGCGGGTTCCACCTCACATCAGTACAGACCCCCAGTCTACGACCAAATTCGTCTGAATGGGGGTCAAGGCTAGACTACTGGTGGACACGGGAGATGCCAGGTCATGCCTTTACTCTCACTTCTACTCCTGTCACACTTCCGCTTTTGGCCCCCTTTTCCCCACCTCAGCCAATCTCATAGACGCGGGGGATGGCCCCCTGCCTATCCGTGGGGAAACCCGGGCCTTTCGGACCGACACCCACCAACAAGTTTCCACCACTCACCCTTTCATCATATTTGACTCCACATGCCGTCAGTATGACAGATACCTAGGGCTGGACCTTCTGCAAAAACTCCACACCAAGATTGACTGCTATCAATGCTGCCTCCACTTCAGTCCAGCCCCCCCCCCTCAGCAAAAAAAACACAAAACAAAACAAAACAAAACAACACCAACACCACCACCCACAAACCCTTCACACACACGCACCTCCCCCCTGACACTCACGTTCCCCAACACCTCTGCACATGCAACCCCACCCCAACCTCACCCAACACACCACTTCCCCACTCTCCATCATCATCCACCCCCCCACCTATACCAACCACCTTCCCATCTTTCCCCGCCACGATCGCCTCCATCATCACCATCCCGCCCCACCATGAAGCTTGGGTGGAACTAAACAGACCCTCCAGTACCTCCGTCCTTTTCTCCCCCTCCTTACCTGCCGGACAGCTCTCATCCTGTCTAGTATCCCCCACCTTCCTCCCCCCCCTAGGCCCGAGCAATCCATATCGCTAACCTCGCCACAACACCACTAACATTGCCTAGAGGACTCATCATTGGCGACACAGAAGAAGCCGAGCCATGCCACGCACCACCTTCTCACCACCCTACCCTTCCGGACCTACCCGTGCACCTATCCCCTTCCCAAACCAACAGCCTCCAACAATTACTCCTGGACTTCCAAGACCTATTCTCATATGGCCCAACAGACCTCGGCCACACCACTTATCTCAGTCACGAGATACACACGACCGAACCACCCATTCGCCAACCATCTCGCCACAAAAACCCTAAGCAGCGAGCAGAGGAAGACCGGCAGGTCCAGGACATGCTTGATGCAGGTGTTATCTCCAACTCCACCAACCCGTGGTCCTCCTCTGTTGTACTCGTGAGAAAAAAAGATGGAACCATGCGATTCTGCGTTGATTACCGCAGAGTAAACGATGTCACCATCAAGGACGCCACACCCCTACCCCGAATCGACGACTCTCTCGACTCCCTGCACGGCTCCACCTGGTTCTCCACCCTCGACCTGCAATCGGAGTACTGGCAGGTCCCCGTTCACCCAGACGACAAACAAAAAACCACCTTCTCGACCTCAAATGGAAAACACTATGAATTTAATGTCCTCCCATTCGGACTCTGTAAAGCCCCAACCACATTCTCCTGTCTGATGGAATCCGTATTGAGCAGCTTAACCTGGGAAATCTGCCTGGCCTACTTAGACGACGTCATCGTCTTTAGCCACACCTGGGCCGACCACCTCCACCGCCTCAAACAGGTGTTCCTATGCATACGCCAGGCAAGTCTTAAACTCAAGCCAACAAAATGCGTCCTAGCCGAACGATCCGTCTCCTTCCTAGGACACGTGATCGGAGCAGAGGGCATCTCACCTGATCCTGACAAACTACGTGCCATTGCTGAAATCCCTCTACCACAAGACGTCCACGAAACCAGGGCCTTCCTAGGCCTTATGTTGTACTACAGACGTTTTGTGAAAGGGTTTGCAGACATAGCCAAACCATTTCATGAGCTGACAAAAAAAGGGCGAGCCGTTTGTCTGGATCGAAACTAGAAAGACCGCATTCAACAACCTCAAATCCAAACTGAATTCAGCCCCCGTCGTCGCTTTCCCAGAGTACAACCTCCCTTTTTGTCTGTACACCGACGTTTCCCTCATAGCCATAGGGGCTGTCCTCGCGCAAGTACAACATGGGCGCGAACACATCGTCGCCTACGCCACCCGCACTCTAAATCAATCTATCTATCTATCTATAGCCCGACGCCCTAATCCCGCAAAGGGTGGCTGCAGACAAAACGCCTCCAAGTCACTCTGTCACCCACCATTTGACTACCCTCCCGCCAACTCACCCCCCCCTCCCTCATATACCTCTCAACTCTAAATCAAGCTGAACGGAATTATACGGCCACCAAACGCAAGTGCCTCGGTATAATCTGGGCTCTAGAATACTTCCGTTTGTACATCTCTGGCACCCACGTGGTCATCATCACGGACCACCAATCACTAGAATGGCTATGCCAATCCAGTACCAACAATACCCAACTCATTCGATGGGGGAGGCTGTGGCTCAATCGGTAGAGAGTTGGCCTGCAGTCCTAATGGACCCGGGTTCAAATCCCGCTGCAGCAGGGAACAGTTTAAGGATTTGAATTTCGTAAATATCGGACTTTACTGATCTACCAGAAGACCCGCCAACATGTCGTAAAAATACCCCCGCTAATACCAATACACCAGTCCTGAATGAGACGGCCCTATCATGTATTCAATATGGACGGTGGGTGTTAGCGCCGAAGTGGTGACATGTAGAGGTGTGCGGTACGTAGGAGGACTACTGGGCCCTGAAAGCAGGCTGTCAAGCCTATGCCCAGAGTCGGTCACATAAAAAAAAAAAAAAGAAAAGAAAAACCATGGCAGCTGCTTTCTCTCGATGTCGTCGGCCCCCTCACACCGAAAGCAGGGTACAAATATATTATCACATTTGTTGATGTCTACTCAAAGTTCATCATCGCTTGCCCTGCCAAAGACCACAACGCCGTAGCAGTTACCGACGCTCTGGTCCGCCACGTCTTCCCTTATTTTGGCATTCCCCAAGCCCTACACACGGATAATGCCCCAGAATTCACAGGGAAAGTATGGGAAGAACTTGCCAAAATATTCGGCTACCGCATCTCCCACTCATCCCCATACTGGCCACAGGGTAACAGCGAATGCGAGAGAAGTCATCGGTCCCTCCTGAATCAAGTCAGGACCAGAATCCTGCAGACAGGCAATGACGATTGGCCAGCCCACGTCAAAATTGTTCAATGGGGTCTAAATACCTGCCCGTGAGACGACGGCGTAACTCCCCACGAGCAAGTATTTGGGGAATCCCCACTCCTCCTACTCCTCGCCACCACCTCCACCCTCCAACCCCTCCCTCTCCCACCGACCCCCTCCACCACCTCAAACGACACCTCCACCACCTCCAGTCCCAACAAGATCTTGCACCAGATACTAACTCCTCCAGCCCCTACAAGCCAGGTGACTCTGTGGCTGTTGCACATCTGCCCATCCCCACCAAGACTTCCACCCGGTTTGATGGCCCCTTCAAAATTATCAGGGTCCCTAACCCTTACTAAGTCATCATAGATCACCATGGACAACTGCGCACGTACCGAAACCGCCATGTGCGCCCCTTCCACCCTTCCAACAATGACCACCCGCGCGCCCCGCACCTCTCCACACACACCTGTCCCATCGGCGTCTTCTGAGAATTTCCCCCCCGACTCCTACTCATACTCCTTCTCACCCCCACCCTCCACATCACCCACGAGCACGCCGCCTCCCACCTCACCCCCCCACCCCCCCACACCAACACCAAACTTCAACCCCGCAACCCCACCCTTCACCAACCCACACCTAACCCCATGTCTCTACCACCAGATCCTGCATCGCCGCCCACAACTCAACCTCCGCCCCACCAACTCAGCCAACCCACGCCTGACACTGCCACACCACCACCCCCCATCACAGACCACCCTCGCAACAGCCAACACATCACCCCACCCACTGCACCACTCTCCAGCCCACCACGTGCAATCACTCCACCACGTGGAGTGGTTGCACCCACCTACACCCCCCTTACCCCACGACCATTCACACTACACATGACACACCGCATCCCCACCCGCCCCCGGCCACACTCCCTTACCACCACGTGCTCGCCCACCTTCACCACCGACGCCCACCCTCACCACCACCACCACCAGATCGGGACGCCTTTCACGCACACCCTCCAGGTACACACCAATACCACCACCCACAACCCACAAGACCCACCAGTCACCACCTCAACCCACCTCCACCCCAAACACCGCCCCCATCACCCTACACCTCCACCAGGTAAAATGGAATCTCCCCAAATCCCAATTCCCCAAAGCACAACGCTCCTCCCACCCACCCGGCCCTCATAAAAACCCCACACCACCCTCACTCGCCAGCATCCGACTCCTGCCTCCGCACCAAGCACAACCACCCGAGATGAACATAGAGAGAATCCACTGGCAGTCCCACGACCACCCACAGGTCAGGCTCAGGGCAACACACCAGCTTCTCTGCATCCTCAGCCAGACCGACCGCCCATCCTCCCTCCAGCTTACTCTCAACCCCCACCGAGAGCCAAACCCCACCACTCTCCACTGGACCAACTTCCTCCGACACCTCACCCCGGCCCATCAAACATCCACCACCACAACATACCACCTTCAGTCACGGGGCCGTGACTTTTTCAGTACGGAGGGTGGTAAAATACCCGCCGCCGCCGGACCACTCACCCCGCCACCCTCCACCCCACCACCAAGCCACCACCCCAGGAGGACACCACGGCGGGGTTAGTGACCCAGGACAAGAGGGTCACCAGGACACCCCTGTCCAGAGTCCCTCTTCCCCGCAACTGTCACAACACCAGGTGAGCGGAAAGAGGCAATAACCCTGCAGGAGGGGCAGCCTTCACCAGGTTCGGGGTGGGACTGATTCAGAGTCAGTCCCAGGCAACACCACGTTACGGCCACCGTACGTACTGGGGAAGGAGCGGTCACTGTTCAAACTTCTGTTATTTTCCCCCTGTGACACCGCCATCACGGCCACTGTACGTGAGGAGGAGGGAGTGGCCACTGTACGCACTTCAGTCACAGCCATCTCTGGGGACGGCCTCGGGGCGTTAGTTATTGAATGCGCCCCGACTGGCAGAGAGAGGAGTAGTGGAACCGCGATCATGGCCACCGTACGTGACAGGGAGGGAGTGGTCACCGTACGCCCCTCATCCACTACTTCCTCCTACTACGGGGGTAACACTCCATTCACGGCCACCGTACGTGACGGGGAAGGAGCGGCCACCGTACTCCCTTCAGTTACTTCCCGAAGGGCAGGCAGACCCATGGCTACGGCCACTGTACGTACCAGGGTAAGTAGACCCTCGGCTATGGCCTCTGTACGTACCGGAGAGGGCGCGCCCCTGTGCACCCCTCTCTTGCCTTTTCCTCCTATGGGAGTAACACTGTGTTCATGGCCACCGTACGTGATGGGGAAGGAGCGGCCACCGTACGCCCTTCAGTTACTTCCCGGCAGGCAAGCAGGCCCATGGCTACGGCCACTGTGCGTGCAAGGGTAAGTAGACCCTCGGCTACGGCCTCAGCATGCACTGGAGAGGGTGCTGCCCCCGTACACCCCTCTCCTGCCTTTTCCTCCTTCGGGAGCAGCACCGCCAGCACTGTTTCAGTATGTGTGGGAGAAGGAGCGGCCACCGTATGCCCTTCAGCTGCGAGCCCTAGGAGTCACGAAACTGTGTTTACGGCCACCTTATGTGACGGGGAGGGAGTGGACACCGTACGCCCCTCATTCGTGATTCCGAAGGCCCTCCCGAAGCAGGAGGTCCCTTGCGCGGCCGACCCCTCTCCTCTTGGCTGCGTGAGACGCCCTTTGTCTCCCTACAGGAGCGGTTCCCCGGAGGTGCTGTCGGAGTGGTGGCGTGGCCCAGTCCAAGCCCTACCACCTACCCCTGGGAGGTCCCTGTTCCTGACGGACACCGGACGGAGGTGGCGCCGCAGTTCACCCCTGACGGCGCTCTCTCCTGTAGGCGGCAGCAGCCCCTGGACTCCCAGGCCTGGCCAGCAGCCCCCAGGCCCAGGCAACCCGGGCTCTCCCTCTCCTCAGAGCCAGAGGCGCCAGGCCCACCTCCTGCAGCTGTTTGGCCCTAGTCCTGAGGGCCACCTCTCAGGTCGAGGCCCCCAGACTGGAGGGCCTCCCTGCACCCCACCGACGAGGCTCCAGTGCGAGGGCCTCCTCTCAGGTCGAGGCCCCTAGACAGGAGGGCCTCCCTGCACCCTAACGACGACTACGACCCAGGCAGTGACGCCCCTGCGGGCAGTGCGTTGCCCCCTGCGGGAGGGCTCCCCATAGGGCCCCTCTCTCACGCCCCGGACACACAGTAGGTGATACCCAGGAAAACACGGGTATACAGTGACCCTAATAACGCTAGTGCCGTGAACAATCAAGATAGAAGTGCACAGCGGTAAGTGACAGAATGAAGGCCCTAGTAATATATAAATGGCTAAAGTTACCCATAGTGTATGGAGACCCGATACTTGGCAGAGTAGAAAAGACCAATAACTATATACGGGAGAACTTATAGAAATCGTGGGTTAAGATCAGCGGTGTGCGGGAATCATCAGAAACCTGTGAACTAGTGCTAGTGTGACTAAGTGACTTCCACGAGTGTCGCGACCCGCACCCCACCCACTTATGGTAATATTCATTCCCCCAACTCTTGGTCACGTCCTCTCCTAGTGTATCGAACTTAATATATAAAACGCCATCTCTGCCTAGAAACAATATACGGGTATTGTAATATTAAAACCCAATATTCATGTATAAGTGAAGAGTGACATATTGTGAGGGTAACTATAATCATTTGTATCAAAGGCTAACTCTGTGTTTCCTGTCTCCAAACATATCCAATATCTCTCTGTGTATATTGTAACGGTGTAAGAATTAAGACAATATATGTGTCAAGGTGTACTGCCTGGTTTTTATGTCCTGTTCCTTTGTGGGTGCTTTACTTCCGGTCCGGAAAGAGGACCCCGCTCAGTCGCTGGTGTTTTTAGGACGAGAGGTCGGACTAAAAACACCCAGCATAACATTAACCAATCTAACCTAACCTAACTTTGGACCTGACTTAAAGATTAAGATGAGATTATAACTGCAGTAGGGCAATAGTCTCATGCTAGACAGCTCTCACAAGAGTGTGACATTTATTTTACCTTGCCTACAATAGCCCATGCAGGCCCATGCTAGGCAGCTCTCACGTGTGTGACTAGGCCTACAAGAATGACAAATTTTGTATGCAACCCATACCTGTCATATGCTTATCTAGTCTATGCTTGAAACTTTCTAAATAGGGGACAGCAGCTAAGGTACATCACTGGGAAACCTATTCCATTCATTAACTACTAGATTCCCTGTCGATGTATACAATCCCTTCCCCCCTTGGCCCCACATCAATAATTTACTGCTTACCAGGGCGATTTACAAGTACCATATGTCAGTTACAGCTATCTACATTGCACATATACAATATGACATGTCTGTTTAGCCTACCTTGAGGGAACCTCGGTGGACTTTGATGAAATGTTTACCAAATAGTGATAGAGATCGCCATAACTGAGATCTGGATCCCAGTCCTTGAAACTGGTGAATTTCTTCCTAGTTAAGGTGTAAGGATCTAGCCCCAAACAATTTATCTTGTTCCAGTACAGATCTTGGTGGCGTTGATTCAGATTTCTGCATATATCTGACAATTTCATCTCTGACAGCCCTATTTGGACAGCCATTACTGCGAGGAGTTTGCCATCCAATATGGAGTCGTAAACAAAATCACGTGATTTCTGTGACGTCACTAGAAAAGGTCTACAGAGTTCAGTGGTATTCATTCTTCACAGCTGTCTCTTGCCCACCTCATTGTCACCTTTTTTTTTCTTTTTTCTGTTCTTTCTTATTCAGTTCTTTGTTCACAGATATATTAGCTGTCAAAGCACATTACTAAACTCTCTTTCCTCCTTTCCCTGTAGATATTATCCAGGTATTTTAGTGCACATTACCTATATTAATATATATGCATCATGTATTCTTAAATAATCATGGAGATCCTTACTACTCGTGTCGTTGGTATTGACGTATTGTTTACGAAGGCTCCAACTTGCATGTGTTGGCTTTGGTCACTTAATCGTTGTTTTCCACCATGTTTGATCTCAGGTAGCCTCCTTATTCAGTCCCTTATCCCTTAGGTCACATTAGGACACAGTCTATGATCTCCTTCCAGGTCTTTTTTGATCTGTCTCCCACAGCCCTACCCTCGATGTTCACACCTCTCATCTTCCGCACCCATTGTCATCATCCAGCCTCTCAGCATGCCCAGATCATCTCAATTTACTCCTCATCACACCACCAATACATTCAAATGCCATCCAATCTTTCAACTGTTCACTCGTAATCCTAGCCCTTCCCCCCCAAGGCCTCGCATTCAAGGACGCACTACATAGCCATCTAATCAGTATTATTACTGTAAGTTTGAACCTATGAATATCCTCTTACCTGCTCAGATCTCACTACCATATGGCATTTCACTCATAACACATGCTACATACAAGGATCCCTCAGCACGGAGGGAGAGCCATTTCCGTGTCATGGGGGGGGAGGGGGAACTGCTCCTTGAACGTCCTCCAACCACTCCCTACCCCAGCCATACCTCCAGCATATAACATGTCCCCCCAATAACAAAATTCCTCCACACACTCAAATGGCACTCCAGTAGGCTCAATCCTTTCATACCTCTGTTTCTACATGCTGTCTGCGACACACTGCTCACACGAAATCTGCATTTTTCTGCACCCGTTTATTTTGCATCCTATACCACTACCTCTCTTATGCACCCACCTATGACAAACAGTAGGTAAGTTCCTTCCCACACCCTTGTGGCAAACTGCACCTGTTAACACTCTCCTGTGCTTTGACAGTAATGCCACCAGCCCTAGATATCATCACATTTGTTTCATTGGTGTTTACTCTCAAACCCTTGTGCCTCATTTCCTCTCTACCTAAATCTTTCCTCCGCATACCTTTCGTTCTCTGCAATCAACACTAAGTCATCAGCAATACAACATATGAGAGTCCTAAGCAAAGAAGGTCTTAAAACTCAGGTGCATTGTACTGTACACTACTAAACTGTCATTTGTGGATAGACTCATTCAGGGTAGGAAGTAAATTATATCGCTACATTATGACCAATGTTACTACTTTCAAACTTTTGTAATCACTGATATTCACCATCATACGTACATCACCATGATCTAGAGTAATTTAATGACAGGGAATGTAAATATATTGATGGAAAATTACAGGAGGAAGGTGAAATAAACCTTACCCCCCTCTTCTCTTTGGGTACACTTAAACTTAGTCACCCAGTCATATTGGTAACGTCTGACTGAGTGCCACAAGAAAAGAATCAGGAACGTTGCACCTTCGTCATTCTGCCAAAGTAAAACATTATGGTGGGTTAATGTTAAGTCAGGCCTTGGCTGGTTTAATGTCAAAACAGCTTTTCTGATGATTTTATGGGTTGATTAGCCGAATTCTTTCACCTGCTCCCAAGCTAAGGTGTGACTAGGTTGCCAGATCATTTGTCGCTGAACTTGCTTCGACGTTGCTAATATGACTGGAAGACTATGTGTACCGGAAAAAAAAAAAAAAAAAAAAAAAAAACGCTGAGACATGCAGGAGGTAGACACGTGCCATGTGGTGGGCTGATCGGCGCTCCCACGGTGCTGCCAAGGATACTGGCTTCATTTGCATTGCAGCATATAGTAATTTTAGCAGATTCGTATGTTACATCACCTCGTAAGGGCCAAGGTGACTCCATCTTACATTTGAAGTAATTTTGCGATGGTCGCTTAATTGACCATATTACTGTCATTACAGAGTAATGACATAACTTTTGAGGCCGCAGACGGTAGAAATTACCTGTAACAGAACACTGCAGAAGACATAAGCAGAATAAATAGCACAAACAATATTCTAACTGGAAAATTTGGCATGTAAAAAAAGACACGCTTCAGATGTGGAGTTCTGGAATGTGTGAGGAAAAAGCACTTTTAGATGATTTGGAAATATTCAAAGAATACATTGGCATGAGTGCCAAAGAAAGTTGTTAGAAGTGAAATTGTGGTAATATTGGTAGAGACAGACTTTATACGAAATGGTAGAAGTGAACGTAACAGTACCGTATCTAGTGAGGAAAAGTTAGGTAGAGGGAGGAGGTGACTCGGAGAGAGAAACCTATGAGGACACAGGAGCCTAAAAACATCCATCACTGTCATTCCCTAATGGGGGTTTCCAGGAGGGAATAAGACATCAAATATGATGGTGATGAAGGAAACTATATGTACGGTAACCGTACAGTATACTGTATCCCCAAATAAAACACATCCAGTGTATCTGTATGTTTTTCTCTGGTTTATATTCAGTGGCGTACCGGCGGGGGGGGCCGGGGGGCTGTTTGAAACTGCCCTCTGGGCCCCCAATTGAGGGGGGGGTCACCAAAAGTCCTAAAAATCTATAAGCTAATATATAAATATATATATATATATATATATATATATATATATATATATATAATCTCGACAATCCCAGCCGAGATATTAGATAAGTTTTGAGAATGAGGGGGGCTAGGTTCTTTGCGGGGGCCCCCTCCAGGAGAAGGCCCCCGCAAAGAACCTAGCCCCCCGGTCCCCAAAATCTCTAGGTACGCCCCTGTTTATATTCTTGATCGCATAGCATTAGTTGTGGCCGCAGCTTGATGTGAACATGAACACAATTCACTGCAGGCTGAGGTTTCCTCCTGCAGTCTACCCTTACTCTGGATGGATAAGGAAGGAGTTGAAGTACATTTGGATAACCTGGCAGCTGTCACCTAGGGACATTGGTTTTACTACATGAAGGCATCACTCTCCAGCACTTTCCTCATAGTCTAGTAGTACAAGTTTGCTGGCCTTGGTTTCCTAAAGCTCAAAGGGGCACGGTAATAAGAAGCTGGCTGTTACTGTTACCATTTACATATATACCTAAACGATCACCTAGCTTCTGCTATATAGCTATTATGCAGTCATTGAATAATACTGCCATATTAAGGTATGGCATTGTATTGTTGGTTTGTTTCCACCTGGTGGAATTGTCACTTCCAGTACTTGCATTATATGTCATTGGTGCATGAAATTTGGTGAGCCTTAGTTATGAGGTAGGAATGAACTGATTAAAGCAATCTTCTAATCTGACTACACCTGACCGTTGACTGAGATTAAATGAGTTAGGGATCATTGTCAAGTTAGAGCAAATGTGTTATAATTGGACGGCTGAGCTTTGGCTGCCACAACAGCCAATGTCTCGCCTTTCCTGGCTCATTTATCCACACTTGATCAAAATTTTCAGGAAAGTTTACAGTCAGCTTCTTTTACATTTCAAGAGCACAGTAGAGTGAAAGCACCTCCATCCAAAGTTTACCTATATTGAGATGTCCCCTTCTTCCCAAGCTCTTCGTCTGAAGCTGGTGTGATTGTCACTGGCTACAGAGCAACGTTCTTTAAATGGCTACATCCTTAAAAGATGGCATGTGGCATCCACTAAATGCATACATGGGACCCACCTATCTACACACACTGATACATGGCACCCACCTATCTGTACACACTGATACATGGCCCACCTATCTGTACACACTGATACATGGCCCACCTATCTGTACACACTGATACATGACACCCGCCTATCTGTACACATTGATACATGGCACCCACCTATCCGTACACACAAATACCTGGCACCCACCTACCTACACACACTGATACATGCCCCACCTTTCTGTACACACTAATACCTGGAACCCACCTATCTGTACATGCTGATACATGGCCCACCTATCTGCACACACAGATACATGGCACCCACCTATCTGCACACACTGAAACATGACATACACCTATCTGTACACACTGATACATGGCCCAGCTATCTGCACACACTGATACATGGCACCCACCTGTCTGTACACACTGATACATGGCACCCACCTATCTGTACACACTGATACATGGCCCAGCTATCTGTACACACTGATACATGGCACCCACCTATCTGTACACACTGATACATGGCACCCACCTATCTGTACACACTGATACATGGCACCCATCTATCTGCACACACTGATACATGGCACCCACCTATCTGTACACACTAATACATGCCACCTACCTAGCAACACACACACACACACACACACACACACACACACACACTCGTACCCGACACACACTTGTCTGCACACTCTCGTATACGCGAGTGACACCCATCTATCTGAACACTCATACCGGTATATGACTCCCACCCACCTGCACACACTCATGTGGCACCCACTCACCTGCAAGCTATCATATATGGCATACACTTGTACAGTCTCATATATGGCACTCAGTCACCTGCACACTGTCATATATGGCACCACTTACCTACACACGCATATATAGGATCCACTTACCCGCACGCTATCATATGTCGCACCCACTTACCTGAACAATCATTTTTTTTTTTTTTCCCCCCCCGTCAGGCACCCAATGCAAGCACACCTATCTGGATTGACTCATATCTCTGACTGGGGTGAGTATGCTTGTTTTTAATGCAGCAAAATTCGGTTCTTATACCTTTCGACCCGTCAAAATCTTGCACAGGAGTATCCTAAAATTTTTAACAATATTCAACTCAGTTCTGCATCATCTTTCAACATACTTGGGGTTACATTCTCGGGATTTATCCTGGAAGGATCATATTATTTCTCTTTTAAAATGTACTTCCAAGAGATTAGGTGTGCTATGCTGACTCAGTGTCTTCTTTACCCCTGCACAGTTGTTGACTTTATACACGGGTTTTATTCGTCCCTGTGTGGAGTTCAACTCTAATGTGTGGTGAGGCTTCCCGCATTCAGGTCTTCTCAACAAGATGGAGCCAAAGGCTTTTCGTCTTATTAGCTCTCCTCTTACTGGCTCCCTACAACCTCTGTATCTTCACCGCACTGTTGCATCCTTATCTTTTTTCTGTTGATACTTCAATGGTCACTGCTCCTCTGAACTGTCTGCATGCACCCTTCCACCACTATGGCGAGTGCGTAGTACCCGACTAGCAGCGAACTCTCATTCCTTTTCTGTCCAACTTTCTAATGCAGGAGTTAACTGTTACTCCCAGTCCTTCATACATGCAACAGATATAAACTCTGGAACTGTTTCCCTGTCTTTTTCTCCAACTGGATATGACCTTCAGTCTTTCTAACGCAGTGTGTCCAGGCAACTCGAAATGAACGGATCTTGAATTTGGCTCTCTGTTGTCTTGTGTTTATTTTTTTCTTGGAGGGAGGAATTTTGCGGGCTTTTGGCCTTTGGTTCCTTCTTCCTTGCATAAAAAGTGGCATTCTCAACATCTCATGTTCTGATCTTGAATTTGGCTCTCTGTTGTCTTGTGTTTGTTTTTTTCTTGGAGGAAGGAATCTTGCGGGCTTCTGGCCTTTGGTTCCTTCTTCCTTGCATAAAAAAAGTGGCATTCTCAACATCACATGTACTGAATATGAATGGTCATCTATTGATAAACGCTTCCTCAGACCAGGAACTTTTATTTCTGAGTCCCTCCAGCACTTAATGCTTTCATTCCAATGATGTACAGCATCTCATATTACCATCGTGCTACCTTGAGATGATTGTGTTTAGCTTTGGGAAGCTTCTGGAACTATAAGAGTTCGGTATAGCCTAAGCTGAAAAGATGTCTGGCGGTAGCCAAAACAGAATATAAAAAACACCACATCAAATGGAACTGTTCAAATAGTTAAAATGCCCAATTCTTTAAATGTCCATTACCTTAATACAAGGATGTCTTCTGCCTCTTCACACGTTACCCCCATCTTTACAAATATTTTCATATACTGTGCTCAGTTTTCAACATTCTCTACATATCCGCAAGTATTCACTACACTACTACTGCAACTATTGTGTAGGTGGTGACGACAATTATCCACTCACTTTGTAGTACTGCCTACTTCTTGCAAAGGTGACTGCATTGCGTGACAAACTGCATGGTTTAACCCAGGAAACCATTTACACCATTGGATGGTAACCATAAAACCAACAAGGTGATGTGGACTCCACTACAGTGCCCCCTTTAACTGGGTAGAGAGACATAAATGTGGTGTCCATCCAGGAACCAAACCTCCACACTTTCCCTTGCGTCTTGTTGTGGCGAAGCACGGTGCACCAGAAAGGAATATCGGTTCACCGCACGGGATAACCCTACAAGGATGATTGCTTGTCTGCGGTTCATGGGTCTGCTTGATTAGACAGTTCGTAGCCTACTATTACTATCCAAGGAAGGCCTACAAGTAGTACCACTTCCATTTAGCTCTCTGGTAACCGAAATTGAAATGATATTCTTCCTCAGCTTGTGTTGGAGGTTTTCCTACACTACAAACCAATGCTTTGCCTTAATAGCTATTAGGATTTGTGTTCTTACCTAATTGTTCTTACCTAATTGTATCTTTACAGGAATGAGTCAAGCTCGTACTGTCAAGTGTCTTAAACCATATTTATCGTACGTATCCTTAAATTTGTGAATTGTTTTGGCACACACTATTTCGTTTGGTAGTGCATTCCACTGATCAACTGCTCTATTTGGGAAACTAAATTTCCTTACGTCTTTATCACCTCTCTTTTTATGCAGTTTTTTGCAGTGTCCTCTTGCTGATGCATCCCCATAGGTTATGTAATCATTTATGTCTATTTTCTCCTTCCCTGATATGCATTTATATAGCATAATCATGTCACCTCTTTTCCTTCTCTCCTGTAGTGTTGGTAGATTCAGATTTTTTAGCCTTTCTTCGTAGCTTAGATCCTTTAAGCTTGTACCCATCTTGTAGCGGCCCTTTGAACTTTTTCAATCTTGTCCATGTGTTTTTTGAGATGCATACTCCAGGGTTGGTCTGATGATTGATGTTATTATCTTTCTTAGCATGTCTTCATTTATGTGTGCGAAAGCTATTCTCATATTTACAAGCAGTGTATACATGTTCCGTACCTTCTCACTGATGTGGTCAGCCGGAGATAGTTTGTTATTGATAATCACACCAAGGTCCATCTCTCTTTCTGATGTGTGTAGGGTTTTATTTCCTAACTTATAATCCCACTCAGGTCTTTTTCCACTTTTACCAAACTTGATTACAAGACACTTGTCCACAATGAATTCCATTTGCCATGTATTACTCCATTCATGAAGTTTATTTAATTCTTCTTGTAGGTCTTTACAAAAGTCTGTGTTAGTAATTCTCCTTTGTATTTTTGCATCATCTGCAAACATACTTAGATAGCTTTCATTTCCAGTGTTACTGTCTGTATCATTTATATACACTAAAAACATGATTGGTGCCAGCACTGAGCCCTGTGGAACTCCGCTAGTCTCTTCTCTCCATGATGAGTAATTTCCCCTAAGTACTGTTCTCATTTCTCTTTTTATGAGAAAATCTTGCATCCAACAATACAGTTTGCCTCGGATTCTTCCTTGATGGTACAGTTTCCATAAAAGTCTTTGGTGTGGTACTCTGTCAAATGCTTTCTTGAAATCTAAATAGATACTGTCCACCCATCCTTTTCTGTAATGTGTCTGTTACTCTGTCATAGTAGCTCAACAGACTAGTAACACATGATTTTCCTTTTCTGAAACCAAACTGTCTTTCTGTTATATTTTGCTCTTCTAGATGATTTACCCAAGCTTTTCTTATAAGCTTTTCTAACACCTTGCTTACAACACTGGTTAGTGATACTGGTCGGTAGTTGAGTGGATTTTGTCTATTCCCTTTCTTGAATAAGGGAACATTGTTTGCTTTTTTCCAAATATCAGGTAGTTTACCTTGTCTCAAGGATTTCTTGAAAATTAAGGTTTACTTAACTCCTTTGCACATTCATGTAGCACCCAACATGAAATTTCATCAGGACCATTTGCTTTTCCTTTGTCTAATTTACTCAACTCCTCCTGTATTTCTTTTTCTGATATTTGTACAGTATATCAGGTAGTATATGTGGGCATGAATGTTCCACACAATCCCTCTCAAAATTTTTTTCTTCTGTAAAAACTGATTGGAAATTCTCATTTAGTGCTTCACAAATATCCTTCTCTTGTGTATAGGTGATTCCCTCGTCCGCAATGGATTATATTTTATCTTTTACTTTGGTTTTGCTTCTGATGTAGCTGTAAAATAGCATCGGTTGATCACTACTTTTATTTATGATATCCTCCTCAAACTGTTTTTGGGCTTCCCTCCTTATTCTTATATAATCGTTTCTTGCCCGTTTGTAATTATTATATGCCCTTTCACTATTGTGTCTCCTGTATCTATTCCACAACAAATCTCTTTTTTCTTTTGATTTTTTACATTCTGTGTTGTACCATTTCTTTATTTTCTTTTCTGCTTCTTTGTGCTGTGGGATGTACTTCTGGACTTTTATTTCATAAAGTTCACAGAATTTTTTATATATAGCATTTAAATCTTGTCCTCTAAGCTTCTTTTCCTAATCAATTTATAAGAAGTACTTCTTTAGGTCATGTTAGTTTCCCTTTTTATAGATTAGGCTCTTTTTGTAATTTTCATTGTTGTTAACTGTCATATGCAATCCTGAAGCTGCAATTTAGTACTGCATGGTCGCTTTTGTCGAATGGAGGGTGATGTATTAAATTGTCAATATCGTTTTCTTGCCTGGTAAATAAAAGATCTAGCATTGAGGGTACATCGAGTCCTCTTTTTCTGGTGCTTTCCCTTACATGTTAACTCATGCACGAGATCCAGGAGCTTTTGGTCCCAACAGCTTTCTTGACCTATTATATCTGGGGTATTCCAATTTATATTTGTATTAAAATCTCCAGTCAGTATAATTCTTTCTGATTTCTCTTCCATTCTCTGTAGTAATGCTCTTAAACTCTGAATTGTACTCTCTGCCAGGTCCTCATATTCGCCTCTTTCCCATGTGTTTGATCTGGGTGGCACGCACAAATTGGCTACAGTTTTCAGATGTATTGATCTCTACTGCAGTCATTTCTTCTTGTGAGGGTATATCTAGTTCTATTTCTTTAACTTTTAAATTTTTCTTAGTTAATATTATAATTCCTCCTCTTTTTTTAAAGTTCCTATCTGTTCTCCATATATTGTATTCCTCTAAGTTTAGGATGTCATTTGGTATTCTTGGTGTTAATTTTGTTTCAGTTAGGCATATTATATGTGGTAATTTTCTCTGATATATTCATTCATCTCTAATAATTTAGATACCATTCCATCCACATTTAAGTACATCAACTTAATCATCTTGTTTATATACTTGTCATGACTTGGTTTTACTACCTTCCTCCTTTTTATTCCCTCATGTTTATGTATCCCTTTCGTACTGCAATCCAATTACCGTACTTTGTAAAAAAATATGTATTCTTCTCCTCCTCTGATCTTCCCTCATTTTTTGTTTTTGGTTCCTCCCTCGTCTCTTTCAGTAATTCCAGTTCCTCTTGTGTTAGGCATCTTTTTATCCATACATTTTTGAACTCTTTTTCCATAAGATTCTTTGCATTTTTTAGTATCTCCTCCACAGTGTTGACACTCTGGAAGGTTACTTTTAGGGGCCTTGATTTGTTTCTCTCGTATTTCCTTAACCTTTTGTGTTCCTCTATGTCTTTACTACATATTTCCTCTGATACTTCCTTCAATATGCTCATTACATTTGCCATCTCCTTTTTGTCTCTTGAGATCTTGTTTTTTACTTCTTCCTGTTCTATACCAGTGATTACTACAGATTTGTTGATATCTGCTGAATCTCTGACTAATTTAGGATTGTTTTGGATTGTTCTTTTCACTTCCTTTTTAATGCTTTTTTCTTCCACCCTTGTTTCTAAGTCTTCCTTTACTTTCACCATTTCAGCATAAGTAGTTTCCACATCATTTTTGTAGCTTTGCACAGCTTCAGTCACCTGTGTTATCTTCTCCTCAATATCACTGCTCTGATCTCTCAAATTGCTTGCTTGCCCAACTGTCTCTATATCATTTCTGAACTCTTCCACAATACTCTCGTGGTTGACTACTGTACTTGCCATTTCACTAATTTTCCTCCTAAGTGACCCCACTTCTACTGTCAGTTCATCTATTGTTGTGTCTTTCATGTTGACTTCCTTTCCTAATTTTTCTATTTCTTCCTTTTGCAAGTGCATCTGTTTCTTAATTTCATCAATTTCATTCTGAAAAGCTATAGTCTGTGTACTTGTTGCACCAGTTTATTGTTAGTCTCCATTTCAACCAGTTCTTAGTAGAAATCATCATCCTGCTTTCTACCTTTATCCCTTTTCTTTTCCAAATTTGCTTTACGAAAGTATGTGGCCATCATGCAGTACTAAAATCACATATACTACTTAATATTCCCTGGTGCAGTCGTAGACAAAGCTGATTTTGCACATTCTTGCGCTACTTCGTTTTCTTTACTGTTTGAACAACAGTCTTACTTAAAATGTCTTCTTTTTTATATTAGAACACTATTTAGTCTAACCTTGTACACAGCTTGACTCATATAAAGATACTAATTTAGGTAATGCCATTGGCCAAGTTGGCCAGGTATGGAGTGGTGGTGACGTGCGTCTGCTCCGCTCGGTCCATCGTGTGTGTGTGTGTGTGTTTACGATTTCTTCCACTGACAGTATGTAAAAAATCAAAGTGTACCGCACAACTGTTTGTTGAACTGCCGCTTAGTCGAAAGGATTTACGTTCAAGTGTCTCTCCGAGTTTCACAACTCAAAATATGGAAGCTGCTATATTTGGTTGTCATTCTCTGCTGTAACTTACACGGTGTTATTAAACCCATACTTAAGATCTTGCACAAAACAAGAGCGCCGCCATACTGTCCCATTGCTCGTGATTAACTTCCTACAGGGGTCGGATCGAGGTGCTGTAAGTCCATTCACATGGAAGGTCTTGAATTCCTCTTCGGCCTCATTTAAGCTATCAAACGTTTAATACAGGTGAACAGTGCAACTCAGACACCTGCAAACAAAGTTTCATAGCACAGCAAAAGTTAGTGTATTGCAAACTTGTTGAAAAAACGTCAAATACGTGCTATTTATGTGACAACAATGGCGAGCCCACACGAGATGACGATGAGTGACAAAGTCACTTGGAAGTTGGATGAAGACCCATTGGGACAAAAGCCCATTAACCCATCCTACGCAACCTAATCTACTTTGCCGTACCGTATCGTACTTTATATTATCTTAAACATAACCTACCCTACTCTGATCCAGCCAAACCAAGTCTAGTACAACCTAACAGCAATTACACTCAGAAATCATTATTACCATGCTTGGATAGATGCATCAAGACTTGCAAAAGTAAGAACAACAGTTTAACCATTAGTGAAGATACATCCACTCAGGCAGCAGGCAATGATAGAGGACAGAACAAGCGATGATAGAGGGGCGATAAGTGACTACAAAAAATTGTTATATTAGTAAAGAGTTTCCCAGTTAGTAATAAAATAAAATAGAGTAAGTCCCAAGGCAGAGGGATAACTACTCGTAATAACCTGAAAGTGTACTACACAAAGAGCCGGCGTTTACGTAATAAAATGGATGAACTGAGGGCTGTAATTTGTACAGAGAAAATAGACATTGCCGTTATTAGTGAAACTTGGATGAATACAGACACTCGAGAATTTTTAGCAGAATATCATATAATGGGCTATAATATTTTTGTGTCAAACCGTCTGGGAAAAAGGGGGTCGGGGTAGCTATTTATGTAAAGGATTCATTAAACTGTTACAATAAAGCAGACATTAAAGTAAACAGAGACACAAAGTGTCTGGGTTGAAATTGGTAACAATAGGGAGAAATTAGTCTTCGGAGCTATTTGCAGATCTCCAAAATTAAGCATAGCACATAGTAAATACCTTCGGGAGGAAATTAGGAAAGCATCACAGTCCAGCTTAGTAATAATTGTAGGGAACCATAATCTGCCAAGTATAGACTGGCGAAATCAGACTGGGGATGCAGAGTCAGAGGAATTTCTAGAGGTAGTGCAGGAAACTTTCCTTTATCAGTATATCAGGGAGCCCACCAGAGGTAATAATATACTAGATTTGGTTTTAGGTAATAAAGAAAATGTCATTAGTGATACAGAGGTTGGTGGACAACTTGGTAATAGTGATCATGAAGTAATTAAGTTCAAATTTATTTGGGATGTCTGTTCCACTGAAAATATCTCCACCGTTCCTACTTTTCGTCTAGGGATTTCGATGGATCAAGAGCTTATTTTAGAACGGTATTCCATAGGGAGAATAGCTATTTTAGGGCGTGCCAGGTTAGTGGGGAACCCCAGGTCATAGGTGAGGGGCAGGAAACAGGTGGGAATGTGCGCCAGGTCTCTGGGGAAGGTGAGGTCATAGTTGGAAATGTAGTACAGGTGACAGGGATTAACTCAGGTCCAGTACCAAGCAGACGTTCAGCCAGTGAGAAACATAACGAGTTAGTAAATATAATACACGGAGGCCAAGATAGATATATCCCTTCAAAACGGTTTAGAACGAATAATTCGGAACCAAGATGGTTAAACAACAGGTTAAAATCTCTCATAGGCGAAAGGAAAGGAATATATAGAAAAATACAGCGTGGAGAGGAACACTTACATAACTGGTACGCGATTTTAAATAAAGAGGTAAAGAGGGAGATACAAAAAATTGTGGAATTAAAGTTGCTAGTGAATCAAAAGAAAACCCCGAGGGTTTTTATCAAATGTACCGTACGAAGAATAAAGACAGGATAGGACCAATCAGAACAGAATCAGGTGACATTACCAGTGAAGATAAAGAAATGTGCTCCATCCTAAATAATTATTTCATATCAGTATTCACCAAGAAAATTCTAGACCTGGTCCCTCAAGCAGCAAATATTTACGATGAAAATACGGAAAATATTCTTAGTAAAATAACCATCAGTAAGGAGAACGTATGGAAACCTCAAAAATCGCCAGGTCCGGACGATATATGTGCAAAAATTATAAAAGAAACCAAAAAAGAATTATGAGAGCCACTTTTAACGTTATTTAATGACTCTTTAGTTTCAGGAGAAGTTCCAGAGGCGTGGAAGACCGCAAACGTAGTCCTTATTTTTAAAATGGGAGATAAATCAGCTGCGTCGAATTATCGTCCGGCAAGTCTAACGTCAATAGTAGGAAAAATGTTAGTCAATTTTGGCAAATAAGATTAGAGAACACTTAGAAAGATTTAATCTTATAAACGAAAGTCAGCACGAATTCACGCAAGGACGATCCTGCCTCACAAACCTGTCACTCTTCTCGGAGGTCTATGAGGCAGTAGAAAGCGATAAAGCTTACGCTACTATTTATCTGGACTTTAACAAAACTTTTGATAGGGTCCTACAAGAAAGGTTAGTTAGAAAGGTGCGAGCACATGTTACAGACGACGGTATTTTAAAATGGATAGAGTCCTGGATGAAAGGACGAAAACAGAGAGTAATAATAAATGGAACTAAGTCCGACTGGGGATTAGTAACTAGCGGTGTACCACAGAGTTCAGTACTCGGTCCCTGATTATTTACTGTATATATATATAAGTGATCTAGACTTAGGAATCACTAGCAGTATCAGCAAATTTGCCGACGATACAAAAATAGGGCGTATCATTAACTCAACTGACGACTGCCATAACTTACAAAAGGACCTCGATATATTGTCCAAATGGTTTAAAACTTGGCAAATGGAATTTAACGTTGAAAAATGCAAAGTACTTAACGTAGGCCAGACCATTGGAGACACTAAATACAGCTTAGATAACAAAGAAATTAGCAAATCGGAATGCGAGAGAGATCTAGGAGTTGTGGTTAGTAACGACTTCAGACCAAGGCAACAGTGCATTAATGCGAGAAATAAAGCAAATAGGGTCCTAGGATTTATTTCGAGAAGCGTGAGCAATAGGTCATCAAAAGTAATACTGCAACTTTATCTAGTATTAGTAAGGCCACACTTAGGCTACGCAGTACAACTTTGGTGTCCTTACTATAGAATGGATATTAATTCGACAAAAATGCTGCATGATGTTCGGAATCAACGATATGAAGACAGACTGAAAAGACTAAGTCTGCACTCACTAGAGAGGCGTAGAGTAAGGGGAGACTTAATTGAGGTGTTTAAGTGGATGAAGGGTATAAATAAGGGAGATATTAGCAAGGTAACATACAGGATAGAACTAGAAGTAATGTTTTCACATTAGAAAAATTCCGTTTCAATAAGGAAATAGGTAGAAATTGGTTTGGTAATAGAGTAGTAGACGAATGGAATAAGCTACACAGTAAAGTAGTTGCTGCCTCTGCCGTTGAGAGTTTCAAGCATAGGCTAGATAAGCATATGACAAATAAGGGGTGGATATAGAAAAAAAAATCTTATAACCAATACTAATTCATACTTTTTCCTTTTCAGGCTATACTATGGTAGTCTCTGTTCTCCTTTCACACTTTCCTATAAAATGTCCACGCCAATTTTTCTATACTGCGTGGTGTTCTTTCTGACTTTTTCCTGCCGGCTTCGGCTGGAGGGTTTGGAGGGCGGGAGAGAGCCTTCTTCTTTGCTGTCCTTATCTCATTCTAGTAGTTCAGTTACTCCTCTAGGAGCTGCCTAGCATGGGCCAACCGGCCTACTGCAGTTATCCTCTCATGTTCTTATGTTCTAACCTAACCAAACCTAACCTCATGTGGAGGTGTCCGGTACGTAGGAGGACTACTGGGCCTTGAAAGCAGGCTGTGAAGCCTATGCCCAGAGTAAAAAAAAAAAAAAAAAAAAAAAAAAAAGAACTTCTGTCTTAAGAGGCCTTTATCCGAACATAAATGTGGCTAATATGAAGCTATGGTATCTGGTGTCTAGTACAGCTATCATTTAATGTACTGTAATCAGTGGCGTAGCGTGAGTTGCCAGCGCCCGGGGCAAGGAAAGTATTGCGCCCTCTAACCCATGGACCATTAGCACTCCCTAAGTCGCTTCCACCAGTCCAGCATTGAACCACTTACCTCCCAATCACATGTAAGAAAATATTTCATTGTATAACCATTTTTCTCACTTTCGTAAATGTTTAAACCATAAAAATCGTATATATATATATATATATATATATATATATATATATATATATATATATATATATATATATATATATATATAGCGTTAGGAGAAACACACTGAGGTGGTTTGGACATGTGGAGAGGATGGAGAGTGAGAGACTGACGAGGAGTGTGTATGTGAGAGGTGGAGGGAGGGGAGAGGGAGGGGGAGGCCAAGGATGAGATGGAGGGATGGAGTGGAGAGGTATATGAGAGAGGGGGGTGTGAGCTGGGAACAGGGCAATGAAATGGCGGGGGATAGAGCGACATGGAGACGATTTTTTTGTGGCCACCCCTCACAGGATTGAGGCATCTGGCAATAGATAGCTAGATAGATAGATATAATGCATAGTTGAAACAGAAGAACGAAAGATAGGAAATGACTACAGCGTCAGGAAAACACTTATCAGAGAGAGAGAGACATAAGAACATAAGAACGTAAGAAGAGAGGATAACTGCAGTAGGCCTGTTGGCCCATGCTAGGCAGCTCCTGGAAGAGTAACTGAACTACTAGAATGAGATAAGGATAGCAAAGAAGAAGGCTCTCCCCCGCCCTCCAAACCCTCCAGCTGAAGCCGGCAGGAAAAAGTCAGAAAGAACACCACGCGCGCGCCGTATAGAAAAACTGGCGTGGACATTTTACAGGAAAGTGTGAAAGGAAAATAGAGACTATCATAGTGTAACCTGAAAAGAAAAAAATTATGAATTAGTATTGGTTATAAGATTTTCTTTATTTTATATCCACCCCTTATATGTCATATGCTTATCTAGCCTATGCTTGAAACTCTCAATGGAAGAGGCAGCAACTACTTTACTAGGTAGCTTATTCCATTCGTCTACTACTCTATTACCAAACCAATTTCTACCTATTTCCTTACTGAAACGGAATTTTTCTAGTTTGAAACCATTATTTGTAGTTCTATCCTGTATGCTCACTTTAAGTACCTTGCTAATATCTCCCTTATTTATACCATTCATCCACTTAAACACCTCAATTAAGTCTCCCCTTACTCTACGCCTCTCTAGCGAATGCAGACTTAGTCTTTTCAGTCTGTCTTCATATGACAGGTTCCGGACGTCATGTATCATTTTTATCATTCTTCTCTGTACATTTTCTAACGAATTAATATCCATTCTATAGTAAGGACACCAAAATTGTACTGCGTAGTCTAAATGTGGCGAACAAAGTTCACCAAACGATTGAACTCTTACTGGCACACACACACACACACACACACACTCACACACACTGGCTACAGCATCATGTTCTACTCTGTGTTTGTGTTGCAACACTAAACTGGCAGGAACATTTATGTGGTAGGTGGGGGCGCTCACCATTCACTCACTGGATGTAATGCTGCTCTCGGATGCCTGCCCTTTTCCCTCCTGCATCCTTCTTTCCTTCCATCCTCTTCTGCCTTTCTTTCTTTCATTCTTTCCTCGTTCTTCTGCCTACGGGTGACTTTACATTCCCTCTTCTGTCTTTCCTTCATTCTTTCCTCTTCCTTCTGCCTGTGGGTGCCTCTACAGGAGTGACAAGCCAAATGGTTTCCTGTACACTAGGAAACAATTTACTACGCTGGGTAGTAACCATATAACCAAATTTTGGCGCTTGGTGGTTTAGTGGGTAATTACGGAGCTCCAATTGGATTGAGCCTGTATAGGTTTGTATCCAAGGGGTGGTTGGGGTTTATTGCTCAGGTAATGCCACTCAGGGATGAGTGAGGCTGGTCACTCTCATCTTAAGTATCAGGACCAACTTGCCTAGCCCCGGGCTCCTACGCTCCTCATGGGGCAACGTAGGATTGGATGATGAATGAATGAATGAATGATGAATTACTTGGTGAACGGACTGTCGCCACATGCACAAATAATGGAGGCCACAGCATGTTTCATAAATACAACGTGTAACACGAGTTTTTGCAAATATTTGTAGAGAACAGAAGAACATAAGAAGAGAGGATAACTGCAGTAGGCCAGTTGGCCCATGCTAGGCAGCTCCAAGAAGAGTAACTGAACTACTAGAATGAGATAAGGATAGCAAAGAAGAAGGCTCTCCGCCGCCCTCCAAACCCTCCAGCGAAAGCCAGCAGGAAAAAGTTAGAAAGAACACCACGCAGTATAGAAAAACTGGCGTGGACATTTTATAGGAAAGTGTGAAAGGAGAATAGAGACTAACCTGAAAAGGAAAAAATATGAATATGAATTGGTTATAAGATTTTTTTTTTTCTATATCCACCCATTATTTGTCATATGCCTATCTAGCGTATGCTTGAAATTCTCAATGGAAGAGGCAGCAACTACTTTACTGTGTAGCTTATTCTATTCGTCTACTACTCTATTACCAAACCAATTTCTACCTATTTCCTTATTGATTGATTATGTGTGTGTGGATGAAAGGATGCGAAGATGTGTAAAGGATGCAAGAGTGTATAGAGGTTGGGGGAGTGGACTTTCTGACCACTACTTGGTGGTGGCCAGAATTAGAATGCAAGTAAGATGGAGGAATAGAAGAAGGGAAAGACGAGAGGAAGGAGTAGTTGCAAGGAGAGTGGAAAGGTTACAAGAGGATGAGAAAAAGGCAGAGTATAAGAGAGAAGTGGAGGAACGATTGGGCAAATATGAATTGGAGCAGATGGGAGACGTGGAAGGTGTGTGTAAGATATTTACAGAAGAAATATGTGCAGCATGTGATGTGGTGTGTGGAAGGAAGAGAAAACGAAGGGGGGTGCAAGGAACAGCGTGGTGGACTGAAGAGGTGAAACAGGCTGTGGCACAAAAGAAGAAAGCATACAATGAATGGATGAGAAATAGGGGCGTGGAAGAAGTTGAGAGGCGGAAGAGAGAGTTATATGTGGAAAGAAAGAGAGAGGTGAAAAGATTAGTAAGAGAGAGTAAGAAGAGAGTGGATGAGGAATTTGGAAGGAATTTGAGTGTAAAGTGGAGGGACTGTAAGAAAATGTTCTGGAGAGAAGTGAAAAGAGTAAGACAGGGTGGAAGTGAAGTTAGCAGGGGAGTGAAAGATAAAAATGGTAGATTACTAGTGGAGAAGGGAGAAAAAGTGAGCAGATGGAGAGAACACTTTAAGGAATTATTGAACGTAGAGGATGGAAGTAATGCGAGTATAAGTGGCTGGGGAATGGCTGGGAGAAGGAGGGAGGTGAGAAGACAGGAAGAAATCAGTAGGATAGAAGTTGTGGAAGCAACGAAGAAAGTTAAATCGGGGAAAGCCCCAGGAATTGATGGAGTGTGTGGTAGCCGCCACTAGCCACCACCACTCCGGGCAACAACGACGCATGTCAGCCCGGGCCATGCGCCCCTGTGACATTCAACCACCACGCCGCCGCCACCGTAGGCGAAAGACACTACCTTCGCGTGGTGGAATCACTGTGTTAGCTAGGGGTTGAGTCAGAAACAACATTCCAGGCAGCGCCCCTCTGGTATAGACGATCTATGGTCGCTCCCACAGTGAATTGGTAGAGACAATCTATGGTCGCTCCCACAGTGAATTGGTAGAGACGATCTATGGTCGCTCCCACAACATCCAGGTAGAGACGATCAATGGTCGCTCCCTTAAAACCCCGGTAGAGACGATCAATGGTCGCTCCCACAACATCCAGGTAGAGACGATCAATGGTCGCTCCCTTGGCCCTCCGGTTGAGACGATCAATGGTCGCTCCCACAGTGCTCGGGTAGAGACGATCAATGGTCGCTCCCCTAAAAATCATGTAGAGACGATCAATGGTCGCTCCCCAAAAGCTCAGGTAGAGACGATCAACGGTCGCTCCCTCAGCACTCCGGTAGAGACGATCGATGGTCGCTCCCAGGGTATAGTGAGGAGAAAGACGTCTCCACGACCGGAGGTTGAACTCCAGGGGTCTCGCTCCGGAAATTTTCGGAGAGACCCCCCTGTTTCCCCCGGCCTCTGTTCCCTACGCTTGGCCTTTGAGAAGACTCACCTGTCGGGCCCCCGTGACAGCCGCTGCCGCAGTCCTCCCCTGACGGCGCCCCTGCTCGTGGGAGACCGCGGTCTGTCGCCTCTTCCGGCCCGCCCTAGGACACCTGGGCGAGACCTCACCACGCCCCCGCGACGCCGGGACCTGACCCAGAGGTTCCTAGACCTCTTCGGCCCCAGTCCTAAGGGCCTTACACCGGAGCCCAGTCCGGAAACCCCCGGACGTGAGAGGACGCCCTCGCGAGTCGCCCCGTGCCCTCTCGGCTCGCCCCGCCCTGACGACGCCCTCAGTCCGACCGGATCACCGATGATGTGTCCGTGTTTCTCTTCATGAGGAAATACGAGTGACCCTGTACCAATCGTGAAGTAGGTTAAGTGTGACTCCTTTTCTCTTAGAATAAGTATGGTGCAGTAATTTTATGTAATCTCCATTGGGGCAAACCAGGACATAATACCCAGTTGAAGGGCGAGAATGTGGGTTGAGACCTCAAGTGAAAATACGTGCGAGTGTCATCCCGAAGCTTTCTAAATACATATCTCTAGAGCCCGAAGAAAGACTAAAATATTATTGGAGTGCTATTGGCTAATCTCTGAGTAATATAGGGGAATAGTATTTACGAGTGTTCCGACTTTGTTACGCGTTGTGAAGCAAGAGTCTACATAACATATCGGGGAGATGTGTAATGAATAGGTTGTGCCGACAGAAACCTATTGCCACCAAAACAACAAGGACGGCGAGTAATAACGATATTCCCCTGCTCCGCACACTATTCCTAAAAACTCTCTCCATTCCTCGCTCCCGCTCTTAAAGTCAAAGTAAGAATCAAAGTTGATTGTCAAAGAATCTTCGCCAACAGAAAACACCTAAACTCCCTTGCTAATATCGGGCATACTTAAATATTACCATAACTTTCTCCTCGCCGTTTTAAGTCACTCTCCGTGTCTCCCCTACCTCCTCCTGGTGGATCACAACCCCCCCCCCTCCCTCCTCACGCACTCCACGCGCACCGGTATTTACTGCACTCCTAGTACTAAGATTTGTTGTATTGTCATTAGTATCTAGAAAGCTAGTATCCTGCAAGATACACAATATTTTAGATAAGGTTTTTGTATTGCTCTATATTGTGATGTAATGTCTACTGAAGTGTCCTGTGTCTGACTAAAGTAATATACGTGTATGGTGTTGCCGAAGGTTCTTATGTCCTACCTCTCTTTATTGCACTAGCTCCGGTCTCGAAAGAGGACCCCGCTCCGCGTTGAGTTGAATTGGTACGAGAAGTCGAGCCAAATTCAACTCAGCATTACACTATTCCTAAAAACTCTCTCCATTCCTCGCTCCCGCTCTTAAAGCCAAAGTAAGAATCAGAGTTATTTGTCAAAGAATCTTCGCCAACAGAAAACACCTAAACTCCCTTGCTAATATCGGGCATCCTTCAATATTACCATAACTATCTCCTCGCCGTTTTAAGTCACTCTCCGTGTCTCCCCTACCTCCTGGTGGATTACAACCCCCCCCCCTCCTCACGCGCTCCGCGCGCACCTGTATTTACTGCACTCCTAGTACTAAGATTTGTTGTATTGTCATTAGTATTTAGAAAGCTAGTATCCTGCGAGATACACAATATTTTAGATAAGGTTTTTGTATTGCTCTATATTGTGTTGTAATGTCTGCTGAAGTGTCCTGTGTCTGACTGTGGTAATATACGTGTATGGTGTTGCCGAAGGTTTTTATGTCCTACCTCTCTTTATTGCACTAGCTCCGGTCTCGAAAGAGGACCCGGCTCCACGTTGGGTAAAATAGGTACGAGAAGTCGAGCCTAATTCTACCCAGCATTACACCATGCATTTCAGTAACTATGTCACGTCATCACTTCGGCATTTCCCATGACGACAGCAACCTATACTTGCTCCGTTCATATAACTAGTTACCGGTAACAAAAGTAAGAATGGGAGCAGAAAGCGCTGACACTGGTAAACATTAAATAAATAGAAAAACAGAAAAAGTCTGACCACGTAGCAGCCTCAGCGCCAGCTCACAGTGACAGTTGACATAGCACTCGGGCGAGCCACGTGCATCAACCACTGAGCTCAGTGGCACTAATGCAGCTGCACAGAACGAAGCAGGGACTGGTGAATAGCGGAAGAGGCTTACCCCAGGGTTAAGACAGCAAGTCTTTCCTGTTCCTGGTTTTCCTATTGCATGTAGGCTACTTTTACTAATTCGTGCACGCACTGAAGCTACATATCATGTATATTATACTCTTCTTGACATGATATACCTTTATATTGTGCAAACAGAAAATCCTTTTACATTGTATAACATGTACTATAGCTAATATTTGCTAAAGGGCGTATGAACCCATTAATTTATTGCATTGCATGACCTACCACCTGTTGTTGTATCGGTACTCTGTATAGCTTTACAACATTATCTCAATCAAGGTCGAAGGTGACGCGTACTTACCAACTGATACCTTCGCCATTTTTCAAAATTTGCAATGTCTTTAATACATGCGTTCATAGCAGTAACACGAATGAAAGTTGTAGAGGATGTTCCTTCAGCTAAAGTGTACATCTACGAGCGATGCAGTTTTGCGATATCAACAATACATGTGTTCATAGCAGTAACACTTGTGTCCAGGTATAGATATTTTAAGATTTACTGTTATATATGTAACCTTCAAATAAAAGTCCGTTTACCAACGAATAGTATTAACGCCGGATCCTCTTTCCTGTCACTTGTAATCAGCTGCAGACGTCAATATGGCAGTGTTATTCCGTCAGCTGTGTCTCCTGTTCCTTACACCGGCCTGCTACGAGGAGTTCTTTGTTGAGTTCAACTTCTTTCATGGTAAGATGCTGTGCTGTAAACTTAATGGGTGACAGAGTAAAGCATGTTCATTAGACTCTGTCCACGTTGGCTGCAACTTGAGGCGATAATGCTTATCCAATCATGAGTCGTTATACAGTATATTGTCACGTAGTGTTTATATTTTTGTCATTGTCATTTCATTATTTTGTAAAAGTACGGTTTAATTTAAGCAACAGAATGACCTAACCACTTCACTTCTTATTTTACCAGTTTGTTTTTTATATGTTTCTGATTATTTGACTTTTTTGGGGGGTAATAAATGATTGCTTCATGACTAGTTTGTTTCCCTGTTTTTGCCAGTTTGACATACCTGACACATGTTGTGTCTTGGGGGTAATGTCAGGCATACTGAAAGCCACTGAAATCTACAAAAATTTATTTATTTTTCCATTCTGCTAGGTTAGGTTGTTATTAGGCTTTGGGTAGGCTAGGCTAGGTTGTTTACAGTAGATTGCTAGGTTAGGTTAAGTTTGGTTAGGTTACATTATTTCATTAAGTTAAATTAGTGAATGCAAGTTTAGGTAGGGCTAGGTTATTCAATTGTAGGGTTAGGATCATACCGTAAAAATTTTTATTAATTCTTTGCCACACGGGCATGGCCATTTCATATTTCCCATTGAATTTGGTGTATCATTGGGTACTTGCTATGCTTCATAGACTACAATAAATACTGGGCAATTTAAACCTGTGAAATATGTAAAGATGTTGAGTATGTAGCTTAAGACATATTACATTATCACTCCTACAAAGTTACCACCAACAACAAAACTTGCCTCCAAACTCTCCAAACACACGGCTTACTTTCGGTGTAATTTCAAAATCTGTACTGATAGATTTGGATAATTTCAGTTGTTTAAGTTAGGGTAGGTTAAGTTAAAATAGTTTAGGTTATGATAGATTAGATCAGGTTTAGTAAATTAGACTCAGGTTGAGATTTTGCTTGATAAGCATTCAGGGGTCTCCCTGGGTTAAGTTAATGTAGGTGGTTAAAATCAGGGGGATTTGGGGGGCTTTACCTCCCAAAGATAGGTTAAGTAAAATTAAGATGAGTTATGCTAGGCTGTATCAGTAGGTTTCCTGTAGATTTGAATGTCTGATGCACTTACGCAACCTGTTTGTGAGATCGTTGGTAATCATCGCGTCCAGTCAGCAGACAGGCTTCTATGGGCAAATGGCAGATTCCTTGTATACTCCAAAATAAGTACACAATATTTTATTTTTTCGCACTTTTGTAGTCTAAAATAATCAGACAACCACTTTGCAGTGGGATACAGTAAGACCTCACTATAACAGACTAATTGGGGCCCAAACCATTCCAAAAAATGCAAAATTCTGATAAAAGCAACATCCGGACTTCCCACTGCTAATCCAGACTTTTTCCGATATATCAGACATTAGTCCAGATCACATGAATGGTTTTTAAACTGTTTTGACTACCATTATGGTACTGTACTGTGTTATAACCTCACTACATTAATCAAATGGTATAATATATACTGTATAATAATGCTGTACTGTACACTGATAAACATATCTTTTATTTACCTTATTGTGGTGAACATAGCTGAAGTGGTCAGGCAGTCCAGACTGCTTCTGGCTTTATCGGACTTTTTCTGATATATAGGAATTTAGTCCGGTAGTTCCTCATGTCCAGTAAAAGTGAATTCCAGTCTACTGAAGTCCATTACATTGAGGTTTTACTGTATTATTGTACAGTCAGGTCTTGCCCTGTCATGGGGTTGCATCAAGTGATAAACTATCACATAGCGATTTATCGTATAGTGAGGTCAATTTAACAGGTTCATTGGGATTAGGGAGGGTACTCTCAACCCCCAAACCTAAAATCTAAAATACCGGTACCTTATCTGTTCAGGTTTGCCCTTGGTGCCCCATATTTGCACCACACTTTTCACTAGGGGTAACGTGTTTGCCAGACATAATTTCCAAGTCAAGTTTTGTTATTTCACACAAAAAAAGTCATCTTCACATAATATTGCACACTTCACTTTTTGTCACCCAACCACTTTTTGTCACTCATTTGCACAGCTATTTGATGATAAAAGTGGTGTTTCAATGGCCTTTCATGCACAAAACATAATGAAAGTCAGGCATTTGGGATCATCATCAGCTGACTGGGAGGTTGTGTATGTAAGGTTGATAGGATTTTCATTTCAAAAGTCTCAGTATTTCCCGCAGAAAGTTTTCACTTCACTTGCTATCATGTACTGCACTGTTTGTTAAGCACTTGCACTGCTATTTGGCGATAGCAGTGGTATGTCAGTGGCCTTTCATGCACAAGATTCTCAGAGGTAGCTGTAGCAGTTATGGTTCTAGAGAAATTGCAACCAATTTATTATTATTCAGAAGAAGGGTATGACCTGAATTATTGTTGAAGCGATTTATCACAGCAAACAGTCATATAACAAGACGAGTGTACCTACCAGTGGGGTAATATTGGGGGGGAGGGAAATAGGTTTTCTAAGTTTTTTGATTGCCATCACCAAAAATTAAAATCTGTGGTAAGAAAGGGATATATGGACACTGCGTACTATATTTTAAAGTTGTGCTTCAAAACTTCCTCATTAAATTTATTTCGGGGAATATTTGAAAACTCCAGCTGATATTACCTCATTATGGAGGAGATATCAACATTCAGGATTTTTATTCATAAAGTGGGTACAGAAGCACATAAAAGTGGTTGTTATGCAAAATCTTTATAGATACTCTACCATACACAAAAATTCTGTTTATCTGTTTATAGCCAGCTGCCTCAATTCCATGTGGGAAGGCCACAAACAATTTGCCTCCACGTTTTCCTGTCCCCAGCCATTTCACTGCCCTCTCCCAACTTACACCCCACTCTCTCATATACCTCTCAGCTCTATCCCTCCATCTTATCCTCAGTCTCCCTCTGTTTCTCCTTCCATCACTCTTACTCACATAAACTGTTCCAGTTCGTCTCTCATTCTCCATCCTCTCCACGTGCTAAACCACCTCAGTGTATCTCTCCTAATGCCTTCAGTCACATCCACATCCACACCACATCACTCCTTCACTTCCTTATATGTCATTTTGTCTCCCCATGTAACTCCACATGCTCCTATCAAATACAGTAAGGTAACTCATTTCTGCTTTAACTCTTGACGTGTGTCCTTCCAGCAAATTCCAAGCTTCGCTTCCACACATAAGAGTGAGGATCACAGTACTGTCATGCTTCGATTTTTTTACTTCCTTGCTCACTTCCCTGAATACTGGTTTCAATGAACCAGCAGTCTTGCTTCCCTGTTGTACCCTCTCAAGCACTTCAGCCTCCAAACTTCCAGCCTTACTCATCACCCTACTCAGATACAGTCAGCTTGCATATATCGCAGGTTAGTTAGTCACAGTTTTCTGATTCGTGGTGCCTTTCCAGTCAAACCATGATCAGTTTGTAAGTTGTGGTAACCAGTTTGATAGCTGCAGTCACTTTCCCAAATGACTCATTTCCTAGTTTTCCAGGTCGCAGCATTGTTTACATTAGTGGCGGCTGGAAACCAGTCATGTTTAAGCATGACGAACTAATCACAGCACTTCCTGTCCATTCCTAGCGGCAAGCAGACGCACTAGTCCACCCTGTTGTCCCCATTACTAATGTGTGCTCATGGAATGAATACCGAGAACTACCTGTTGTTCTTCCTGCTCTCCCAGTGTTACCATGGCTGACTGCAACCCACATCTTCCAGGATGGGGCTCAGAAGGAAGCCTATGCTTGCGTACATGCAGAAATTGGACGTAACAATAAGGATTGACAGTGGTGAGAAGAAAGTGGAAGTGGCTGACCATTACAGCCTGAACGGTCAACCATAAGGACCATTTACAAGGACAAGATTCTTAAGTGTGTTCGTGCCTGTGGATTGGGATCTGTGGATGCGCACCTCTGCTCTTCTAGTGGGGCCTTGATTTGGATGGAGAGGTGCCTTGAGATGTTTGTGTACCAGCTGGCTAGGCTGAACATAGCCACAGATGGGCCTATGCTGCGTGCAAAGGCAAGGCTGTTCCACACTGTCGCCAGCAGATGCATTGACGCCACCCTGACAAACTCATTCAAGTTGTGGGTGGTTTGGCAGTTTTCTCAGGAGGAAAGGACTAAAAAATGTACACCTAACTGGCAAACGGGTGTCTGCAGACACTTCCGCAGCCTCGGACTTCCCTTGGCTGCTGAAAGCTGTGATTGATGAGGGCGGTAATACCGATGACAGTATGCAGTATGGACACGACTGATATACAGTGGAAAATCCCCAAATCTACGTACATCTCAGGACAACAGAAGCAGGCGTGGGGGAGAAAACCAGACTGGTCTTGATATGCTGTAATACTGTGCACTAATGCTGCTGGGACCTTCAAAATGAAACCATACATCATCCACAGAGCTATAAACTGCACGCCTTCAGGAACCTGAGGGACATATATAAGTCTTGGGGTGTACTGGCAAAAGCAGGCTAGGGCATGGGCAACAACACCCATAGTCGTCGAGTGGTTCGACCTGTTTGTGAAGGATTTGAGGGAGCGTTGTTGAAAGGAGGGCGTCCCCTTCAAAGTCCTCCTCCTCATGGACAGTGCTTCGTGCCTCTTCCAGCACCTGACCTCTTGCCACCCTGCGGTCACAGTGCTGTTTTTCACCCTAGCACCACATCACTTCTGCAGCCCCTCGACCAAGAGATCATCGCAGACACCAAAGTGATTTACCAGCAACTCATGTAGAAACTCCTTGATGCTGTCACTGATGACGCTCCTGAAATTGAGATGCTGAAGGAAATCAAGGGGCCTACACAGGAGGACCACCCTGCGGGGATTGTTGATGGCAGTTTGAGTGACAATAGGGAGGATGGGGCAGAGGAGTTACAGCACGGCCCCACAGCCCCTCAGCCAGTTCTAAGTGTAGCAGAGTTCTGGCGGCAGTACAAAATTAAGGACTCAGTCAAGAGGGCTACTGAAGGCGTGGGGTTGGCTGAGTGTGGCAGTGATTGTACACGCATGGTGCCTTATCCTGCCTTGCCTCAGTGTGCCACCAGCAGGCCAGTCACAGCCACTCATCCAGGGTGCAGCCCAGGTCGTGAAACTTGCCTGCTGACAGCCTGAGTGTAACAGGGTGAAAGCTCAGGATGTCATGCATGTAGTTAATGATCAGTCGGAGGCCATGGAGGCAGTGTTAGATGCAGTGATGCAGGTTGATGAGGATGTGCCCTGGTTGGAAAATGAGAGGCAGAAAAGCGGAGAAAATATGGTAGAGAGGCTTGAGCCTGCCATGAAAGATATGAGTGATGTGTTCGTGTTCGTGGATATGGCCAACGAAAAAGTGAAAGGAAAGAGATGAAACAGGTGTAATGAGATTGTGCTGTAGAAAAAGCTTTGCAGTATTATAAGAGAGCTCCATTATAAGCGTGCAAACGAGTGTCCCCAGGAGCCAATCACCAGTTACTTTGGCCGCCCAGCATCACAGCCTGGGCAGCAGCCTGGCCCTTTGCACACAGCTGACTGTGATGATGACATGGAGACAGCTAAGGGCGATGACATCGCTTCATTTGTCTCCGCACAGGACTTTGAGGGGTTCCTGAGGGAGGTTGATGAGGAAACAGCAGGGCAGAGGCAGCAACAGCATGAGGCACCACCACACTAGCCTTCTTCTGAGAGACCATAGCGTGCTTCAAGCCACGGAATCCCTCTCCTTCCTCCACTCACTAAAGTACAGTATTGCCCTCAGTCGGAATCAGGTAAGAACCTTGCAGTACTGTTCATTCCCATTAAATACCGTATTTCGCGGTGTATAAGACGCAATTTTTTGTCACAGATTTATCATGAAATATCCCCATATGTCCTGGAAGCCCAACTAGACAGCTTGGCTCCACTCAGAAAAAACTCTTATACAGATGATGATCTCACTGACTGGCAATCACAGGTATTTACTAGATTATAAAGAGTGTTGATTTATTGAAATAAAATTACATGCACTTGTGTATATGTAATGGGATATATAAATAGCCCGCACTGCCTAGAGGCAAAACAGGGATCCTGTTTTTGGCTCGGTGGTATCGTGCACACCTATAAAGTGTGAGGGCCCGAGATCGAGTCTCGCTCAGACCAGTGATTAAGTTGTTGAAGTTTCATACCGGTTATTACATATATATTCAGCAGATTTTAGAATCATCCAAGCTCAAGAACATAACACACTTGCAGTTTGTTTACAGTACAACAGACCATGTGACAGTCTAGGGGTTTAGAAGTTTAGTAGTTTAGCACCTTGCATTCACCTTACTCTAGCAAGCTGACATGATGACTGGTGAACTGCCTGCTAACCATCTGAAAGGCAGTCATGATTGCTTTACCTGCATCCACTCACTAACACACTAACTAGTTGGCTAGTGAGACTGCTGTGTCATTATAACAGATGTTTGTCTCATATGGAAATTCAGCCTTTGTTAGGCTGGTTTCTCTTATTGATATTTTGTTTCATTCGAGACTAGGGTATCATAACAATAAACAATCTTATATTACTGGTAGTGAGAAACAGGAAAAACAGTTACAACATTAACCCATAGGCACCGGGCATGGGTAGACCTGTCCACGCCCCAGAACCGGGTTATTTTCAGGAAAATCGATTTTCCCCAAAATATACTGGGTATGTTTTTCATTACAAATCAATCGCAGATGACAAAAAACACATAAAAAGCACGTACCAATTTGGAGGTGGTGGTGTGGTATGAGGGAGCAGGTGCACGGCGGCTGGGTTGAGCGTGTTCAGTGTCACGGTGGTGTGTTGGTAGTGGTGGTGGAGGGAGGAGGGATGACATCTCGCACTAAAATAAGTGTTGAGTGTGTCATTGTTTCTCTTACTAATTCACAGTGCTGTATAAACATAATATTATAATTAAAATAGCAAAAAAAAACACAAGAAAGTCATTAATAAAGATGAGCTTATTTTATGTTTTCCGTGATACCGTATTTATTTTCTAACAAACTTATGTCTCTTTAGGTATTCACAGTTATTTACACACTGTTTACACATTTTTTCGCTGTTTTTAGTACAGTACTTCTTGACAATGTCTATCTATCTATCTATTGCCAGATGCCTCAATCCCATTTGGGGTGGCCACAAATAAATCTCCTCCACGTCACCCTGTCCCCCGCCATTTCACTGCCCTGCTCCCAACTCACACCCCCCTCTCTCAAATACCTCTCCACCCCATCCCTCCATCTCATCCTCGGCCTCCCCCTCCCTCTTCCCCCCTCCACCTCACTCACATACACTCTCTTCGTCAGTCTTTCACCCTCAATCCTCTCCATGCGGCCAAACCACCTCAGTGTGTTCCTCATAACGCTTCCTATCACATCCACATCCACACCACAATGCTCCTTTATATCCTCATTCATCAGCCTGTCTCTCCATGTGACTCCAAAGGCTCCTCTTAAATAACTCATTTCCACTGCTCTCACTCTTGACTTGTGTCCTTCCAACAACGTCACTTCCCCAAAGGCTGGCTGTGGTCAGTACAAGTGTACTCATGCACCCATACACTCTCCCCCACACCCCTCATGGCCCCCCAGTAGCCCTCCCCACCACCCCACCCCACCCCACCCAACTCCTACCCCTACCCCAAACCAGTATCAGCTGCTTCCAAGGCCACACTCTCCCTATGCCAGCCTCCCACCACCCTCCACCACAGCCCTCCTCCCTGCTGGGCTGCCCTCCCACCCCTTCCCCGCCGCCACCCCTGCCCCCTCCCCTGGCCAGCAAGCGTGACCCCGCGCACCAGCCATGCCGGTACAATACTCTGAGTCCATATGGCGTGCTACGAAGTTTAAACATGCCCGCGAAAAATTAGAACGTCATATGATGTGGACTGTAGGCCTCTACCAACACGTCATATGACGTGGACCAGCGCCTAGGGATTAAACAGTACTCCCTGAAAATTCAACTACCCTGTATTTTTCAGTCATTACCAGAGTACTTGAGCTGCCGAAGTCACTCTGGGCTCAGCCAATGACAATACTGTTATGAAAATAGGATTAAATTTACTAAGTAACATAATTCATACAAAATTTGAAATTAGCAGTGTTTGATAGCAGGCTAGCAGCGTCCGCCATTTCACAGCAGACGAAACGATCAAAGTGAGCGATCCCATTCATCCTCTGTCTCGCTACAATACTAATAGAGCTATCCTGATTGGTGATGGTGAATGCATGAATGCAACCCAGTGCATGTGTGCGTGGGTATGAGTGTGGTGTGGGTGAAGTTAAGGAGGGAGAAGTGGGAGAAGTCCAGGTAGGGACTCTTTAATGAACCACATCATCGTTATCCCTTCAACCCAGTAATGTAATGTATAGGGAACTTTAATCTTGCCCGCCAGATGATTTTATTCACTACAGGAAACCTCTTGTACTGAAGGGGTTTATGTGGATTGAATCAAATGCCGCTAGTTTGAAAGGTTTAGCGTGTGCAATAAAAATGTTTGTATTAGCAATAATAAGAGAATAATTGCAGTTGGTCTGTTAGCCCATGCTTGGCAGCTTGTTTGACTAAACTGTTAGAATAAAGCAGGATAAGAAAGAGGAATTAACCTAACCTTTTGACTGAAACTGACAGAAAATGTTTGAGGGAATGATGTGGGATTTTTATGACAATGAGAAGGTTTGTGTGTATGGGAGTCGGGTGGTGGAATGAACGTCAGTCTGTCTTGTTACGTATCCATCTATAATTTTATTTATCTAGGTTATCTATCTGGTATTCACCTTGGCATTTCCAGTCCAAAATTAAGTTCTGATATTTGAGAATGGGGCTGCATTTTTCTTGCGATTTTCTTAAGAGCTGTCACTTACTGTACAATGGTAGCTCACTATAATATGCTGAGCGAGTGTTGTGTGCAGTGTGTGTGTGTGTGTGTGTGTGTGTGTGTGTGTGTGTGTGTGTGTGTGTGTGTGTGTGTGTGTATTTACCTAGTTGTATTTACCTAGTTGTGATACACAGGAAATGATCTACGCTCGTGGGGTCCTGTCTCTGTTTCTCAATAAGTCAGATTTTGCTTTAAACTCGTTTAAGTTTTTAGACTGGACGATCTCTTTGTCCAGGTTATTCCACAGGTCTATACATCTATGAGGAAAACTATATTTCTTGATATCCTTCAAGCAACTTGGCTTCTTTAGTTTCATTCCGTGTTCTCTTGTTACTCTCTTATTCCCATAAAAACAGATCTTCTCTGCCAGTTTTATCTACTCCCATCATGATCCTGAACACTGCAATCATGTCGCCCCTCTCTCTCCTTTCCTATAGGGAAGGCAAATCCAGCTTTTCCAGCCCTTCTCTGTACGACACTTCTGCCAGACTGGGGACCATCTTAGTTGCTGTTCTTTGTATTCTTTCAGTCTTGTTTATATCTTTCTCTTTGTGTGGGGACCACAGTACTGCTGCATATTCTAACCTGGGGCGGATCATGGCCACTATTAATTTTTTCATCATCTCCTTATCCATTTAATGAAATGCTACTCTTATGTTAGTCAGAAGTTTATACGTCTCTCTAACTAACTTGTTAATATGTTTTTCAGGAGACAAACTATCCTGGACCAGCACTCCCAAGTCTTTCTCTTCTCTCGCTTTTGTGATAGGTTCATTACCCATCATATAATTCAGTGATGGCCTCTTGGTACTTTTACCCATTTCCAACATTTTACACTTCTTTGCATTGAATTTCATTTCCCACTTCTGGCTCCAATCATATATCCTATCCAGATCCTCTTGCAGCATTTTACAGTCCTCCTCTGCCTCTACCTTCCTCAGGATCTTTGCATCATCAGCAAACGGACTTGCATAACTGTTCACGCCCTCTACCATATTGTTAACGTAAATCAGGAACATTACTGGCACCAACACAGACCCCTGGGGGACTCCACTTGTTACTTCTCTCCATCCAGATATCCTGTCCTTTATTACTGTCCCCATTTGTCTGTCTCTCAGAAAGTCTCTCATCCATTCCAGGATGTTTCCCTTCAGCCCTCCTATATGCTCTAGTTTCCACAATAATCTCTTATGGGGTACCTTGTCGAAGGCCATTTCCAAATCTAAATACAGTAATCCTCGTACTATCCAGATGCCCACTTTCCGGACATCCCCACTTATCGGACATAGTGGGCCTGGACCTTCGGAACCCAAAAATGGCCAGAAAAAGAAAAAAATCCCCCCCAAATCCGAATTTTTTCCCACCCATAATTTGAAATTCCCGTGCGGCGCAGAACAACTGTTACACCACAGACCGTCCCCCCTTCCATCCTCCCCCTCCCCTGTCAAGGTTGCCATTTGGTATTTTTCATTACCAAATGTGGGCCAATTTGGTCATGAAAAATTTGTTTAGTAATGAATCAGAGTAATGCATTACCAAAGGGATTTTTCACATGTATGAGGATACACAGGATGGAGATGGTGGATTGTTTGCTCTCTCTGATTAATCTGCTAACATACATAGCGTGAAAATAATCAACATGCTGTTAATTATAAGAGTGATTACATGTATTTCCACTTGTATATACTGTATAATTGGTGAAGAATAAATGTTAGCTTTACGAATTTGGTAATGAAGAGTTAAATTTGGTAATGAAAACTGAGGAGTTTGGTAATGTGGCTGTTGCGATCTGGCAACTCTGTTTCCCCCTCACCAACACCCAAACAGTTATTGCCTAACATCGATCGCGAGTGGCAGCTTATCGTAATGGACGCAAAATGTGCTCATTTTTTTGTGAATAAACTGCAATACCTCGCCACTAGACCACACAGGAATTTATGGTGTTGTGCAGTGTTAAGAAATTAGAATTTAGAGTGCAAAGGATTAACTGTGGAGTGCAAACCTGACGGTTGAGACTGGTGGTTGAAACTGGCCTGATGCAATTAACAATGTGCAGTGTTAAACAGTTATAACTCACAATGCAAAGAATTACTGTAAGTGCAGCACAACACTGGATTACTGTACGTGCTTCAAGAGCATTTTCACCACTGCCAAGACATTACAAAAGGCGGCCACAAACGTGCTGCAAGTACCCTGGCTGAGGTACAGTCACTTCTGATTTCTCATTGTTTGGTTCCTTTTCATTTATATCATGCTTTATGTCCATTATTGGTGTGAATAGGGTCTTAAATAGGTTTAAATAGGTGCTATGCATGTCCGGTAGGGAGCTATTTAGGTGGCTTTCAAAGTTAGGCTGGGTTAGGGTCCATTAGTACCAGTCCATGAGGTAGGGCCCACTATCCGGATGGGACCACTTTCCAGACATGCCTTTGGCTCTAGTATATCGGATAATGGAGGGATTACTGTACACACAATCCACCCAACCATCTCTCTCCTGTAGCAGGTCAATTGCTCTTGTGTAAAAGTTCAACAAATTGGAAACACATGACCTTCCACTTCTGAATCCAAACTGACTCCCAGCCAAAATATTCATCTCTTCCAGATATTTCATCCATCTATCTTTCAGGATTCTCTCACACAATTTTGCAACCATGCTGGTTAGGGACACTGGTCTCTAATTCAGGGGTTCTTCATTGTTTCCTTCCTTATAAATTGGAACCACATTTGCCCTTTTCCATTCTTTAGGCGCTTTCCCCCCTTCCAAAGAACACACAATTAAACCGTGAATCTTATCCGCCAGTTGTTCTCTACATTCCTTCAGTACCCAGTTAGAGATTCCATCTGGTCCTGGGGCTTTCCTTACATCTTGAGTTTCCAGTAATTTATACACTTCCTGTACTTCCACTTTTATATCTTTCATCATTACATATCTAGTCACACCCTCCCTTTCCACAAACTCACTTTCATTGGTGAAAACTGACTGGAAACGTTTGTTCATTATTTCAGCTTGCATTGCCGCATCTTTAAAGACTTCTCCATCTACTTTCAGTTTGGTGATTCCTTCCTTTTGTTTCAATTTGCCATTGACAAATCTATAAAACAGTTTGGGTTCATCCTTACATTTGTCTATTATAACTTTTTCCCTTTCTTCCTCTCTATGTATCCTTGTATATTCATTTCTAGTTCTTTTATATTTTTCCTTTGTTCTGTTATTACCTCTCTTCCTCCAGTTGTTCCACGCCATGTCCCTCTCTTTTTTTGCTATCATACACCTTCTATTAAACCACTCCTTTTTCCTGTTTCTTTCCCCCTTACTCTTGGCACATATTTTTCCACTCCCAAATTATAGAGGTCTAGAAAGATTTCCCACTTCCTCTGTATCTCTCCTGTTTCTCTTAATTTTCTCCAGTCTGCATTTTCAAAGAATTTTCTCAATCCTGTAAAGTTTGCTTTCCCAAAGTTGTATCTTCCCTGCCTATAAAACTAGTCTCTTGGCACCGCATTCCCTGTTGTCATCTGGAACTCAATGACCACATGATCACTTTTTCCTATAGGACAAAGATATTTCAGGGATTCTATTACATCGGGTTCTTTGGTTAGAAGTAAATCTAATCTTGCTGGTGTGTCCTCACCTCGGAATCTTGTGTGTGTGTGTGTGTGTGTGTGTGTGTGTGTGTGGTAGCAGCTGGGAGGCAGCAGTGTTATTAGCTAAGGCGTAACAGTGGATGTTTTCTCTATACTTGATATGTTTTGAGGTGAATGACTTGTTAGGAAATTCTAAACAGTTAATTATGCTTTGCCAGTTGTTGATGTTGTGAGGCAGACATAGCTGACAATGAGGGAGTGATATTTAGGGGAGAGGGTAGAGACAGCTGTATACCCTGTTCCCACACTGCCTCGCTATATATATACCTTCAGTTGTAATATATTGTAATTTGCATTTTGTACAAATGTGGTAGATGGGGCACTCACCATCCATGCATTCGATGTAGTGGTGAGCTCTCAGGCATCTGTCCGTTCTTCCCCTCCATCCCTCTTTCCTTCCATCCTCTTCTGTCTTTCTTTCCTTCATTTTTTCCTTGTCCTTCTGGCTATGGGTGACTTACACTCCCTCATCTGTTTTTCTTCATTCTTTCCTCTTCCTTCTGCTTGTGGGTCTTTCTACACTGAGTGACAAGCCAAATGGTTTCCTGTACAGCAGGAAACCATTTACTACGCTGGGTGGTAACCATATAAACAAATTTTGGCGCCTGGTGGCTTAGTGGGTAATTGTGGCACTCCAATAGGATTGAGCCAGTGAAGGTTTATATCCAAGGGATGGTTGAAGTTTATTCCTCACATAATGCCACTCAGGGATGAGTGAGGCTGGTCACTCTTACCTTAAATGTCAGGACCAACATGCCTAGCCCTGGACTCCTATGCTCCTCATGGGGCAACGTAGGATTGGTGGAGGATGTGTATATACAAGTGCTACATTTTTATAATCTTGTAGAGGTATTTAGAAGTTAGTGAAAGTACCGGTACGTAATTTGTGATGGCGATGAAGCAGTGTTCAGGAGCATGTTTGTATTTAGTCAGCTGAGCAGAAAAGACTCATGTCATATTTCATTTGGTTTGTTTGTTCAAGTATATTTTTTCAGTCAAGGAATGTGTTTTCTGTAGATAATGAGACATCATGGGCAAGTTACGGTTGTTTCATATTGTGCTGAGTTGAGCCTGAATGTGGAAAATACCATAACATGAGGTACTGAGTATGAATCTGATGAGAATGGGGTACTTTTAGGATTGAGGGGTAAATAAAATGCTGTAAATACTCACTTGACTTGATTTTTAAAAATTCTGTTTGTGTTGTTTGTGCTTCTGATATACATACAAGCGGTTGATTGGAGATAACGTGGATTTCTACTTTTAATGGCCTTTATATTTTCTTAAATGAATGAAAGAACAGATTTTATCGAGTTTTCAGTTCATTTCAAGAAAAATTATATTTCTCTCTATATATTGATACATATTAATTATACTTATGTGGAGATGAGCACTAATTCTCAAAATATTGTATGAAAGAAATCGGACAGTTCATAAACATACTGTACATAGTGTCAACATGGCATCATGGAACAAAGTAACTTTTTGTAAGGAAAGGGCTGTTTGTTTGTTTTCTTGTACCGTACTGTTCTTTAACATAAAAATGAAGAAACCAATGACTGGTCAACAGTAATGAATAGAGATTCTGAAAGGTGAGTGTGTATTTGAGTTAAAACTATTCATACCAAGTAACCTTTCCTCGGTCTTGGTCAAGACAAACTTTTTTTTCTCAGAACTGCTCTGCCAGAGTCAGGGTATGTCTTTCACAATGCAGTGTCTCATATGCCACAAAATGCATTACATGCATTATAAACTGTTTTGAAAGGGTGTTAGCATTCGCTGGTGACTAGTTGGATGTAAGTATGGTGATAGGGGACAACTCTACTGAGAGATTACAGCCATAAGTAATTTTCCCTGTAAGTTATGTTACAGTGCTCTCTTGATTATCCAGATGGCCATTACCCAGACCATTCATTACCCAGACGCAGTGATCTGGCTGTTCCAAACCATTATTCATACATTTTTTCCCACTATCCAGACAGAATGCTTGTGCCTGTTTCAAAATTATGGTTACGTGAAACATTTCTGCCCATCCAGCCCGGTGGTGCCACAATGTCAGGCTGGTTTGTTTACCCTGCGTCTGCCAGATACTCCTGTTGCTCGCTCTCAGTTCCTGCATGTTGCTTGTGTAGTGAGCAGCCCTTCCCGGACCGTTGTTATGGTGACACACTTGGTAGCTTTTGTGGTGGTTCCTTACCTGCATCATGCCATGCAATTCCTTGCATTCCTCTTCCTAGGGTATGTGATGATGGCCACCACCAGGGAAGAGAAGAGGGTAGTGCTGATTTTTTTCATGCTTTTTCATGTCACTGCAGGGTATGGCCTTGCAGTGGTGATTGCTTGTCAGTGGTTGATGGGTCTGCTTGACGATTGTAATTACTTTGCGGTTTATAAGTGTGCTTTACCAGATATAGTAGTATTAAAAAACAACAACAAGTGTTGAGCGATGTACTGTGGTGGTCTTTTACACTGGATTTCAAAGTTAGTTTATGTACAAATGGGGGCCAAGGGAGAAGTCCACTATCCGGATGGACCCACTACTCAGACATGCCTTTGGCTATATTATGTCGGATAATCGAGGGATTGCTGTATTTATAATATGCAGAACTTGTAAGTCATAGTTGGTATTTATTAAGACTAAAATAACCGCTAATTACCTGAGTTGATAACCGCTAATTACCTGAGTTAACTGTACTAATATACACTCACATTTTCCCTTTCCTCTCCGTTCAGCCTCACTGTGCATTCATTGACTGGAGATCTCTCGAAGATCACAGTTTTACTCTTCCCTATATTCACCTTTAGATTCTGTTTCTTACATACTCTCCCAGACTCATTCACCAAGCCTAGCAGTTCCCTTTCATTTTCACTTAACAGTACAGTATCATCTGCAAGCAACAGAACAGGAAATTTACAGAAGGTGTCCTCTCTCATTAGGGCTGCTCCAACATCCTGTGCCCTACCATTTGTCTCTTATATCTTCATCAATTTACAAATTGAATGGTCATGGAGACATGACACAAACCCTGTTTCAGTCCAACATTTAGATACAGTAGAAAAATTCACTCAGTTCACCATTCACATGCACTGCAGCCCTGGCATCCTCATACCTAATTGTTACAGCTTTCAGCAGCTTCCCATGTACTCCGTATATTTGTAATATTTTCCACATTCCTTGTTTATCCACTCTGTCATATGCTATCTCCAAATCCATGAATGCAGCATACAGCTTCTTCTCTTTCTTTAGAAACCTTTCCAGTAAACATCTTAAGATGAATGTCTGATCTATGTAACCTCCTCTCTTCCTGAGACCTCTCTGTTCTTCTCCAACTATTTTATCTGTTATTTCCCTAACTCTGTCATTAAATATCCTACCATATACCGGTACTTTTCCAGTTACACTAAGAAGAGGGATACCCCTCTGATTACCACACACTTTTTCCTCTGTTCCTTGTAGAGGGGAATAATTATACCCGACTTCCAGTCCTCATGTCTTCCATATCCATTCTACTACTGTCTCCCCCATGCTACAGCATTTCACCACACACTCCATCTATTCCTGGGGCTTTCCCCCAGTGACTTTTTTCAGTGCTTTCACTACTTCCTTCCTACTGTCTTACCCATTTTGACTTTCCTCATTGCTTCTGCTACTTCCATCCTACTGATCTCTTGCTTCTCATCCCCATCCTTCTCTCAACCATCCTCCAGCTACTTATTCTAGCATTACTTTCACTCTTTATGTTTAACAGTTCTTTGAAGTGTTCTCTCCATTTGCTTGCAGTCTCTCCCTTCTCCACCAGTAATCTGCTGTTTTTATCTTTCACTTCCCTACTACCTTCTTTATCACACTTACTTTCTTAACCTCCTTCCTGAACATTTTCTTACATTCCCTCCACTTTACTTTCAAATTCCCTCCAAACTCCTCATCCATTCTCTTGTTATTCTTACTAATCTTTTCACCTCTTTCGTCTTCTCTACATATTATTCTCAATTCCATCTCTTAACTTCCTCCATGCCTCTGCTTCCCATCCATTCACTATATGCTTTCTTCTTTTGTGTCAGAGCTTGTCTCTCCTCTTCTTTCCATCATGCTGATCCTTGCACGTCCTTTCCTCTTTTCTTCACCCCACACACCATTTCGCATGGTGCACAGATTTTTTTCATGAATACCTTGCATGCACCTTCCACCCCCCCCTCCCTGTCTGCTCCAAGTCATAGCTACCCAATCAGAGGCTTCACCAAACCCTGTTTCAGAGGTCTTCCACCAGGTGGTGTAGCGTCACCCAGCCTCAATCAAATATTTTTGTGGACCTGTGCAACTGTACCTAATACATAAGTTAATAATAATGTTGCTATTTGTAGGAAACTTTTTTCCTATTCAATCAAGTGCACATATATACCTGTAAGGAAAGAATAACCAGGCATTCAGAGAATCTTAGCATGGGGACTAAAATACAGTAGTGTGTTGTCTGTTTACAAATATTTGAATAAATCGTCTGCAGTCAGTAAAAGGAGATTACCTTCAGGACTTCTGATGTTTTAGCATGCTTTAAAGAAGTAAGCAGGTTCATTGAAAATTGTGTACTTAGTGAATGCTTAGTGAATTACCCATTTTAAACAAAACAAAATGGCATCATGGTTCGACACTTTAACCACAGCCAGGTGCTGGGAGGAGTTGGGTGTAGTACACTTACTAACCTGTGCAATGGAATCAGGGAAACATTTAAAAGAATGGACCATTCCAGAATTATGGGTGCTTCTCAAAGAAAGAGGTGTGCCATATTTGGGGTACAACAAGGAAAAGTTCAAACAGAAGGTAAAAAAGCACAGGCACCCGAGAGCAGCACGACAGCGTATTGAAAGGTGCAGCCAAATCTGCGGCTTCATATCTACTGTATTTTCTTCTGTGGATACTGACGAATGACAAATATTTTAATCACTGTTATCTTGCTTTATGGATGGTTCTAGTAAAATTGCCTAGGTTTCATCTCTATATTATGTTTACAGAGATGAGCAGACTGACGAAAGCTGAGTTTACAAAATGACACATATTATATATAATCAAAAGGCTCCCATATTGTAATTTCTTCATACCCTGTCATGCCAGCTGGGTAATTTGATGAGTAAAATATGTTTCAGGATGTTTTACTTTGTGTCAGAATTAAAGATTAAGCGCTGGCTACTATTTCAATGCCTACCCTGCATCAGAGCTGGGCGACGGAACCAAACCCAGTGGCAGATTTCTGAAACAGGATCTGGTGAAGTGTCTAATTGCTCCTCCACTTCTCTTTTATACATATATGTTTTGTTTTTTTTTTTTCCCCTACAACCTTTCACCTCTCTCTTCTTGACAAATTACTCCCCATTTTGTTTCTCAACTTCCTCCATGCCTCTTTTTTTCCCATCGATTCTCTACTGTATATGCTTTCTTCTTTTGTGCTAGTTTGTCTCACCTCATCATTCGTCCATGCAGTTCTTTGCACCCCCTTTCATCTTCTTTTCACCCCACACACCACCTCGCATGCTGCAATGATTTCTTTTGTGAATACCTTGCATGCACCTTCCCCCCCTCCCTCCCATGTTCTCCAAATCAGAGCTACCCAATTGCACCTCCACTTTTCTGTTTTATATAATTTTGGGGGGTGTGCAGAGAAGGAATGCAGTGCCAGGAGACGTGACACTTGCACAGATGAAGAGTGCTGTGAAGCAGCTGAAAAATGGGAAAGCAGCTGGGATTGATGAGGTGTATGCAGAGATGCTTAAATGTAGTGGAGAGAATGGAATGAAGTGCTTGTTGGAGATATGTAAGAAGGCATGGATGAGTGAAACTGTGCCTGCAGAGTGGAAAAAGGCTGTGATTTTACCCCTGTACAAAAATAAAGGTGAACGAAGTGAGTGTAAGAATTATCGTGGCATAAACTTACTGAGTGTGGTAGGGAAGGTATATGGAAGAATTATTATAAAGTAAGAGAGATATCAGAAGTCCTAGTGACTGATGAACAGGGTGGCTTTAGAAGTGGCAGAGGATGTGTGGACCAAATATTTGCAGTGAGACAGATAGCAGAGAAGGCTTGTGAGAAGGACCATAAGGTGTTTATGGCATTCATGGATCTGGAAAAGGCATATGACAAAGTGGACAGAGAAGGATTGTGGAAAGTTTTGCGCATGTACGGTGTAGAGGGTAAGCTGTTTAGGTGCCGTCAAGAGTTTTTATGATGGTAGTGAAGCATGTGTCAGGATTAATGGGCATCTAAGTGAATGGTTCACAATCAGTGTGGGCGTGCAACAAGGTTGTGTGATGTCCCCATGGTTGTTCAATGTATACATGGATGGGGTGATGAGAGAAGTGAAAACACGAGTGATGGAGAGAGGGATGGCATAGGTAATGAATGGTGATGGATGGAATATCTCAAATTTGTTGTATGTTGATGATGCAGTACTGCTTGCAAGTACCGGACAAGAACTTGGTAGGCTAGTGCAGAGTTTTGCTGATGTCTGTAAGCGTCGTTCCTTGAGAGTAAATGTAGAAAAGAGTAAAGTGATGGCTATTGAGAGGGAAGGTGACTCCCAGTGCAATGTAACAGTGAATGGAGAGAGACTGGAATTGGTGAGAGAGTTCAAATACCTGGGTACAGTGATAGAAAAGAGAGGAAAATGTGCAAAAGAAGTTGAAAGTAGAGTGACACAAGGAAGAAAAGTAGCTGGTGCAATGAAGGCCTTGATAAGAAACAGAGGCTTGAGTGTTGCAGCTGCACGAGGCTTACATGAAGGAGTGTTAGTTCCAACTTTAACATATGGATGTGAGACTATGATGTGGCATGAAAATGAAAAGTCAAGAGTAAGAGCAGTGGAGATGGACTGCTGAGGAATGTATGTGGAGTACAGAGGGTGGATAGGATATGAAATAATGTGATTCGTGAAAGATGAGGAGTGAGGAAGTCGGTGGACACCAGAATTGAAGAGAGTGTACTGAGGTGATATGGTCAAGTGGAGAGAATGGATAACAATAGAGTGGTGAAGAAGGTATATCTGAGCGAATTCGAAGGAGGGAGGAGGCGAGGTAGGCCAAGGAGAAGGTGGAGAGATATGGTGGATGAATGTGTGAGGAAGAGAGGTTTGGAAGTCGGTGAGGCTAGGGAACTGACAGGAGATCGAGCTGGCTGGATGAATTTTGTGAGGAGATATGCATGATCAGGGATTTTTGGTTCCCCTTTTTAACGTGGCAGCGTCTGGATTGACTCTGTTGGATATGGTATGTGAAGCTACAGAACGTGGTGAATGTTTTTGGCGTATCTGATAGAGCCAGGATTCCGGGGCCTTGAATGATGAGTGAATGGAAGCGTGGCCCATTGGATTGGGCAATTTTGGGCTGTCTGGACATTGCTACTCCTCACCCTGCCCTTGGGTGGGAAAGGAGGTCCGGATGATGATGATATATATATATACAGTATATATATATATATATACACAGTACCCTCGTGTCCAACACGGTAATATTGTCATGCACAGGTCCCGTGTTGGACCAAAAACGTGTTGGACAAACAACAGAGCTTATGAGGAAAAATGAATTACATCAGCAACCCTAGGAAAAGTCACCCTAAATACCTACCATGTACCTGTACATATATTGGTACTGCTGTAATTATGATAAATGGTACTGTACTATGAATGATAACTAACCTTTTAGGATAGTGTTGATGGGCTTGCTGGGAATGGGAGGTGGTATCTGAGGCTGTAGGTAGTCTTACTGGATCCCCAGGGGATGGCTGCCAGTGTCACTAGCAGATAATGGCTGCTGCTGCTCCTCAACCTCCCTCATAAATCCTTCGAAATCACTCAGAATCACTATCACTGAGGTACTGCTCCATTATGATGATTTCTGGGTCAGTAGGCCTGCACTTGGAGTCAAGTGGCCCACCTCCATGAGCTTTCACTGCCGCCAGGATCTTGTCTTGGTTCTTTTATTATGGTCCTCATGCTGGCTTCATTCACGTCGTAGGCCTTGGCAGTGTCCACATTCCTCTCCCCTCTCTTCTTCCTCTCGATGATTTCTAGCTTGGTGGCCTGAGGGAGATGCTGCCGCTTCTTGGGGTTCTCAGAAGGCTTCCTTGGCTTCGTGAGCAGGGTAAAATACAGTAGCAAGGGCAGAAAATGCAGCAAGAAAAAAGCACCATCCAAAGCAAATTATGCGACTGAGTGGCGCTGTGGCAGGAGAAATTTAAACAAAACATCACGTGAGAGCACAAGCATTTTTAATTGGGCGACATCACAATCACGTCATGATAATGGGCGAGGGAGGGTACTTGATTGGAAGTTTTGATTGGCTGTCAGCATCACGGGAACATCCAGTATGACCATGTTGGACCAGGGGTAATCATGCTATAGGTGAACTCTGCGGATTTCGCCCACTTCTCATATCGAGCTCTGTCCATGTAATGCTAACGCACCTGTGTTACAGTAATTAAATCGTATTAAATCGTACAAATTTTTTGCTCTCCATGCTGGACGCTAATCGTGCTGGACAAACACGTGTTGGATGCGAGGGTACTGTATATACACTCAATCCTTGAGTACCGCGGGCAATAGGGACTGGACAAGGACCGTGGTACCCAAATCCGCGTCACTCAGACAATATGTTTACATGTATAATGGTACAATGTGTTCTGGGAACTTTCCAAAACTCTCACTTTTACCCCTTCTTACCACCTAACCCCACGTAAATTACCCTCACTTGCACCCACCATCAGGTAAAACATTGAAAGAGATATAACTGTTGTAATTAAAAACATCAATGGTATTAAAAATAGCATTAACAAAAATAAAAGTTGGGATGGGTACCCTTTTGTTGATACGTAGCTCCCCGGTATTTTCCTCCCATCCCCCAACCCCAATGTTGTTGTCAAAGTTTTGCCTTCTCTCATATCATGTGGCTTTCAGGAGAGACCTTAGGCCATATGGTTAGACAAAAATTTATGGGTCTGGCAGTTTTAGAGTACGAAATAGAACGAAAATTTGTGCTAACAAGAAAAAATTAATCCGTGTGTTCCCGTGAGTTAGCGTTCAGTTTCACATTTTTCGTTTGATATCGCGTTTCCCAATGCATTTCTGATAAACTAAACATATGGCTAAACTGCTCAATCAGTTCGAAATGTGTTGGGAAGAGCGATACCGAACGAAGAGTAATGTGTTGGGAAGAACGATACCGAACGAAGAATGTGAAACGGAACGCTAACTCAGGAGAACACATGGATGAAAGAGTACCTTTTTTCTGGTCTGCAAACATTTTCGCTCCATTTTTTCCCTAAAACAGCCAGACCCGTAAATTTTAGTCTAACTATACAGCCTAACGTCTCTCTCGAAGGCCACATGATACGAGAAGGCGAAACTTTGACAACAACTTAGGGGTTGGGGGGGCAGGAGTAAAATACCGTGGAGCTACGTATCAACAAAAGGGTACTCAGTGGAGGTGGTGTTGACCCAGTCCAACTTCTGTTTTTGTTAAAGCCATTTTTAATACCACTGATGTTTTTAATTACAACAGTTATATCTCTTTCAGTGTTTTACCTGATGGTGCGTATAGGTGGAGGTAAATACGTGGGGTAAGATGGTAAAAAGGGGTAAAAGTGAGAGTTTGCTTTCTCTGACGCTCCACATAACGCCCTATAAGCTTCTCAGTCAGTTTCAGGACAACATATAAACCTTCACAGCTGCCAGGATTGCATCACTTCCTACGCACGATCTTTATCTTCTCCCTGTCCTTCCAAATCGTTATGATGGTGCTTTCTTTTATGCTATGGTTTTTCTTTTTTTCTTTTGCCATTTTAGTATTTGTACGCTTAAAGCAGTGGAAGAACCTTACCAATTCAGTTCATATTCCTCCAGTTTGTTTTCTGTATTTTTCTGACTATTTTCAGGGTGGTAAATTACCTTTTCCTGCTGAAAAATTTCCCACTTTTTATCATCACGTTCCTTAAGCCATAACATGATTGTCTTGATGTACTCAAAGGTGATTTTCGTCTCCCAACTTCCCAACTGGATGCTACGTTAGGTTAGGTTAAATTATAAGGTATAGTTAAGCTAGGTTAGGTCAAGTTTAAACACTTAGGTTAGGACAGGCCCAAATTTCGCCGTAACCCTGATGTGTCAAACAAGTTGACAGCGGAATACAACTTAAAACGACAAGGGAAACAGATTTAGTATGAAACGTTTATTTACCTCCCAGAAGTAATCCGACAAACATAAGACTATCAGGAAGAAGAACGAAGAATGTGAAACTGAATGCTCACTTACACGAGCAGAAGTATTTTGTGTGTGTGTGTGTGTGTGTGTGTGTGTGTGTGTGTGTGTGTGTGATTAGCAAACATTTTCGTTCAGTTTCGTCTCCTCAAACTCGAAACCCATATGACTGTGAGGTAGAGTCTGTGAGAAGCGAGAAAGGAATTGATAGCCGTATGCTCAGTCGGTCCTAAATGTGTTGGGAAGCACGAAACCGAACGAAAAATGTGGAACTGAACTCTAACAAGAACACATAGATGAAAGTATATTTTTCTAATTAGCAAACATTTTCGTTCCATTTCGCCCCCTAAAACTGCGAAACCCATTATGAGTGTGGGGTGGAACTAGGTGAAGCATGAGAAAGGATTGATAACAGTATGCTCAGTTAGTTGGAAGTGTTGGGAAGCAATAAATCGAACGAAGAATGTGAAACTGAACGCTACGATAACACATGAATGAAAGAGTAACTTTTCCTCTAATTAGCAAACATTTTCGTTCCATTTCTTTCCTTAAAACTGCAAAATCCATGATAATTGTGGGTAAGAACTAGATGAGGCATGAGAAAGGACTGATAACCATATGCCCTGTTGGTCCAAAATGTGTTGGGAAGCATGAAATCAAACAAAGAATGTGGAACTGAACTGTAACTTACGAGAACGCAAGGATTTTTTTTTTTTTTTTTTTTTCTGATTAGCATACATTGTTGTTCCATTTTGTCCCCTGAAATTGCCGAAACCCATAAATTTCGTCAAACCGTTCGGCCTTGAGTTTGCCAAGAAAACATATTTCCATTCTGTATGCGTATTCATAAAAACCACCAGGAACCCTCAGCCAGGAACAACGCTTGCCCATTCGTTTCAAAACTAACCATAGGTTTTTCACGAAAATATGCCCACTGTGCTTCCCAGGCAAAATTTCAGCAACCTAACCAACCCTAACCTATCCCATCTCACTAGGGCTGTTTGGCTGAGGTGGCTGGCTGTGGTACTGAGATAAATACCCATACAGAATTGAAATATGCGCCCAGGAAATGTACCCAGAGGTTAGAGGGTGACGTCATAGCGCGCGGCTTTCAAATTTCGTCCCCAGGCCAGCTGACTTCCCGCGTGAGCTCGAGTTTTTCCGCGTGTTGACATGACTTGTCTCATTATGCTGACCGCGTTAGAACAAAAACGTGTTACTCAACCACGTGTTACTTAAGGATTGAGTGTATATATACTGTATATATATATATATATATATATATATATATATATATATATATATATATATATACAGTAGAACCTCTCTCATTCGGACTATATGGGGGGAAGGGTTGTCCGAATTAGCAGATTGTCCGGACCATCAGGGTAATCTCCAGTTCATACCAAGCTCTATCTACATATGGTATGTTTGTTAATTATTAACATATGTGGCATATGTCAACCCTACGTAACTGCAAAAGATGAAAGGATACCAGTACTAAAATAAGAAAACTAATCATGTACGACAGTTTTATATTGCATAATTTACAGGTAAGGCCATGACAATTAAGAAACTAGCCTACATTTTAAATTGTGGTAAGTGTAGGCAAAAAAAAAAAATTAATTAATTAACTGTAATATTTGGAATAAAAATAAAACTTATGTAGGCAAAAAATACATTGTCATCTTTGGCATATTGATAACACCCATATGGGCAAGAAGCTAATGTTTGATGTACAAGTAAAGCACATTTAAGTACAAAAAATAACCTACAGTAATCACTAAACACTGCAGAATATTCTGACCCATTTTTGTGTAAGCAAATTCCTACTTTTAACACCTTTATTCATTACAGAAGCTACACTTGCATTAAGGGGCATGGTAAGGAGGATTAACTTTTGAAATTCAGCGTAAAAATATAAATGGTTGGTGAACTAGTTGATGGAACGAATGCTAGCGTGTGTTTAAACAGGCGCCCATGTTGCAACCTAGCATGATCCGAGACTAAACGAATGACAATCGCTTTCCGCGTCGATACTGAAAATGACTTTAGAATTACTTTCAACATATTTTTGGAGCTTATTATTTTTAAATTTTGTCCGGATTAACAGAAATCCGGATTAAAGGGGTCCGGATTAAAGAGGTTCTACTGTATATATACCGCTTCCCATCCGATCAGCGAAGTTAAGCAACGTTGGGTCTGGTTAGTACTTGGATGGGTGACCGCCTGGGAACACCAGATGCTGTTGGCATCCCTACGTGTCGAGTGGGGTTGGTGGAGGATTAGTGCCCCTCCCTGTAAAACAATTAACTCTAAGCCCCTGACCACCCCGTTTGGGATACATGGCGTCTGGCAGTGAATGAAAATGAATATATATATATATATATATATATATATATATATATATATATATATATATACAGTATATATATACATATGTTTTTTTTTTTATCCTGCAACTTTTCTACTCTCTGTATGTTCCACTTCCTCCTGCCTTTCTTTTCTTCTGTTCTTCCAGTGCATTTGTACCTTGACATTCACCATTACTAAATGGTGGTCAGAGTCCACATTCCCAACCTCTATATGCTCTTGCATCCAGCACATATCTTATTTTCTTATCCACACACACATGTTCAGTCATTGCCTTCCATTCATCCAGCTAACCACCTACCGTTCTCAACACTTGCCATGTATACCTGTGGATCATTTTGTGCCTGAAGAGAGTATTGGCTTAATATGGCAATCACCAATCCCCTCCTTGCACAAATGTCCACCAGACCACTACCATTCTCATCCACTTCTGCAGGCACACCCTTCACACTAGTGTCATAAATGACTTTGTAGTTCCTTTGTGGTTACTTGTAGTTGAGTTATATATATATTAGACTTGTGGACGAGCGGTTATTATACTGGAGTAGCTTTGTAAGTGGATAATCTTCTTTCCCATTTGTCATGTAGTGACAGGAGAGGTAAAGAATAGTATGGGACTATTTTTATTTGTCTTGGAAATATTAAGAAGTCTCTCACTCACGAGTGAGTTGAGCAGAGTCACTGTCTCCCTGTCTCGCTCTCTCAGTCTCTCTCTCAAGTTGCTAAGCCCTTTCTCCTTCTGACCTGCCTGTTCTAAGGCCTGTCTCCTTCTGAGCTCTCTTTCCTAAATTTTGGTGAAACAGGAGACGTATCACGTGTATTCCTTGTGGATGGAAAGTTTAAGAAGCCTGTGTGTGAGTATGTGTGTATGTGTGTGTATGGTCACTAGGGCTTTGTTCACGGGTGGATTGCTGACAACTAACTGCATCATCTCCTTACTGGCCACTGTCGTCAGCTTTCCTCAGTGTAATTTGCAAGCTCATTTCTCATTCCCAGGCTCGCATAGAGCTGTCTATCTATCTATTTATCTATCTATCTATCTATTATGATTTGTAATTATAATATGGAGTCCTGATACTAGCAACTCCATCCACCTTCACATTCCTTACTTTTCCATTCATATCTCCAATCAAACACACCCTCACTCCTTTCAGACTTTTGCATGCATGCATCTACATTTGCCCAGAAGTCATCTTTCACACAGCTTGCACTTTCTTATGTCAGCATATATGCACCCAGACACAGTTGCCGATGCTTGTATTCCTACTTTCAGTCTTACCCACACAATCTGTGAACCAACTGATCCATACTCTCTTCTATTCTCCTTTCATCTCTTTTACCCAACAGTACATACCGGTACACCCTTCCCTGCCCTTTCATTCTCACCTACTCCTGCACCCAGACAGTGCAGTCTCGTAATGCGATAGTGCTGCATCAAGTGAAGACCTTTGCATGATGAAGTCGATATAACATTGGTTTAGTGAGATTAGGGAAGGTGACCTCAACTGTGAAGCCTAAAATGACCAAAAAAAGCTCTACCACCCACCTGTAGTTTGTCCTATGCTGATACGAGTTGTCACCAAAGGTCCCCCCCTTCCCCCCAGGATGGGGGACAGTTGGAGGGCCTGGACCACCACCCCACACAAAAAGATACAGTGTCACTTCACTTAAAATCACACACTGCACTATTTGTTTAGTACCTTCACTGTTACTTGGCAATAGCGATGGTCTTTGGCCAATCATACACAGAATATAATGAAAGACAATGATCATGGTTAATGTAAACACTGGATGGAAATTTTGGCATAGTCAGCTGTGTAGATGCCCAAAAATGAGACTGATGGTTACATAAGGTTGACACGATTTCCAAGTCACAAGATTCAGTACAGTATTTCACTTACAAAAACTATCACTTCACTTAATATTGCACACCAGTATTTGTTTGCATTGTTATTTTGTGATAAAAATGGTGTTTCAGTGTCCTTTCATGCAATAAAATGGAACGAAAGGCAATGATCACAGCCAGTGTAAACGCTTGGCTGCCATTTTAGCTTGCGTGTGTCACCGTGTCCACACAAGATTCCTTGAGGTGGCCGTCGAAAATATCGTAGTGAATTAGTGGTAGGTGGTGGCGACCATCATCCACTCACTTGATGTAGTGTTGCCTACTTCTTCCTTAGTCTTTATCATTCCTTTTCTGTGCCTGCCTTCCTCTCTTCCTATTTCTTCCATCTTTCCTGTCGCTTCTTATTTTCTTTACAGGTGGCTTTACATTGAGTGATAAGCCAAATGGTTTCCTGTAAGCCAAGAAACCATTTACAACACTGGGTTGTACCCATATAACCAAACCATACATGCTCCCTACGTGTCAACAAGTGGGTTGGTGGAGGGTTAGTGCACCTCCCCGTAAAACAAATAACTCAAAGTCAGATGGCCACCCCTTACAGGATTATGGCTTCTGGCAATAGATAGATAGATAGAAATTGCAATTAATTTTTTAAAATACTGAAACAGGATACAACTTTTTAATTATCGATGTAGCGATTTATCACAACGAGGCACCGTATAATGAGGCTGCACTGTACCCAGTCCGTACTCCCACTGTCTCATACTCTCACCTGACCATTTGGTCTCAGTCAGTCCACATATACTCACTTGAGCATCCTCAAGTGCCTGGAAAATCTCCCTCTCTTTCACCTCATAAATTCATTTACTACATTTAATTACTGCATATTATCTTTAAATTATCCCCTAAACTTAAACGAAAATAAGAAACTGGTCTCAGTATATTTCACAGATTTCAGAAAGCATTTTCTTATGCATGAATAGGGAAAAAACAGTGGATGCAAGTAATCTTTAAGCATAGAAAACAGACTATGCCAGTAAGTCTTGAAGTACCATATATTCATCCATCCATCCATCATCCAATCCTACGTTGCCCCATGAGGAGTGTAGGAGCCAGGGGCTAGGCAGTTGGTCTCAACATTTAAGATGAGAGTGACCAGCCTCACTCATCCCTGAGTGGCATCACATGAGCAATCAACCCCAACCACCCCTTGGATACAAACCTTCACCGCCTCAATCCGACTGGAGCGCAATAATTAACCAGTAAACCACCAGGTGCCAATATTTGGTTATATGGTTACCACCCAGCGTAGTAAATGGTTTCCTGGTGTACAGGAAACCATTTGGCTTGTCACTTAGTGTAGAGTCACCCACAGGCAGAAGGAAAAGGAAAGAATGAAGGAAAGAAAGACAGAAGAGGGAGTGCAAAGTCACCCGTAGGCAGAAGGACAAGGAAAGAACAAAGGAAAGAAAGACAGAAGAGGATGGAAGGAAAGAAGGATGGAAGAGAGGAAAGTGCCATATATTACATATCATTAATCTGTAATTCAGTAAGAAATCCACTGGTCAAAACTTCACAGCTTCAGTGTTTTAAATCATCCTTTTCCATAAAAACTAAACACTTTCCCTAACCATCATCAGCACATGAATTGGCAGTAATCATTTAGCACTACTGTATTTTTTTTTTTTTTTTTTAATTTCCGTATGTTCACCACATTATCTGTGACCTCATTTCATTCTCAGATAACACATTCCCACTCTTACCAGAAGAATATGCCCTCAGTTTTCTCACAGTACTGTTTTTGTCAGTGGGGTGGTGTTCTCTTCTGACTCTGCTTAATGTAATGTGACCTTCCTGGGTGCTATTTGTCTCTATAATTCTACAGTATTTCACTACCAATATGTACCTGTCACCTTCCTTATTGGTCTTCAGAATCTGTCCTTTGTAGTGTGTATGCCTCTGGCACTTGCTGCAGTTGAGTATGTCAGCACATAGTCCTAGTACACCTCCTTGAACTCCAGATCTTCAGTCACCTTAGTTTTCACTCTCTGTTTTTGTGGTTTATCCTGTGTGTGACTGGTTTCATTCTGGTCTTCTTGGCTTTGGACCTCAGAGACTTCTACAGATACAAATGATTCCTTATCTTACTTCCCTGTTAATTCAATAATTGCCATATCATTTTGTCCTTTTCATACATATACAGATTAGTAATCATCACTCCTAAGCACTTAACCTCTAGGATATGCAGTTCGATCGACTGAACTTCCCTGAAAACCTGTGTATGGGACTGATTTTTCATCTCTTACAGAAGTACAAAGTTCTATGCCCAAGGTTTAGAGCTTGAATTTACACACCTTATGCAGCAAACCAGAGCATTTTAGACCAAATGGTTCATGAGCTATAGCCTATCAAAGTTGAAAAAAGTTACCCTTCCAGGCGAGGTGACTCCAGTTTTCTATGTGTTCCACCCTATCCCACCCTCATTCCTTCCCTCCCATTACCTTCCTCACCCACTCCCATCAATCCCCCTCTCTTCCTTCTCTCCTCACTGTCCCCCTCCCCCCCTACCCCCACCCTTCAGAAGTTTCCAGCTCATTTTTCTTTTTTTTTTCTTTTTTCAAACAGTAGCATGCACAATAATTATGTCGGTGTTCCTCATTCACTCCCAACACCCTTCCCCCCCAACACTTCTCCCCTCCCCACCTTCCCTCCCCCCATCACCTTCCCACATAGCTGTGCAGCTGTCAAAATAAAAAAGAAATTGGGCCAAAGCATGCAAAATCTTTTTCTTGGTGTTACTCACACACTCCACCATCCCCTCTCCCCTCACCCCTTCCCCCCATCCCCTCCCCACAGAGCTGTCAAATCAAGTGGCTGTAAGAATTTCATGGGGAAAAAAAAGCTAAAGCATAATGATAATGATGTAAGAGAAAGACAAACACATAAATACACAATTCCCCCAAAAAAACATGCAAAAAACATGAAAATTCATTAAAAAAAAAAAAAAAAAAAAAAAAAAAAAACTTACATTCTATGTTTCGTGCATTGGTGTATGCAAGTACACGAACAATAATCTGGTACTGAATGAAAACACGCGACATGTATAGTAACAATGACATATTGTACTCTAGGTGGGGGGGGAGGTAAGCGGACGGCATACTACAGGGGGTGGGGGGGAGAGGCCTGGAGGGATGATACAAGAGTATAGAGGTGGGAGACAGACACCACAAGACAAAGAGGAAAGGCAGAGAAGGAGTACAGGGGTTTGCAGGGTGGGTAGGGGGGATATAATCCTCCCCAAGGAGGCAGAGAGAGGGGGAAAGGGGGGGGAACCATGGTAGTGTGATGGAGGGTGATGGGGGATGGGGAGGGAGGGAGCAGGAGGCGGTCAGAGGCAAGGGAGGGGGAGAGGGAACAAAGGTATTGAGGTAGGGTGGCGAGAGGGCTTTGGGGGAATCACCCCTCCCTCCATCATGGGTAGGGGCCCAGATCCTCTCCCCTCCCTACTCAGGACTTAGTTTTCATTGGTTTGCATTGATGTCACAATCGGGCCAAAGCCTAGTATCCACAGTTTTTTACAAGGTCCCTCTATCGATCACATTCGGCATCTAGTGAAATTCTGGAAAAGGATCGATCGATCATAATAGTACTTCAGAGGTTAATGAAATTCCCTAATTCCCACTGGCAAAGTCTATTAATGAAACCGATACTGTACTGTTATTACCCTGCCAGGTACATTGATATTACCCCACCTTGGAACAAGACTAATAAGTTTGTTATTTCCAGATACCACCTAACTGTTTATGGGCAAAAGGTACCTTATAGAATCCACAGTGTGCAGGTGGTATACAGGTTTGATCCAAGTGGGCTGTACGGGTGCTACACACAAATATATTCTTAATACAATTTTCAGTGTTCGGAATGTCTTGTGTTTCTTTTTTTCAGTCAGGAGTCTGAAACAGTGAACTCATAGTTGGTTTCAAAGTAAGTCTTTCATCATTAGGAACACTGTCATTATTAGGAAAAAACATTTGGAAAATATTCCTTTGTTGTTGCAAAAAAAAAAAAAAAAAAAAAATATATAAAAAGTTGCCAGTATTACCTCGCCAGTACTGTAATGAATCATACAGTAGGATGTATCATCTAGCTTTTCCCCCATTTGGGTAAAGTCGTCAGTTAGCACGCACAAATCAATGTTTTCTTTAACAGTTCATCAGCAGAACTTAGTAAAGTCTAGATTATAAGTTATAGGCTCAGTATATAGTATTAAGGAATGTTAATTCTTCAGCATTTAGAATGGAAACTAAAATACATCAATAATTTTTTGTGGGGGAATTTTTAAAAGTTGGTGCATGCTGTTTTTTTTTTTTTTTCTTAACAGCATGCCCCCGTAACCTAACAGTACGCAGGGCCATTTAAATCCCCTTTATTTCAGATTTCATGTTGTCCTACATATATGTTATAAGCCTGTTTCTCATGACTGTTTTGGTGTATAAAGTTTCTTAGCAGATTGCTTTTGTCTATCTATCTATCTATAGCCCGACGCCCTAATCCCGCAAAGGGTGGCCGCAGACAAAACGCCTCCAAGTCACTCTGTCACCCACCATTTGACTCCCCTCCCCCCAACTCACCCCCCCCTCCCTCATATACCTCTCAACTCCATCCCTCCACCTCATCCTCGGTCTACCCCTCCCTCTCCCTCCCTCCACCTCACCTACATACACCCTTTTAATCAGTCTTTCATTCTCCATTCTCTCCACATGTCCAAACCACCTCAGTGTATTTCTCCTAATCTTTTCAACCACATCCACATCTACCCCACAACGTTCCTTCATTTCTTCATTCGTCAACCTGTCCCTCCACGTCACTCCACATGCTCCTCTCAAGTAACTCATTTCCACTGCTTTCACTCTTGACTTGTTCCCCTCTTGCAAGGTCCACGCCTCGCTTCCATACGTCAGGGTAGGGATCACAATACCATCATTTAGTGACTTCTTAACTTCCATACTCACCTCCCTATTTCTCATCACTGCTTTTGTAACATGGTTATTTTATATGAAAGGAAAAAACAAGAAAAATTAAAGGTCTTGGCATTTAACCCTTAAAAAGTGGGCTACTCTCTGGTTTAACATCCTGTAAAACATTCATAAATGGAGCTGAACAGCTAAAAAAAACAAACAATGTAATCTTACTCGCATCAAATTCCGTATGGGCTGGGTGGTGGTGAGAGGTAAGTGAGTGAAGTGGTGGCACATCAAGGTCGCTTTCATTGGCTTGCGGCTGAGAACAGGTGGGCAGAGAGGCTCATGTTTTGTTCTTGTAACAGCAGACAAAAATTAGCTAAAAGACATTCCCAATACAGTACTGAAATATTTAGTATGGTATAATGTATGTACTCTGAAGTACACTGTAATCTTATGTACAGAAACATATTTTATGTTGATGGTGGTGACGATGATGATGATGATGGTATTGGTGATATAGACATTATTGGAGAATACTGTACAATAATGCCCAAAATATCCAATCAAAACATCAAAAAAAATAAATAAAATGAAGCCTGCTTCACTACTGTACTGTACTGTTTACACCATACTGTGTTTTCTTTTATCAAAATTCTAGCAGTTGACCCTGCCACACAGAACACAGCAAAACTTTTGTCTCTTAGTAGCAAGGACAAACTTCACTTGGAAAGAAACAGTTGTCTTGATGATTTTATATACTGCATTGTGTTAATGATTCCTTTGATACATGATTATTTTCCTTAGTGAAATAAAACACATTTTTATCAACTCTTCTTGTTTAGTAACAACTGAATCGACTTTTCTTTCCAATACACTTTCATTGGTGCCTTAGCAGAATCCAACAGTCAGTTATACAGTGCAGTAATGTACACTTCAGAACACTTAAGTTGTACCTACCAGGGAGGAGAGGGGGAAGGGGGGCTGCAGTACGACATGTCAGAAAGCCACAGCAGCACTATAGTCGTGACACACAACTCTAAGGTTGTCATTATGGTTCCCTGGCAGCCTACCTGTCTACAGTGCATCCAATTTCATATCATTATACATGAATCATATTATTGTAGATGAAATTATTTTACACGAATATTATTATACATGAACATATTATACATGAATCACACACGTAACACATTGTCCACGAAATCAGATGCACTGTTGATAGGTAGGTTGCCAGGGTACAATAATGACAACCTCAGAGTCGCGTGCCGCGACTATAGAAGGCCAGCCAGATTTTGAAGGGAAACCCATTGCAATGTTGCCATTTAATAATAATATTGTTTTGGATGAGACATAGGGTGCAGTGTAGGGTCATTTGAATATTGACACCATAGTGGTGGAGGTATATAATGGAAAGTAAGAGAACATCTACCTTCCTGCTGCCAGCCAAAGGAAACTCTACCTTAGAATTCTCCCTCCCCTGCCTTAGCCAGTCAGAACTCTTCTATTCCCAACCACTACATCTCCCATCCCTACCCACCACCAAACACCCCATGAGCTGCTAGGCCCACCAACCGGCAGTCTTCCCTCCCTCAACACTCCACTCCATTCATAATACAGTACATGTTCAGTATAACCCCATTCATTTTGTGTATTTTATTTCTTTTTTATCTTTTTTTTGTTGTTGTGGCTGGATGTTTGATGACAACTGTCTCATGCAGGATAATAATATACTTTTAGCCAGAAGAAAGGGTCCTTCATGCTGAGTACAGTAATGTCAAAGATTTTATGCTTTCTGCCGGTTACCATTTTAATCAAGTCATTGGCTACGCCAAATAATGTCATATGCTGGGAAGTGCCGAGATGGATAATTGGGAGTTTACTGTATACAGTATATAACATTTTTAACTTACATCTCCAGAGTTATAATTTTAAGTATGTATACATTATGTACCACTGTTCATATTACCACAATTGTTCACACTAACATGTCTGACTGCTTCTGTGGGGACGCGCACATCTGAGGGGGATGCAGTCTTGCCATATCTTGGTAACTGCGTGGACCCTTTTACATCATGGGTGCTTTCTCTTCTGAGAAATATGGCCATCCTTTGTAGGCCTGTCCGTTATTGGGTAGGCCATATAGGCAACTATTAAACTAGACTATGGTCCTGAAACTAATGTCAGTGCTGGAAGAGATGAAAAGTTAGCATACACAAATAAATAAAGAAAATATTTGAATTAATCTCTGTTAACCGGTTAAGACACTTTGCATAATGCAGCATTTGGATTCACGTCCTGATTGGGTTATGCTTGCATCCTATTGGGAGCAGACAGGCGTGCTGATTGGTGTTGTGGTTCCCTAAATTGCTTTAGTCAGAAACAGTTCAAAGGAGATGCACCACTATATATCAGCAGTAGGGATGAGACTGAAATTGTACTTCCTGTAAGTTATAGCCTTCTAGCACGAATCTGAAAAATGTGCATGTTAATTGGTTTTACTGTCTGTACCATACCAATCAGGATGCACCCACTTCCCATTCCCATGAATTATGGCAGGTCATTAACCCGTCACGTCCCGAGGCTTTCCGCACCTCCGACATCCCCCAGTCCCGAGGTATTTTCGATTTTTTTTTTTTTGGCTAAAACCTTCGCTTTTGGTGAGAAACATCGAAAATTCATAGAGAAATCGCTCACCTGAGGTTTAAAGTGCCCAATCCAGGTAGGAGTTCCTCCTTACCTGAGTGAGTTTTCTAACATGCTGGCACCAAAGAAAACGAGTTCTATGGGAGGGTAACTATTTTATCCACTCATAAACGGTATTTATTTATTTACTTGGTACGAATGTATATGTAGTATGACAGTATATTGGTTTTCAAGCAGTAATAAAGGCATTATAAGCATTGTTTCACTCACTAACTAATCACCATACCTGACCTATTTTTGCCACACTACCTGATCATTATTTCTGGCTGTTTCTTCTTCTAATGCTATGTAAACATTGTCCTCCACATTGTCATCGATTGGGGAATCACTCTGGCCCTGAATAACTTTACTAGCCAGGTCACTGGTAACAGGTCCTTTGCCAAGACAATGGCATGAGGGGGGGAGGGGGGAGGTTATGCTGTGTAAGGCATTGTCCCTGCTTGGTATCTTGTACAGGAATAGAGGAAGGTGTCCCGTGTTTACATACGAAAAATCACGTGCGAAAATTGAAAATTGTGCAAATTAGGTACCTTGCAATTGCACGACGTACTGGTACGTCGCCGGGACTGGCAAATGCAAATCGTGGTGACGTACCCATACGTCGTCGGGACGGGGCGGGTTAAATCCTCTTGCAGACAGTAGTTTCACGCCTCCCCATTCTACCTGAAATGAAAATAGGCAAAATTTATCCTAAAAGCATGCCTAGATTGAGGGTCTGCACAAACCTTCATGCCTAGCTTTTTGTAAGAAATGCTTTTTTTTTTTTTTTTTTTTTTTTTTTTTTTTGAGAATAAAAAAAGCCAGTGCTCATGCTATGAGTACTAATTTGTTGTATATTTGTGGGAACATAGCAGGATACATAAGCTTCATTTTGAGCCTAAACTGTGTATTCAAACTACAGTAAAAGTCCTGAAATCTGAATGTCGGGACCGAGAGTCATTCGGACTATAGTTTTTTTCTTTTTTCGGACTGTTGGGAAGGACCTCTGAAAACATTAGACATATGCACACTACACTTATGATAACTAATATCTGCCCAGGGGTGCCCCCTTCCTATCCCTGTATACCCAGGGAAGGGGGGAGGGACGAAACGAGCTCCACCCACCACTACCCCAGTTCTTGACCTTCCCCCATACCTCTACCCAACCCCTCAGCCTACCCGTCATTCTTAACTAGAGGCGTCCCATTGACGTATGGGTACGTCGCAATGTTTTATCACAGCTAGACCCGTCGACGTACCGGTACGTCGCATAATTGCAAGATTCATAATTTGCACAATTTTCAATTTTTGCGCGTGATTTTTGGTATGTATACACGGGACACCTTCCTCTACAAGATGCCAGGCTGGGACAATGCCTTACCCCGCATGACCTCCCCCCCCCCCACATGCCATTGTCTCGGCAATTCATCTGTTACCAGTGACCTGGCCAATAAAGACATTCAGGGCCAGAGTGATTCTCCAGTCGATGACAATGTGGAGGACAAAGTTTACGTGGCATTAGAGGAAGAAACAGTCAGAAATGATGATCAGGTAATGTCGCCAATAAAGGTCAGGTATGTGGATGTGTTAGTGAGTGAAGCAATACTTATACTGCCTATATTACTGTTTGAAAACCAATATACTCTCGTACTACATATAAATTCGTACCAAATAAATAAATAAATAAATACCGGTTATGAGTGGTGTGGAATAGTTACCCTTCCATAGAACTCGTTTTCTTTGGAGCCAGCCTGATAGAAAACCCAGTAAGGTAACGAGTACTGCTACCTGTATCGAGTATTTTAAACCTCAGCTGAGCGATTTCTCTATGAATTTTCAATGTTTCTCACCAAAAGCGGAGGTTTGAGCGAAATTTTTTTTTTTTTTTCCAAAATTGGTCGGGATTGGGGGTAGTCAATGGTGGAAAATCGGTCGGGACAGGGCAGGTTAACTGGGAGTTACATCTCAAGCTGATTTCATGCTTAACACTCTTGATCCCACTACTGATTCAAACACAGAACAGTAGGATATGTTAAAAGTATATAACTATCAACATGCCATCTATCTATTGCCAGATGCCTTAATCCCGTAAGGGGTGGACACAAACAAATCGCCTCCATGTCGCTCTGTCCCCCGCCATTTCACTGCCCTGCTCCCAGCTCACACCCCCCTCTCTCTTATACCTTTCCATGCCATCCCTCCATCTCACCCTTGGCCTCCCCCTCCCTCTCCCCTGCTCCACCTCACTCACATACACTCTCCTTGTTAGTCTTTCACTCTCCATCCTCTCCACATGGCCAAACCACCATAATATGTTTCTTCTAACGCATTCTATCAAATCCACACCACAACACTCCTTCACTTACTCATTTGTCAAACTGTCTCTCCATGTGACTCCACATTCTCCTCTCAAATAACTCATTTCCACTGCTCTCACTCTTGCCTTGTGATCCTTCAACAAGGTCCACACTTCACTTCCATATGTTAGAGTTGATATCACAATAATGTCATGTAGTAACTTTTTCACTTCCATGCTCACTTTCCTGTTTCTTATCACTGCTTTCAAGGAACCAGCAACCTTTCATCCCTGCTGCACCCTTTCAAGCACTTCACCCTCTAAGCTTCCATCCTTACTCATCACACTACCCAAGTACTTAAACGCACTCACATTTTCCATTTCCTCCCCATTCAGTCTTACTGTACATTCACTGACTTCACTTCTCTCTAAGACCATCACTTTACTCTTCCGTACATTCACCTTTAGATTCCGTTTCTTACACACTCTCCCAAACTCATCCACCAAGCCTTGCAGCTCCTCTTTGTCTTCACTTAACAACACAGTATCATCTGCAGACAACAGTACAGGGAGTTTCCAAACACTCTCTTCTCTCACTAGGGCCACTCCAACATCCACTGCCCAACCTTGTATCTCTTTTATAACCCCATCCATATACAGATTGAACAGCCATGGAGTCATGACACATCCTTGTTTCAATCCAACCTTCAAATTGAAAAATTCACTCAGTTCACTATCCACACACATTGCAGCCTTAGCACCCTCATACGTACTCTTCACGGCCTTCAGCAACTTTCCATCTACTCCATATATTCTTAATACTTTCCAAAATCCTTGTCTATCCACCCTGTCATATGCTTTCTCCAAATCCATGAAGACTGCATACAACTTCTTTCGCTACTCTAGAAACTTTTCCACCAAAGATCTAAGAATGAATATCTGATCTACACAGCCTCATCCCTTTTCTTCTCCAACTAATTCCTCTGTTATTCCCCTATGTCAGTAAGTATCCTACCATATACTTTTCCTATTTCACTAAGAAGGGAAATGCCCCTATGTTTACCACACACTTCTTTTTCCCCTTTTCCTTTGTACAGGGGAATAATTATACCTGACTTCCAATTCTCCAGGATTCTACCTTCCTCCCAAGCCAATCTGCACATCTTCCACATCATTTCTATTACAATCATTCCCCCGTGCTTCAGCGTTTCCCCGCACACTTCGACAATTCCTGGGGCTTTCCCCATTTTAACTTTCTTCATTTCTTCCGCAACTTCCAACCTACTGATTTCTTCCTCTCTTCTCACATCTCTCCTCCCAGCCATTCCCCAGCCACTTATACTTGCATTGCTTTCATTCTGTATGTTGAACAATTCATTAAAGTGTTCTCTGCAGCTGCTCACTTTTTCTCCCTTCTCCACTAGTAATCTACCATTTTTATCTTGCACTCCCCAACTAACTTCCTTAGCACCCAGTCCAACTCTCTTTACCTCTTTCCAGAACATTTTCTTACATTCCCTCCACTTTACACTCAAATTCCTTCCAAATTCCTCATCCGCTCTCTTCTTACTCTCTCTTATTAATCTTTTTACCTCTCTCTTCCTCTCTACATACAACTCTTTCTCTTCCGTCTCTCAACCCCCTCGACGCCCCTGTTTCTTATCCACTCACTATATGCTTTCTTTGTTCCACAGCCTCTCACCTCTTCAGTCCACCATGCTGTTCCCTGCATCCCCTTTCGTCTTCTCTTCAGCCCACACACCACCTCACATGCTGACAGATTTCTTCTTTGAATATCTTGCACACACCTTCCACGTCCCTCATCTGCTCCAATCTATACTTACCCAATCACTCCTCCACTTCCCTCTTATATTCTGCCTTTTTTCCATCCTCTTGTAACTTTTCTACCCTCCTTGTAAGAACTACTTCCTCCTGTCCTTCACTTCTCCTATTTCTCCATTTTGTTTGGACTTTGATTCTGACCACCACCAAGTGGTGGTCCGAAAGTCCTGTGGATCAACACACTGCAGCAAGAAATTAATGCATTATGACGTTGACAGTAAAACAAGAACATTAACAATGGCCACCTCAGACCTTATGTGTTGGGTACACTGCTTTGCAAACACACATGCAAGCACACACACACACACACACACACACACACACACACACACACACACACACACACACACACACACACACCAAAAAACACAGACACAGACGCACCCAAACATGCAGGCACATACACTGACACATGCAAGCACCCAATGCATGAGGCCTGGGGTGGCCATTGTTAACATTTTTGTTTTACTGTCAGCATTATAATGCATTAGTTTCTTGCTGCAGCATGTTCATAGTTATATTATAGACTTTTTACATATCCTAGTGTTTTGTTTGTGTATTGGTAATGCGACTATGAGTGTAAAGTACGAGGTTAGTTTGAGATGTAACTGCCAGTTAAGAATGACGAGTGGTGGGCTGGGAGGGGTAGGGGTATGGGGGAGGGTTGGGAGCTGGGGTAGAGGCAGGTGAAGCTCGTTTCGTCCCCCCCTCCTGTCTTCCCTGGGTATATAGGGGTAGGAAGGGGGCACCCCTGAGCAGAAATTAGTAATTGTGAGTGTTCATGATAATTATATAAAAATTTCAAATGATATGGGTTATTGTTTTACTCACTGGAAATGCATAGAAGTGTCGATGAATAGTTGCAGGCAGGAGCAAGTCCAAGCCAGGTAAATCCTTAGATAAAGCCCATAAGAAATAAAAAAAAAAAGACCAGAAAAAGTAGAAAAATTTTCTATCCATCTGTCTCTATTGCTAGACGCCACAATTCTATAAGGGATGGCCATTTGACTCTGAGTTATTCACTTTACAGGGAGGGGCACTAACCTTCCACCAACCCACTTGTTGACACGTAAAGAGCACGTATCGTTTGGTTATATGGTTACCACCCAGCATTGTAAATGGTTTCTTGGCTTACAGGAATTCATTTGGCTTGTCACTCAATGAGCCACCTGAAAAGGAAAGAAGAGTAATAAGAAGTGACAGGAAAGATGGGAGAAATAGGAAGAGAGGAGGGCAGGCACAGAAAAAGAATGATAAAGGCTAAGGAAGAAGTAGTCAGCACTACATCGAGTGAATGGATGATGGTCGCCACCACCTACCACCATACACCAGGTATCCCAGAAGAGCTAAGGCGTTGCCCCTGGGTAGAGGACTTTGGATTGGGACGTGTAGCATTTTATGACTGGATGCCCTTGCTGATGTCTACCAATGACCCTTGGGTGGATTCGATCATCCAACCCTTTGGTCAGAGCTGAGCGCTCTAACCCACTGATCCACGGCTGCTACAATTTTTGCTTTGGCAAATTTGGAGTATTGGGATTTTTGGATTATTGATGGCTGCATTAGAGGACTTTTACTGTATTGTCATTTTTTGTTGGAACAGGTATATCCCAAGATGTGATACCCCGGCTTAGTGATGGTGGTAGAAATACCACTGTACCCTGCCTAACGATGGCCAGACCCCGGTTTTATGATGGGTTTAGATTTTTGTTTTACTGATTTTAATAAGTTAGACTTAAATTTTGTGTTTAGGTTGATTTATAAACTGTTTTTAGACTTAGGTTAATGTGTTTTAGTCATAGGTGGGATGAGTATTGTCATTTTTGGGTACAGTTTACTGAGTTTGATTTTTTCCAGACATATTTGACAATTTTCAGATTCTGTTTTGGAGTTTAGGTGAGTTATAAATTGCTCTTAGGCTTAGTTTTGTTTGTTTAAAAGCTATTTGGGGGTTTAGGTGAGTTAGAAACTTGTTTTTGGACCCATTTGAGTGAGTTTAGGACTTGGTGGGGGAAAACCAAGGCTCAAAAAAGCATCCCAATAGAAATGTACCCCAATATATGATACCCTGCCTAGCGATGGGTTATTACTTAACCAATTGCATCGTTAAACCGGGTATACCTGTAGTTTGTTTTACCAAAAATGTGTGCTAATTGGAAAGCTGTATCTGAATTGGTGACTGTACCCTAATCCATTGTAATGGGGTCTCACCATATTGGAAAATCTATCTATCTATTGCCAGGTGCCTCAATCCCGTAAGGGGTGGCCACAAACTAATTGCCACCATGTCACCCTGTCCCCTGCCATTTCATTGCCCTGCTCCCAGCTCACACCCACCTCTCTCATATACCTCTGCACTCTCATCACTTCATCTCATCCTTGGCATCCCCCTCCCTCTTTCCCCATCCACCTCACTCACATACACTCTCCTTGTTGGTTTCTCACTCTCCATCCTCTCCACATGTCCAAACCACCTCAGCATGTTTCTCCTAATGCTTCCTGTCACATCCACATCCACACCACAACGCTCCTTCACTTCCTCACTTGTCAGTCTGCCTCTTCATGTGACTCCACATGCTCCTTTCAAATAACTCATTTCCATTGCTCTCACTCTTGACTTCTGTCCCTCCAACAAAGTCCAAGCTTCACATCCATATGTTAGAGTTGGTTTCACTTCCATGCTCACTTCCCTGTTTCTTATTACTGTTTTCAAGGAAGCAGCAACCTTTCTTCCCAGTTGCACCCTTTCAAGCACATCACCCTCTAAACTTCCATCCTTACTCATCACATTACCAAAGTACTTAAATGCACCCACATTTGCCATTGGAAAATAAGTATGGATAATTCTAGAAATATCTATGCAGTATGATTAAAAATTTGCTTATTACTACAGTTACTTGTACAGCACTGTACTAGTACAGTATTGCTAATTCAATATTTATGCAAAAGAAAAGTTTGGTAGGCAAGGTGGCTGTCTAAAAATAAAACACTTAGTAACTTTAGCATATCTTTCCATTGAAGCCAGGTTCCTTTTTAGCCATCAAATAAATGTTAAAATTGAATTTCAGATAATCAGGTTTATATGAAACTGCATGGTACGGTCGAGTTGTCTAATCCGCGGCAATATGGTTTGAATCACTGCCGTGCTTTAGAAATTCTATGGTTTATAAATAACATAATTATGGGAAAAATTACTTATGGTTCTGGCCTCTTGGCTAAGTTGCCACATATCACCCTACCTATACCCAACTAGTCACCAGCACACACCCAAGTAATTATTCAGCGCATGCATTACTGGGAATAAAGAATTTTAAACATTAAATAAACAATATTAAATTACCTGACACAATTGACTCCAGTTCTTAAGTGGAAGGGGTGGGGGTGGCGGTTCCTAGGGTAGAGGCAAACTAGTGCCTTTCAGCATGAGGCAAGTGTGGTGGTGCAGGAATAAACAATGGACTAAATGGATGGAAGTAGTGCATTCACTTGCTGCAGAGGAAGGGTTATGATTGGCTTGTCATTGTTTGTCATGCTTTCCTGTGAATGACTGATGGCCATGATTTGCAGAACCGACGCGTGCCCTGGAAATCTCACCGGAAATGTGTCACTTTGGTGCCGAAAGCGCAGTCTTTCGGCATACAAACTGCAATTTATGCAGGTACTTTCGGTTCTGAACGGGACCATGCCATGGATTAATTATCCACTAAACCAACAGGTGCCACAGTTGGGTTATATGGTTACCACCCAGCATAGTACTGTAAATGGTTTCCTGGTTTACAGGAAACCATTTGGCTTGTCACTCAGTGTAGTCTCACACTGCTTATTTAGATGGTTCCACTTTACCATTCGCAACAAGAGGGGCCCATCCCTGGCCAAAACACGTTGTCTGTCATTCTATATCTTATGCAGGGATAGATGAAATAAGTTTGATATAAAAAACGTTTCTGACAGCCTGTAACATCAAATCAATCCAGATGGGACAAAAACAAATTGGTGAAAAGGAAAAAACAGCAGAAAGAGGAGGTCATAAAATAATACCGAGTCAGTATGGATACTTATGAAACAGTTTGTAAATGACTCTGTGTAACATGAATTTATAAGCTAAGAAAAGTATTGGAAAGTGAATATGCTAGAACGATTTACAAATTATCCTAAAGATTCATCATTTATTGTGTTAATCCTTCTTCTGTATAATAGGCAGATATATCAGTATAGGTAGGTGTATCTGTCTTGCTGTGTGTCCATTCCTCTCCTGTCACCAGTCTCTGTCTGTTTGGATTACATACCAGGTAATACGTATCCCTTCTATCCACCTGTTTTATGTAACATGTATCTCTGCTGTCTGTCATGTAGCATGTACTGTATTTCTTTTGTCTGCAATGTAACATGTGTCATTTGCCTATCACACATGTATCTTACTGTTTACCTGTCTCATGTAATAAGTATTCCTTCTGTCTGTCATGTAACTTGTATCCCTGCTGTCTGTGTTGTTTAACGTGTGTCCCTACCGTGTGTGTCTCATGAAACTTCCATCCCTTCTGTCTGTTTGTGTCACATAATATGTATTTGTACTGCCTATCTTTTATTATGTATCCATCCTGTCTGTGATGCTGAAAAGAGATGGCTTCGTATGATGGCACCAACATAACCAGGCAGTTCTGCTGCCCAGGTATAGAAATATTCACCTCACTCCTTTTCTGCCAAGAGGAAAGTGATAGATAGCAGAAGGACACTGAGTTCATGTTAGGATGAGTATGGAGCCACAAAAACTGCAATCCTGTGTGTCTTAATTGCCTGGTAATGTCATCTTGCAATTTCTTACATGTCTCTTCTCCCTCTGCTTCTTATACGTGTAAATTAATTCTTCTTTCATCCACATAACCACCTACCCTGCCATCACCCCCCTTGTGATGCAATCAGTGGAATGCCTGAAAGCGGCAATAAGCAAGGCTCTGGGTCTGGCCATCGTGGCGGGGTCCGTGCTGGTGAAGGTGCCACAGATTCTCAAGATTGTGCGGGCAGGCAGCGGGGAGGGCATCAGCATTACTGGCACCATCCTGGAGCTACTGGCTATCAGCTTTAATGTCGCATACAGCTTCGTCAACAGATACCCTTTCAGGTGAACACAAGGCTCTGCTGATCTTCACCCTAACAGTGTACTGGAGAAGGATGCCTTCAGTTGGTGACAGTGATATAACAGCTTGGCTCCACTGCCCAGTTACTCAACTGTTCCTTAGCTCTCTCTGTCTGCCAACAGGAGGATGGTGGACTGCAGGAAAAGTGCAGCTTCAGCCTGCAGTCCACCAGGTTCACATTCAGTTGGGCCAGAGGCTGCAGTAATAATGACAGTCATCATCATCATCATCATCATCATCATCATCTAATCCTGTGTTGCAGTAAGTGGGGAGCGTAGGAGCCATGGGCTAGGCAAGTTGGTCCTGACATTTAAGATGAGAGTGACCAACCTCACTCATCCTTGAATGGCATTACATGAGCAAGAAACCCCAACCATCCCTTGGATGTTAACCTGCACAGGCTCAGTCCGATTAGAGTGCCTTAATTACCCATTAAACCACCAGGCGCCATAAACTGGTCTTATGGTTACCACCCAGCATAGTAAATGAACCATTTGGCTTCTCACTCAGTGTAGAGTCACCCATAGACAGAAGGAAGAGGAAAGAATGAAGGAAAGAAAGAAAGACACAAGAGGAAGGAAGGAAGAGAGGAAAGGACAGTCACCCGAGTAGCACTACATCGAGTGAGTGGATGGTGACCTTTCATTTAATTAAGTTTTGCCATTGTTACGTCAAGAAGTTGTAGTATCATATCACAAACACTGCCTTTTGTTCAAAGTTTATGTTTTACACTCAGAAAAATGTTGGGATGGTTTCTCTTTGGAAGAAAATCCATTATATAGATGCATAAATTCTGCATCCTCCTATTATTTGGATGTCATCCTTCAAAACCATGTACACTGTACTATAAATGAGAAATAAAATAAGATTCCCCCTTGAGATACTTGCAGTATGCTCTATTCACTTTAACTCTGCCTGAATCTGACATGTCCTTATCTTCAATGCCTGTCATTATAGTGCAAGTAAAAAAAAATAAATAAATAAATAGTGCAAGTAAAAAAAATAAATAAATAAATAAATAATGGAAAGGATGTAGAACCATAGTCTTGTCTAATTCTGTCAGTGAAGTATGGGAAATAAGTTGGGGAAAAAAAAGGTGTCCCCCAATTTAGTACACATGCTTGGATGACTCATTCTCAGGTGAATAAAATTTTGGGTAGTCTGGCAGTATAATACTGTATTTGGAATTGAGTGCCACAGATTCCCTGATCATGAGAGGAACTTAGGTTCCTCTGACTGCATTTCAAGTGAGTAAAGCCATTTGGTGTTAGCTGGAATAGAATACCAGAGTTGTCCCAGCCATCAGTGGGTTATAGTACAGTATACAAACTTTAATAAAAACCTTTCTCATAACAGCTCGTACGGTGATGGCATTTTTCTGCTGCTCCAGACCACTCTTATCGGGGCACTTGTGCAGCTCTATGGTGGGTCCAAGGTCAAGAGCATCACCTTCTTCCTCACAGTAGCAGTTGCCATCACCATTCTGTGCTCTGGCCTGGTGCCCCTTAAACTGCTGTGGGTGCTACAGGCCACCAACATACCAACTGTTTTTGCTGGCAAGGTGGGTGGGTGAAACATTTGTGTTTAGACACTGAGTTGTCATTATGTGTAACTTTTCTTTCTTTCTTTTTTTTTTTTCTGTTTAATCTATAGCAGGTTAGAAAAATACCTGTACAGGCATTCTCTCTCCATTGGGCTTCTCCGATCACAACCGTATTACCTTGACCTGTCCTAATGCCCTGGTATGGCTTGTGGACCCTCCAAAGAAGAGTTGAGTGTGGCAGTTTGGAGCTGCGGATTGGGAGGCCCTCAGGCAGTACTTTGTTGATTTTCCTTGGAATGATTTTTGCTTCCATGGCCGAAAGCCATCTGAGTGTGCTTTGCGCATTACGGAGATTATTCTCTCGGGCATGGAAGCATACATTCACTTCTCATATCCTTTGACTAGTGCAAGAAAGCATTGGTTTAATCACGCTTGTTCTAATGCTGTCTGCAACAAGGAGAGGGCCTATAAAAGATACCAGAGCCAACCCACACCTGCATCACAAATGTTTATGTTTCTGCCCAGATCTGTGCTAAGTCTGTTCTTCGCTCTGCTAAAAATAATTTCATCCGTACTAAATGCTCTCAACTCTCCAACTCGAATTCATCCCGCTCCTTCTGGACCCTTGCCAAAAACCTTTCTAACAACTTTACCTCATCATCCTTCCCTCCTCTTTTCTACTCTGATGGCCCTGTAGCTATTTCATCTACTGATAAAGCAGATCTCTTCTCTCAGACTTTCTTTTCCAATTCCACCTTAGACGATTCCGGTGCTGTTCCTCCATCACTTCCTCCCTTTGACTTCCTCATGGCTGACATTAAAATTTCTTCAGCTGATGTATTTTCTGCCATCACTGGCCTTAATACTAACAAGGCATATGGGCCTGATGGAGTCCCTCCTGTTGTTCTCAAGAACTGTGCCTCTGTGCTTATACCTTGCTTAGATAAACTCTTTCGCCTTGTACCTTTCCTTCTTTCTGGAAGTTTGCTGTCATTCAGCCAGTCCCAAAGAAGGGTGACCATTCCCAGCCCTCTAACTATTGTCCAATTGCTTTAACATCCTGTGTCTCAAAAGTTTTCAAGTCATTTCTTAACAGAAAAATTTTAAAGCATTTTCCCTGTTATAACCGTTCTGATCGTCAGTATGGGTTCCATCAGGGATGATCATTGGTGATCTTCTCACCCACCTTTCAGACTCCTGGTCATCCTTTGGCGAAAGCCTTGCCATTGCACTTGACATCTCAAAGGCTTTCGATTGAGTCTGGCAAAGATCTTTAATTTCGAAACTGCCCTCATACGGTTCCTATCCTTCTGTCTTTACATTCATCTATAGCTTTCTTTCTGGTTGTTCTATAGCCTCTGTTGTAGATGGCCATCGTTCTTCTCCTGGATCTGTCAACAGTGATGTTTGTCAGAGCTCTGTCTTATCACCAACTCTCTTCCTTTTATTCATCATTGGTCTTCTAAGCTGTACATCTAACGCTATCCACTCATATGCTGATGATTCCACCCTACTCCTTTCCATTTGGTTCCCACAACGTCCATCTCAGCAGTTACTTTAACAAGCAAGGGATGAGGCTACGACACACGTAATGTCTGACTCGGCTCGTATCTCTGATGGGGGTAAAAAGAATCTTGTTGTTTTTAATGCTTCAAAAACCCAGTTTTTACACCTGTCAACCCGACAGAATCTTCCACAGAAGTACCTACTAATGTTTAACCTCTTACCCGTGGGTAGTCACTACTGTGACGCTCGTTACTTAACCCCTTAACCATGGGGCGTCACTTTCGTAACGCTTGGGAGCAAGGGATCATACCGCAGGGCGTCACTTTTGTGATTCTGTGTTATTTTGAATTAGCCCGGGCTTTCAAGTTTTTTTTTTTTTTTTTTTTTTTTATGCGAGGAAGAAGGAACCAGAGGCCATGAGCCCTTAATAAGAGTTCCCTCGAAGAGAAAAACAAAATACAAGAGAGAGCCAAATTCAAGATCCATTCTTTTCGAGATGCCTGGACACACTGTGTTTGAAAGACTGGAGATCATAGGCAGCAGGAAATACAGACAGAGGGAGACAGTTCCATAGTTGACCTGTTGCATAAATGAAGGACCGGGAGTAACGGTTAACTCATGCATTAGAGAGTTTGGACAGAAAAGGGATGAGAGTTTGCTGCCAGACAGATGCTACGCACCGTCATAGAGGTGGAGGAATGCATGCAGACAGTTCAGAGGAGCAGTGACCATTAAAGTAGCAATAGAAAAGGGATAAAGATGCAACAGTGCGGCGAAGCGACAGAGGTTGAAGGGAGTCAGTAAGAGGAGGAGAGTTAATGAGACGAAAAGCCATTGACTCCACCCTATTGAGAAGAGCTGTGTGTGGGGAGCCTCCCCACACATGAGAGTTGTACTCCACACGGGCGGATAAAACCCCTGTATAGAGTCAACAATTGTGCAGGGGTAAAGAAAGAACGGAGTCGGCTTAGCACACCCAATCTCTTGGAAGCAGATTTTACAAGAGATGTAATATGATCTTTCCAAGATAAGTCCCGAGTAAATGAAACCCCAAGCATGTTCAAGGATGATGCAGGATTAAGCTGAATATTATTAAACATTAGTGGGTATACCTGTGGAAGATTTTGACGGGTTGATAGGTGTAAGAACTGAGTCTTTGATATATTAAAAACAACAAGGTTATTTTTACCCCAGTCAGAGATATGAACCAAGTCAGACATTAGGTGTGCCATAGCCTCATCCCTTGTTTGTTGAAGTAACTGCTGAGATGGGCATTGCGGGAACCGAATGGGAAGGGTTGAAGGGTGGAGTCATCAGTGTATGAGTGGATAGGGTTAGATGTACAGCTTAGAAGGTCATTGATGAATAGAAGGAAGAGAGTTGGTGATAGGACAGAGCCCTGAGGAACACCATTGTTGATAGATCTAGGAGAAGAACGATGGCCGTCTACAACAGCGGCTATAGAACAACCAGAAAGGAAGCTAGCGATGAAGGCACAGATAGAGGGATAGAAACCGTAAGAGGGCAGTTTAGAAATTAAAGATTTATGCCAGACTCGATCGAAAGCCTTTGAGATGTCAAGTGCAATGGCAAAGCTTTCGCCAAAGTCCCGAAAGGAGGATGACCAGGAGTCTGAAGGTAGGTGAGAAGATCACCAGTAGAGTGCCCCTGACGGAACCCGTACTGACGACCAGAAAGGTTGTGATAGGAAAGATGCCTTAAAATTTTTCTATTGAGAATTGACTCGAAAACTTTTGAAATACAGGACGTTAAAGCAATTGGACGATAGTTGGAGGGTTGGGAGTGGTCACCCTTCTTTGCGACTGGCTGAATGAGAGCAAACTTCCAGCAAGAAGGAAAGGTACAAGTTGACAGACAAAGGCAAAAGAGTTTGCCTAGGCAGGGTGTAAGCACAGAAGCACAGTTCTTGAGAACAACAGGAGGGACTCCATCAGGCCCATATGCCTTGTTAGTATTGAGGCCAGTGATGGCAGAAAATACATCAGCTGAAGAAATTTTAATGTCAGGCACGAGGAAGTCAGAGGCGGGAAGTGATGGAGGAACAGCACCGGAATCGTCTAAGGTAGAATTGGAGGAGAAAGTCTGTGCTAAGAGATCTGCTTTATCGGTAGAAAAAATAGCTACAGAACCATCAGAGTAGAAAAGAGGAGGGAAGGATGATGAGGTAAAGTTGTTAGAAAGGTTTTTGGCAAGGTGCCAGAAGGGGCAGGAAGAATTCGAGTTGGAGAGTTGAGAGCATTTAGTACGGATGAAATTATTTTTAGCAGAGTGAAGAACAGACTTAGCACGATTCTGGGCAGAAACGTAAAGATGATGTGATTCAGGGGTGGATTGGCTCCGGTACCTTTTGTAGGCCCTCTCCTTGTTGTGGACAGCATTAGAACAAGCATGATTAAACCAAGGATTTCTTGCGTTAGTCAAAGGATATGAGAAGTGAATGTATGCTTCCATTCCCGAGAGAATAACCTCCGTAATGTGCAAGGCACACTCAGATGGCTCCCGGCCATGGAAGCAATAATCATTCCAGGGAAAATCAAAGAAGTACTGCCTGAGGGCCTCCCAATCCACGGCTCCAAAATGCCACAGGCGACGTTTCCCTCGAGGGTCCACAAGCCGTACCAGAGTGATAGGACAGGTTAAGGTGATAAGGTTGTGATCGGAGGAGCCCAACGGAGAGAAAAGATTAACAGTGTAAGCAGAAGGATTAGTTGTAAGGAAGAGGTCAACTATGTTGGAGCTCTCTCCAAGGCGGTCTGGGATACGGGTAGGGTGCTGTAGAAGCTGCTCTAGGTCATTAAGGATAGAAAAGATGTAGGCTTGTTCACCAGGTGGATCAGTGAAAGGAGAGGAGAGCCAAAGGTGGTGGTGAACATTGAAATCTCCTAGAACGGAGATTTCACAGAAAGGAGAAATGGATAGAATGTGTTCCATCGTAGAAGTAAGATAGTCGAAGAATTTTTGATAGTCAATAGAATTAGGGGATAAGTAAACAGCACAGATATATTTAGTCAGAGAATGACAGGAAAGCCAAAGCCAGAGTGTAGAGAATTCAGAAGAATTGAGTTCAGGAACACGAGGGCAAGATAAGTCGTTGCGTATATATACACAACAGCCACCTTTGGCTTTGAAATGAGTATAGAGAAAGTAGGAGGATACAGAAAAGGGTTTGCTGTCAGTTGCCTCAGACAGCTGAGTCTCAGTTAGAAAGAGAAGGTGAGGTTTAGAAGAGGAGAGGTGGTGCTCAACAGAGCGAAAGTTAGAGGAAAGGCCACGAATGTTGCAGAAATGAAGAAGGGAGTCAGACAGTGGTTCCAGGCACCTCGTGTCATCACCGGGAGAAGGGCGGAAGGTGGGGGCATTTGTGGTTCCCCCCCCTGGGGACTCCGAGGCTGGGTGATGAGATACCATGGTTTTGTTTTTTGATTTTTGGAAAAGGAAGTGTATTGTGTACTGTGCATGTAGTTTGGTGTAGATACTTAGAGAAATTTGTATTGGAGAGCATGCTGGCCTACTCTCTGTGTAAATGAGACACTGAAAAAGTTCAGCAAAGGGGGATGGTCAAGAACTAGTGGCTTGTATCATCTATCAGTACTGTCAATGTCCAACACTAGTCAGTCAGCACTCCTAATCTCATCTGTACTCCCATCCATTGTTGACAATTTAGCCATTTCTCCCCGTTCTTGACTCCCCTCCCTCCCTCCCCTCCATTACCCTATCCTCTCGCCTGCCCGGCCATGCTACGTTAAGTAAATCTTCCCTGGAATTTTTCACTGATTTCATCCATTGAAAGAAGCCCTATGCCCTATTCTTATACCAAATAATACATACAAGAAAGAAGTAAAGTAAGTGAGAGTGCCATACACCTAGAATTGGCTAATTATCACCTGACAACACCTCACGTGCACTCGTTCGCTAATTTTCGCTGTTTATTTCCCTTTGAAATATGCCGTATAATCTATTTTCGTAATAAAAATATATATAAGAAAGGAAGGGAGAAGCCTAAGTGATATTTACATTCACGTGGAACTACCTAATTATTGCAGGCCACCACAGTGTAATCTACTCTAAGTAAATCTTCCCTGGAATTTTCCACTGATTTCATCAATTGAAATAAGCTCTATGCCCTATTCTTATACCAAGTAATATATACAAAAAAGAAATAAGGTAAGTGATAGTGCCATACACCTGGAATTGGCTAATTATCACCTGACAACACCTCACGTGCACTCGTTCGCTAATTTTCGCTGTTTATTTCCCCTTGAAATATGCCGTATAATCTATTTTCGTAATAAAAATGCATATAAGGAGGGAAGGGAGAAGCCTAAGTGATATTTACATTCACCTGGAACTACCTAATTTATTATGTATTGTCTTGGTTTCCTGCCAATCATTTCATTGCTATATATTAGCAGGTCTCACAAGGCTAAAGTTGGTAGTATTGCACTCACCCTAGCCAGGCGGCAGGAGGCCACCACTATCAGTTCACTGTCATCTTTCAACGTGAGGGTATGTCTGATTCGCTCCTGCTAACTTCCGCCGCTTTTTTATCCCCATGCAAAGGGCCCTGTGACCTTTACCCCCTACTAAACCTCCTGTGGAAAGAGGTAAAGGGCTAACAATTGATAAAGAGTGACTACGATCTTTTTATTGAGTAAAACAGTGCAAGTGGAATTGTAAATAATGTGTAAACAGCAAGCATGAATCGCTCTTGCTAACAATGAATGTAAATATACATGAACAGTGGAAAATAGTTTTATAAGTTACTTCAAGTGACAGTGCATAACACAGTGTAAATAAAATAGAAATGTAAATAATGTAAATAAAATAGAGAACGTAAATAGAAATGTAAATGAGTAGTATTATAAGAATACGAGTATATACAGTACACTAGGAGTAATGAAAGTGAACGTTTCACTCTAGCATATATGAATACTATGAGTTATGAGAGTGAAGGTGAAAGTGACATTCACTCTCAATGCTAGTATACAGGACGAGAAAGTGAATGCTACGTATTTTACTGAAAAAAATTGAATGCCTACAGTGACAATAAACTACTATTACTGAGGGAAACTATGGATAAAGACTGTAGATATATATAAGTGTTATATAGTTGTAGATATATATAAGTGTTATATAGTAATAGAAATATAAACTGTGAGTGTTTTTATGAATAATAAATGACAGAACACCAGTGGCGAACTAACGCAAGTGGGAAGGTCATACGCCCTCGTAATTTTCATTGCTTTCACAGTGGGTTTTTTTTTGGAGTATGGATTCCAAACTAATTGAGAATCATAGAATAGTGTTTCTAGTGATAATATCAGGCTGTGGTAATCATGTTACGGGTTGTTGGGAAGTGTAAAGTGGAGACTTTGTTACCCAACTTCAGAGGTCTCCACAAGTCCTATGGTACTCGACGAAGGCTCAACAAACACCCCAGGAGAAAGCTGAAGGTATGTGCCATAAGCATATATGATTTTAATATTCTAGGACTAATAACTGATTTTTGGCAAATATTTTTTGAGAGTCTGTTGGAGCGCGAATATGCCTGCTGGAGCCGCAAGAAAAAGCAAAACAAGCCCGCGGTTAAAGGGTTAAGTACCATACTGCGGGGTGCCACTTCTGTGATCCAGGGATTTTTAAATTCGCCTGGGCTTTCAAGTGCGGTCTTGTATCATCTACCAGTAGTACCAGTGTGTAGCTATAGGCAGCGCTGCTAATACTGCTAGTACTCGCATCCAGTGTTACCAGTTTAGCCATATTTCTGTGTTTGCCTCGCCTTCCCACCTCCCCTCCCTTACCCCCTCCCCAGCTTAGTTACAGACTGGCCGCGCAACGCAACTCTCTGCCGGTTTTTTCCATTCTCTTTTCCGTTGAAATGTGTCCTGTTCTCATACTTAAAAATATATTTTAAAAAGGGGAAAGGCTAATTGATACTCCCATTGGCCATGAAGCTAATTTATCATCTGGCAACACCCCACGTGCACTTGGTCACTAATTTTCCCTGTTCATTACCCACTGAAATGTCCCTTAAGACCTGTTCTCATACTAAAAAATATATATATAAAAATTGATACCTCCATAGACCTGGAAGTAGCTAATTTATCATGTATTGTCTTGATGCTATCCTCATGGGAGGGGCACGGCGCGGTCCAGCCATCCTTGTGGGTAAGGGGTTAATAGTATCCAGCTGAATCCTGCATCATCCTTGTACATGCTTAGGGTTTCATTCACTCGGGACTTATCTTGGAAAGATCATATTGCATCTCTTGTAAAATCTGCTTCCAAGAGATTTGGTGTGCTAAATTGACTCCGTACCTTCTTTACCCCTGCACACTTGTTGACTTTATACATGGGTTTTATTTGCCCCAGTTTAGAGTACAACTGTCATGTGTGGGAGGCTTCCCACATACAGCTCTTGTCAGTAGGGTGGAGTCAAAGGCTTTTCGTCTCATCAACTCTCCTCTTCTTACTGGTTCCCTTCAACCTGTCTCTTTGCTGCACTGTTGCCTCTTTGTCTCTTTGCTGTCGCTGCTTCAATAGTCACTGCTCCTCTGAACTGTCTGCTTGCATCCCTCCACCTCTGCGATGGGTGTGTAGAACCTGTCTAGCAAAAACTCTCATCCCTTTTCTGTCCAACTCTGTAATGCAAGAGTTAACTGTTACCCCTAATCCTTCATTTATGCAACAGGTCAACTCTGGGGCTGTCTTCCTCTGTCTGTATTTCCTACTTCCTGTGATCTCCAGTCTTTCAAATGCAGTGTGTCCAGGCATCTCGTAATGAGCGGATCTTGAATTTGGCTCTCTCCTTCTTTTTTTTTTTTTTTTTTTTTTTTTTTGAAGGAATGGTTTGCAGGCTCCTGGCCTTTGGTTCCTTCTTTCTTGCATTTAAAAAAAGAAGAAAAAAAAAAAAGGTAAAATCCCATCATTAGGCAGGGTATCGTCTATCGGGTACTTTTAACATACAACTGACCAGTCTTGGGTTTCCCCCAGACCAAGCCCAAACTCCACCCAAATGAGCCCCAAAACAAGTTTAAAGCCAAACCAAATGGCCTAACAGCCGTCAAGGAAGCTAACCTAAGCCTAACACATGTAAATAACACACTGAAAGCAACAAATAAAGCCTGAAAATCATACGGGATAGGTTAGAAAAATATCAAACACCTCTTGTCACTTCTTGTATGTCTATGACCGGTATTGGTTATCGTCCTTGCTATCCCCCCCTCCCCCCAAGGCTAGGGGACATGTGGTGCTCCCTACCACTCAATCCTCCTCAAAACCTTCAAACCCCATCTTTAGGGGAGGGTCAGAGGGGAGCGAAGCCTGGGGAGGTGGAGTGATCGTAGCGAGAGACTGATGCACTGGCTCTGGGGGTGGTGATGAAGTGCAATGCGATTAGGTAGGGGGTGGTGATGGGGTGTGAAGCAATGGCTCAGGCGGAGGTGATGGGGTGCGATGTGATGGCTCTGGGGACTGGCGATGGAGTCCAATGCGATGACAGAGGAGTTGGTGAGAGAGACAGCTGCAATGACCGGTGAGGTGACAAGGGAGACCGCAGTGATGACTGATAAGGTAGCGATGGAGTCAGATGCGGTGGATCACGTCGTGGCGAGGAAGACAGAGACAGTGACCAAAGTGGTGAGGGAAATGGAGACTGGGGCGAGGAAAGCAGCGATGGAGTAGCGGAGTGCCTTAGTGGAGACACAGGTGACACAGGAGACAGGGATCGGCTGGAGGTTAGGTCCAGCACTACGGGCTGAGCACGTCCTCGGCAGGAGGAGACCCTGGGTGTTTGCTGGTTGATGGCAGGGGAGATGCTTTGCTGGTTGAAGGTTGGGGAGATGCTCTACTGGTTGAAGGCTGTGGAGATGCTCTACTGGTTGAAGGCTGTGGAGATGCTCTGCTGGTTGCAGGCTGTGGAGATGCTTTGCCAGTTGAAGGCTGTGGAGATGCTCTGCTGGCTGAAGGCTGTGGAGATGCTCTGCTGTTTGAAGGCTGTGGAGATGCTCAGCTGTTTGAAGGCTGGGGAGATGCTCTGCTGGTTGAAGGCTGTGGAGATGCTCTGCTCATCGAGGGCTGGGAAGATTCTTTATGGCTTGCTGGCATGGTGGGAGCCTGTTTGAAGAAGGCAGTGATTGTAGTCTGCCTAGCTACCCTCTTCTCTCCTCCAGCATCGTCTCGCATTCATCCCCTCCTCCAGCCGATCGGCTGCATCCCTGCTTCGTCGTGGGAGAGGGTTATGTGTGCGCATCAGCGCAATTATTTCGTCCAGCTTCGTTAGCATCTCCCTCAGGATTGTCATATTGAGAGCTTGCACTTCAGGGATGACCTCCACCTCCCGTGCCTCAGGGTGCTCCAGCTGAATCTGCATATTGAGGAACTTCTCATTGCTGAGCTCTTCCCCATGGCTTTCCAAGACCTCCTCCATGTCATCTTCTTCAACCTCCCCAAAGCCTGCCTCGTGTGACAATTCCACTATAGCCTGCCACACACGCTGCACCGACGGAGCTTGCACGCCCTTGGGGAAGCTGGTGAAGGTGTGCAAGCACTTCAGCCACTACTTCCGCCACATACAGTTCATGGTGGCCTGACTAACCTCACGTCACGCTGCAGTGATAGTCTCTAGGGTGTATCGTATATTGTAGCCCTTCCAGAACTGCTGCACTGTTGTCCTGTCATCACTATTACAGTCCCTCACCAACTGCTGCATAGTGCGGTGGAGGTAATATGCTTTGAACGGGCTCCTATGCTCCTCATGGGGCGATGTAGGAGTGGATGATGGATGGATGGATGATGGATATCAGAAGTCAGCCAGGCCTTCTTGTTTGACTTCCAAATCACCCCAAGGTTCTCTTTAACATACCCCACCAGAGCCCTGGGGTTCTCTGAGTGGTAGACAAGGAACGTCTTCAACTTGAGGTTGCCCTCGGCTTTGCCTTCCAGCAGCAGTCAGCTTTTTTTTTTTTTTTTTTTTTTTTTTTTTATATAACAGAATGGAGGAAGGAAAAACAAATGAATAAAAAAAAAATCCATTCTCCAGATTACTGGTGTCCTATGTTCATAAAATATCTGTAACAGTTAGATTTGAACAGCTGTGGGTTGAAATTTGGAGGGAAACAACTCTGGGGAAGCGAGTTCCAGAGAGACACAGTTCGGGGAATGAAAGAATTCTGACAGGCAGAAGTTCTGCATTATGGCTGAGTGACATTCCAGTCATGAGCGCTATCAGATGCCCGTATAGCACGAGGGAAGGCATGGAGAGGTGGGACCATGGACCCAACTTCGTATGAGCATTTGCCAAAAAAAATCTGTAAAATAATGCAAGGGAGGCAACATTCCTTCTTACTTGCAGGGGAGGTAGTTTATTTGTAATGGCAGGGTTGTTAATGATTCTAACAGCTTTGTTGAATTTTGTCTAGTTGTTTTAATGCAACCTCTCCACAACCATTCCACAAGGGTGAGCAATATTCAGGCTGAGAGCGCACATGACTCTTATAAATTATAGCTAACTGCTCATCAGCAAAGAAGTTACGGACTCCGTACAATAATCCAAGTTTCTTTGAGGCGGATTTAGCAAGTGATCTCACATGAGAGGTCCAGCTGAGGGCATTGTTAAGTGAGGTGCCAAGAATTTCAATACTTTTGGAGATGGGAATATTAGTAGCACCGAGGGTAATGTATGAATCTGGCAATATCTGTCTATTAGTAAACTGTATATATATATTTAGTTTTACTAGCATTAAAAGAGACAAGGTTGTTTTGTCCCCATTCACGGATCGTAGATAGATCTTGATTTATGGAGATGGCTGTACTGAGTTGAGAGGTAGAGATATTAGACTTTGTAAATGGGTGTGAATGAACTATGTAGTGTTGAGTCATCTGCATATGAATGAATGGGATTGTGGGTGACAGATAACAGATCATTAATATGAACCAGAAATAGGGTTGGCGTCAGAACTGATCCCTGCGGCACACCAGCATTAATTGAGTGGAAATTGGAATATACATCATCTACTTCTGCTCTTATTTTCCTGTCACTGAGATATGAAGAAATCAAAAGAACAAAAGATGTTAGTCCATAGCAAGGGAGTTTGGACACCAGGGAACAGTGCCATATTCTGTCGAAAGCTTTAGAAATATCAAGAGCTACTGCATGAGTTTCTCTATGTAGATCAATTGATTGATGGATGGTATGAGTTAGGAGATTGAGTATGTCAGTGGTGGATCTTTCCTGGTGAAAACCTTATTGTCTATCACTAATTAAGTTGTTGGATTCAAGATGTTTAACAGTGTGCATATTAAGTAATGTTTCAAATACCTTACCAGGAGATGTGACACCTATTGGTCTGTAATTGGGGGGGGTCAGACGAACTTCCTTTCTTTGGAATTGGGTGGATATTGGCTTCTTTCCATGAATTTGGGAATAAAGAAGTACGTATGCATAGTCTGAATAATTTAGCTAGAACAGAGGCAAGTTCAGGGGAACACTTTTTCAAAACAATTGGTGGAATTCCATCTGGGCCTGGAGCTTTGTTGGTAGGTAAATTGTCTAGGATGGATTTTATGTATCTTGTCTGTATTTTAAGTGGGGCAATTTCGGGAGAATCAAGTTCCAGTACTGGGATGTTCTGGCTGGTATCGTCTATGGTAGAGTTTCTGGCAAAGGTACTGGCAAAGATATCTACTTTCCCACTTGGGTCATTTGTAATGTTGCCATCTGAAGATTTTAGTGGGGGAATGGAAGATGACTTGTTAAAGTTATTATTGAAAGAATTAAGAGTTGACCAGAATATTCTATTGTCATTAGGGTTGTTAAGTAGTTTTGATGCTTGCTTTTGAAGAAAGTTTGATTTAAATAGATTTAATACAGCTTTTGCATGATTTCTAGCAATTTTAAATTGGGCGAGTGATTCAGATGTTTTTTACTTTAAGTAAGAGTTATATGCTAATGACTTTTGGGCTGTTGCTCTGGCACAGTTGCCATCAAACCATTTTGGAGAGTTTGATCTTTTAGTGAACTGTTGACTTGGTATGAATAAATCCATACCAGCTAGTATTAAGTCACAAATGTTGGACTGGGTAGAATTGGGATCACTAGAGAAGAAAGACTGCCATGGAATGTCAGGAAGATAATTTCTAAATCCATCCCAGTTTGCCCTATCAAAGTGCCATCGGGTCACCCTGACAGGTTCAGAACGGGGAAGTGTGGGAGGGTTAACTAATGAGGCTTTGATGAGATTGTGGTCAGAGGATCCAAGTGGTGACAGTACCTCTATCCTGTACTGATCTGGATTATTTGTCAAGAATAGATCCAAGAGATGGGCATTATGGTCAGGATTATCAGATATTCTGGTTGGTTGCTTTACCAACTGGGTGAGATTAAACGATTCTGCAAACAGCTTGCATTCTTTACCAGCGTCGTCAGTCCTTTGAGGCCTTGAACCCTGGCGTAGACTTTTCCTCTGTTGCAGGATATGTCTTGGAGGACATTCTGTTTCAAAAGAACCCAGTCTCATCAAAATTCAAGACCTGCATCTCACTGTAGCCACCCTCTGCGATGATGCATTTCAGTTCATCAGGAAACATTGCCGCAGCCACCACAACTGCACTCGCTGCATCACCGTACATCTTCATGTGGTGGAGATAACTCACCTCTTGAACCGATCAAACCATCCATGGCTCGTCTTGAAGGTCTCACTAGCATCAAGATCCCACCTCACCTTGATTTCATCCCATAGCAAGAGAGCCTTAGAGCAAAAACTTGCCTGGCTCATTGGTGCCTTCTGCAGGTTCTGATCCTCCACCCATGTGCGCAGCATCTGCTCCAACTCCTCCATCGCAGGCTCTCTCTGGCGGGTGATATGGGAGGCTGATAAGGTTGCAACCTACCCAGCATCAGCTTTAATGGCCACCTTCTTGATGATGGGGGTGACAGTCAACTGGGCCAGGTGGAGAGCCAAGGTGATAGCACATACACCTTCGCCTTTGTTGTGGCACTTAATAATATCTAGCATTACTTCTAGAGAGAGAGTTTTACTCACATGCTTTGTGGGAACATCACTAGCACCAACACTAGCAGGCCGCTAACCACCCTGACTATGAGCTGCTTCACAGCATTTTTAACCTGTGCGAGTGTCACGTTTCCTGACACTGCATTCCTTCTCTGCACACCCCCAAAACCAGCCATGTTTACAGCAGCTCTGCTGTCTTTATTCCCATGCATCAGACTTTCAAAATACAGTCACTACTCGTTTTATATTGATTCGGTATATAGTAATTTGCTACAATGATAACAGAAAAGTTCCACCCCAAAATCCGATTTGCGATGAATTTCCCGCTATAACGATATTGTCCTCGGAAGATTTCGTATGAAGCACTAGGCACATGCAAGGCGACAGTTGCTTGTCTCAGGCAAGTGCAGAGCATTGTTTTGGTTCAGTTGCAGTCCCACCACCCCTTCAAAGCCCTGTATTTTCCACCCATTCACGTGTGCACCCCTGCTATCGTCACCTCTCAGCCAAGCATCGTGCTACAGTAGGCCTATACATTGTGTTGCACCAGGCCAACATTACGCAAGTGTGATTGTTGTGTTGTTGCAACGAAGTACTGTATGTGAGTGACGCCGCCTGTATTGGTGTGATAGTGTTTGTTTGGTCTTGGAGACGATTTGGACCGACACAGGAAGTGATTAAGGTGGGTTTTCATTTTTGTTTCAGTCTTGGATAGGAGAGTTTGGGAAGCTGAGTTGACGTAACCTCCCATTTATAATGTGTTTCAGTCTCCCGATTTACGATAAAATCGTTATATGTTAAGATACGACCTGATGTAACCCCATCGTATAAGGAGTAGCGACTATTCTTTCCATCTGGTCCTTATTAACTTGTCCTCTACTTTGGTCCTGTATTCATCTGCCATTTTTTTGATCCTCAGCTTCTTGATTTTCAGTCTTTCTTCCTGACTGCACCTCTCTCTCCTGGTCCACCTCACTCTCTCAGCTTCATCTTGCATACCACAATTATATGATCTGACAGGCCTCCACATCGTCCTTTCGTGACCCTCATATCAGCAGTCATTCCCAGCATTAACCTCTCTACGAGCACATAATCAATCAGGCTCCTTTCAACACGATATTCGTTCTGTCTATACCATGTATATTTATGTGCTTTGTGTTTGAAATACGAGTTACAAATGCACAACCTCCTCTCTTGATGTATCCTTCAGTCGGTTCCCATGATCATTTTCTCCTGGCACTCCATTACAACCCATCATGTCATCTTCAGAACCAGTGCCTACTCTTGTATTTATATGGTTGGTAAAGCAACCAACCAGAATACCAGATAATCCTGACTGTAAAGCCCATCTCTCGGATCTGTTCCTGACAAATAATCCAGATCAGTACAGGATAGAAGTAGTTACCACTTGGATTCTCTGACCACAATCTCATCAAAGCCTCATTAGTTAGCCTTCTCAAATCCCCCCGTTCTGAACCTGTCAGGGTGCCCTAATGGCACTTTGTTAGGGCAAGCTGTGATGGATTTAGAAATTATCTTGCTGACATTCCATGACAGTCTTTCTTCTCTAGTGATGTCAGTTCTGCCCAGTCCCATATTAATGACTTAATACTTGCTGGTATCGATTTATTCATACCAGATCAACAGTTCACTAAAAGATCAAACTCTCCAAAATGGTTTGAGAGCTACTGTGCCAGAGCAATGGCCCAAAAGTCATTAGCATGTAACTCATACTTAAAATCAAAAACGTCTGAATCACTCTCAATTTAAAATTGCTAGAAATCATGCAAAAGCTGTAATAAATCTAGCTAAATCGAAATTTCTTCAGAATCGGGCATCAGAATTACTTAACCCATCACGTCCCGAGGTTTTCCGCACCTCCGACATCCCCCAATCCCGAGGTATTTTCGAAATTTTTTTTTTTTTGGCTAAAACCTCCACTTTTGGTGAGAAACATTGAAAATTCATAGAGAAATTGCTCACCTGAGGTTTAAAATACTCAATCCAGGTAGGAGTTCCTCCTTACCTGACTGGGTTTTCTAACATGCTGGCACCAAAGAAAACGAGTTCTATGGGAGGGTAACTATTTTATCCACTCATAAACGGTATTTATTTATTTACTTGGTACGAATTTATATGTAGTATGAGAGTATATTGGTTTTCAAGCAGTAATAAAGGCATTATAAGCATTGTTTCACTCACTAGCTAATCACCATACCTGACCTTTTTTTGCCACATTACCTGATCATTATTTCTGACTGTTTCTTCTTCTAATGCCATGTAAACATTGTCCTCCACATTGTCATCGATTGGGGAATCACTCTGGACCTGAATATCTTTACTGGCCGGGTCACTGGTAACAGGTGAATTGCTGAGACAATGGCGTGAGAGGGGGAGGGGGGAGGTTATGCAGTGTAAGGCATTGTCCCTGCTTGGCATCTTGTAGAGGAATAGAGGAAGGTGTCCCATGTATACGTGCCAAAAATCACGCGCGAAAATTGAAAATTGTGCAAATTAGGGACCTTGCAATTGCACGATGTACCGGTATGTCGCCGGGACTGGCAAATGCAAATCGTTGCAACGTACCCATACGTCGACGGGACGGGGTGGGTTAACAACTGTAATGACAATTGAATATTCAGGCCAGCTCTCAATTCTTTCAATAATAACTTCAACAAGTCATCATCCATTCCACCATTAAAATCTTCAGATGGCAACGTTACATATAACCTGTGTGGGAAAGCGAATATCTTTGCCAGTATGTTTGCCAGAAATTCTACCATAGAGGAAGTCAGCCAGAACATCCCAGTATTAGAACTTGACTCTCTGGAAATTGTTCCACTGAAAGTACAGACAAGATACATAAAATCCATCCTAGACAATTTACCAGCCAACAAAGCTACAGGCCCTGATGGAATTCCTCCAATTGTTTTGAAAAAGTTTGTGGTAGGTGCAGGCACACACCATCCACTCACTTGATGTAGTGCTGCTGTCGGGTGTCTGCCCTTTCCTCTCCTCCATCCTTCTTTCCTTCCATCCTCTTCTGTCTTCCTTTCCTTCATTCTTTCCTTGTCCTGCCTATGGGTAACTTTACACTCCTTCTTCTGTCTTTCTTTCCTTCATTCTTTCCTCTTCCTTCAGCCTGTGGGTGACTTTACATTGAGTGGCAAGCCAAATAGTTTCCTGTACACCAGGAAACCATTAACTACAGTACTCGTCAAAATTACTCAGCGTTGTCCGCCAGGCGCGCAATACTTATGGCCCAAAAAGAATCACCCATTTTGGGGGGTAAAAATTGAGCCACAAGTTTGCGCCGCGAGCATGACGTCACGGTAGCCTGAGGCCTTCTGACGCACTGGTTGGTTCCCGCCTCAGTCGCCCACGGGCTGCCTGAGAGAGAGGAACTCCGCCGCATGTCCCTCTCAAATTTCGCCATTTTTCACCGAGTGTCCCGCAGTGTTTTGGGGTTTACCACTTTGTTATGGCACCTACCCATGAACTATCGAGTAAAATCATATCCCAGATCATTGCTCTAAAGGAGGCAGGTCACCAGACAAATAAAATTAGTGAATTGGTTGGTGTGGCACGATCGACAGTGTGTCGTTGGTGTGCGCTGTTTCGGTTGCAAAACAGTGATGAAGTTCCCACAAAGAAACTGAGGTCTGGTAGGCCTAGGAAAACTTCCCCAAGGTCTGTTAATGTTTTAAAACGTGCAGTGGAGTTTAATCCTCGTGTGAGTGCAAGGAAAATTAAGGAGAGCAACCCGGAAGTGTTTGGTGAGGAGTCAGTGAGAACAGTGTCTCGTAGGGTGCATGAGCTTGGTTACACAAGTCATAGGCCTGTGAAAAAGCCTCTTCTCACCAAGAGCCAGAGAATTTGTAGGCTTGTCTTTGCTAATAAATATCTAAACTGGGGTGAGGAGCAATGGTTGTCAGTGTTGTGGTCTGATGAGGCAACGTTTAGTGTTACCTGTAACAGAGGAGCACGTGTGTATCGATGCAAAGGTAGTGACCCACTTGACCCACGTATGTGGAAAGCACAGTAAAACATCCTGATTCACTCATGGTATGGGGTTGTTTCTCAGGGTAGGGTTTGGGGAAGCTTGTTGTACTTCCCAAGAACCTCAGAGTGAATCAGGATGTTTAGCTGGAGCTTCTGTGTGATCATTTACCAGACTCCTTCGAGCTAACAAGTGCACGAGTGTTTCAGCAGGACGGTGCACCTGCTCACAAGGCCAAATCGGTCACAAATTGGCTTCATGACTGCTAGGTATCATTCATGAAAGACTAGCCAGGAAATAGCCCAGACCTCAACCCGATTGAAAACCTCTGGTACCTCGTAAAGAAGAGTCTCCAAGGGAAGGGTGTGAGCTCTCTGCCTAAGCTGGAAGCCGCCATTCGTGACTCCTGGGACAAAATACCCCTCCAGCACCTCAGGAGCCTCGCCTTTTCACTTCCAAGACGTCTCAGGTCTGTGAAGAAACGTAAAGGCTACCCTACGATGCACTAATGGTAAATGCATAAATTATATGTTTTTTCAATGTTGAAAGGTTTGTTTCTTAGGAGGGACGCAGGGCGCTCCATACTTCTGACGAGCACTGTATGCTGGGTGGTAACCATATAACCAAATTTTGGCGCCTGGTGGTTTAGTGGGTAATTATTGCGCTCCAGTCGGATTGAGGCGGTGAAGGTTTATATCCAAGGGATGGTTGGGGTTGATTGCTGATGTACATGTCACTCAGGGATGAGTGAGACTAGTCACTCTCATCTTAAAATGTCTGGATCAACTGCCTAGCCCCAGGCTCCTACACTCCTCATGGGGCAATGTAGGATTGGATAATGGATGGATGGATGTTTTGAAAAAGTGTTCCCTGGAACTTGCCTCTGTTCTAGCTGAATTTTTCAGACTATGCATACGTACTTCTTCATTCCCTAATTTATGGAAAGAAGCTAATATCCACCCTGTTCCAAAGAAAGGAAGTTCCTCTGACCCCTCCAATTACAGACCAGTAGCTGTCACATCTTCTCTTGGTAAAGTATTTGAAATTTTAATTTATAAGCGCATAGTTAACCCCTTAACCGCGGGGCATCACTTTCGTGGCGCATGGGAGCAAGGGATCATATCGCGGGGCATCACTTTTGTGATCCTGTGTTATTTTGAATTTGCCCGGGCATTCAAGTGGTGGCTTGTATCATCTATCAGTATTGCCAATGTCCAACACTAGTCAGCACTCCTAATCTCATTTGTATTCCCACCCATTGTTGACAATTTAGCCATTTCTCCCCGTTCTTGACTCCCCTCCTTACCTCTCCTCCATTACCTTCTCCTCTCGCCTGCCCGGCCATGCTACGCTAAGTAAATCTTCCTGGAATTTTCCATTGATTTCATCCATTGAAATAAGCCCTATGCTCTATTCTTATACCAAATAATATATACAAAAAAGAAATAAGGTAAGTGAGAGTGCTATACACCTGGAATTGGCTAAATATCACCTGACAACACCTCACGTGCACTCATTCGCTAATTTTCGCTGTTTATTTCCCTTTGAAATATGCCGTATAATCTATTCTCGTAATAAAAACATATATAAGAAAGGAAGGGAGAAGCCTAAGTGATATTTACATTCACCTGGAACTACCTAATTTATTATGTATTGTCTAGATTTCCTGCCAGTCACATAGCATATATATTAGCAGCTGTCACCAGGCTGACATTGGCAGCATTGCACTCCCCCAAGGCAGGCCACCACACTGTATTCTACGCTAAGTAAATCTTCCCTGGAATTTTCCACTGATTTCATCCATTGAAATAAGCCCTATGCCCTATTCTTATACCAAATAATATACAGTAATCCTGCATTTTTTGCGGATTTTTTGTCTACGATTTTGCCCTCTCGCGGATTTTCTTAGCATTAATAAGTTCAACTAAAATATCCTTGAATATACAGAAAACAAAAAATTTGAAATTCCCGCAGCTTCCAATTGTAGCGCGGTAAACTCACGCCACCCTCTGTCCCTTTCCTGCGGCCCCTCTGCAAGTGTTACCATATCTAGCATTTTATTCTTTTAGCATAATTTTGATCAAATTTTCGAGTCTGGAATATTTTTTAGCATATTAGAAGTTTTAGCATCATTCTAGCATAATTTAGAATGGAATGGAATATTTTTGGAATAATTTTATAAAAGCTACAAATCAGAGAGAGAGAGAGAGAGAGAGAGATGAATAAGGTAAGAAGATGTTTGAATAGTTGGTTACTTTCAGTTTGGGCTTGGTTGGGTTGGATTAGGTTAGGTTAGGTTAGGTTAGGTTGGATTAGGTTAGGTTAGGTTTTAGGTTAGGTTCGGTTTGGTTCGGTTAGGTTAGGTTAGGTTAGGATAAGTTTGAGCTTTGTACTTTACCCATGAAACCTAGGTTTTTCCGATGGATTTTAGTATGATTCATTCGATTTTCAGCTTCATTTCAGTCGGAAATGACCATTTTCTGTGTTTCCTTCCCTACCTATAACCCCCGATTCCCCAAAGATTCCCCATTATTGCAGGGGGATGGGGGGGGTCATATCTCAAAATCTGGTTATTTCCGACGGAAATGATGCTCAAAATCGAATGAATCACATCAAAATCCATCAGAAAAATATAAGTTTCGTGGGTAAAAGCAGTATGGGCAGAAAACCGATATTTATCCTCTTACTGTATGTAGGTTCATTTTAATATTTTCATAGTAAACAATACATAATTAATATGTAGCACGAATATGTATAGAAGTTTATCATTTAGCTTCAAGTTAGCATAATTCATTTTTTACTTGGAACAAATTTGCTCAATATAGCATAATTTTTTCATTGCCCTAGCATAATTTCATTGTTTGGATATGGCAACACTGCTCTCTGCCCCACATTCCTTAGTCCACGCCTGACTGCCTTACGTGTCTGGTGTACTTGTAACCACACTATGATACGAGCCTCTTGCCTCCCACTTGCTTTCCACGTGGCCCCAGGACGTAAGCCAGCCTCACCAAAGGCTAATAATACAATTAGTAAGACATGTGGAGAGAATGGAGAATGAAAGACTGACTAAGGGGGTGTATGTAGGTGAGGTGGAGGGAGGGAGAGGGAGGGGTAGACCGAGGATGAGGTGGAGGGATGGAGTTGAGAGGTATATGAGGGAGGGGGGGGTGAGTTGGGGGGAGGGTAGTCAAATGGTGGGTGACAGAGTGACTTGGAGGCGTTTTGTCTGTGGCCACCCTTTGCGGGATTAGGGCGTCGGGCTATAGATAGATAGATAGTAAGAACTCCAAAGTGACAAAACGATCAAGAAAAGTTATGACCTTAGCAGAGAAAATTGTGTTACTGGACAAGCTAAGAAACGACCGTGCGAGTGTTTGCTATCACCAGTTAATGCATCTTTTTATTTTGTACTGTTTTGTGAATAAATGTGTAGATAATTGTGTATTACAGTACGGTGTTTACGTTTTTCCTTCATAATGGAGTATGTGCTTTCAATCTTGTAAGAAGGTATTTCGGGATGAGTATGGAGATTTCGGGACAATTCGCAGTCACAACAAACACAAGACAATTCGCCTTCATTAATGAAGATAGCTATGGGTGACGCTAGAATATAATTCAAAGGCGACTACAGCGAGGAAGAAACAAGTTAATTATTGACTAAAGGTGCAACTAATAAATAATATCTAGAACCTACGCTACTGAACATAGACTTTGCTGGATCCCCCTGAAATATAGTTATTAAAGTATTGATTAATTAATAATAAGTATATTTATAAAAGTATTGATTAGTATACAGGTATTTATAGAATGGCGGGGAATCGTCCAGGGTGCGAATTGTTCTGAAGGGGAATCGTCCATGTTTTGACGGGGAATTGTCTGACGGCGAATTGTCTCGCAATCAGTATGGACATGGACTGTGTGATGAGCAGCATGGTGGACACAAGTGCAAGATTCAATTGTTAATAGAGTATTCGCGAAATTGACTTTTCGCGGGGGTTACAAGAACGTAACTACCGCGAAATATGCAGGATTACTCTGTACAAAAAAGAAATAAGGTAAGTGATAGTGCCATACATCTGGAATTGGCTAATTATCACCTGACAGCACCTCACGTGCACTCGTTCGCTAATTTTCGCTGTTTATTTCCCCTTGAAATATGCCGTATAATCTATTCTTGTAATAAAAATATACTGTATGTAAGAAAGGAAGGGAGAAGCCTAAGTGATACTTACATTCACCTGGAACTACCTAATTTTTTATGTATTGTCTAGATTTCCTGCCAATCATTTCATAGCATATATATTAGCAGCCGTCACCAGGCTAACATTGGCAGCATTGCACTCCCCCTAGGCAAGCCACCACACTGTATTCAGTTTACTTTCGTCTTTCAAGGCAAAAGCACGTCGGATTCACGCCTGTCAAATTCCGCCACTTTTTAGCCCCATGCAAAGGGCCCTGTGACCTCTACCCCCTACTAAACCTCGTGTGGAAAGAGGTAAAGGGATAAGTGAGTGGTGTGGAACGTAAACTGGCTAATTTGTCAATGATAATGATAGAGAGTGACTACGATCTTTCTGGTGAGTAAAACAGTGCAAGTGGAAATGTAAATAATGTGTAAATAATCTGTAAACAGCAAGTGAAAGTAATGAATGTAAATGTAAGTGAACAGTGGAAAATAGTTTTATAAGTTACTTCAAGTGACAGTGCTTAACACAGTGTAAATAAAATAGAAATGTAAATAATGTAAATAAAATAGAAAATGTAAATAGAAATGTAAATGAGTAGTAATATAAGAATACGAGTATATATACTAGGAGTAATGAAAGTGAAAGTTTCACTCTAGCATATATGAATACTATGAGTTATGAAAGTGAAGGGTGAAAGTGACAGATTCACTCTCAATTCTAGTATACAGGACGAGAAAGTGAATGCTACGTATTTTACTAAAAGAGAAATGAAATGCCTACATTGACAATAAACTACTATTACTGAAGGAAACTTATGGATAAAGACTGTAGATATATATAAGTGTTATATAGTAATCGAAATATAAACTGTGAGTGTTTTTATGAATAATAAATGACAACACCATCGGCGAACTAGCACAAGTGGGAAGGTCATACGCCCTCGTAATTTTCATTGCTTTCACAGTTTTTTTTTTTTTTTTTTTTTTTTTTTTTTTTTTTAAATATGGATTCCAAACTATTTGAGAATCATAGAATAATGTTTCTAGTGATAATATCAGGCTGTGGTAATCATATTACGGGTTGTCGGGAAGTGTAAAGTGGAGACTTCGTTACCCAACTTCAGATGTCTCCACAAGTCCTACGGTACTTGACGAAGGCTCAACAAACATCCCAGGAGAAAGCTGAAGGTATGTGCTATATGCATATATAATTTTAATATTCTAGGACTATACCGGTTGCGTTGGCCAGTTTCTCTTGTTCCCTGCCCTCTTGGACACGCCCACTCACTCGTTGGTCCGAGTTACACCGAGTAGGAGTTCTGAGCCAGTCTTTGTCATGCCAGTGTTGGGTTTACATGTCAGGTGCTCTCACTAATCGAAGCAACAAAACTTTTACTTAATCCCTTAACTGTAATGATACCTTTTCCATTTAACTAGGAAATGTTTTGTAGTAAAGGATGTTGGAAAAAAGTACCAAGGAACATCATCGGCCTGAAAAGTTTGTAATGTAACGAAAGTTAACTCTTTGAAAATAAAAAGGTACACATTCTACAAAGAACTTAGTGTTTTGACATTTTTCCTTAAATATGGTGTCCACACACACACACACACACACACACACACACACACACACACACACACACACACACACACACACACACACACAGAAAACCCTTTTCCCTCTATAAGATTTCACTGACTTCACGTGTATAGAATGAGATTTCTCATATCAAAGCGAAGCCAGTGACATTTCGTTTTCCTACTTCTATATTCAAACCTCTGATATTAAGGAAATAAATAGAGAAAATTACAATATGGTCATGATACTGTGGTAACTTACCAGTGATGACAAATAGGTGACTTAATATGTTTAACAGTAATAGCGGCACAGCTGCGATGTGTTATTGCCAAGCTCCCAACTTTCTTGGCGGCAAAACTCAGCTGCAGTCGCGGGAGGTGGCAGGTTGGTTCTTTTCAAACTGATTTTGATTCAGTTAGCAAATTTTAGTGCTACCTTTGTCATTCAGAAATGATTTCAAAGTAAAAGTAAATACAGTAATACGATAATATTTCGTGATAAGGCTCATTATTCTATCAGTAAGAAGAATAATTATCTCAGCCAATCAGCAACAAGTAGAGCTGGAAGTGGGCAGGGCATCAGAAGGGGACGTGGCAGAAGAGAATCAGGGTAACGCGACCGGTATAATAACTGATTTTTGGCAAATATTTTTAGAGAGTGTCGGAGCGCGAATATGCCCGCGGAACATGCAAGTCAAAGCAAAACAAGCCCGCAGTTTAGGGGTTAAAGATCTTGAATCCAACAACTTAATTAATGATAGACAATATGGTTTTTTACCACGAAAGATCTACCAATGACATACTCAATCTCTTGACTCATACCATCCATCAATCAGCTGACCAACATGGAGAAACACGTGCAGTAACCCTAAATATTTCTAAAACTTTTGATAGTGTGGCGATGTTCCCTGCTGTCCAAACTCCCTTGCTATGGAGTAATGTCTTTTATTCCTGTGCTTTCCTCATATCTCAGCGACAGAAAAAAAAAATAGGTAATGTATATTCCAATTTCCATTCAGTTAATGCTGGTGTGCCACAGGGATCAGTTTTGCACCAGTACTGTTCCTGGTTCATATTAATGATCTCTGATCTGTCACCCACAATCCCATCGATTCATATGCAGATGACTCAACACTTCACAGTTCATTCCCACTCAAACACCCATTTATAGAGTCTAATTCCTCTAACTCTCAACTCAGTACAGTAGTCTCCATAAATCAAGACTTAGTCTTTGATCAGTGAGTGGGGACAAAACAACCTTGTCTCATTTAATGCTAGTAAAACCAAATATATACAATTTACTAATAGACAGGTATTGCCAGATGCAGATATTACCTTCAGTGCTACTAATATTCCCATCTCCAAAAGCACAGTAGGTTCGCACAGTGCGCGTCATCACAGTGCGCGATTCGCATTGTGCGCGAGTGACCAAAAATCACAACCAAAAACTCTTGAATGTGCGAGTTTACCGCACAGAACGCGAGGCAGAGGCAAGGAGTGGCTCAAAAATGCCATTTCCTATTAGTGCGCGACCACCCCTCACACAGCGCGTCATGTGTCGTCATGTTGATGCGCAGAAATTCCCGGGCATTCTACTGCACAGCTTGGGGTACAAGGGAGTGGGCGTGCCATAACAGTCCTGGCTCATGCACTGTGCGGATCCGCTCTCTACAGCTAACCTGTTGTGTACAACGTGTGGTGTTTTTTGTAGTGCTCCATCCTTGACTGTACTTCGCCGCACCATGGCTCCAACCCCAAGAGTTAAGAAACTTCTGACGCACGCCACCAAGTTAAAGGTCATTAAGATGAAGGAGGAAGGTCAAGGAAACACTGCCATCGGGAGAGCCCTGGGACTGGCTGAATCCACAGTGAGAACTGTGTGGAAGAACCGTGAAGCCATAAAGGCTGTAGTGAAGATGTACGGTGCATCTGACCTAGACGGCTGTTCGTGGGTAGGATATCGTGCTATGATACTAATGGAGCGCAATCTTGCCACCTTCATAATGAGGAAGGAAAAGGAATGTGTTCCACTGAATGGAAGATTTATTCGGAACCAAGCCCAGCTCTTTTACAAGGCAGCATCTCGCAGGTTAAAAGTGGAAAAACCTTGCAGGGCATCGGTTGGATGGCTGGATCGTTTTCTCAAGTGCAAGGAACTCCGTTACGTGAAAGCATCTGGTGATCGTGCCTCTGCCAACGAGCTGGCCGCGAGAGACTATCCTGCAATATTTAGAGCAATTATTGAAGAGGGACAGTACAACAAGAACCAGATCTACAACATCGATGAAATGTCGTTATATTACAAGGCCATGCCCAAATCAACTTACATCGCTAAAAGACAGAAACAAGTCCCTGGTCGCAAGCTCCAGAAGTGTAAGATGATGGTAATGTTCTCTGTAAACCTGTCTGGCAGCCACAAGATGAGGCCAGTTGTTGTACACACAGCTTCACACCCAAGGTGCTACAAAAACATCACGAACATGGATGCAAGTGGCTTGTATTGGTACAAGTCCGCAAATGGTTGGATGACCGGGAACATTATGGCAGACTGGTTAACGAGGCGGTGTGTCCCTGATGCCAGGGCCAAGTGTCGGGAACTGGGCATTCCATTTAAGATGCTCCTTGTGCTTGATAATGCACCAAGTCACCCTCCATACCTTGAAGATCTGCATAAGGATTGTCGTGTTGTGTTTCTGCCACCCCACACGACATCACTAGTGCAGCCACTGGATCAAGAACTAATCGCCACTGTGAAGCACTTCTACCATAAGCAAGTGTACGACTACCTACGCAGGAAGACCGACACACAAGAGGAGCTTCATGCCCTACAAGAAGATCACGACGAAGACCTTGATGAGGCATCTGCTCCCGTTCCATCTCCACCAGCACCTGTATCCTGACCTGCCACAGATGCCATGACTGTTGAGGCATTTTGGGATAATTTTACGGTGAAGGACGCAGTTGAATTTCTCCTACAAGCTTGGCGCCAGATTACACCTGCAACGGTGAACCATGCGTGGCGAATGCTCGTGCCTCACTTATGCACGACCCAGGAGACGGCCATTCAACCAATGGCCAAGGCTGAGGCAGCAACACTGACAGCAGCACAAGCTGTGCCAGGTTTCAAGGACGTTACATTGGCAGACATACAAGAAGTGCACACTGCTACTGAGGAACAGCCTCCCGAGGAAGTGTTGCAATGGATAGACGAGGCTGACGCAGAGTCCGACGCCAGGCAGAGTCAAGTTGAGCAGCCTAGCGTGATGGAAGGCAGGACTGAGCTGTGTATGTCAAACATTAGCAAGATCCTTGCTGCCGTGGATAAGCCCAAGGAAGAGGTGAAGGAACAGGGAGTGATAAACCTAAGAACGGAGGAACTTCTGGTTGGTATCAACAAACTCTTCCGTTTCTACGCAGACAGGCACAGGGAAGAAATAAACAGGAGAAGACAGACGCTCATAACAAGCTACACACAACGGGCTCAAGTTGGTGAAATTGCAGAACCAGCGATATTGTCTGCTCCTGTTCCTGTTGAGGATGAAGAGGATGCAATGTCAGAAGTGTCAGCATTGGACTTTGAAGGGATTATGGCCGAAGTGAGTGACTTTGATGCTCCTGGGGAAGGTGCTCAAGAGGAGTCTGTTGAGGGAAGTGTTGGTGTGGTGGGAGGTGTGGTGGGGAGTGCAGTGCTGTAAGTGTTGCCGCGCCTCGGAAACCTTGTTATTTAAGGTTATCAGGCCTGTTGTCTACTGTTGTTAAGGTGACTACCCATATTTTTGTTATTGTAGCTATAGCTTTAGTACAATGTCTGAAAAATATGATCTTTATTATGTCTCTAAGGGCCAAAAAATGTCCAGGTATGAGAGGGTACCGCCCATATGTAATTATTCCCATAAGATTATGTATTCCCAGTACGCGAATTCCCAGTGCGCGAGGTCGTGGACCGCCCAATCTCTCGCGCACTGTGCGAGCCTACTGTACTGAAATTCTCTGTGTCTCACTTAATAGTGCCCTCAGCTGGACCTCTCATGTCAGATTACTTGCCAAAACCACCTCAAAGAAACTTGGGATTATTGTACAGAGTCCATAACTTCATTGACAAGCAGTTTATAAGAGCCATGTGCGCTCTCAGTTTGCATATTGCTCACCCGTGTGGAATGAATGTGGAGAGGTTGCATTAAGACAACTAGACAAAATTCAGAACAAAGCTGTTGGAATTTTTAGTAACCCTGCAGGTATAAGTAAACCACCTCCCCTACAAGTAAGAAAGAATGTTGCCTCCCTTGCATTATTTTACAGATATTTTTATGGCAAATGCTCAGACGAAGTTGTGTCCATTGTGCCACCTCTGTATGCCTTCCCTCGTGCTACACGGGCATCCGGTAGCGCTCATGACTGGAATGTCACACAGTCATATTGCAGAACTCTGCCTGTCAGAATTCTTTTATTCCTTGAACTGCATCTCTCTGGAACTTGCTTCCCTGGAGTTGTTTCCCCCCAAACTTCAGCCTACAGCTGTTCAAGTCCAACTGTTACTGACATTTTATGAATGGAGGATGCCAGTAATCTGGTGTTTGGATTATTATTATTATTTTTTTTTTTATTCATTTGTTTTTCCTTCCTCTTCTGTTATTAAAAAAAAAAAAAGCCCATTACAATTACTTTATGGCTCCTGGGCATTTCTCCCACTGCTTTATCCAGTTCATCCCAAAACCTGTCTTTTTCTCTCTCACTCCTGTCATCACATGGTGCATATGCGACAATCACAGCCACTTTCACCTTCTCAAGCTTGAACTTGACATACATACATACATCTCAAGCTGACACATTGGAAACTCTCATTCCACTCTGCCACACTTCATTCATCAACAAAACATCTTCCTCACCCATTCATGCCATACCTCACACACTTTACACCCTGCCACTCCTCCACTTCACACCCTTTCATCTTTGTTTCGCACAGTGCCATCACGGCACATCTCGCACTCTTGAATGCATTCACCACTTCCACCCTCTTGCTCTCCCCATTCACACCTCTCACATTCCACATGGCCATGTGAATCTGCTTATATATACAGTATATATACAGTATATAATGCAGACCAGGTATATGCCAGATGCAGTGAATACCAGTAATGTATCAGATTATAAGTAGAATACTTTGGTATGAGACATTGTTGAGGGTAGGTATAGTAATGTAAGTGTGACATGGTGGGTATGATGTAATGGTACTGACTTGTTTGAAGATGAAGAAATTTTTACCAGCAGCACAAGGAATAGGCTACTTGGCTGCCAAGCGTAGGGCTAGAAGAGAGGTATACAGGGCGAAGTCTTGAGTCACAGAGACTTTTACTGGATACCCTAATTCATGTGGAAGGGAAGAATATGATACTTAAGGTGAAAAATCTGGTGAAGAGGGATAATTGGGATATTATAGGTGAGCGGTGTGTGTAAAATGATGAAGGAAGGATAGTGGTGAACAGTGGGGATATTAAAGACATATGAAGAATGAGGAGTTTGACTGGAACAGGGAAGCTTTGGAGCCAGCAGATCCAGTGTTTGGCCCTTGGCCTTATGACACTGCTACTGTGAGTGAGGCAATAGGGAGGATGCAGATGGGGAAGGCATCAGGTGTGTCTGGGTTGACTGTTGAAATGTTGCAGGCCTCAGGAAATATTGGAGTGAGGTTAGTCACTGACCTGATTAACATGATTATATATGAGTTTGTTGTCTGAGATGATTGGCTGAAGAGTGTAATTGTAAATATGTACAAAGGGAAGGGTGATGCCTTGGAAAGAAGAAATTAGAGAGATATAAAGCTTTTAGATCAGATAATTGAAGATAATGGAGAGTTCTAGAAGGTATGATTAGAGGAAGAGTGAATATTGATGAGATGCAATTTGGGTTTATGCCAGGCAGGGGAACCACTGATGCCATATTCATTACTCGACAGCTTCAGGAAAAATATATCCAGTAGGTAAGAAAAGGGAACTGTGTTTTGTTTTTGTTGATATGGAGAAGCCCTTTGGCTGATTACTTAGAGAGGTGGCAAGGTGAGCAATTAGAAAGCTTGGGATGGAGGAGTGACTGGTTAGGATGGTCATGACCATGTATGTGGGTGCTCGAGACCAGGTAAGAGTGAATGGAGATTTGAGCGATGAGTTTTACGTAAATGTTGGTGTGCATCATGGGTCAGTTTTGAGTCCCTTGTTGTTCATCATGGTACTTGAAGCCCTCTTGTGTGACCTCAGAAACGGATTCCCGTGGGAGGTGTATGCTGGCAATTTGGTGTTGATTACAGAGAATGAAAGGGAGGCAGAGGAAAGATTTAGGAAGTGGAGAGGTGGTATGGGGCACAAGGGCTGAAGAGTAAATGCAGATAAAACAAAAGTGATATCTAGGGTTGGTGGCGGTACTGTCAAAGAAGAGGGAGAGTGGCCATGTGCAATTTTCCACAAAGGTGTGGAAAGTAATTCCATCTTGTGCAGTGTTTGTAATAAGTGGGTACATAAGCGATGTAGTGGTATTAGAGGTAGACTGTGAGATAATGCTGATTTTATGTGTGTGGTGTGCATGGAGAGCAGGTGGAGATGTCAGGCATGAAAGGATGGAAGTTGCTTTTGAGTCTTTTGAGTGTGTGAAGAGTTTTGTTATTTGGGAGACTTGTTATGTGCTGGAGGTGGGTCTGGTGCTAGCTCTGTGGCTAGGGTGAGAAGTGGTTGGAAAAAGTTCAGGGAGCTTTTGTCACTTCTGGCATTGAGAGGGCTCTCCCTATGTGCTAAGGGATCTTTGTGTGCAGCATGTGTTAGGAGTATAATGCTGTATGGTAGTGAGACCTGGGCAGTAAAGGAAGAGGATATTCGCAGGCTCAAACGTACAGAAATGACAGTGATTAGGTGGATGTGCAGTGCATTCCTGAATGCAAGGCCTCGGGGGTGCTAGGTTTACGATGGAAGAGTTGAGAGGTAGGATGAGACTGGAGTGTATTGGTGTTGTGATGAGGAGAGGTAGAGTGAGGTGGTTTGGGCATGTGGAGAGGATGGGGGATGATAATTGGGTGTAGAAAGTGAGAAGCATTAAGTTAGAGATGGGGTTGCAAGGGGTAGACCAAAAAAGACCTTGGACGAGGTCATTAAGTGTGACCTCAGGGTTAGGGGGCTGAACAGGGAGGCTGCCAAAGATTGAGCATTATGGAGAGTTGCCATTAGGTGACCAAGGCCGATGCATACAAGCATGTTGGAGCCTTAAAAAATGAAACAACTTTAATAAACATGTTGAGAAAAGAAGGTGTTCACTTAGTATAGAGAACAGAGTAGAGTTGTTAAAAATACCATTAGAAGATTGGGAAGGGAAGAAAAGTACTTAATGAATACTGCTAGTGAATGGACCTAGAAGTGTAGATGTATTTCTGTAAATTATGTAGAAAGGTATTGTATGGATAGCAAGAGTAGCTATCTTTGTGTTTTAAAAATTGCAGTTCAGATGAGGAATTATATATAAACACAAGTGTTTATCCCTTACGGTTTCATTGTAGTAGCAGCTGTAAAATCACACGCACCACAAGTGTTGGTAGAGCAGAGTTCCAATCCCATGACCACAACCATTTCATTATTTTATATTTAGCTCAGTCGTGTAGGTGGGAATTGAGGGATAAGATGATGATGATGAAATATATCTGATATTAGACAGTATTTGGCTTTAGCTTTTTAATAAATAATTGCTGGCTGTATTATTGTAACAAGTTATATGATTTTTTTTTTTTTAATACAGAGTTAGCACAGGACCTATAGTTGTGGTCACTCATCTCTTGCCCTACAGGCCTCCCTGGGAGGTCCTCATTACTTTCTTAGGTGGAAAAAGACAAAAAAAGAAGTGGAAATGATGATCATCTGTCAAAAGTTTTTCATGGTTTGCAGATGGTGCAGGCGGTTGCAAACTACACCAACGGTAGCACCGGGCAGCTGTCAGCCATCACTGTCACGATGCTGTTCCTAGGTTCCATGGCTCGCATCTTCACGTCTATTCAGGAGACCGGGGATCAGATCATCATTCTTACCTATTCTGTGGCCTCACTAGCTAATGGAATACTCTTAGCACAAATCATATACTACTGGAATGTCACCCCCAAGACAAAGAAAGAATAATAGAAGCTGAGACAAGTAGTAAGGAGCCTGTTCTTATTTAATACCTTCAGTCTAATGATGTACAGTAAAACCCTAATGTAACATACCATGACAGACCACATATCAGATTTAACGGACACTATGAAGCCACTGGACTTCCCTGATAGACCGAATATCAGATTTAACGGACACTATGAAGCCATTGGACTTCTGTCAGCTATAATAAACTGTGTCCATTAAATGAGGTGCAGTGGGTTGCAGTCATGTGTTTCATGAAGAAGTGCAATGACAAGGATGTGAAATAAAACTGCAGAAGGGCAAAATTATTGGCCACGTTAGTGTAAAATGGATACAGTGGACTCTCCTAAATCATGTGATTCTAAATAGCGGATTCATAATACGCGGAAACATCATGCAACGGTTTGCAACATCAGCAAATTGTGAAAATTACACGAAATTCACAGATGCAGCCTCATAGGTGATGCTTTTCTGATGCCTAGTGTAATATGTACCACCACTACCTCAAGTCCGCACATCCAGCCGGTCGTAAACCAATCATAGTCAAGCATGGCAATTACTAAACCAATTATGTTCAGGCATAACACTTGCCATAAGCCAGTCACAGCGCGTCCCTCCCACACCAGGCGTGAAAGATGCATGTTCTTGATGCCTTGGCACCCAGCTCAGTGCATTGTCTCCTCTCCATTGTCAGCATGTGGTTCCAGTGTGGTTTATGAGAGGATCACCCCCCTCTCCCCAGGTACTTCTTCCACTGCCCAGTGTTACCATGGCCAGTTGTAACCTTCCTAAGCCTACAACTTCTTTGAGGAAGGGGAAGAAGAAGCCAGCGTTAACTTACACCCAAAAGTTAGATGTAATAAGGAAGATTGAGAGTGATGAGAAGAAAGCAAAAGTTGCCCACCATTACGAACTCAGTGAACTGACAACTCTTCTGACAATGTGGAGGCACCTAAGGGTGACGATAACATCGATTCCATTGTCTCCACACTGGACTTGCGGGATTCCTGAGGGAGGTTGATAAGAAGGAAGCGGCATAAAGATGGCAGCACATCTGCCTTGTGCTGAGAGGCCGTAGTCTGTCTCAAGCTTTGGAACCCCTCCCCCATCCCCTCTCCATTCAAGCAGTGTCGTCAGTCAGAGTTAGGTAAGAATCTTACAATATTGTTCATTCCCATTAGATATGCATTACTAATTTCTCTTCCGGGTTGTTAATGTGTGCTGGTGACCAGTTTGATGTAGGGGAGCAACTTTCTGAGATGACAGACCCACAATACCATAATTTTTGCCATAAGAGTAGGTATTTCTGAATCATGGAATTTTCAAATTGCAGCATGTGCTCAGTACCAAAAAGCTGTGATTTAGGAGATTGCACTGTAGTTTTCATTTTTACTGTTAGAATATACTATATTGCCAATTATTTTCAAATGTGCTAGAAATCCCACCTCAGGGGACCATCAGATATAGTGGATTTTTGGCTTATAAGCTTAGGTTTCCCCCCATTTAGAGTGTTATAGTGAGGTTTTACTGTATATTTCTCTTTCATGTGGCCAGCACCAGATAAACATAGTCAGCTTAAGGGAAATCTAATAAATAGGAGGGTTATTGAAGGCTGGACTGTATCTATAACCCCTCCAGTAGAAAAACTTGTATTATCTGTAATTAGAAGGGTGACTGATAAGTTTTGAGCCTCCTGGAAATGATAGTCAATAGAAATCTTGTAATGCATTATTTTTCAATATAATCTCCTTTCAAGTCAACACACTTCTTCCACCGGTGGTGGAGTGCCTGGATCCCGCTGGAGTAGATGTCCTTAGTTTGGGCCCCAAGGTAGGCGTCCACAGCCACCACAACCTCCTCGTCGGTGGCGTAGCGTTGTCTGACCAGATCCTTTTTCAGGTTCAGGAACAGGTGGAAGTCAGAGGGTGCGAGGTCTGGTGAGTACGGCAGGTGAGGGACGAGTTGGAAGTCACAGTCATGGATTTTTGCCATCGCCACCACCGAGGTGTGGGCCAGAGCATTGTCCTGATGGAACAAGATCCCTCTGGTTAGCATTCCTGGCCTCTTCTTCTCGATGTTCTTGTGCAGGCATATCATCGGGTCGGCGTAATATTGTCCAGTGACAGTGTGGCCCTTATGGAGATAATCTACCAGCATCGTGCCTCGTGCATCCTAGAAAACGGACGCCATGACCTTCCCAGCCGAGGCCGTGACCTTGGCCTTCTTTGGGGTGGGAGAGGAGGTGTGCTTCCACTGCTTCAACTGCTGTTTGGTCTCAGGCTGGTAGTGATGAACCCAGGACTCGTCCATGGTAACGAATCGAGCCAGGAAATTTTCTGGATCAGTTTCGAAGAGTTCCAAATTGTTGGTGGACAGGGTGCACCGTGTGCGTTTCTGTTCCTGGGTCAGGAGACTTGGCACCCAGGGAACTCACATCTTCGACAAGCCAAGCTTGTTCCTCAGAATGTTGTCAGCTTGCTCTTGGGACATGCTCATCCTGTCTGCTATTTGACGAGATGGCAGTTGCCGATCCTCCATCACCATCCCAAGGACAAGGTCAGTGTTTTCTGGTGTGGTAACGATTGATGGCCTCTCTGACCTTGGATCGTCTTCGAGGCTGTCCCTAACACACTTGAATTCTCTGACCCAATGTTTGACCGTGGCATACAAAGGAGCACCTTCCCCTAAAGTGTTCACCATGTCCTCATGGATCTCATATGGAGTCATGCCTTTCAGCTGAATATACTTGATCACGGACTGGTACTTGAGTTTCTCCATTTCCACAACACCTGTCGAGTATGTTCACGTCGATAGCCAGCCAAAAGGAAATGAAAAGTGTTAGGAACAAGAAACTTGGTTTGCACAATAATGTTATTTGGCAGATTACATAGACTAAATTTCATTTTGCCTATCTCACTGTTTTTTGGGTCAGGCTCAAAACATCAGTCACCCTTTGTATTAATTAGGTATAATAAAATGGAAAAATACATCACAAGATTCAAGGGATTAAGGTGCATTTGGTTAGTAATAGACTGGAGGTGAAATATGGTGTAATAATAGAATAATATAGTAACTAATGAAATAAGTAACCAGTGGTTACTTATAATAAAAGAACACTATTTATGTGGGTCCTTCCAAAAGTCCCCAGCCTTGCCCAGAAACAAAAGGGAGTAACCACACCTTTGGGTATGAATGTACTATAAAGCCTAAGAACTCAAATCTTTATGTGTTTGCAGTTGAGACTTTTTAAAATTTGGTAAGCTAGAGGAAAACGCAAAAATGGACAAGAATGAAGCCTGTGCTGTGATAAGTATCTGTAAAAGAAGGGTATGACCCTCAAGGGAATCCATGAAGACATGGTCTGCACACTTGGTGAGGACTCACTTTGCCATTCCACCATAGAGTAGTGGGTTGCTGATTTCAAACAGGGCAGGGAGAGCACTGAAGATGACTACAGTCAGGATATTCATGAATGACAGATGTGTGTCTGTGCAACAGATAGCTGATACCATGGGCATCAGTGTTGGCTTAATGCACACTGTTTTGACAAACATCTTAGGAAGATGGATGCTCGGAATGTTGATGCCAGACCAGAAGCTGACCAGATTGGAAACTTCAAGGACACTTTTGGCTCATTTCAAAGCAGATCCAGTAAATTTCTTCAGGAGATATGTGGCCCAGGATGAGACATGGGTTTACCATTTTGAACCTGAATCAAAGAATTGAAGCAAGCAATGGAAACATCTTGGTTCTCCATCTTCCAAAAAATTCGAGCAAGTGGAATCTGTTGGTAAAATGATGGCAACAGTGTTTTGGGATGCTGGGGAAATTCTCATGATTGATTACTGTACATACAGAAAGGTCAGACCATTAATGGGGCTTGTTATGCATGAGAAATTGTGACAGTTGAATGAAACAGTCAAAGAGAAACAGAGGAAAGCTGCAAGCAGGCATGCTGTTGCTCCAGGACAATGCCCCTGTCCATGCAGCACAGGTGCCAGTGGCTGAAACAACCAACTGTGGCTTTGAACTGTTATGCTCTTTACTCACCCAACCTGGCCACATTTGACATTTAACTGCTTCCCAAATGGAAATCCCAGCAGCAGCATGGCCACTATTTTCATAGTGGTGATGCAGTCATCCATTCTGTTGAGCATATTTGGAGCTTCAAGATGCAACTTTCTTCTGTGATGGGATAACAGTGCTTGAATGTCAGTGAACCAAGTGCATTGAACGTAGGGGAGGCTATATTGAGAAATAATACAAGAACAGTCTTTCTCCTGTGATATTTTTGGGCAAGGCTGAGACCTTTTCGTGGGACTCATGTGTTTACCCAAATTTATATAATAAATACTGGTATCTCACATATTATTTTATTTCAGCGATTAAAACAGGTAAAATAAAAATGCATTTTGATTTTAAATGGATTAAGTGGTAATTCCAGTAGGAATACCTCCCCCCTTCCCTTTCTGACATGCTGTATCCTGCCACGAATTGTGAACAAAGTGAATATTGAGTATGCTTTGAGTGTAAGAGTAGTGTGCAAGGCAATTCTATTGTAATGGGGTGGATATATGGTTATTAACCCCTTCAGTCCAGAGACCTATTTTATACAGTAAAACCTCCTTAAGGTGGACTTAAGGCAGATCAGTAAAGTAAGACATTTCCAAAGTGAGTAAACATGGCCCAAAACAGGGCACCAAACATGGGCCCAGAACCTTACTACTGTTTGTTTAGTTGCACTATCTTTTGTTGCTGACTGAATAAACACTGTGGAAGCTTTTTAAATAGTGAAAACTAAGTTGGTATGCAGGTTAAACTACTGATTTCTGGTACCATATAACATCGCTCTGAGATGAACAACTTGTTATGATAAACACCCTTTCCCTAAATTAGTCCACCTTAATCATGTATTATGTTTTACTGTCTCATTTTGTATTACCATCTGACTGTTTTATTCAGCATTGAAGAGTATCCTGGTAATACAAGGAGTAATGAAGGCTGTACTGCAACTTACTTTTTTTAACATTTCCAGTTTGAAAATCTCCCCCAAGCTGAATAAAATCTTTGAAGATACAATAGCAAGAATAAACTAGAGATTGTCCCTGGATTGAAAGGCTTAATTTGTAACAAGATGATTGTGAGCTGTGTAAGACATTGGAGTGATGAAATTTAATAGTGATTGTAGTTTTGTCCATCTGACATAGATGGACTAGTGGGCAAAGGTGCTTCAACCAGATGTACCAGCTGATAAGAGTATAAAAGTTTACGTCCAAGGAATGTTAGATTTTATTGCTAGCATAATGCCACTCAGGGCTTTGAGACTGGTTCCCTCACTTGACATGTCTGGACTGAATAGCCCAGCCCCAGGCTCCTATGCTTCTAAGTGGGGAACACAGGATGGTTACTGGTGTGGCCCTTGATGTAAACTCAGTGACTGCAGGCTGAAGGTGCCCTTCTACATTCCACCATCATCCTTTCGGGAAAAAGGGAAGGAATTGTGAGTACAGTAAGACCTCACTATAATGGACTAATTGGGGCCCAAGCCATTCTGATAAAAACGACATCCAGACTTCCCCCTGCTAACCCGGACGTTTTCCGATATAACAGACATTAGTGCAGATCTCATGAACAGTTTTTAAACTGTTTTTGACCACCACTGCAGTACTGTACTGTGTTATAACATCACTACATTAATCAAATGGTATAGTATATATAATAATACTGTACTGTACAGTGATAAACATGTCTTTTATTTACCTTATTGTGGTGAACATACCCGAAGTGGTCAGGCAGTCCGGAATGCTTCTGGCTTTATCGGACTTTTTCCGATATATAGGGATTTAGTCCGGTAGCTCCTTGAGTCCAATAAAAGCAAATTCCAGTCTATTGAAGTCCGTTATATTGAGGTTTTACTGTAATTTGTTGTTGTTTCCGCTGAAGCTGGTTGAGCATACCTGTTGACCACAGGTAAGCAGTTGCTTCTGTAATGCTGTCCTGTAGGTACAATACATTCACTATGTAGGGAAATGGCACCCCCTGTGGTGGACAGTGCCTTGCCAAGGTCAGACCAGGGTCCTTCCCCATGGTGAGATGCTGGGAAAAATGAAATATGGCCTGCAGATGGATGCTGCAGCTGTCTCACTCCAGCCAGGGTACTCAGTGCCACGATGTGTAGGCTTGTTGCCAGTCTTTTGTACAACTGGGCAGTGGAGCTGGCCAATTACATTGGTGCCAGCTCTTGAGGGTGTCCCTTTCCAGCATCACAGGAGGGACACCCATTATGGTGTTGGTTGCCAGTTATTAGAAAAAGAATGTAGCAGAATATTGTTTGTTGGTTGGGAGGAATATAGCAAGAAATTAAGAAAGGTTTAAGAGTGAATGGTAATGTGTGAATGAGTAGTATGTTTTATTTTGTGGTGCATATTCTTTCGTGGTGCTCAATTTCTATTGATCCTTACAGTCTCATAAGTTTCTGTTGTTTATCCAATGTTTGTAAGTTCCTCTCATTTAGTGGGCATACATGGCTTGTACAGATGCATTCCATGTTACAGATTCTTCATTTGTGGTGATTAAATTACAGTAATCCCTGTACTCTCCGGACTCCCCACTTACCGGACATTTTGGGTCCGGGCCATTGGTAAAAATGGCCAAAAAACGTTAAAAAAAAAAAAAAAAAAAAATCCGTCATTTTTTTCAACTGTACATTGAAATTGGCGCGCAGCGTCGAACAGCTGTGTTTACGCTCCCTGCTTGCGTCCTGCCTTCCCCTATCCCTCCCCAGTTACCACCTAACTACCATCCTGACTAGACGCTCATTCACTGGATGCCGCACATGCTCGGTTTTGTGAATAAACTGCAATACCTCGCCACTAGACCACATGGGAATTTACAGTGTTGTGCAGTGTAATGAAATTAGAATTCAGAGTGCAAAGATTAAGTACACAGTGTAAACTGGTGGTTGAAACTGGCATGGTGCAATCAAGAACAGAATGTGCAGTGTTAAACAATTATAACTCATAGTGCAAAGGATTAAGTGCAGCACAACACTGGATTACTGTACATGCTTCAAGAGCATTTTCATCACTGCCAGAGCCTTAGAGGAGGCAGGTTAACCTTCGTAACGAACGGCCATGGACGTGTTGTAAGTACTCTGTTTACTGCCAAATATTTTCCATACTCACTTCTGATTCCTCATTCTCTGGTTCCTTTTCATTTACTTCATACTTTCTGTCCCTTATTTGTGTGAATAGGGTCTTAAATAGTTGCGATGCATGTCTGGTAGAGTTATATAGATTGTTTTTTGAGTTAGGCTGGGTTAGGGTCCATAAGTACCAGTCCAGGAGGCAGGGGCCCACTATCCGGACTGACCCACTTTCCGGACATGCCTTTGGCTTTATTACATCGGATAGTGGAGGGATTACTGTATCTTGTTTTGTATATCTTGTATTCGAGCAGCTCTGTGCACTTGTTACCAAACACTTTGGGTCAGAACTTTGTTTCGGTACTGTATTGTGAAGTGTGGGTCAGGGCTATGTTCCAATATTGTGAAGTGTGTTTCGGTACTGTATTGTGAAGTGTGGGTCGGGGCTTTGTTCCAATATTGTGAAGTGTGTTTCGGTACTGTATTGTGAAGTGTGGGTCAGGGCTTTGTTCCAATATTGTGAAGTGTGTTTCGGTACTGTATTGTGAAGTGTGGGTCAGGGCTTTGTTCCAATATTGTGAAGTGTGGATCTTTGTTCCAGTATTGTGAAGTGTAACTTTTAGCCATTACTATAGCATCAGCATACATTTAGAGTGAACAACACCTTTTGAGGTACAGATGAAAGCAGTAATTGGTATTCCTTCAGAACAGGAAAAAAAAAAAAAATGTCATCTTCCACGGGCTTCCCAATCATCTCACTGCGAATTTCTCTGTGAATTCACCCTCATTTGGTATTCGTTTAACATAGAGTGAATGAACCTGAATGAACCATTCACTGCCCTATGGCTTTGTGTGCAGCAGAGTATCAAACATTGCTTCCAAATGTGCAAGTTGTGAGACTCCTGTGATTTGCATTGTTTATATATATGATTGTATTGTTAGGTCAGTGTATGATATCAGTAGCCAAAACTGTACTATTGTATAAACATCACAACTCCCAGAATGACCTGGTTTCTCATCTGCTTGGGTGGCTTCCTAGCACCTCTTCCTTAGGGATATATTTTTAATACTGAAATGTATTATTCCATTGTATGTTTTCTACATCTTTTGCATTGATATACAGCACTATAAATTTTATAAAATAACATGCAAGACTGCTGTATGCTACTGTAAGGTAGGGGTGGTAGGGAGCCTCTGTATCCGATGAGATAGGCATTAAATTTGTTTATTCCATGAAATTAACCAGTCTTAAACTCATACCATATGGTTATGTCTTTAAATTTTATTCTAGTTATCCCCAGATGATACGATAGTATATTAGTTACAGTGCTCCAACCAGGTGTGACCAATAAGTACCTAAGTCCAAAGGATGGTTGGGGTTTATTGCTCACGATTATGCTGCTTTGGTGAGCAGCTGGTCACTCGTGTCTTCACTGAGTAGCCTAGCCACAGGCCCCTGATCTTGATGGGGCACTAAAGGATTAGATGATGAATAGATACATGAGATTTTGTTTTTTTTGTTTTTTTTTTAGAGGCAAATGAAGGCTCTGTCCAGTTGCAGTAGCTTCTATAATATTGTATCTCATTCCAAATAAAAGTGAGGGGATAGCAAGGATAAATCAGAAGAAATCACCTGATATTTTAACCCAGTTCCCTCCAGGCGATTTTATTCATTCTAAGAAAGACCTGTTGCTGGTATATTAAAGGTGGAAACCCATATGGTTTGAAAACTCTCCTGAACCGAATAAAATCTTATGGAGACAGAACAAACTGACAAGACATCATTTGATTCAAAGGGTTAAATATCATTTGTCTAATGCAGTGGTAGTGATGGCCAATGTATATAGTAGTCTGATCCATATAAGCAGTACAGTACACTCAGACATGACTCTCACTAACTTCATCACCTATAACTATAATGCTGAAGTGGACTAGTTACATGTGAGGGAGTATGAGCAGTTGTGGAAGGGAAAGAGTTATAGTCAAGTGCAGTTCCAGATTGGAATGGACCAACACTTCTACTTGTTTTGGGTTGAGAGGAGCCAATATAGAGCAAGGTTAGCTGATAATGCACTTGTTATCCTACTTTCTTCTCAGGTTGTGTACAAAAGTTTTAATTGTTTGTGGGAGTTTCCATGGTTTAGTGGCATGTCTTTTATACTGGATATTGACAATATATTCTGGTGTTAAATTCATATACAGTGATTAATTTTCCTTAATACTGCACATAACATCAGACATATTTTTAATGCTGAACATCAGTAATGTATTTTTATGTTAAATTCAAAAGTTAATTTTTCCATAACCTATCTACTGTACTACCTAGGCTGCTTTCCTCCAAAAAAAGGGGGGTAATTGAGACAGAACCACACACTCCCAATTTATTCACACACACACACACACACACACACACACACACACACACACACACACACAGTACCAGGTTAGACTAAATGATTTTTCATTATTAAAAGGAAAGGAAATAATAAGTTTAAATAAGACTGGTTCAAACAACAAAGAACCACGATGCGTTGAGTCAGCTGGGTTTGTTTATACTACAGCAAGACGGGGACAGCGTGCATGCTTTGTAAGTACACACTCTGTTCATTTAGTATTACAAAATGGATCCATACTTCAGTAAAACAAATTTGGAAAAGAAAAGGGATAAAAGTAAAAAGCAAAATGATGATTTCTACCAAGAACTGGTTGAAGTTGAGACTCACAATAGACTGGTTGAACGTGTACACAAACTAGAAATGGCTTTCAAAAATGAAATTGATGAAATAAAGAAGCAAATGCACTTGCAAAAGGAAGAGATAAAAAAATTGGGAAGGGAGGCCAATAAGAAAGACACAACCATCAGTGAACTAACAGTGGAATTAAATACCCTTAGGAAGAAAGTGAGTGAAATGGGAAGTACAGTAGTTAATCACGAGAGTGTTATGGAAGAGTTAAAAAATGACACAGAGACAATTAGACAAGCAAGCAGTCTTATGGACCAGAGCAGTGATATTGAGGAGAAGATAACACAGGTGAATGAAGCTGTGCAAAGCTACAAAAATGATGTAGAAATCATGTATGCTGAAATGGTGAAAGTAAAGAAAGACTTAGAAACAAGGGTGGAGGAAAAAAACATTAAAAAGGAAGTGAAAAGAATAATCCAAAACAATCCAAAGTTAGTCAGAGATTCAGTAGAAATAAATAAATCAATAGTAATCACTGGTATAGAAGAGGAAGAAATTAAAAACAAAATCACTAGAGACAAAAAGGAGATGGCAAATGTAATGAGCTTACTGAAAGAAGTATCAGAGGAAATCTGTAGTAAAGACATAGAGGAACACAAAAGGTTAGGGAAATACGAGAAAAGCAAGACAAGACCTCTAAAGGTGACTTTCCAGAGTGTAAACACTGTGGAAGAGATACTAAAAAATGCAAAGAATCTCATGGAAAAAGAGGAGTTCAAAAATGTATGGATAAAAAGATGTCTAACACAAGAGGAACTGGAATTACTGAAAGAGAAAAGGGAGGAAGCAAAAAGAAAAAATGAGGGAAGATCAGAAGAGGACAAGAAGAAATTTTTTTACAAAGTAATAGGATTGCAGGTACGAAAGTGGTACACAAACAGGATGGAAGAAAAAGGAGGAAGTTAGTAGAACCATGTCATGACAAGTATATAAACAAGATGATAAAGTTGATGTACTCAAATGTGGATGGAATGGTATCTAAATTACTAGAGATGAATGATTATGTCAGAGAAAATGAACCACAAATAATATGCCTAACTGAAACAAAATTAACACCAAGGATATCCAATGACATACTAAACTTAGAGGAATACACTATATGGAGAAGAGACAGAAATTTAAAAAAAGGAGGAGGAATTATAATATTAACTAAGAAAAATCTAAAAGTCAAGGAAATAAACCTAGATATACCCTCACAAGTAGAACTGATTGCAGTAGAGATCGACACATCTGAAGGTAAAGTAATTGTAGCCAATTTGTATATGCCACCCAGATCAAACACATGGGAAAGAGACGAATATGAAGACCTGGCAGAGAGTACAGTTCAGAGTATAAGATCCTTGCTACATAAAATGGAAGAGAAATCGGAAAGAATTATACTAATTGGGGATTTCAATACAAATATAAATTGGAATACTCTAGATATAAATAGCCAAAAAAGCTGTTGGGACCAAAAGCTCCTGGATCTCGTACAAGAGTTTTTCTTAACGCAACACGTGAGGGAAACCACTAGAAAAAGAGGACTTGATGTACCTTCAGTGCTAGATCTAATATTTACTAGGCAAGAAAATGACATTGACAGTTTAATATATCACCCTCCACTCGGCAAAAGCGATCATGCAGTACTAAATTATAACTTCAGGATAGCATATGACATAGTAAACAGCAATGACAGTTACAAAAAGAGACTAAACTATAAAAAGAGAAATTATCAAGACCTAAAGAAGTATTTCTTAGAAGTTGATTGGGAAAATGAGCTTAGAGGACAAGATTTAAATGCTGTATATAAAAAATTTTGTGAATTTTATGAAATAGGAGTCCAGAAGTACATCCCACAGCACAAAGAAGCAGATAAGAAAATACAGAAATGGTTCAATACAGAATGTAAAAAATCAAAAGAAAGAAGAGATTTGTTGTGGAATAGATACAGAAGACACAATAGTGAAAGGGCGTATAATAATTACAAACAGGCAAGAAACGACTATACAAGAATAAGGAGGGAAGCCCAAAAACAGTTTGAGGAGGATATAATAAATAAAAGTAGTGATCAACCAAAGCTGTTTTACAGCTATATTAGAAGCAAAACCAAAGTAAAAGATATAATACAACCCATCACGGACGAGGGAATCACTTATACACAAGAGAAAGATATTTGTGAAGCACTAAATAAGAATTTCCAATTAGTTTTTACAGAAGGAAAAAATTTTGAGAGGGAATATGTGGAACACGCATGTCCACACATACTACCAGATATACAAATAGCAGAAAAAGTAATACAAGAGGAGTTAAGTAGATTAGACAGAGGAAAAGCAAGTGGTCCTGATGAAATTTCATGTTAGGTGTTACGAGAATGTGCAAAGGAGTTAAGTAAACTATTATTTTTAATTTTCAAGAAATCCTTGAGTCAAGGGAAACTACCTGATATTTGGAAAAAAGCAAATATAGTCCCCTTATTCAAGAAAGGAAATAGACAAAATCCAATCAACTACCGACCAGTATCACTGACCAGTGTTGTAAGCAAGGTATTAGAAAAACTTATAAGGAAAGCTTGGGTAAATCATCTAGAAGAACACAGTATGATAACAGAAAGACAGTTTGGTTTCAGAAAAGGAAAATCATGTGTTACTAATCTGTTGAGCTACTATGACAGAGTAACAAACACAATACAGGAAAGGGAAGGATGGGTGGACAGTATCTATTTAGATTTCAAGAAAGCTTTTGACACAGTACCACACCAAAGACTTTTATGGAAGCTGTACCAACAAGGAGGAATTTTAGGCAAACTGTTTTGTTGGATGCAAGACTTTCTCATAAAAAGAGAAATGAGGACAGTACTAAGAGGAAACTACTCATCATGGAAAGAAGTGACTAGTGGAGTACCACAGGGATCGGTGCTGGCACCAATCATGTTTCTAGTGTACATAAATGATATAAACAGTAACACTGGAAATGAGAGCTATCTGAATATGTTTGCAGATGATGCAAAAATACTAAGGAGAATTACTAGCACAGACTCTTGTAGGGAGCTACAAGAAGAATTAAATAAACTTCATGAATGGAGTAGTACATGGCAAATGGAATTCAATGTGGACAAGTGTCATGTAATCAAGATTGGTAAAAGTGGAAAAAGACCTGATTGGGATTATAAGTTAGGAAATAAAACCCTATACACATCAGAAAGAGAGAAAGACCTAGGTGTGATTATCAATAACAGACTATCTCCGGCTGACCACATCAGCGAGAAGGTACGGAACATGTATACACTGCTTGCAAATATGAGAATAGCATTCACATACATAAATGAAGACATGCTAAGAAGGATAATAACATCATTCATTAGACCAACCCTGGAATATGCATCAATAGTCTGGAGTCCTCATCTCAAAAAGCATATAGAAAAGATTGAAAAAGTTCAAAGGGCCGCTACAAGATGGATACCACGCTTAAGGGACCTAAGCTACGAAGAAAGACTAAATAAACTGAATCTACCAACACTACAGGAGACAAGGAAAAGAGGTGACATGATAATGCTATATAAGTGCATATCAGGAAAGGAGAAAATAGACATAAATGATTACTTAACATATGCAGAAGCATCAGCAAGAGGACACTGCAAAAAACTGCATAAGAAGAGAGGTCATAAAGACATAAGGAAATTCAGTTTCCCAAACAGAGCAATTGATCAATGGAATGCACTACCGAATGAAATAGTGTGTGCCAAAACAATTCACAAATTTAAGGATATGTACGATAAATATGGTCTAAGACACGGGACAATACGAGCTTGACTCATTCCTGTAAAGATACAATTAGGTAAGAACACACACACACACACACACACACACACACACACACACACACACACACACACAAAAGCATATAAACAAGATGATAAAGTTGATGTACTCAAATGTGGATGGAATGGTATCTAAATTACTAGAGATGAATGATTGTGTCAGAGAAAATGAACCACATATAAAATGTCTAACTGAAACAAAATTAACACCAAGGATATCCAATGATATACTAAACTTAGAGGAATACAATATATGGAGAAGAGACAGAAACTTAAAAAGACGAGGAGGAATTATAATATTAACTAAGAAAAATCTAAAAGTCAATGAAATAAAACTAGATATACCATCACAAGTAGAACTGATTGCAGTAGAGATCAACATATCTGAAGGGAAAGTAATTGTAGCCAATTTATACATGCCACCCAGATCAAACACGTGGGAAAGAGACGAATATGAGGACCTGGCAGAGAGTACAATCCAGAGTTTAAGATCATTACTACATAAAATGGAAGAGAAATCAGAAAGAATTATACTAACTGGAGATTTTAATACAAATTAAAATTGGAATACTCTAGATATAATTAGCCAAGAAAGCTGTTGGGACCAAAAGCTCCTGGATCTCGTGCAAGAGTTTTTCCTAACGCAACATGTGAGGGTAATAATGCAACATGTGAGGGAAACCACCAGAAAAAGAGGACTCGATGTACCTTCAGTGCTAGATCTAATATTTACTAGGCAAGAAAATGATATTGACAGTTTAATACAGTATATCATTCTCCACTCGGTAAAAGCGATCATGCAGTACTAAATTACAACTTCAGGATAGCATATGACATAGTTAACAGCAATGAAAGTTACAAAAAGAGCCTATACTATAAAAAGGGAAATTATCAAGACCTAAAGAAGTATTTCTTAGAAGTTGATTGGGAAAATGAGCTTAGAGGACAAGATTTAAATGATGTATATAAAAAATTCTGTGAATTTTATGAAATAGGAGTCCAGAAGTACATCCCACAGCACAAAGAAGCAGATAAGAAAATACAGAAATGGTTCGATACAGAATGTAAAAATTCAAAAGAAAGAAGAGATTTGTTGTGGAATAGATACAGAAGACACAATAGTGAAAGGGCGTATAATATTTACAAAGAGGCAAGAAACGATTATACAAGAATAAGGAGGGAAGCCCAAAAACAGTTTGAGGAGGATGTAATAAATAAAAGTAGTGATCAACCAAAGCTGTTTTACAGCTACATCAGAAGCAAAACCAAAGTAAAAGATATAATACAATCCATTACGGACGAGGGAATCACTTATACACAAGAGAAAGATATTTGTGAAGCACTAAATAAGAATTTCCAATTAGTTTTTACAGAAGAAAAAAATTTTGAGAGGGACTATGAGGAACATGCATGTCCACACATACTACCAGATATACAAATAGCAGAAAGAGTAATACAGGAGGAGTTAAGTAAATTAGACAGGAAAAGCAAGTGGTCCTGATGAAATTTCATGTTTGGTACTACAAGAATGTGCAAAGGAGTTAAGTAAACCATTATTTTTAATTTTCAAGAAATCCTTGAGTCAAGGTAAACTACCTGATATTTGGAAGAAAGCAAATATTGTCCCCTTATTCAAGAGGGGAAATAGACAAAATCCAATCAACTACCGACCAGTATCACTGACCAGTGTTGTAAGCAAGGTATTAGAAAAGCTTATAAGAAAAGCTTGGGTAAATCATCTAGAAGAACACAGTATGATAACAGAAAGATAGTTTGGTTTCAGAAAAGTAAAATCATGTGTTACTAATCTGTTGAGCTACTATGACAGAGTAACAAACACAATACAGGAAAGAGAAGGATGGGTGGACAGTATCTATTTAGATTTCAAGAAAGCTTTTGACACAGTACCACACCAAAGACTTTTATGGAAACTATACCATCAAGGAGGAATTCGAGGCAAACTGTTTTGTTGGATGCAAGATTTTCTCATAAAAAGAGAAATGAGAACAGTACTAAGAGGAAACTACTCATCATGGAAAGAAGTGACTAGTGGAGTACCACAGGGATCGGTGCTGGCACCAATCATGTTTCTAGTGTACATAAATGATATAAACAGTAACACTGGAAATGAGAGCTATCTGAATATGTTTGCAGATGATGCAAAAATACAAAGGAGAATTACTAACACAGACTCTTGTAAAGAGCTACAAGAAGAATTAAATAAACTTCATGAATGGAGTAATACATGGCAAATGGAATTCAATGTGGACAAGTGTCATGTAATCAAGTTTGGTAAAAGTGGAAAAAGACTTGATTTGGATTATAAGTTAGGAAATAAAACCCTATACACATCAGAAAGAGAGAAAGACCTAGGTGTGATTATCAATAACAGACTATCTCCGGCTGACCACATCAGCGAGAAGGTACAGAACATGTATACACTGCTTGCAAATATGAGTATAGCATTCACATACATAAATGAAGACATGCTAAGAAGGATAATAACATCATTCATTAGACCAACCCTGGAATATGCATCAGTAGACTGGAGTCCTCATCTCAAAAAACACATAGACAAGATTGAAAAAGTTCAAAGGGCCGCTACAAGATGGATACCAAGCTTAAGGGACCTAAGCTACGAAGAAAGACTAAATAAACTGAATCTACCAACACTGCTGGAGAGAAGGAAAAGAAGTGACATGATAATGCTATATAAGTTGTTACGGAACAGAGAAAGATAATGTACACTTTAAGTGAGAATACTAAAAATCACTACTGTCCCGTAAAGTTCCAGGTTCAAAACAAAAGAGTTAGGTAAAATTACAAGTTAAAGTTTAATGCTCAAACTAACAACGAAACATTCAGGACTCATAAGGATAATGTAATGGCAAATAAACAGGTTAAATATATGGTTAACTGCAATAGCCTCTGTTAACACGAAATTAGCGAGAGTAAATTTATCTAAGTCAGCCCTGATAAAATGAAAATACACCAGGTAATGCTCAGTTAATGCAAGATAAATTATTACAGATACAAACTATTATAAAAAATGACTGACATAAAACCCAACATTAATCAAAAATCTCACTAGGCCTAAGAATTAACCTTATGCTACACAGTACAAGAAAAAATACAACAGTTATACTCAAATTACACTCAGCTGCTAGATGTTTGGAGATTTCTTGAGCACTCACAATAATAATATCTGTACAGGGGAGGACAGAGATGTGAACAAAATGAGGAGCAGATCTAAGTGGCAATGATGCAGAGACTGAGCTCATTATATAGGGGCCGGCAGAGCTTGATACAACTTGTAAGAAGGATGTGCAAATGAAGCCATGGGGACAAAGAGTTGACAATCCTGCTCTGAACTCCAGAAATGACGACTTACTCTACTATAACGGTAGAAGGGGGGAACTGAGGCAGAACACACTCGTGATCAAACATGCAGCATACTGTGCGTTAAAATTACACAAAGGATGATGAAATCATAGGCTATGTAACACCTCCCCACAAAGAAAAAGATATTTACAAAGGAAATTTCTTATTACTCTAAAACAATCTGTATATGGCATTACAGAACATGCAAAAGTCTTTCCTAATGTTACAAAACATGAGATCTCCCTAGCACGTTCAGTCATAGGTACTTGCCAGTATCCCTTTAACAAATCAAACTTACTTATGTACCTAGCCTTTCCGATCTTGTCTATGCAATCTTCCACGCGAGGGAGAGGGTAAGTGTCTGTTTTGGTTATCTGATTAACACGTCTGTAGTCAATGCAAAGCCGCTGTGACCCACCTGGCTTAGGGACTAGAGTGACAGGAGAACTCCACTCGCTCTGACAGGGCTCAATCATCATGTGGTCCAACAGGTAGCCAAGCTCCTTCTCGATGAGAGGAACTTTCACTGGGTTCACACGGTAAGGAGGCAGTTTAATTGGCTTTGCGTCTCCAACATCGACATCATGCATCAACACAGTGGTTCTTCCTGGAGTGGCACGGAACACTTGTGGGTACTCCTGCAGTAATGCCGAAAACTCCTGCCTTTCCTTGGGAGGTAGATGAGAAAGCTTAGTCTGGAGATCATTCATGATATCAGGATTCTTCCCCAAACTATCACTCAGGCTCATGCTGCATGGGAGAACTTCACTTGTAGACTCGGGTGGAACAGCTACAGTGCAGACTGGATTATTTTCGTCCCGCCTGTGATATAACTTTAGCATGTTGATGTGACATAGTTGCTTGTTCTTTCTACGATCTGGTGTGGCGATGACATAGTTGACATCACTGAGTTTCTTCTCCACGAAATAAGGACCACTAAACTTGGCTTGAAAAGGTTGCCCATGAACTGGTAGCAGAATCAAAACCTGATCTCCTGGCTGAAAGTGGCGTAACCTGGACTTCTTATCATACCAAGTCTTCATTTTCTCCTGAGCAGCTCCTAAATTCTCTCTTGCCAGCTGTAAAGCAGTGGACAGCCGTTCTTTGAACTCCATCACATACTCCAGCAGGTTGACGTCATCTTCCTCCGACAGCCAGCATTCCTTGAGTAACTTAAGGGGTCCTCTTACTTCATGGCCAAACAGTAGTTCAAAAGGTGAGAAGCCCAGTGATTCATTTGGAGATTCTCTTGCGGCAAATACAACAAATGGAAGACCTTTGTCCCAGTCTTTCTGATGTTCCAAACAGTATTTCTTGAGCATCGATTTGAGTGTTTGATGATATCTCTCCAACGCTCCTTGGGTCTGGGGATGGTAAGCTGAAGACGTGATCTGGGTGATGCCCAACTCTTTCAGAGACTGCTTGAAAACGTTTGACATGAAATTACTTCCCCGGTCTGACTGTACCTCCTTGGGCAGACCAAACTTTGTGAAGAACCCTAGCATTTCCTTAACCACGTTCTTTGCTGAGATGTTTCTAAGTGGAATGGCTTCAGGATAACGAGTAGCCATATCAATCAGGGTCAACACATAAGAAAATCCTGAAGAAGTCTTAGGAAGAGGGCCCACAATATCCACCAACACACGGGTGAAAGGCGCCTCAAAAGGAGGAATGGGAACTAGAGGTGCAACCTTTTCGGTCTGATTACACTTCCCCACAACTTGACAGGTGTGACAAGACTTACAATACCAGGAAACAACCCTGAAGATACCTGGCCAGTAGAAGTGTTTCAAAATGCGTGCCACAGTCTTCCTCACTCCAAGGTGTCCTGCCAAACTGGAATCATGAGCCACTCTAATGATATCCTGCCTACAAACACGAGGGATGACAACTTGATGTACAACCTCCCATTCACAGTCGGCTGATGCTGTTGGGGGTCTCCACTTCCTCATAAGTACTCCTGACTTTACATAATAACAAGTAGAAGCACCGGCTGACTCTTCTTCACTGTAAGCAGAGTTAGCTAGACCTTTCAACTCAGGGTCAGCAACCTGCAACTCAACCAACTCTTGACGAGACAAATTATCAACACTACGGGGTACTGCCTCATCTGGTGAGTGGTCCAAATTAGCAAGAAAAGTGTCAGCTAGGATAACATCATCATCATCATCATCCTCTAAATCACCAGTAACTTTAGACTTAGCCCTAGTGACAGCACATGCAGGGAACACATCAGGGACATCACAATCCTGGGACACAGCCACTGGCTCACTAGACAACTGAGGAGCTGGACACACTTGACTTCCACCAATATCATTTCCAAGTAAGAAAGTTACACCTGACATTGGGAGTGTCTCAACCAACCCAACCATAACGGAACCATTAACAAAACCAGACTCTAAATTCACTCTGCACAGAGGGACAGAGAAGTAATTATTCCCTACACCTTGTAAGATTACAGTTTCATCAGAGGAATTAACATTAGAGCCTAGAACACTGGTCAGCATAAGGGATTGGCAAGCACCTGTATCACGATATATTTTAACTGATTTCTTGTCATTACTGTCCAGAGGACTGACAAAACCATCAGACAGGAAATTAGCACATGAACTCTTGAGAGTGTCACCCACGTTACTGCTCAAAAGAGGAGCTTTATTATGAGAATTTAAGTTACCCCTCAAAGCAGGTTCAGTTAACTCAGTTAAAGAATTCTGGGAACTCTCAAGAATGGACACTAGACCAATTGACTGAATATTTAAAGACTCCTTTTTGTTCACGTCACGCTGTCTCCTGAAACATTTCTCCGTAGTATGACCAAGCTTACTACAATAAGTACATTTACTTTTCTGAAATCTAGAGGTGAAGCTGGTATTTACTTCCTGAGAAACATCATCCTTATTCTCTTTCCTGTTACCTGTACTCTGAGTAGAGGCAACGTACTTACTCTCAGCTTTCCTTTTTCCTCTAGAATATTTCTTGTGAGTGAGAACATACTCATCAGCTAAAACTGCAGCATCAGACAAATTATCTATTCTTTTCTCATCAAGATAGGCTTACATCTTTATTAACACACCTCTTGAAGTCCTCCAGCAAAATCATCTGCTTAAATTTACCAAAATCAGAATCCACATTCTTAGAATTTAACCACTGCTCTAACAGATCTTCTTTGATTTTTGCATACTCAACATGGGATTGCTTATCTTGCTTGTAAGTTGTCCTAAATTTTACTCTATAAGCTTCAGGAACAAGCTCATAGGCCTTAAGAATCAAGCTCTTAACTACATCATAATTATCAGATTGATCCTGAGGCAAAGATGCATAAGTTACTTGAGCTTTACCGGTGAGAACAGTTTGAAGGAGTACTGGCCAATTCTGTTTGGGCCAATTAAAACCTGTAGCTACCCTCTCAAACAACTGAAAATACTTGGTTAAATCAGATTCATTAAAAGGAGGGACAAGTTTAACATTTTTAGCCACATCAAAATCATCAGAGCTAGATGATCCAGTTCCACCTTGTTTCATGCGATACTCATGGTCTGCCTGAATCCTAGCAAGTTCAACTTGTGCCTCAGCCTCCTTAGAACGGGCCTGAAATTCAGCCTCCTTAGCATGAGACTCCTGCAGGGCTAGCTGTAACTTAGCTAATTCAATCTGCGTTTGCTCATTTCGAGGAGTTACATTAAACAAGCTTTCATTAATCATGTCAACAATTTGATCTTTAGAATGATGAGAGCGAACAGCAATTCCCAATTGTTGAGCAACAAGCTTAAGTTCATTCTTTGTTCTGTTTTCTACATCACACACTGTTTGCACATTTGACAAAAAATCTTTGGCTTCATCAAGTGTAGTAATAGTAGACATCATGAATAAGTAACAGTCACAAAATATCGAGCAATATCCTTATGATAATATCCTGAATATCCTGATAAGAGGTCGCCAAATTTATGTTACGGAACAGAGAAAGATAATGTACACTTTAAGTGAGAATACTAAAAATCACTACTGTCCCGTAAAGTTCCAGGTTCAAAACAATTAAAAGAGTTAGGTAAAATTACAAGTTAAAGTTTAATGCTCAAACTAACAACGAAACATTCAGGACTCATAAGGATAATGTAATGGCAAATAAACAGGTTAAATATATGGTTAACTGCAATAGCCTCTGTTAACACGAAATTAGCGAGAGTAAATTTATCTAAGTCAGCCCTGATAAAATGAAAATACACCAGGTAATGCTCAGTTAATGCAAGATAAATTATTACAGATACAAACTATTATAAAAAATGACTGACATAAAACCCAACATTAATCAAAAACCTCACTAGGCCTAAGAATTAACCTTATGCTACACAGTACAAGAAAAAATACAACAGTCATACTCAAATTACACTCAGCTGCTAGATGTTTGGAGATTTCTTGAGCACTCACAATAATAATATCTGTACAGGGGAGGACAGAGATGTGAACAAAATGAGGAGCAGATCTAAGTGGCAATGATGCAGAGACTGAGCTCATTATATAGGGGCCGGCAGAGCTTGATACAACTTGTAAGAAGGATGTGCAAATGAAGCCATGGGGACAAAGAGTTGACAATCCTGCTCTGAACTCCAGAAATGACGACTTACTCTACTATAACGGTAGAAGGGGGGAACTGAGGCAGAACACACTCGTGATCAAACATGCAGCATACTGTGCGTTAAAATTACACAAAGGATGATGAAATCATAGGCTATGTAACACCTCCCCACAAAGAAAAAGATATTTACAAAGGAAATTTCTTATTACTCTAAAACAATCTGTATATGGCATTACAGAACATGCAAAAGTCTTTCCTAATGTTACAAAACATGAGATCTCCCTAGCACGTTCAGTCATAGGTACTTGTCAGTATCCCTTTAACAAATCAAACTTACTTATGTACCTAGCCTTTCCGATCTTGTCTATGCAATCTTCCACGCGAGGGAGAGGGTAAGTGTCTGTTTTGGTTATCTGATTAACACGTCTGTAGTCAATGCAAAGCCGCTGTGACCCACCTGGCTTAGGGACTAGAGTGACAGGAGAACTCCACTCGCTCTGACAGGGCTCAATCATCATGTGGTCCAACAGGTAGCCAAGCTCCTTCTCGATGAGAGGAACTTTCACTGGGTTCACACGGTAAGGAGGCAGTTTAATTGGCTTTGCGTCTCCAACATCGACATCATGCATCAACACAGTGGTTCTTCCTGGAGTGGCACGGAACACTTGTGGGTACTCCTGCAGTAATGCCGAAAACTCCTGCCTTTCCTTGGGAGGTAGATGAGAAAGCTTAGTCTGGAGATCATTCATGATATCAGGATTCTTCCCCAAACTATCACTCAGGCTCATGCTGCATGGGAGAACTTCACTTGTAGACTCGGGTGGAACAGCTACAGTGCAGACTGGATTATTTTCGTCCCGCCTGTGATATAACTTTAGCATGTTGATGTGACATAGTTGCTTGTTCTTTCTACGATCTGGTGTGGCGATGACATAGTTGACATCACTGAGTTTCTTCTCCACGAAATAAGGACCACTAAACTTGGCTTGAAAAGGTTGCCCATGAACTGGTAGCAGAATCAAAACCTGATCTCCTGGCTGAAAGTGGCGTAACCTGGACTTCTTATCATACCAAGTCTTCATTTTCTCCTGAGCAGCTCCTAAATTCTCTCTTGCCAGCTGTAAAGCAGTGGACAGCCGTTCTTTGAACTCCATCACATACTCCAGCAGGTTGACGTCATCTTCCTCCGACAGCCAGCATTCCTTGAGTAACTTAAGGGGTCCTCTTACTTCATGGCCAAACAGTAGTTCAAAAGGTGAGAAGCCCAGTGATTCATTTGGAGATTCTCTTGCGGCAAATACAACAAATGGAAGACCTTTGTCCCAGTCTTTCTGATGTTCCAAACAGTATTTCTTGAGCATCGATTTGAGTGTTTGATGATATCTCTCCAACGCTCCTTGGGTCTGGGGATGGTAAGCTGAAGACGTGATCTGGGTGATGCCCAACTCTTTCAGAGACTGCTTGAAAACGTTTGACATGAAATTACTTCCCGGTCTGACTGTACCTCCTTGGGCAGACCAAACTTTGTGAAGAACCCTAGCATTTCCTTAACCACGTTCTTTGCTGAGATGTTTCTAAGTGGAATGGCTTCAGGATAACGAGTAGCCATATCAATCAGGGTCAACACATAAGAAAATCCTGAAGAAGTCTTAGGAAGAGGGCCCACAATATCCACCAACACACGGGTGAAAGGCGCCTCAAAAGGAGGAATGGGAACTAGAGGTGCAACCTTTTCGGTCTGATTACACTTCCCCACAACTTGACAGGTGTGACAAGACTTACAATACCAGGAAACAACCCTGAAGATACCTGGCCAGTAGAAGTGTTTCAAAATGCGTGCCACAGTCTTCCTCACTCCAAGGTGTCCTGCCAAACTGGAATCATGAGCCACTCTAATGATATCCTGCCTACAAACACGAGGGATGACAACTTGATGTACAACCTCCCATTCACAGTCGGCTGATGCTGTTGGGGGTCTCCACTTCCTCATAAGTACTCCTGACTTTACATAATAACAAGTAGAAGCACCGGCTGACTCTTCTTCACTGTAAGCAGAGTTAGCTAGACCTTTCAACTCAGGGTCAGCAACCTGCAACTCAACCAACTCTTGACGAGACAAATTATCAACACTACGGGGTACTGCCTCATCTGGTGAGTGGTCCAAATTAGCAAGAAAAGTGTCAGCTAGGATAACATCATCATCATCATCATCCTCTAAATCACCAGTAACTTTAGACTTAGCCCTAGTGACAGCACATGCAGGGAACACATCAGGGACATCACAATCCTGGGACACAGCCACTGGCTCACTAGACAACTGAGGAGCTGGACACACTTGACTTCCACCAATATCATTTCCAAGTAAGAAAGTTACACCTGACATTGGGAGTGTCTCAACCAACCCAACCATAACGGAACCATTAACAAAACCAGACTCTAAATTCACTCTGCACAGAGGGACAGAGAAGTAATTATTCCCTACACCTTGTAAGATTACAGTTTCATCAGAGGAATTAACATTAGAGCCTAGAACACTGGTCAGCATAAGGGATTGGCAAGCACCTGTATCACGATATATTTTAACTGATTTCTTGTCATTACTGTCCAGAGGACTGACAAAACCATCAGACAGGAAATTAGCACATGAACTCTTGAGAGTGTCACCCACGTTACTGCTCAAAAGAGGAGCTTTATTATGAGAATTTAAGTTACCCCTCAAAGCAGGTTCAGTTAACTCAGTTAAAGAATTCTGGGAACTCTCAAGAATGGACACTAGACCAATTGACTGAATATTTAAAGACTCCTTTTTGTTCACGTCACGCTGTCTCCTGAAACATTTCTCCGTAGTATGACCAAGCTTACTACAATAAGTACATTTACTTTTCTGAAATCTAGAGGTGAAGCTGGTATTTACTTCCTGAGAAACATCATCCTTATTCTCTTTCCTGTTACCTGTACTCTGAGTAGAGGCAACGTACTTACTCTCAGCTTTCCTTTTTCCTCTAGAATATTTCTTGTGAGTGAGAACATACTCATCAGCTAAAACTGCAGCATCAGACAAATTATCTATTCTTTTCTCATCAAGATAGGCTTACATCTTTATTAACACACCTCTTGAAGTCCTCCAGCAAAATCATCTGCTTAAATTTACCAAAATCAGAATCCACATTCTTAGAATTTAACCACTGCTCTAACAGATCTTCTTTGATTTTTGCATACTCAACATGGGATTGCTTATCTTGCTTGTAAGTTGTCCTAAATTTTACTCTATAAGCTTCAGGAACAAGCTCATAGGCCTTAAGAATCAAGCTCTTAACTACATCATAATTATCAGATTGATCTTGAGGCAAAGATGCATAAGTTACTTGAGCTTTACCGGTGAGAACAGTTTGAAGGAGTACTGGCCAATTCTGTTTGGGCCAATTAAAACCTGTAGCTACCCTCTCAAACAACTGAAAATACTTGGTTAAATCAGATTCATTAAAAGGAGGGACAAGTTTAACATTTTTAGCCACATCAAAATCATCAGAGCTAGATGATCCAGTTCCACCTTGTTTCATGCGATACTCATGGTCTGCCTGAATCCTAGCAAGTTCAACTTGTGCCTCAGCCTCCTTAGAACGGGCCTGAAATTCAGCCTCCTTAGCACGAGACTCCTGCAGGGCTAGCTGTAACTTAGCTAATTCAATCTGCGTTTGCTCATTTCGAGGAGTTACATTAAACAAGCTTTCATTAATCATGTCAACAATTTGATCTTTAGAATGATGAGAGCGAACAGCAATTCCCAATTGTTGAGCAACAAGCTTAAGTTCATTCTTTGTTCTGTTTTCTACATCACACACTGTTTGCACATTTGACAAAAAATCTTTGGCTTCATCAAGTGTAGTAATAGTAGACATCATGAATAAGTAACAGTCACAAAATATCGAGCAATATCCTTATGATAATATCCTGAATATCCTGATAAGAGGTCGCCAAATTTATGTTACGGAACAGAGAAAGATAATGTACACTTTAAGTGAGAATACTAAAAATCACTACTGTCCCGTAAAGTTCCAGGTTCAAAACAATTAAAAGAGTTAGGTAAAATTACAAGTTAAAGTTTAATGCTCAAACTAACAACGAAACATTCAGGACTCATAAGGATAATGTAATGGCAAATAAACAGGTTAAATATATGGTTAACTGCAATAGCCTCTGTTAACACGAAATTAGCGAGAGTAAATTTATCTAAGTCAGCCCTGATAAAATGAAAATACACCAGGTAATGCTCAGTTAATGCAAGATAAATTATTACAGATACAAACTATTATCAAAAATGACTGACATAAAACCCAGCATTAATCAAAAACCTCACTAGGCCTAAGAATTAACCTTATGGTACACAGTACAAGAAAAAATACAACAGTTATACTCAAATTACACACAGCTGCAAGATGTTTGGAGATTTCTTGAGCACTCACAATAATAATATCTGTACAGGGGAGGACAGAGATGTGAACAAAATGAGGAGCAGATCTAAGTGGCAATGATGCAGAGACTGAACTCATTATATAGGGGCCGGCAGAGCTTGACACAACTTGTAAGAAGGACGCGCAAATGAAGCCATGGGGACAAAGAGTTGACAATCCTGCTCTGAACTCCAGAAATGACGACTTACTCTACTATAACGGTAGAAGGGGGGAACTGAGGCAGAACACGCTCGTGATCAAACATGCAGCATACTGTGCGTTAAAATTACACAAAGGATGATGAAATCATAGGCTATGTAACAAAGTGCATATCAGGGAAGGAGAAAATAGACATAAATGATTACTTAACATATGGCGAAGCATCAGCAAGAGGACACTGCAAAAAACTGCATAAGAAGAGAGGTGATAAAGACATAAGGAAATTCAGTTTCCCAAACAGAGCAATTGATCAATGGAATGCACTACCGAATGAAATAGTGTGTGCCAAAACAATTCACAAATTTAAGGATATGTACAATTATTATGGTTTAAGACACGGGACAGTACGAGCTTGACTCATTCCTGTCAAGATACAATTAGGTAAGAACACACATTTATTTGCACTTAGGCCCAAGGGGAGAAGGGACAGATCCTCACTGCACCACACCACATGAGGGTCAACTGCACAGTGCAGTCAGCAACATCCGCAGCAGGGGCTGACAGCAGAGCCGGTTTACCCCTGCCATATCATCATGGACCCATCCCCTTACCTGCACCTGACCTGATCAGACCAAATGTGGAAGAGTATCCCTTCAGGGTTTTGTCACCATTTATTCATTCACATTTCTCTCCAGTCATCCCTATCGCATGCAGTCACTCTTCCTTACCCTACACATCCCTCACATCTAACGCTTTCTTCACACTGTCCATCCATCCTATTTGTGGTCTTCCCCTCAGCTTTACACCTCCCACATCTGATCCAATTATCTTTTTCACCAGTCACTTTTCATCTATTCTTTTCATGTGCCCAAACCATCACACCACTCTCTGTTCAACTCGTTCAGCCATCTTCTGCATAACTTCATTTCTCCTTTGCACTTCATCATTTCTCACTCGATCTATATGTGTGACTCCACACATAGTCCTCAGACACCTCATCTCCATTACATTCAAACTTTTCTTCTCTGCCACACCCATATTCCATATATCAGCCCCATATAAAGCAGTCGGTACTACTACACCCTCATACAGCCTTCTCTTTACATCCATTCTAAGCGAACGACATCTAAACGCTTTATTCATTGTTCTCAGCACCTTTCCTGCTTCATTCATACTAAACTTTACCTCAGCATCTATTCTTCCATCCACAGCAACATGTGACCCTAAATACCTAAAACACTCTACCTCCTCAAGTAACTCACCATTCAGAACTACATCCATCCTCCTGCCATCTACCAACCTCATACACTTCATCACTTTACTCTTATTCTTATTTATTCTCAATTTCCTCCTTTCACTCACCCTTCCAAACTCCTCTACCAACTGTCTCAGTCTCTCCTCCGAATCAGCCACCGGTGCAGTATCATCTGCAAACAGCAGCCGATTCAGATTCCACACTCTACCATTAGCATTCACCAGACTCAGACCTCCACCAAACACCCTCGCATTCACTTCCCTTACAACACCATCCATATAAGTACAGTACTTAACAACCAAGGTGACATCACACATCCCTGCCGCAGCCCCACTCTCACAGGAAACCAATCACAGTATTTCCCACTCTTACACACTCTCTATTTACATAAAAACTTTTCACTCATTTTAACACCTACCATCTATAGTCCATTCAAGCTCAACAGTTCACAAAGCCTCCCTATCAGTTCTATCATACGCATTCTCTAAACCCATGAACACCCAAAACACATCCATACCTTTCGCTTAATACATTTCACACACCTGTCTCACAGCAAACATCTGATCCACGTATCCCCTCCCATAATAGTGTGTGTATAATAAAAGTTTTTGAAGTATCAACTGAAATTTTATTTATAATTGTGCACAGTACAAGTTATTGAGAAACTCATCACTTGTATCATGCCAGTGCCACCCAGCTTTTGTTGGAAATAAGTATCAGGAGGACTGAGGATGATGACAATGGCATCTTCCTGCAGCAGTTGTAATGCATTTCTTCTAACCTGATGGGCAACTGCCATCCTGCTGCAGTATGAGGCAGGGATCAATGGTAATAATTACTGTATTTGTTCTGACCTGAAGAAGATCCCTATCCACTTTCATTTCTCATTCCTACTTCAAAACTAAGGCTCACTGAATTTCACACAAATACAACTTTGTAACCAAGCTAGAGTGGCAAAGCTCCATCATGTGAAAACAAACTTGCTACAGTAAGTCTGACTATACATACATTTGCCTCTGTACAACAATGGCTGATAAGTTAACTATAATTTATGTGCTGCTGATTACACAAACTCATTTTTCCGTAGTATCAGCTGTCAAAACTAAATACTAGTATAGGTACCTTCTACAAAAAAAAAAGCATCGGCACCCTTTCAGTTTGGAAGAGTATGACAGACAGACCATGATTTACGGGAAATGACAGATATGTTGGTACTACGGTTATGACAAAAGTTGCCAGTTAAGGTAGCGTCATACTAGACCAAAAGTGGCTAACATGCAAGCCAGTTTTGCGAGTGAAAACTGCCAGCAGAGTCAAGTGTCCATCACACTCATGTGTTTTTGTGAGCCGAAACGGCCTTGGCGCCTCGTGGTCATTTGTAAACAAACCACCACGGAGTACCCACTCCCTTTTCCTCAATTTCTGTAACCACCTCGTGTACTTTAGCAACTCTAAAGCCACAAAGTAGTCTTCTAGAGTTTTCTTTGCCGCAGGATCCATATTGAAATCTGATTTTACTTGTTGTTTGGAGACAAAACAGACAGCCTCCGTGGCTGGTCACCCGAGTGTCCGAATATTTATTTCACGTTACAAAAAAAAAATAAAAATGATTAAAAACCACAAGAATTAAATTGTATTTGCTTAACAATTTTAGTTTCCTTCTGTGAATAACAGAATATTTTCTCACTAATTACAAAATTAATATAGGCTCATTTGAGTTCTAATCCCACCAACAAGCCAGGTCTGCCATTCGTACGATAATTATCCTACATATACGTTAACCCCTTAAGCGCGGGCATGTCAGAGTCGGTCCGTGCACCTCACGTGGGGATATTGGCGTTCTGACTGACTTTTTAAAAATATTTGCCAATAATCAGTTATTAGTCCTAGAATATTATAATTATATATGCATATGGCACATACCTTCAGTTTTCCCGTGCGATGTTTGTTGAGCCTTCGTCGACTAACGTAGGACTTGTGGAGACTTCTGAAGTTGGGTAACGAAGTCTCCACTTTACACTTCCCGACACTTCGTAATATGGTTACCACTGCCTGATATTATAACTACAAACACTATTCTATGAATTTCAAGTAGTTTGGAATCCATACTCCAAAAAAAAAACACTGTGAAAGCAATGTAAATTACGAGCGCATATGAGCTTTCCTCCCGTGCTGGTTCCCCGATGGTATTCTGAGGCGGAGCTGTCATTTATTATTTATAAACACACTCACACTTTATATTCCTAGTACTTTATTACACTTATTTATATACACAATATTTATCTATAAGTTTCTTTCAGTACTAGTAGTTTATTATCACTCCAGGCATTCACTTTCTCGTGTACACTAGCTTAGAGAGCGAAGCTGTCACTTTCATTTTCATTACTTTCACTTTCACTTTCATTACTCCTAGTATATATACTCGTATTCCTATATTACTACTTATTTACATTTCTGTTCACATTCTCTATTTTATTTACATTTCTGTTTTACTTACACTTTTATGCACTGTCACTTGCAGTAACTTATAAAACTATTTTCCACTGTTCACTTATATTGACAGTCATTGCTTTCACTTGCTGTTTACACATTGTTTACATTTCCACTTGCACTGTTTTACTCACCAGAAAGATCGTATCACTCTCTATCATTTTCATTGACAAATTAGCCAGTTCACATTCCACACCACTCACTTATCCCTTTACCTCTTTCCACACAAGGTTTAGTAGGGGGTAGAGGTCAAAGGGCCCTTTGCATGGGGCTAAAAAGCGGCAGAATTTAACAGATGCAAATCCGACATGCTTTCACCTTGAAAGAAGACAGTAAACTGAATACAGTGTGTGGTGGCCTGCCTAGGGGAAGAGCAGTGCTGCTAATCTCAGCCTGGTGACAGCTGCTAATATATACGCTATGAAATGATGGAGGGTGAAAGACTGACGAAGAGAGTGTATGTGAGTGAGGTGGAGGGGGGAAGAGGGAGGGGGAGGCCGAGGATGAGATGGAGGGATGGGGTGGAGAGGTATATGAGAGAGAGGGGTGTGAGTTGGGAGCAGGGCAGTGAAATGGCGGGGGACAGGGCAACTTGGAGGCGATTTGTTTGTGGCCACCCCAAACGGGATTGAGGCGTCTGGCAATAGATAGATAGATAGATAGAAATGATTGGCAGGAAATAGAGACAATACATAATGAATTAGGTTGTTCCAGGTGAATGTAAATATCACTTTGGCTTCTCCCTTCCCTCCTTATATATATTTTTATTACGAGAATAGATTATATGGCATATTTCATGGGGAAATAAACAGTGAAAATTAGCAAACGAGTGCACATGAGGTGTTGTCAGGTGATAATTAGCCAGTTCCAGGTGTACAGTATGGCACTATCACTTACCTTATTTCTTTTTTGTATACATTATTTGGTATAAGAATAGGGCATAGGGCTTATTTCAATGGATGAAATCACTGGAAGATTCCAGGGAAGATTTACTTAGCGTAGCATGGCCAGGCAGGCAAGAGGAGAGGGTAATGGAGGGGAGGTAGAGAGGGGAGTCAAGAACGGGAAGAAATGGCTAAATTGTCAACAATGGATGGGAGTACAGATGAGATTCGGAGTGCTGACTAGTGTTGGACATTGGCAGTACTGATGGATGATACAAGCCACCACTTGAAAGCCCGGGCTAATTCAAAATAACACAGAATCACAAAAGTGACACCACGCAGTATGATCCCTTGCTTCCAAGCATCACAAAAGTGACGCCCCGCGGTTAAGGGGTTAAACTGCCTCTGGTACGACGTACGATACCTTTTCTTATTATTGTACGTTCTGTACGATAATTCTGTTTTATGGCATAAGAGTTTTAATTTTAAAAATTGATAATTAAAAAAAGCCTTTTCATCAAGAATAAATCTATTCCATAAATAGTATGTTATCTGTAAAATGAGAAATCGTAATTTTCCTTAGTGCACGTAGGGTAATTGTGTCTGAGATACCTAGGCTGTACTGTACGAAATGTACAGGCACATTTTGAGTCACACTGATGGTTGACCGTTGCTTCAATTTTTCTGTGAAGCGTCAAAGAGAGATTTATTTAATGTCAATAAAAATATTCCCGTTAAAGTATTGGGTAATTGTTTGTATATAATCCAATTCAGGAGGCATATATTTTGATATCAAAAATGGAATAGTTAAAGAAATCTTGTATGACTGTATACAGGATAAAAGAAATATTTATTTTGATACCAAGAAAGAATTACCTAAAAGTATCTTGTGTAATCAATGATTTGTAAATAATGTAGAGGAATTGTTTATTTTATTTAATAAATTTTGATGAACTTAATTTTTCTAAACTGAATAATATTATAATAACCTCCCATAAATGATACCTGCTGTATACAGTATTTACATTAGCCATTACATATATCGAAGCTTTTATGAATTTCCATTTTTTTCTTTTTTATTACATGAGACTAATGCTGTTTATATAAATTTAAAACACCACTGAAGAAATTTTATTTTATCATCATTTTACTGTACAGCATAGTGTAGTAGTAGTAGTAGCAGTATAAATATACAATAATTTTCACAAGCATCCGATATACAGTAATCCCTCCAATATCCGACGTAATAGAGCCATAGGCAGGTCCGGATAGTGGTCCTGTCCGGATATTGGGCCCCAGCTTATGGATTTGTACTTATGGACCCTAACTCAGAGAAACACCTATACAACTCCTTCTGGACATGCATAGCACCTATTTAAGACCCAAATCACACCAATAAGGCACATAAAAGACTGAAATAAATGCAAAAGAAGCATAAAATGAGGGTTTTGAGGTAGGTTCATACAATATTCAACATTCTGGGTACTTACAAGTGCCTGGCTCCTGGACTGGTACTTATGGACCCTAACCTAGCCTAACTCAGAAAAACACCTTCCTACTGCACATGCATAGCTCCTAACACCCTATTCACACCAATAAAGGACATTAAAGAGTGAAATGAGGTGTTTGAGGTAAGTATTATATGGAAAAAAGTACAGTATGAAACATTCTGCCTACTTACAGGAAGTCCATGGCCATCTCGATGAATAACCGCCTCCTCTCGGACTCTGACAGTAAGAAGGATTTCCTGAAGCACTTGCAGTACACTGTTCATGAAGTCTTGCACTGAACTTAGTCAATCGCACTCAGAAGTCCGTTCTCTTCACAGTGCGCACTCTTGTCTAATTTATGCTCCATTGTAACTTACTAAGTGTTGCACTCTGCACTTTAACTTTTCCCTTTCTTCTAACCATTTTCTAAAGCAAAAACAAACAAGTCTATTTACGTTAAATGTTGTTTCAAAATTGTATTCTCACTCACAACTGTAAATCCTTAACACAACACACTGTTTTTTTCACTGCACAACACTGTAAATTCCCGTGTGGTCTAGTGGAGAAGTTATTGCTGTTTATTCACTGTCAGAGTCCGAGAGTATCACTGGCAGGTGACCTAGGGGTGCGTCGCTGGGTCGTGGTGATGGCGTACCCACTGCAGACGACTCTGAAGACAGACGCAAACTCACGTCAAGCGGTGATTCCACCGTGGCTGATGTGCTGGGCTGTGGCTCGGAACATGAGGGCCTGTCTTGGGGAGGCAACGGAGTGGAGCCAGGGCTGGGCACAGCGGGAGTTACGGGCCTGAAAAAACTGTCAATCATTGATTGACGCAAGGACCGACTATTCTGATGATTGATGATGCGCTGCCTGAAAGCACGCACTTCCTCCACAAGTCCCAAATGCCCCATCTCTCTGTTGCAGTCTGGGTATTCCAGGTAGTCGAAAACAAACTCTAGGTGTTCCCGGAGTGCGCTCAGCTTGGGGATGGCTGGAGTAGTGTCATGCTGAGAGGAGTCCGCATCATCGTCGCCGTCCTCGTCGGAATCTTCAAGCTGGGTACTGACACCTGTAATTGAAGATGCGATCTCGATATCAGACAGTGTCTGATACCCAGGATCGCCCTCGTCGTCATCCAACCACTCACGCACATCGTCCACATCAACATCGTCGCCATGCGTACGTAGCTGTGCATGGAAGTCATCCACGTCAAACCCTAGAAAATCGTACTCCACATCCGTTCCGAGAAGCATATGAAACCAACCATTTTCTAGAGTCTTGACACGGACTTCCTTCCATGCACTGGCCCAGTTGTAGATTGCAGACTTGATGTTGTAGCGGCGAAGGTTTTCCAAAGTCCGCTGGCCTCGCGTGTCCCGTCTCTCCCTGCGCTCGTCCTCGTCCTCGAGAACAACCATCACCTCGTCCAGGAACTTCCAGCGGTATAGGCGCTTTGTTGCCACGATCACTCCTTGGTCCATTGGTTGGATGAGAGCAGTCATATTAGGTGGCAGAAACATGCACCTAATCCGGCCATTCTCAGCCACCAAGTCCTTGTCGCACGGGTGGGCAGGTGCATTGTCGAGCAGAAGGAGGGCCTTTACCTGGTTGCGCGGGATTCCCAGTGTCTTTGTCTGGTAATTGATGATCTCCTTGACGAAGTGGCGGTGGAACCAGTCTTTGAAGATCTGGGCTGTAAACCATGCCTTCAAAGAATGGTACCAGACGACAGGAAGGACATCCATCACCCCACGAAGACACCGAGGCTGCTTTGCACGGCCAACAATAATGGGCTTAAGCCGGTGCATGCCGTTAGGATTGGCACAACACAAAGCAGATATCCATTGCTTGGAGAACTTGCGGCCAGGTACACGCTTCTCCGTCTCCTCGGCTAGAGTGTTCGTTGGCAAAGAGCGATAGAATAAACCAGTTTCGTCAGCATTGTAGACTTGACCGAGAGTGAGGCCCTCCCTGTCGATCAAGCCTTTCACCTTGTGCCGAAACTTGTCAACCCCATCCTCGTTAGCGTCCAAAGCTTCGCCATGAGCTTTATGGTTGGTAAGGCCATGTCGTAACTTGAACGCGAAGAGCCAACCCTCGGATGCCTTGAAGTCTAGGGCATCGTGAAGCCTGGCGAACTTCTCAGCAGCAGCCTTCAGCTCCGTTCCACGTACCATCACACCAGCAGCACGTTGCTGTCGATACCAAATCAACGTGGAGCGGTCGATTTCAGCAAACTTGGGAGTAAACATCACCTTCCTCTCCACGTTGCATTTGCTTCTCGACGAGAAGTCAGCCGTGTACTGCATGAGTTTGTCTCGGGATCTCTTGATATCGAACAAAGTAGATCAGGCCAGGTTGAACTCGTGGAGGATGCGGGAAGCAGACCACCTCGCATCTACTTTCTCCAATATCTCCCGTTTCTTCTCCAGAGTCAACACCACTCTCTTCCTCTTCTCAGGGGGTGGGGCCATCATCACACACACTAATAGGAGGCCTGAGAGCAGCAGGAGTGCCTGCAGCAGGTAAGGAACCACCACAAAAGCGAGGACGTGGGCAGCCACGACGACGAGCATGCACTTGTGACGAGACAGGCGGAAAGTGGGGAGGATGCAGCGGCGCTCTATTGGACGTCTGAGGAATGACATGCCACAACAAAGCTGTCCCGCTTCGCGCGCACCAAGTTCAAGTTACGGGCGGGAAAAATTCGGTTTTTTTCGAATTTTTTGCGGTTTTCGGACCATTTTGGGAATATTGGATCCCGGGACGATTATGTCCGGTTAGTGGGGATGTTCAGATATTGGGCGTTCGGATATTAGAGGGATTACTGTATTTTTACGATAATTTGGGTGGAAAACGATAATTTTGAAACACCAGTACGATAACTCAATCAAAAAAATCTGGCAATCCTGCAACAAACTCGCAGGCGAAATCTTGCTCACCATGAGTTAGTTTGGCTAGCGGGTCGCAAAACTGGCTAGCGTGTTAGCCACTTTTGTCCCAGTGTGACGGCAACTTTAGCAGTATTTAACCCCACACTTTCATACAGTTTTACATTATAAATTTTGTGAATTAACAGGCATGCCAACACTACCAACTGAACCACAGAAGAAGCATTTCACATCTTAGCCAACCCTAGGGTGCAGATACTTTTTTTTATCGAGGGTACAGTTGGCAATGTTCGGAGCTTTAATACTTAGCATTGCTAATGCTCTCCATGTGCAAGGTCTCCGCTCCTGAGTTCACAACTGTAGGGAGAGGGATGCAAGGGAATAAGTGCAGCTGATGGGTGGTGTGTTGTAAGGGTTCAGGAGGGTTTGAGTAAAGAGAGGAGGAGGGTGGAAGAGGGCAAGGGAATTACTTTTTAAAGATATGAGATTATGATGAAAGAATATGCTGGCTTATAAGTTACTGCTGTATTAGTCAGCAGGGTATCAGTGTAAACCTGTGATTCAGTTTGTGTTTATTTATGGCAAAGCATTACGGAAACATCTGACGACACAGCAGCTCTCCTCCCTCGACTGCACAACCACCTCTCTATTGTATTTATTTAGATGCACTTATATTTGTCCCTCATTTCCTTTCCTAATCCTTTCCTTTCCCTAAGTCGCATATATATCTGTCCCTTGTTTTTTTTTTTCCTTCTATCCTTTCCCTAAGTCTCACATTATCAGGCATTCAGGTAGCATTACTGTTAGGGTGTCCTTACATCTCTGTATATGGGTTCCTTAATAACTGGGTGATTCTCATGCGGAAATCTTATAATATAGACACTCATGTATGAGAATGAAACCTGATCAGTGAGTGAAAGAAAAATTTTTATGCTAAAAGCAACAGTGATGTCCATTTTCCAGAACATTTTGTCATAAGCAGCACAGATGGTATAAAATATCAGAGCACTAAATAAACATTCCGTAATGGAAATAAAGGCGATAGGAGTTAGATGTGGAATTACTGAAAGGATGGTAGGTGGAGGTGCCCACCATCCACTCAGTGTAGTGCTGCTCTCGGGTTACTTCCCTACTCCCTTCCTTCCTCTTGTCTTTCTTTCTTCTTCCATCTGTGTATGGGTGACTCTACACTTAATGACATGCCAAATGGTTTCCTGTACATTAGAAGACCATTTACTACACTGGGTGGTAACCATATAACCAAATTATGGTGCTGGTGGTTTAGTGGGTAATTAAGGTGCTCCAGTGGGTTTCGGCTGGCGCAGGTTTATATCCAATGGCTGATTTAGGGCTTATTGCTCAGGTAAATGTCAGGACCAACTTGCCTAGCCCAGGGCTCCTATTCTCCTCATGGGGCAACACAGGATTGGATGATGAATGAGTGAATGAATAAATAGGAATGCACAGAGATGGCATTAACATAAGTGTGTGCATACAGTGCCTAAGAACATATCTGGATTGGAGTAAGGGTAATTTTAGAAGATGTAGACATCATGTGGACTTGGAAAAAAATAAAAATTCATGTAACGTAACAGAGAGAGAGTGAGACAAGAAGCAAGGTAGTCATGGTCCTTTTCCTGCTTGAATGTCCAGGAATGAGCATGGCACTGGTGATGATGGAGAAGGTGTAATGCTAGGTGTTTTATGGTCGGCTCCCGTCCCTAGAGCACCTAGTGAGTAGCTGGGTTCTTTCTAGACCGGAGCTTTAGACAAATAAGAGAGAGGCAGGACACAAAAAGTCAAGGCAGCACCTTACATGTGTATTACTAAATCTTACACAGGAACGAGCAGATGTCACAAATACAAACAAGCTGGACAATTATAATCCTTGGGCTGCAGATATGGAATAATAGTATGCAGGATACTGTAAAGGACCAGATTGGTTAGGGGGGAACAACACGAGCTAAACACTTATGTTGGTGGGGGAGTTTAAATATCCTAGGCCGGTGGTGGTTGTCTCGATTTCCCAGGGTAGCATTAATATTTTACACTGGGCCTATGCGTGACCTTATCAAGACGAGCCGTCACTGTTGAACAGAGTGTTCACTGTACCTTGGCCCGTAGATCACTTTTACATAACTTTACTATGTACCCGGGTGGAGCTGGCGGTACTGGAACTTCAGCTCAGGGGCCCATGTACGATCTTCACTGTCTTACAGAGGCACTGTACACTATGGTAGGCCCGTCCTTCACTGTCTTAGTATTGCACTATCTTTTCCACCACTTTCTTTTATACTCTAACCACCGGCCCACTTTACTCTGTCATTCCTACACTGTCTGTATGCTGCGTGTGTTCACTTTCACTCACCGTCAGGTCGGACATGTCACAGTCAGGCACAGGAGCGGCGGTGGACTCTCAGCCACCCTACTGACAGGGCTGGGATCCACCAGGGGCAGCTAGGTCCTGGGGACGGGGGACAGCGTGTAGGGGCGTCCTCTCTTATCCGGGGCTGCTGGGGGCGGGGGACAGCGTGTAGGGGTGTCCTCTCTCGTCTGGGGCTGCTGGGGGCGTAGGGGCCCGAGGCTTCTGGGCTCGGGGTGTGAGTCTGGCCCTCTGGGCTGGGGCCGAACAGTCACCTGAACTTCTGAGTCAGGCGCCTGACGGAGGATGAGGATCTCCAGCGTCTGGGTGCAGGGAGGTCCCGCCCGGGAGTCTGAGGGGTGGTCGGGAGGCTGCGGACCCTGCAGGTCGGGGACGCCGTCAGGAGTGGGCTGTGGCGTTGCCTGGCATCGGGGTCTGTCAGGGGCATCTCCACCGGCTGTAGGAAGAAGAGCCCGGTGGTGGTCACAGGGCCTCTCCAATACTCCTCCAAGCTGGGGGCTCCCTCCAAGTCATGGGTAGGTGGACCGGGCTCAGCACGTGACGAAGGAGCGGCTTCAGGCCGTCTCTGGCAGTAGGGCCCAGCTACTGGCCGTGGCCATCTCAGGACACCTTCAGAGTGGCTTCTGGCCTCCTCCTGCAGGAGGGTAGAGTGGCTACAGGCCAACTCTCCGGGGGCACCTTCAGAGCGGCTTCCGGCCGTCTCCTGATTGACCTCCGGAGCAGCTTCAGGCCGTCTCCTGTAGGAGAGTGAGTGGCTACCGGCCGTCTCTCCAGGGACACCTTCCGAGCGGCTTCCGGCCATCTCCTGACGAAGACGGGAGCGCCTACCAGCTGTCTCCTGATTGGCCTTCGGAGTGGCTTCAGGCCATCTCCTGTAGGAGGGTGAGCAGCTGCAGGCCGTCTCTCCGAGGGGCACCTTCTGAGTAGCTTCAGGCCATCTCCTGTAGGATGGCAAGCAGCTGCAGGCAGTCTCTCCGAGGGACACCTTCCGAGTGGCTTTAGGCCATCTACTGACGAAGGAGAGAGCGGCTTCAGGCAGTCTCCTTGTTTCCTCCAGAGTGGCTTCAGGCTGTCTCCTGTAGGAGGATGAGCGGCTATCGGCCGTCTCAGGGGGGCTGTTAGGGATTGGAGAAACAGTTCCACCCCAGTCTGATCTGTGGACAGCTTGCCTGGCAGGTCATCTTGTATTCCTGCTATGGTGGTGGCGGGCAAGTTCCGTGTCATAGGGGCACGCGACCCGGGTGGACTTAAGCTGTTTCCACCTGGAGCTCATTCACGCCATGTACATTCCTCCTTGGGCTCCTTCTGGTAGCTCGTTGCGGTCTGTTTTGATGTCCTGCTGCAATTTACCACCGTCGGCTGGGAAAAAGTCATGGCCTCGTGAATGGAGGTGATAAACTCTTGATTCGTAGGTGGTGTAGACTGGCTGGAGGCATTGGAGGAGGTCGTGCCAGGCTATGGTAGCAGGATTTTCTTCGTGCTGTTCATCACAAGTGATGAACAGGGTGGATTGGTCAGTGAAGGAGCAGAGGAGGCGTAGGATGTGGCGAGGTCCTCGTACACACTGTTTGCGCCCAATGGGCGGTGCCCATATGGCTCGGCGGATCTTCATGGTAGGTGTAGTCTCTGGTGTTGGGCTGTGCTGAATGCTGGAGATGGAGGGCATGTGTGGAGTTTTATGCCTGGGTAATGCGGCGTGGAGTCTCTGGGGAGTATAGGTGGTCGGGATCTGAACTTGGTGTATCATGTATGTGAGAGGGCTCAAGGTAGGGGTCGGTGTGAGAATTTGCGGCAAGGCGGGTGGGGTGGGAGAGTGGACGTATTGAGCACGTGGGCGGGAGAGGTGGCCGGAATGGGTAGTGGTGGTTCTGAGGGTGGGTGTGGGCTGTGATGGGGGCATGTGGCATCGGCCCGCTTGTGATGGGTACGGGGCACGGGCGTTTGGTTTGAGGGTGGTCGGTGGGTGGGTAGTGCAAGGCGGGCATGTGGGCGGCTCTGGTGGAAGCAGGGATGGGAGTTTGGGTGGGTGAGACCAAGAGGGTGTGGGTGGGCGGCAGTTGGTGGGTTTGGTTGTCAGAGGTTGAGGCGGGGGTGTGGTGGGTGGCAACGGTACGGGGGCCTGGGTGGGACACTTGGTGTCGGGCGTGGTTGCCTGGGTACTATATGATGGGGTGGGGGAGGTGCGGGGGCTCGGTGGTGTTGGTGAGCTGTCAGGTGAGGTGCTGGTTGTGGCGGGGCGTGAGGTGGGGGCAGCGGGGGAGGGAGAGGGAGAGAGAAAAGGGAAGGGGGAGATATAGCAGTCGTAAGAGGTAGAGGAAGGTGGCGCTGGGCCAGAGCTGGGGAGGTGGGGGGGTGGAAGGGGCGAACATGCCGGTTTCTGAGGGTGTGGGATGTGCCGTGGTATTCTACAGTCACCTGGTAGGGCTTAGGGACGTGAGTGATGGTGTGTGGCCCCGTAAAGTGCGGGGCAAGCTTGTGGGGGGTGGGGAGCTGCGCGATCATCATGGTATCGCCTGGCTGCTAGGGGTTGGAGGCAGTGTCAGGGCGGAGGTCCAGGTTGTTTTGGAGGTGCATCAGTTGTCGTTTGAGGTGATGTAAGGGGTCGGAGGTGGGGGTGGAAGCGGGGGGTTGCAAGTGCTGCCGAAAGGGGAGGAGGAGGGGTGTTTCTCCGAACACTCACTCGTAGGGCGAGATGCCGTCCTCTTGGGGGCAGGAATTAATGCCCCATTGCATAATTTTTACATGGGTGGGCCAGTCGTTGTTTTTGGTGGCCTGTATCTGGGTGTGGAGTTGATTCATTAGTGTACGATGGCTACATTCGCACACGGCATTTCCTTGGGGCCAGTAAGGGGACAAGTGGAAGATGCTATAGCTGAAAAGATGGGTGAGTTCCTCCCAGATTTTGCTGGTGAATTCTGGCACGGTCTGAATGGATGGCCTGCAGGATACCAAAGCAAGGAAAAACATGTCGGACCAGGGTGTCAGCCACTGCGACAGCATGGTGTTCTTTTGCTGGGCAGGCTACAATGAACATAGAGTACGTGTCGATGAATGTAATCACGTACCTATAGCCCGATTTCGGGGACAAAGGTCCCACTATGTCGAGTGCCAAGAGTTTCCAAGGTTTTTGGGCGATAATACGCCCAGCTGGGCCGGCGGTACGGATGATGTCCTTACCAAGGGTGCACACTCGGCAGGATTGGATAATCTCCTTGACGAGGATGGAGGGATTTGGCGTCCAATAGGTGTCATTGAAAACCTGTAGGAGTTTCTTCGTGCCCAGATGAATGCGGTTGTGGGTGTGCAGGGCATCTAGGGCGGCATCGGGGGCCAGAATGATATGCCCAGATGGAGTTAGCAGATAGTTGCCTTGGTGGTACAATTTTTTGAAGAGGGGCTGAGGGATCCAGGGTGGCCTTTCCTTCTGGTGCTATTGTTGGAGGAGGTCGGCTCCTGGCTGGGTGGCGTTGAAAGGGAGTTGGGAAAGGGTGTCCGCATTGGTATGGAGTTCGCCAGGGCGGTACAAGATTTCATAGTTAAACTCCTCCAGAGCTTCACACCACCTGATGAGCAGTGCATTGTGGGTGTCAGACTGTCACAACCACTGGAGGGACTTGTGATCAGTGATGATGGTAACCTGGGTCCCTGATAGGTACACCTGGAAGTGCTCTAGTGCCCAGACAATACCCAGGCACTCCCTCTTGGTGGTAGCGTAATTCTTCTCCGCCAGATTTAAGGTACGACTGGCGCAGGCGATGATGTCTTCCCGGCCCTCTTGGACTTGCGCCAGCATGGCCCCGATTGCAATGAGGGAGACATTTGTGTAGAGCCAAAATGGAAGGATGTAGTCGGGGAGAGTGATGACAGGGGCAGATACGAGCTTATCCTTAAGTTGTTGGAAGGCAGCTCATCTCTCGTATGTCCAGATGAACGGCTCTCCCTTTTGGGTCAGGTCGTGCAGGGGCTTGGCGATGTGTGCGAATCCCTTCACAAAATGCCAGTAGTAGGAAGTCAGGCCCAGGAATGCTCGGATTCCATGAACATCGCTGGGTGGGGGGATGTCCATGATGGCGCGGAGTTTGTCAGGGTCCGGAGATATGCCAGCCTGGTAGATGACCTGCCCCAGGAATGAGACAGTTCTGGTGGCCAGGACGCACTTGGAGGGCCAGAGTTTGAGGCCTGCCTGTCGGATTCGGGAAAAAACTGGCAAGGGCGCTGCAGGTGGTCAGCCCAGGTCTGGCTGAACATGATGATGTCGTCCAAGTACTCCAGACAGATCTCCCACGTAAGGCCGCTGAGGACGGATTCCATGAGTCTTGAAAAGGTGGCAGGGGCATTACAGAGGCCTAAAGGTAAAACATTAAACTTATAATGTTTCCCATTTCAGGTGGAAAACGCTGTCTTGCCTCTGTCCTCTAGTCGCACCGGAACCTGCCAGTACCCCAACAGGAGATCGAGGATGGAAAACCAGGATGCATCGTATAGGGAGTCTAGGGAATCGTCTATTCGTGGGAGCGGAGTGGAGTCCTTGGTAGTGACGTCATTGAGCCAGAGGTAATCGATGCAGAACCGCATCGTGCCATCCTTTTTCTTCACGAGGATGACGGGGAACGACCAAGGGCTGGTAGAGGAAGAGACGACTCCAGCATCAGTCATCTCCTGCACCTGGCGGTCTTCCTCTTCCCGTTGCTTGGTTTTTTTCTGCCAGGATGGCTGTCGGATTGGTGGGCCCGTCGTATGGATCTTGTGAGCTAGGTACGTGGTATATCCAATGTCGGCGGGTCCTGCCGCAAATAGGTCCTGGAAGTCCAGGAGAAGGCAGCAGAGGGGTGGGCCCATCGTATGGATCTTGTGAGCTAGGTAGGTGGTATATCCAATGTCGGCAGGTCCTGCTGCAAATAGTCCAGAAGGTGGCAAAGGGTGTTGGATTGGTGGGCGGAGAGATGGTCGGGGATAGGGGGCAGAGGGGCAGGGAAGCGGGATAGGAAAGGGGCACAGGGCTCTGCTTCTTCCATCTCTCTGTTTACAAGCCCTTTCAGGAAGGGGAGGGGCAAGGGAGCAAGGTTTGCAATCCGGACTGCCGAGTGATGAGGAGGAAGGGAGGTTGGGGGCAGGGGGCAGGAGGGCTGGTTAAGGGGCACCCAAGCCTCATGATGAGGGGGGGATAATGACAGCCGAGGAGGTGGTGGCAGGGAAGGAGGGGAGGGGGGAGAGGGGGGTAGACAGAAGGGGGGAGGGGGGTCTTTCTGCTGAGGCCGTGGTGTGCAAGTGCAGTCCTTGTGGGAGGGGGGGGGCAGAGGGTTTCCGGAACGGGAGCTGTCTATTCTGGCAGTCGATGGTGGCGCCCAGCTGCAGCAGGTCCAGTCCCAGATAACCGTCATAGTTTTGGCAGGAAGAGTCGAATACAATAAATTTGTGCATCGCCGATGCCGGCTGATGGGTGTCGCCGCGCAGGGCCTGTGTTTCCCCATGGATCGGCAGGGGGCCATCCCCTGCGTCCACCAGGTGAGTAGCAGTAGGGAGTAGCGGGCCAAAGGTTGACTTGTGACGGGAGTAGTGGCTATACAGGCAAGATCTGGCCACTCCCGTGTCGACCAGCAATCTGGCTTTTGCCCCATTCAGCTTCATCTTGTAGTAAACTGGGGGGCGGTATTTCGGGGAAGTGGCCCCCGCCACCGTGGGAAGGTGCGGGGGCGATCCTAAAAATCCAACCATCGGGGGCCTCCTTCTTCTTCCTCTGGTTCCTGCTCTCTGGTTCAGCTTCCTCTACGGGGCCAGGTTCGTCATCCGGCTCCTCATTATCTAGGGAGGAGACTTTACGCCTGCCCGGGGTGGTGATTTTTCATCTGGCAGCCTTTAGCTGGTCACTGATATTGTGCAGGGGGCATCGGGAGCTGCAGGCAGAGAACTCCCAGGGGTTGACTAGGATGAGGTTGGGGTACTCCTTGTGACTGGGGCATCGGTGGGCGGGGTGTGCTCTAGGTAGGCTGGGTGCCGAGGTGGGGCTGGTGTGGGGCATGGGTGGGCGTGGCTTTACTGGGGGAGCTGGAGCATTTGTGGGCTTCTTTACAACGTTGATTTGCTAGGGTGCAGGGGGGGAGGTCAGGAAGCGGCGTATCAGTTGGATATCCTTTTCCATGTCTCCTGTAGGGTCATGGATTGTGAAATGCTCCTTCACCATACTAGGTAGCACTCTCAGAAGAGTTTTGAAGGTGTGTTTTCCCGGGTGTCATCATCTGCCTCCGGGTAGACAGCAGTGACCAGGCATCTAGCCTGGATTAGGGTATCATCCAAATTTCCATCGAAGGTTAGGCTGTCCAATTGGGACAGCACAACTACTTTCCCTAGTGAGGGAATGATAGCTTGAATCACGAGTTTCATGAAATTTTGCCAAGTGAGCCCCGGAACGATTATTGGTGCTATCGTAGCTGCTGCATTGCCTAGTAATGGGAGTGTGACTGCGATTTTTTGCTTATCGTCCTCGAATCCGATATCCAGCAGAGGTTTAATAATTGCCAGGTATGTGTGAACATCATACTGTTCGGGGTCGAATTTTGGTAATTGCACTTGCGGTTTAGTTGCCATTTTGATAGTATTTCCTGATCATCTCTCTATTATGCCCCGGTCAAGAACCACCGCTATCCACCAGTGTAATGCTAGGTGTTTTAGGGTCGGCCTCCCGTCCCTAGAGCACCTAGTGAGTAGCTGGGTTCTCTTTCTAGACTGGAGCTTAGACAAATAAGAGAGAGGCAGGACACAAAAACTCAAGGCAACACCTTACATGTGTATTACTAAATCTTACACAGGAACGAGCAGATGTCACAAATACAAACAAGCTGGACAATTATAATCCTTGGGCTGCAGATATGGAATAATAGTATCATGCAGGATACTGTAAAGGACCAGATTGGTTAGGGGGGAACAACACGAGCTAAACACTTATGTTGGTGGGGGAGTTTAAATATCCTAGGCCGGTGGTGGTTGTCTCGATTTCCCAGGGTAGCATTAATATTTTACACTGGGCCTAAGCGTGACCTTATCAAGACGAGCCGTCACTGTTGCACAGAGTGTTCAATGTACTTTGGCCCGTAGATCACTTTTGCATTACTTTACTATGTACCCGGGTGTAGCTGGCGGTGCTGGAACTTCAACTCAGGGGCCTATGTACGATCTTCACTTGTCTTACGGCGGCACTGTACACTATGGTAGGCCCGTCCGTCACTGTCTTAGTATTGCACTATCTTTTCCACCACTTTCTTTTATGCTCTAACCACTGGCCCACTTTACTCTATCACTCCTACACTGTCTGTATGCTGCTTGCGTTCACTTTCACTCTCAGGTCGGACATGTCACAGTCAGGCGCAGGGGTGGCGGTGGAGTCTCAGCCTCCCTACTGACAAGGATGGGATCCACCATGGGCGACTAGGTCCCAGGGGTGGGGGACAGCGCGTAGGGGCGTTCTCTTTCATCCGGGGCTGCTGGGGGCGGGGGACAGCGTGTAGGGGTGTCCTCTCTCATCTGGGGCTGCTGGGGACATAGGGACCCGAGGCTTGTGGGCTCGGGGCAGGAGTCCAGCCCTCTGGGCTGGGGCCAAACAGTCGCCTGAACTTCTGACCAGGTGCCTGACGGAGGATGAGGATCTCCGGCGTCTGGGTGCAGGGAGATCCCGCCCGGGAGTCTGAGGGGCGGTCGGGAAGCTGCGGTCCCTGCAGGTCAGGGACGCTGTCAGGAGTGATCTGCAGTGTCGGCCTGCATCAGGGTCTGTCAGGGGCATCTCCACTGGCTGCAGGGAGAAGAGCCCGGTGGTGGTCACAGGGCCTCTCCAATACTCCTCCAGGCTGGCGGCTCCCTCCAAGTCGTGGGTAGGTGGACCAGGCTCAGCACTTGATGAAGGAGCGGCTTCAGGCCGTCTCTGGCAGTAGGACCCGGCTACTGATCGTGGCCGTCTCGGGACACCTTCAGAGCGGCTTCTGGCTGCCTCCTGCAGGAAAGTAGTGCAGCTACAGGCTGACTCTCCAGCGGCACCTTCAGAGTGGCTTCCGGTTGTCTCCTGATGAAAGCGGGAGCGGCTTCCCGTCGTCTCCTGATTGACCTCCGGAGCGGCTTCAGGCTGTCTCCTGTAGGAGGGTGAGTGGCTACAGGCCATCTCTCCAGGGCCACCTTCAGAGCAGCTTCCAGCTGTCTCCTGACGAAGGTGGGAGCGGCTTCCGGCTGTCTCCTGATTGACCTCCGGAGCGGGTTCAGGCCATCTCCTGTAGGAGGGTGAACGGCTACCAGCTCTCTCTCCAGGGGGACCTTCAGAGCGGCTTCCGGCCGTCTCCTGATGATGGCAGGAGCGGCTACCGGCCGTCTCCTGATTGGCCTCCGGAGTGACTTCAGGTCATCTCCTATAGGAGGGTGAGCGGCTGCAAGCCGTCTCTCTGAAGGGCACCTTCCAAGCAGCTTCAGGCCATCTCCTGACGAAGGCGGGAGCGGCTTCAGGTCCTCTCCTCTTTTCCTCCAGAGCGGCGTCAGGCCGTCTCCTCTTTTCCTCCAGAGCGGCGTCAGGCCGTCTCCTCTTTTCCTCCAGAGCGGCTTCAGGCCGTCTCCTGTAGGAGGGCGAGCGGGTGCAGGCTGTCTCTCCAAGGGACACCTTCCGAGCGGCTTCATGCCGTCTACTGACGAAGGCAGGTGCAGCTTCAGGCCGTCTCCTAGTTTCCTCCAGAGCAGCTTCCAGTCATCTCCTGTATGAGGGTGAGCGGCTATCAGCCGTCTCAGGGGTGCTGTTAGGAAGTGAAGAAACAGTTCCACCCTGGTCTGATCTGTAGGCAGCTCGCCTGGCAGGTTGTGTTGTATTCCTGCTATGGTGGCGGTGGGCGAGTTCCGTGTCATAGCGGTGTGTGGCCCGAGTGGACTTACGCCGTATCCACCCAGAGCTCATTCATGCCATGTACACTCCTCCGTGGGCTCCTGGTGGCTTGTTGTGGTCTGTTTTGATGTCCTGCTGCATTTCAGGAGGAAACAAAATGAAGGACAAGTGTGTGTATTTAAATGAATAAGATGAGCAGGTGGTTGTGCAGTTGGGGGTGGGGAGGTGCTTTGGCTTGATTTTTGTTGTCAAACATTTTCATTATTCGTTTTTGAAGGCACCAACATGCTTGCAGTGTTGGCCTTGGTCACCTAATGGCAGCTCTCCATGCTGCTTGATCTTTGGCAGCTTCCCTATTTAGTCCCTTAACTCTGAGGTCACACTCTATGTCTTCGTCCCAGGTCTTTTTCAGTCTACCTCTCGCTACCCTACCCCGAACATTAGCACCTCTCACTTTCTTCACCCAACTGCCATCCCATCCTCTCCACATGCCTAAACCATCTCAATCTAATTCTCCCCATCACAACACCAATACACTCCAGTCCCATCTGGAAATTTAGGAGAAATACACTAAGGTAGTTTGGACATGTGGAGAGAATGAAGAATCAAAGACTGGCTAAGAGGGTGTATGCAGGTAAAGTGGAGGGAGAGAGAGGGAGGGGAAGACCAAGGATGAGATGGAGGGATGGAGTTGAGAGGTGTATGAGAGAGGGAGGAGTGAGTTGGGGGAAGGGCAGTCAAATGGTGGGTGACAGAGCAACTTGGAGGCGTTTTGTCTGCGGCCACCGTTTGCGGGATTAGGGCGTCGGGCTATAGATAGATAGGCCCATCTTACCTCTCAACTCTTCCATTGTAAACCCAGCCCCCCCAGGCCTTGCACTCAAGGACGCACTGCACATCCACCTAATCATTGCCATTTCTGTACGATTGAATATCCTCTTTCTATACTGTTCAGGACTCACTATCACACAGCATTACACTCCTAACACATGCCGCATACAAACATCCCTTAGCACGGAGAGAAAGCCCTCTCAGTGTCAGGAGAGGCAACAGCTCCCTGAACTTCTTCCAAGCACTCCTCACTCTAGCCAGAGCTAGCTCCTGCCCCACCTCCAGCACATGTCTCCCAAATAACAAAACTCTTCCACACACTCAGAGACTCACCAGCAAGTTCAATCCTTTCATGCCTGTCAATATCCACATGCTCTACCTGACACACCGCACATGTGAAATCAGCATTATCTCATAGTTTACCTGTAATACCACCACATCTCTTATGCGCCCACTTACCACAAACACTGCACAAGAAGGAATTACTTCCCATACCCTTGTGACAAATTGCACATGGCCACTCTCCCTCTTACTTTGCCAGTACCACCCCTAGCCTTAGCTACCACCACTTTGTTTTATTTCCATTTACCATCTCTCCACTTCCTAAATCTTTCCTTTGCCTCCCTTTCATTTTCTGCAATCAAAACCAAATCATCAGCATACAACATTTCCCAAGGGAGTCCATTTCTGAAGTCATGTGAGAGAGCCTTAAGTACTATGATAAGCAACAAGAAGCTCAAGACTGACCTCTGGTGCACAACAACATTCAAAGAAAACTCATCACTCAAATCTCCATTCACCCTTACCTGGGTTTGAGCACCCACATACATAACCATAACGACCCTAACCAGTCACTCCTCGACCCCAAGCTTTCATTATTTCATTTTTCATTACTGTAAATAAACACATATTGTATCTCTTACAGAAATACCCTACTGTGTAGCAATACAGTTGAAAGTCAGCACATTATTTCATCGAAATATCCTGTATACACTACCTTATATCTTTGAAATATAATTCCCTTGTTCTCTTCTACCTCCCTTCTCTCTTTGCCCAGACACTCCTGAATCCCTACACCACACCACCCATCAGCTGTGATTATCCTCCTGCACCTCTCTTCATTCAGCTGTGAACAAATCAATTCACACGTCAAAACTCCTTATGATCTTGCACAAGGAGAGTGATGGTAACACTAGGTGTTACAGTTGGAAACTTGGCCAACTGTACATGGGCAATTAAGAAAATGTAATAGCAAGGTCTGGATGATTTCAATACATAACCTGGAAAAAAATCACAATGAATATTGTGTGCTTCAAGACGCTGAGCCATATAATATTATGTTATTAGCCATGGAAACTGTTTAGAACAGAATATATGTTGCTAGCATTGTATCCCAGGATACTGGGAGAAAACCCCACCACAAGCTCAAAGACCTAAGTTACAGGGATGACCAATGCAGGTAAGTGCTTTATGATGTCTCCCCCTCCCCCCACCCCCACCCCCACCCCCAACACCACCACCACCACATGGTGTCCCTTTCCAGCATGGAAAACAATACATGCAAAAGGAAAATGAAGAACACTTTTATAAGAGTCATGCGTGCTCTCAGCTTAAGTATTGCTCACCCTTGTGGAATGGATGTGGAGAGGTTGCACCAAAACAGCTAGACAAAATTCAGAACAAAGCTGTTGGAATTATTAATAACCCTGATATTATAAATAAATTACCTCCCCTACAAGAAGGAATGTTGCCTCCCTTGCATTGTTTTACAGATACTTTTATGGCAAATGCTCAGACAAAGTTGCGTCCATTGTGCCACCTCTGTATGCCTTCCCTCGTGCTACACGGGCATCTGGTGGCAATCATGACTGGAATGTCACGCAGCCATACTGCAGAGCTTCTGCTTATCAAAATTCATTTATTCCCCGAACTGCATCTCGCTGGAACTCACTTCCCTGGAGTTGTTTCCCCCCCATACATCAACCTACACCTGTTCAAGTCCAACTGTTACAGAGATTTTATGAATGGAGGATGCCAGTAATCTGGTGTACGGATTATTATTATTATTTTTTTTATTCATTTGTTTTTTCCTTCCTCCATTGTTATTTAAAAAAAAAAGTAATAAATGTTGCATAGTGTGTACCCCATTAGAGTATACTAGTAGGCTGCAATATTGTTTCTGACTGCAGATTATTGACTTGCATCTCCCTGTTGCAGGTAGCAGTCTGTAAGGCAGAAGGTTCTTCAAAAAACTTGCACTGATGTACCTTACATATGGCATATGACAATATCATTAAAACTCCTTCCATCTAAACAGTACACAAGTTATTCGTTTGGATATCCACAGTAAATCAATGAGCCACTGGATCCTTGATACATGTGTCTAAGCTTAGGTCTATATTAACTTACAGTGATAAAGCTCATTTATATGAATGCCTCTTGATATATCAGTGGTTCCAAGCCTGGAAGCCATGGTGTGTTTGTCAATGAGGCCACTAAGTAATTTCAACTACCTAAAGCCAGTGACTCCAGAAATGATTTTCTTGAGGCAAGCTTTATGGGGAATCCTATTTCTGTAAACCAACTTGTAGACAGCATGCATAAAGACAATACAAGATGAATTCCTGAACACTGCAGAGGCAACTCATTTACCACACATTCAGAAAGAAGACTGATGGAGCTCCAGGCAAGAATGGGATGCTACCCTATTATAAATGAACTGGCCATCTGGGTGCTTGTCGCATCTACCTACCACCGCAAAGCAGAATTTCCGAAGCTGTTGCCCACCTGATTAAAATTGTAAGTAATTCCATTTAGGAGGACGTTCTTTGCTGACTTATTGTGACTCAGTCCCTGATACTTCATCTCTGTTTCATATATAAAGGCTCCAACATGCATGCATTGGTTTATGTCACCTAACAAAAGCCTTCCATGCTGTTCATTTCCAGCAGCCTCTCTATGTCCCTTATACCTAAGGTTACACTCTATGACCATATCCCAGGTCTTATTCGGTCTGCATCTCAATACTATACCCTCACCGTTTTCTTCTCTCACCCTCTGCACCCAGCTTTCATACTCCATCCTCTTCAAGTGCCAAAACCATTTCAATCTACTCTTTCTCATCATATCACTTATATATTCGAGTTCCATCCTTCCTCTCATCATTCACAATCCTAACTACCCCAGGCCTGTCATTCACGGATGCACTACACATCCATCTGATTATTCTCATCTCCGCTTGTTTGAGCCTATGAATATCCTCCTTTCACTACTGTACAGATTTACATTCCGAACATATGCTGCATATAAGGGCTCCTTGGCATACAGGAAGAACCACTCACTGTCAGGTGACGTAATAACTCTTCGAACTTCTTTGCTCAGACTTTCTCCTCAAATTCAACCTTTGATGATTCTGGTTTGTTCCTCCATCATTTTCCCCCTCTGACTTCCTCATGACTGACATTAAAATTTCTTCAACTGATGTACTTTGTCCTCACTGGCTTCAATACTAACAAGGCATACGGGCCTGATGGGATCCCTCCTGTTGCTCTCAAGAACTGTGCTTCTGTGCTTACACCCTTCCTAAGTATACTCTTTAGTCTTTGTTAACTTGTACCCTTCCTTCATAATGGAAGAAAAGCTGCACTTCAAGACACTGAGCTGTCCCAAAGATGGATGACCATTCTCAGCCCTCTATCACCCAATTGCTTTATCATCCTGTATTTTCAGTTTTTTAATCTATTCTTGAAAAAGAAAATTTTAAAGCACCTTTCTTATCATAACCTCTCTGATTGCCACTATGGGTTTCACCAGGGATGCTCAACTGGCTATTTTCTCATCTACCTTTCAGACGCTTGGTCATCCTCCTTTTGGGACTTTGACGAAAGCTTTGCCACTGCACTTGACATCGCAGAGGCTTTGATCAAGTCTGGTATAAATCTTTAATATCCAAACTGACCTCGCATGGTTTCTATCCTTCTATCTGTGCCTTCATATCTAGTTTCCTTTTTGGTCACTAGAGCTGCTGTTGTTGACAGCCACAGTTCTTCTCCTAGAGCTACAAACAGTGGCGTTCTTCAGGGTTCTGTCCTATCACCTACTCTCTTCCTTCTATTCATCAATGACCCTATCCACTCATACACTGATGACTCACCCTTCACATTTCCATTCGCTTCTAGCAGCGTCCATCAAACCAGTTACTTCAACAAACGCACCATGAGGCTATGGCACACCTAATGTCTGACTTGGCTCATATCTCTGATCTGACTAGGGTAAAAGTAACCATTTTTTTTATGCATCAAAAACTCGGCTCTTATATCTTTCGACATGTCAATCTTCCACAGGAGTATCCTCTAATTTTTGGAAATATCCAACTCAATCCTGTATCATCTTTGAACATATTTGGGGTTTCATTCTCAGGATTTATCTTGGATAATATTGCCTCTCTTGTAAAATCCACTTCCAAGAGCTTAAGTGTGCAAAGCTGACTCCACGCCTCCTTTATCCTCCACACAGTTGCTGACTTTATGCAGGGGTTTTATTTGCCCCTGTGCAGAGTAAAACTCTCATGTGAGGGAGGCACCCCATAAACAGATCTTTTCAACAAGGCAGAGAAGAACACTTAAGAACCTAGTGCCAAAATCCAGCTCAGAGCCGGATCATCGGCTACAAGTTGTGTATGTTTGGTGGGCCGTGAACACTGACGCTGCGTGGTTAAAGAAATGTATTACCGGAAGAGGTACATCATATTACAAACATGACTAGTGAAATAGGGAATGTAATTAAATGTTGAAAAGAATGCCAACAGAGGCATGGAAGGACATGAAATTATGGAAGGAAAAATATGGCTGTTCACGGAGGAAGTCTTCAAGAAGGGGGAGACGTCGAAGGTGAGTCAAGAAAGGAAAAGCAACACGGTGCTGTAAAATGTAAAGAGGACAATCAAGGAAAATATGGCATATGGAGAGGAAATTATTGCAATGGGTGCTGAGATGAGGGCAGTCACCAGACATCAAGTAAGAGTGAGTAAACCTAGAATGACCAATTCTAAGACGAGTTAAAGCAGTCTTCCACCTCTTATTACGGTGGCAAGGGTTCAACCAGGGAGAAATAAAGGGTTTAACAGCACGGACTTTATTGTTAGTGACAGTCTCAACAAGAATGCCACCAATGTTTTTAGAAGGATGACAGGGCAGGAAAGAAATCAGAGACTGGAATGAGTAAGGAAGGAGAAGTATCTCTGGCAATAGCTGTGCGGGCCAACCGATCAGCACGTTCATTGCCTGCGACAACTACATGTCCCCTAGTCGAGACTTTCGTAGGTCGAAGTCACAAGCTGCTGAGTTAGCGGTTGGCGCTGTGTAGCACTTGAGAGTTTCGAAAAATGAAGAAAAATCTAAGAAAACAACAGAAAGGATGCTACAAAAAATCAGAAATTACTACGATATTTTCTTAAATGTTTTCAGGGTAAAGTAAACACATTTATGTCATTTTTGAGGAATTATTAATTTACCACTTTGTGTTGTGGACGAGGACATGTTGTTGCCTCTCCACACCACCCTGTAAACAAACACCACCACCGCCATCCAAGCATGGAGAACTCTAACAGAGTAACAAGCAAACGTTCCATAAAGCAAAATTGGAAGCTGGCACAGTTGTTAAAGCCTTGTTTCTTGCCATTGGTCTTGTTAGTGTCTCCCGCACTAAATCGGTCACAAAAATTATGCCTGCACGGTCCAAACGATATCTCTTGACCAGTTCTGCATCACTTAGCTCGTTAAGCACATCTTTCCTTTCACGAAAACATCTTGGTTGGCGCTGGCGCATTTGTTGTTGTTGTGGTGCGACGGCCATCTTTACTGTTATGATCGAGTCATAAGCCGCGTCCGAAGCGCTATAACCACTCGGGAGGGGTCTTAAGCTATGACTTAAAGTTTAAGTCGAACATAAGGACTTATGACTCGCTCCTATGAATTTAGGACAGACTTTCGCCTTATGACTCAGTCTTAGGGCCGTTTTCACAGTCGTCCCCAATGCAGTCCCCAGTGGCCTACTCGCCTCCGAACACACGTTTTCGTTTTCACAGTCGCCCCCAACCAGCCTTCCGAGGCCTCTGTTGGGGACGGCATTCGGGACGGCCCAAACAAATTACTGGAACATTCTTGGGGGACCTGCAGCCTCCCCAACAGACAGTCCCGAAAGTAAAAAAGTAAAAGAATAATTACATGTAACATATTTTCATTAGTATTTCAATATTATATACCCAGTGTAATATTTCTGGGGTAAAAAACACACCCGGTACTGAAAAAATATATATGTTTGTGTATTTTTATGAGACTTTCTACTATGTATCTGAATACTAGCCTTTCGCAGATGGGTGGAGGCTCCACAATAAACGGACCTGAAAGAAATACGAGAATGGTTGTCTAATGCATATTTTCATGAAAATTCTAATATCTGTTGCCCGACGTAAAAGTTGATATAGCTAACACCCCATTTAGAAAAGAAAATGTTCATGTATTAATAGTATATCCGTTAATAAACTACACCATCACTCATTAGACGATATACATGTTACTTCATGGTTATTTTTACTTAAGCCTTTTTTTTACAGTACTTAACATTCATCAGCATTCAGCTTAATTCCTATTTCAAGTAGGAGTGTAGTGAAGTTGCCGTTAGTTAGCTCTTCAATCCGATGACGTTTCCTGTTCGTTATTTTTGCTGCATTCTTGCGAATATCTTCACTCCTGAATATATTAGTAAGAATTGTGTGAAGTGGATGTTCCAGCCATGTTATTTATCACATTCATTACATTCCAATTTCTAAATAGTCTCTACATATGGAAAGTGTTTTCGCCATCCAGAGCTACCAACCCTACCGCATTAACACAGGCAGACGTCCCCACGTTAGTAAGCTCCCGAAAGCCATTCGGAGCGACTGTGAAATCCAAAGGTGCTTTTGGTTCGGGCCCGACACACTTTCGGGCCCAGAAGGTTAGGGACGACCGTGAAAATGGCCCTTAGTGTTTTTAAGTACGGGCCCAGGTTTCCAGTTCTCTTTCCTGACGCCTTTTATCGCTTTAGCCTTCCTGTTTGTGCGAGTGTTTTAACGGCCGAGTTGTATGCCCTCTTGTTTGCATTGCAGTATATTTGTCGCTCCTCCTTTTCCACATTTGTGATATTCTCTGAATCTTTTGGTGCTTTGTCCCATATTCAATCACCCTATACTTCTCACCCTTTAGTCCTTCGTATCTTATAATGGTTGTTCCGTGCTTCTTCTTGTCAAAAATCTGTCTAGTTCTGCTGGGTCCCAACTGACACCTTCTGGGGTCTTGGAACCATCTGTGTATGCAGGGACTGAAGAAGAATGATGGGTAAAATGGTCTAAAAATTAGGAAGAGAGAATGAGGGAAGAAGAATTAGACTTGGAATATGGGAAAATGGAAGAATAAACATTGGGGAGCGGAAGAAGCCACGGCAGAAAAAGACTGATCCAGAAAGAGAAAACATTACCAATGGTAAGGGAGATGTGTGAGAGGAGGGTGTGAGCTTGAACTGCAAAAGGTGGTTTGCTCCTAGGAAGTGAGGAAAGGGTGTTCAAGTCAGGATTGGGAGGAAACAGAGAAGGGGTATTAAGGATGCAGTGCAACTTAACATAGGTACGAAGAGTGAGCAAAGCACTAAGGCGGTAAAGTGAAGGAACTCCTGATTCAACACAGAGACTTTCAACTGGGGAAGATTTGAAAGCGCCAATAGCCAAACGCAAATCTTGATGATGCATAGAATCAAGTTGTTGGAGGACAGTATCTGAGGAGGAAGAATAAACCTGGCAACCATAATCAAGGTTGGAGAGAACGAGAACAGTATGGAGGCGAAAGGGTAGTTCAATTGGCACCCCAAGACACATGAGACAAAGTTTGTAGGATACGGAGGCGCTGCAAAGCTGAAATTTTTAAGGAGTCAATGTGGTCCTTCCAAGTAAGACAGGAGTCAAAAATAGGGCCAAGGAAGGAAGCAGAGGTTTTATATGGCAGAGGAGAGCCATAAAGAAAGAGGCGGTTGAGGACTAAGACGAGAGCGGGTAAATGTGATAGCATTGGACTTGAGAGGAAAGAATCAGAGACCATGGGTAGCAGCCCACTCTGAGGCAGCAGAAACTGTATGCTGAAGAAGAGCACCAAGAACAGAGATGTCAGAATTTGAGGCATATATTACAAAGTCATCCACATATAAATAAGAGTGAACACCAACTGGGAGACAAGAAACAATCCCATTAATTGCCAATAAAAAGAAAGTAGTGCTACGAACACTGCCTTGGGGGAACACCTTCATATTGTTGGAATGGATCCGAATAAGTATGCTGACACAGACCCAAAAGAAACAGGCTGAAAGAAAATTCTTTAAGAAAACACCAAGGTTACCATCAGTACCACAAGAATGAAATGTGTGCAAAATATGGTTGTGCCAGGCAGTATCATATCCCTTCTCAAGATCAAAGAAAACTGTTATAACAGATTGATGAGCAGTAAAGGCAGAGCAGATATAAGTTTCTAGATTAAGGATAGGAGATAGAGTACCACGGGCTTTTCGAAAACCAAACTGAGAGGATGACAAAAGCTGTTTGGATTCTTGGAGCCATATAAGATGACAATTTATTGTACGCTCACACAACGGCTGGTAAGAGCAACGGGGTGATAATCTTGAGGAGCATAGCCTAACTTTCCCTGCTTAAGTAATGGAAGAGTGATGGCATTACGAAAAGAGGGGGGAAAAACACCTTCGGAGATATGATTATAAATAGCTAATAAAAAGGACAGGGCCGGCGGGGGTGAGGTGACAGAGCATATTGTAATGTATGCCATCAGGACCTTCGCAAGTCTTGTACAGAGATGAAGGGTGGAGGACAATTCATGTAGTGTGAAAGGCGCATTATACAACTGACTAGACAACAGCTGAAAGACATTAGGTGTACATTCATACATACAGTAGCTTTAAGGGTATGGAATTCTGGGGAAGAGATAAGAACTGCTACTAACATTAAAATGATGACCCAAGCCATTAACGACTGGATATGCATCTGCAACTGATTCCCCATCTAGATGAAGGACAGGGCAAGGCATGGGAATATGCTTACCAGCTATTACGCGAATACGTTTCCAGACGGAAGCAATGGGTGTCTTGGTAATGATAGTGGAAACATATAACCTCCAGCTACGGTGTTTTGCCTGTTTAACAGTCTTGTGAAGAGAAGTGCTGGACTTTTTAAACAAAAGAAATGCACTCTGTTCATCCGGGGTGTTGCGTTTGCAAAGCTAACTTTTCCAATGTGCACGTTTGACACGGAGTGCCACAGTGCAATCAAAGTCCCACCAAGGCACATATTCAGAAGTAAAAGGACGGGACATCCTAGGAATCGCAGTCAAAGCTGCACTCAGAACTAAAACATTAAAAAAGGTAAACATATCTAAAACAGTAGGAAAGGAAGATGGGGGTATGGAGGGAACTGACAGAGAAGTAAAAGACAGCCAGTCAGCTTTCAGAAAGCACCACCGAGGAGGTCAGAGTACAGGACAATAGGAAGTAAAATTATGTTTAATAGGAAAGTGATCAGTATACACTGCATCAGAAAGAACAGACCAATGGAAATATAAAGAAAGACGGGGAACAGAAGGAGAGATCAAGGCATGAGAATGTCTAAGTTCTGGCATGAAAATGTGTTGATGCTCCTATATTTAATAAAGACAAATCATTGGTAAAAACAATGACTCAAGGTGGCGGCCACGAGAATTGGTACAGTACAGTAATAGTATCATCCCATAAAGCATGGCAACAATTAAAATCACCTACCTGTACCATTACAATTGGGGTGAGTAATAGGGATAACAGAAGAGATCTATCTATCTATCTATTGCCAGACGCCTCAATCCCATTTGGGGTGGCCACAAACAAATCGCCTCCACGTTGCCCTTTCCCCCTCGATTTCACTGCCCTGCTCCCAACTCACACCCCCCTCTCTCATATACCTCTCCACCCCATCCCTCCATCTCATCTTCGGCCTCCCCCTTCCTCTTCCCCCCTCCACCTCACTCACATACACTCTCTTCGTCAGTCTTTCACCCTCCATCCTCTCCACATGGCCAAACCACCTCGGTGTGTTCCTCATAACGCTTCCTATCACATCCACATCAACACCACAACGCTCCTTTATATCCTCATTCGTCAGCCTGTCTCTCCTTGTGACTCCACAGGCTCCTCTTAAATAACTCATTTCCACTGCTCTCACTCGACTTGTGTCCTTCCAACAACGTCCAAGCTTCACTTCCATACGTTAGAGTTGGTATCACAATACTGTCATGTAGTAACTTTTTCACTTCCATGCTCACCTCCCTGTTTCTTATCACTGCTTTCAAAGATAAAAGGAAATAAATACTAAAGATAAAAAAAATAATACACAGGAAGTAAAATATGGAATAGTAATACTGTATATACTACTGAGTCGTTACGACAGTAGGAACAGGGGCAGAAGGTGGAATTGGTGGACAACCAGGATGGTCACCATAGCCTGGAGGCATGAGGAAAGATAAAGGGGAAGGAGTACTAGAAGAGGTGGAAAAGGAGGGGGGGGGGGGCAAAGAGGAGGGGGGGATGAAAGAGGGAGAGGAGTGGGAGGAAGGTCAGGCAGCACAGGATGAACTTTAACAGAGAAGGTGGAAGGAAAGGGCACAGCATTGTCTACTGAATCTGGCGAGGAAGTTAAAATATAATCCATGATCTTGGAAATGGTTTCACCGTCGTCATCGCCAGAGAGTTTCGTGTCACAAGTAGCTGGCAGTGGAGTGGTCCGGGGACATGACTGAGGAGATTGCTGAGATGTGGATTTTGATGAGGCAGAGTGTATAGGTCTGGAGGGGTGGTACTCGCTGCACGGACTTTACGAGCTGGAGAAGTAGGAGGATGGGCAGAAGTCTTAGAGTCCGATGCGATGGAGTGTGCTTACCACTACAGGAGGATGGGGGTTGGATGTTACGTTGAGCCAGAGGTGCCAAACAGCTGGTATGAGAAACAGAGCTGGAGAAGTGAGAGGAGGGACGAGGTTGGGAACAGGGGGGAAGGATGAGGCGAGGGAATGGGTAAGGAAGGGGATGGAGAGGAAGTAGGGGTGGAGGAATAAAAAACAGAGAAAGAATTAGAGACAGGAACAAGAGTAGTCTGTAAGGACAGGATTGAATCGGGGGGGGTTTAGGTAAGAGAGGAGGGAGAGGTGGAAATAGGAGCATTGGGGGGAAGGGAAGAGGGGACAATAGTCACAGGGGTAAGGACAGAGTGAGAGGTATAAGACGAGAAGTGGGAAGAGAAGAGGGGACAACAGATACAGAGACAGGTGCAGAAGGGGAAGAAGAAATAATACTGGTACTAGAAGCAGATGGAACAACAGGAACAGAAAGGGAAATAGATACAGATGGAACCAAGGAAGAAGGCTGTGAAAGAGAGGAACAGAGGCAGCCAGCGTAAGAGATGGTGCTCTGAAAACCCTGATGACGAACACAAGTACGTGCCTCATGAAGAGACAGCCCCTCAAAGTAACGAACTCAAACAACTTTCGATTCAAACTTAAAGGTCGGACAGTTGTGATGAATGGCAGCATGTGCGTCACTACGATTCGGGCAGCAATGGGCAACAACAGGGCAGTCGGGCTGAGAGTGACCAGGTTGAGCATAGAGAAGAAACAACGTTGGGAGGAATGGCAATACTTTGCAGGATGGCCAAATCGCTAACAGGAAATACACTGACGTGGGGAGGGGATAAACTCCCTCACTGGAAGTCGTGTACCTCCGATGATAATGGTGTTGGGGAGGGTGAGAGCATCAAAGGTAATCTTAGCAATATTGACAGAAAGTCAACAGTAACCACACAGAGGGACAGCATTGCATGTCACAGTCTGGACTGGACAACCCTCTTCATTGAATATGTCAAAAATTATGGGGGAACACTCTAAGAGAGACCTGTTCCCAAGTTTAAAGGAAGTGGTAAAACAACTGTGCCGGTATGTGAGTTATGGAGCCTATCACGCTTAATAGGGACAGGGACTCCTGATGGGCTGACAAGTTTAGACATGGCTGCAGCTTGTTGTTCAGAATGAACAGTAACTAGGCGTGAGTCATCGAAACAGAAATGGAAGAGAACATTGGGACCAACCTGACGGATGAGCTGTAATTGAAAGAGGAAGTCATCAGAAGAGAAAGGAGTGCCAGCCAGGATACTGAAGAACTTAGTCCAAGCTCCAGGGTCAAACAGCGAGGAAGAAGGAACAGGAGTGGTAGAGAAGACAGAAGGATGAGGGCGAGAGAAGAACAGGAAAGGGGAGGTAGAAGCAGCATTAGAGATAGACAAAGAAGTAATGGAGTAAAGAAGTACAGGAAGGGAGTGGAGACTGGGTTGCAAATGAAGTAGAGGTGGCCAGGGGGTTGAAGACCCTATGATACCATTTGGAACCTGGAAAGGTTTTAGGGTGACGATGAGGGAGGGTGAGGAAGAGGGAGCTGGAGATATGTGAACGTCAGGGAAAGAGGTAGGTTGGGGTAAAACAGATGGTGATGTAACTATATGATGAGAGGAGGTAGAAGACGATATAGGAGGAGAACAGGAAGAGGAAGAAAGGGGCGAAAAAGTAGGGAAGGGGGGATTTGCCTGACCAAGAGAAAGTTCAGAAAGAGTAGCCAGGGTCGTAATTGGGGTAAAAAAATAGGCACAAGCGGGGGAGGGGGAACCTATAACAATATTCATAAATTTACTGAGGAATGGAAAAGGCTAATCGTGACTGTTGGAAAAGAAAGGATTATTTGGGTTGAACGTGGAGTCTAGAGGCCCAGCCAATGACCCAAGTAGGGATCAAGCTCCTAGAACGCACTCCCCACCCTGCCCTACAAGGGATAGCAACACCGTGTGGGAGAACCAAGTGTCCCTGCACAATGATGGGCCACCGGCAATTGGCTGAGTCCTACCGCCAAGCAACAGCAACCCCGAATCCAAAAGCTGCCGCTTAGCAGCAGTTCCACCCCTGCAGAGGTCTACCTTTGCAAAGGTCCACATACTGGGGTGGTGCCGAACCACCATGATCCCTACAACTGGCCAGACCAATAGCCCACGGGCACACCCTTATCCTTCCTGTTCCAACTTACTCGAGGTCACAGATGAGAATTTTGATGAATGTGGAAATTTCCACTCTAATGCTGAAGACAGAATAAAGAGGATAAGGAAAGAAGAAGCAATAGCAGAAGAAACGAGCCCTGGAAAATTAGCAGCAGGGACTCAAGGAGAGGGGAGACGGTAAAGCAAAGTGGAGACATGAGCGAGACATCCACGTAGCAACCAGACTCCCATACACTTTGGAGTGCATTAAGGTACCCTGATACAGCTCCCCTACACATCAAGTCCCAGTTGACGTCTCCGAAGCTCCCCCACGATAACAATGAGCAAGGAAACGGGGGTTCAACAAGGCGGAGTCAAAGGCTTTTCATCTCATTAGTTCTCCTCCTCTTACTGGCTCCCTTCAACCTCTGTCTCCTCACCACACTGCTGCATCGTTATCTCTTTTCCTTTCACTTATTCAGTGGTCACTGCTCCTCTGAACTGTCAGTTTGCATCCCTCCACCACTATGGTGGGTGCATAGCACCCATCTGGCAGCAAACTTTCATCCTTTTTCTGTCCAACTCTCTAATGCAAGAGTTAACTGTTGCTCCCAGTCCTTCACGTATGCAATAGGTCAACTCTGGAACTTTATTCCTGTCTACAATTTCTACTGCCAATGACCTGCAGTCTCTTAAATGCAATGTGTCCAGGCATCTCAAAATGAACAGATCGTTTGTTTTGTTTATGTTTTGCCTTAAAAAAAAAAAAAAAAAAAAATCCAGCCACTCCTTCATGCCGCTACTTGGCTATCTCCTTGTCTGTCTCCAGCACATATTGTCTCCCATATAACAACGTTACAGACACTCAAGAGACTCTCTTATCAAGATTAACCCTTCTCCACATCTCTCTTGTAAGCTATCCTTTCCATATCACACATTCAAAATAAGTATTATTTTGCAACCTGACACTGATGCCACTACATATTTTAAGCACCAACTTATCAGAAATGCTGCAAAAAAAATGGAGTTATTTCCCTCATCCTTGTGACATACTATGCATAGGCTAGCCACTGTCCTGCAATAACAAAACTGCCACCTGCCCTAGATATCATCACATTTGTTTTATCCATGTTTACTCCTAAACCCTTTTACCCCATTCTACCTCTCCACATCCTAAATCTTACCTTCACTATCTTCTCATTCTCTGTGATCAACACCCAGTCATCAGCAAACAACACCTACCATGGGAGTCCAGTTATGAAATCACGTGAGAGAGAGCTTCAAGCACCATGATCAACACTATGGGGCTCAAAACTGACCCTTGATGCACACTAACATTCATGGAAAATCTATCACTCAAACCTCCATATACTCTCACCTGGGTGTGTTAGCATCCTTGCACACTGCCATAACCACTCTAACCAACCATTCCTCAATTCCAAACATTCTCTTTGTTCACTTCACCACCTTCCTCAATACTGTCAAAAGCTGCAGAGGCAGCCTCATTTATAAATGGACAAGAAACCATGTTTAACTGAGATTAATTATGATGATGACAATGATGATGATGAAGATGATAAATTAATAATTATAATAATAATATTAATAATAACAACAGTAATAACAATAATAATATCAATAATACGTTACCCCCTCGCTATAATGGACAAACTGGGAGAATGCCAGGTCTGTTAAAGCTGATGAGTTTGAGGGTTCCCCTCCAAGGTTGAATTTCAGGGGCATATTTGAAAATAATGAGTAGCTACAACAGCATATTCTAGTCCTAGAAATGTAAATTATACCCATTATACACTAACCTGGCCTAAAGCATTGCCCTTTTACAGCATCTTTCACATCGTTGTCACAGCACATCTTCATAACTAGTACAATATAACTATACTGTAGTTTGTTTTTAAAACTCAGCAACCAGGATGGGGAGAGGGCAAATTCAAGCCAGGCTGGGGTAAAAATGGTAGGAAACACATGTACTGCAATCCATTGCACCCCATTTAATGGATGCTGTTTGTTACAGCTGACAAAGTTCAGTGGGCTTCTTGGTATCTGTCAAATCAGGTATCCTCTATACTGGGGTCTGTTACAGTATAAAGAAGGTCTACAGTAAAAATAATAATGAGCTACTGAAAGCACTTAACACAAATGGAAAAACACTGACACAGGAAAAGTCAACATCTTCAAATCAACTTTCAGACCAGTCACATGTGACTTCAATAATATAATGACTAGATTTGTGATGAGATCAGTTTAAAAGCCTGTTCCTCATCTGAGAACTAAAACTGGACATTTCAGGCAAAACTGCCAACATCAGCAACACACAACAAACACACAGTCACATGCTTCAGCAAAACCTTAACCCATGCTGAGCTGCAGATCTCATTAATGCACAATGAAGGTCTGCTCGGACCAAGCTGCAAGCTTCATGTCAGGTACAATTTACATTTGCTACAAAACAGTGACTCAGGTGAAGTAAACTACTTACAAAGAAGCAGTACAGCAGGGGTTAAATCACAAGGTTGTAAAGCACTGATAAGTACTTCATCTCGCTTTCAGCCATATGGGTCTGTTTTACAACTGAATAAAACTGTCTGGCATTAATCAGAGTAGCATGTTGTTGCAGCCCCAGGTTCATCTGAACATAACTCCATGGAATACAAGCTGAAGCTGCCTTCCTGAAGTCCACCATCCTCCTTTAAGGGAATGGGGAGGGAACTGGGAGATGCTTGAAACCTGGCAGTGGAAGTACAGTGCCTGATTTTATTGGCACCATCATATGAAGGTATCCCTCTCCAACACCAGACTAACATGGTGACATCCTTTGGGTGAAGAGTTTAATAGAGACTTGTTCCAATCCATCTGCCCAAAGGGTCTCCTCTCCTAGTCCTAAAGAAAATAGTCTGGCATTTGCCAAAATAAGTAAAAATAAAATCTGACCTTACGCTGAAATGGTTACATTGAGAGTTGAGCAGTAATTCTTTAATACTGTATAACTTACATAAAAGCTGCTTCAGTGACAGAATTCTGAGCAATGTTATGCAAAGCCATACTGGTACACAACAAAGATCACAGAGTTGACTGCAACCCACATCACTAAAATAAACTAGTAATGCAGTGTAACTGCTATGTACCGGTATCATACTTCCAATGCATTTGTTGTGCTGAAAAATCATTATACACTTTTAGATTTCCTTAATTTTTCTTTATCAATAATAATTAACCTCTTAATGAATTACTTAACTACTGTAGCTACAATGATATGTAAGCAGCTACATAACTGGATGTAAAACAGCGCAAAGTTTTAATTGTGGATGCCATACCTGGACACAAAACAAACAGATACATGGTATCAATATGTTCTCTTCCAAATAAAGAGTAACTCATTATTTTGAGGATGCATGAATTACAAAACTACATATAACAGGATATATTAATTAATCACCATGGTTTAGAATAAAGGCAAGACTACATTCATACCAGAGTGTATGACTAGCACTAAGTTGGACAATTAATGGAAATGTCACTGCATTAAATACTGCAGTCTACAGTAAAACTGTCCAGTATTTCATCATGAACTTAAATGTAATTACCTCTACAGTACGGTACCTGCACCAGTATTGTTAACTACATCCAGTTGAGAAAAATTGGCCTGAAGCCTGGCTCACATACATTTTGCTCATTACTAGGTAACACCAATATAGTCTACTTTTTCTTGATTTTCAATGTGATTTACTGGACCTACAAGATCAACCAAACTCTGAGTAATCATTATGATTGATTAAGATCTGTACAGCAACTTGAAATTGTAACCAGCTGTTTCTTGATACAAAATTTTTTTCATCAATACTCTCTCACTGAACCACCAACGGTCAATGCTTAAATATAAGAGCAACTTTGCTGAAAATGCATCAAATGAAAGATATTGATCTAACTTTTAAATTAACTCTGTTTACTAACTGTCAGGACAAGATTTAGTGCTTTTAGTTAAAAGTTTTACAAGTGCTTTAACATAACTGCGGGCGTGCTCACGCATGCACACACACACACACACACACACACACACACACACACACACACACACACACATGCCTGCAACATTTTTTTCAGAGGTCTGCAGCATCCCTTGTGGATGTATTGTGATGATTTGTGGTAGGTGGAGGGTGAGCTGGGGGCAAGGCTGCTTGCTCTCCCTCCTTTTTCCCAAACTCTATGGCAATGATGTCCACACTAAACTGGTCAAGGCAACGCAGTAAGGCACATGGTGGACCACACGAGGGAGTGATGGAGGACGCAGCATGAGAGAAGTCTGGGGGATCCTCCAGTGTGATGTGGCCTCTTACACGGTACAGACGTCGCAGACGAACTCCTGCTGGCTGGGAAGAGAAAAATTCCCCAGACAAAGTGGCTGGCAAGCACACTACCACCTCTGCCTCTCGACTGGAGTTGGTGATGGCCTGTTGGTGAATATTGGCAGCCAGCTGGTGCAGGGATCCCACTGGTTCACCACCGGCAGCTTCGTACGTGAACACAGATTTGGTCACTCTGATTCTTCGGCCCTCCTCTGTGCTGGCAAGAACAGTCAACTGCCGGGCCAGCAGAAAGGTCGGTGGAGAGTACAGATGGTAGAACACGACATGCATATTAGTGTGTGGTGAGTGCTGCTGGTTGTGCTGGTGTACCTGTAGCATTGTTGATGTCACTCCACCCTGGTGCAGGAACCCAAAAAACACCACACAAACTATGTTCCATGCATGCCATACCAGGAAGGCGAAGTGGCGGGTGGTCTTGATTCTGCGGGTGGTGAGTAACAGCACGCTGTCTGAGTGAAGGAGAACTAGTGGTGGCAGTGTGGGCAGCAGGAATCGTGGCTCCTGGTGAGGCACTGCACACAACACCAGCACTGGAACAATGAAGGACGCCAGCAACATAGTGGCCATACTGGACACCTGGGGCTTCTTGGTCATATCCTGGGTGATGAAGGCTGCTACATAGCGAGACACAGACCACAGCCCTAGCACACCCAGGATACCATGTAGAAGAGGGATGTTGACCACAAGATGCAGATAGAAGGGATGTAGCCCATGGATGGCTAGGTTACTTGGCTGAGAGTTGTACAGAAAGAAGTTCACAGGAGTCACTATGAAAGACCTTCCAGTCACATTCCAGTAAAGCAGCTCTGAGAATGTGAGAGAGCCAAAGTAGAAGGAGTCTGCCAGTACACAGGCCACAAAAGTTACAATTACACCTGGCAGGAGGCTCAGACACCTAAGGTTGAAGTAGGAGAAGTCCAACTCCTTAGTGACCACACCACGTTGCAGCCAGTAAGCCAGAGGTATGAAGGAATACACTAAGAAGGTGGGCCGTACAAATACTCCATAGGTTATCACTACTGAAATGACTCCACTATCTACATAATTATATGCTGGCAGTTTGGATCTCATGCGTGCTACACGTACTCGTTGGCGCACAGTTTCCGCAGACTCGTATAAATCTTGCAGAATATTATCCTTCCTAATAATCTTGGTGCTGTCAACCATGGACTCACACACACGCCACACTAGTACGGCCATCAACACAAGTTCCACTGTGTTAGAAAATGTACGAGTGGCATATACCAGCATGATATATGAGCTGGCAAACACATCCACACAGCTCCAGGGTCGAAGGTAGCAGAGGCGCGCTGTACGGTACACACTGTAGTCTGCCAGGAAGGATATCAGTGTCATGAAGATGCGGGGCATCACCAGAAGTGCACGAGGGGTGAGCAGGTCATACCCCCACAGGTACTTCACTACTGGACTCAGGTAGCGCAGCAGCAGGAATGGTATTGACACAATGCCAGAGAATGTCACTGACCGGATGGGGTTGTCACTCTGGAACTCCCAAGGTTTTGCAGCATCTATACCAAGCATATCTCCTGCGGATGATATGTTAACATATTAGGTACTGCAGAATAGTGTGTGTGTGTGTGTGTGTGTGTGTGTGTGTGTGTGTGTGTGTGTGTGTGTGTGTGTGTGTGTGTGTGTGTGTGTGTGTGTGTCTGTGTGTGTGTCTGTGTTTGCGTGCCTGCATGCGTTAAAATGCGTGTTCTTACCTAATTGTATCTTTACAGGAATGAGTCGAGCTCGTACTGTCGCTTGTATTAAATCACTTTCATCATACATCTCCTCATATTTATGAACTGTTTTGGCACACACTATTTCATTTGGCAGTGCATTCCACTGATCAATTGCCCTATTTGGGAAACTAAATTTACTTACATCTTTACCACCTCTCATTTTATGCAGTTTTTTGCAGTGTCCTCTTGTTGATGCTTCCCCATTGGTTATATATTATGTCTATTTTCTCCTTCCCTGATATGCATTTATATAGAATAATCATGTCTCCTCTTTTCCTTCTCTCCTGTAGTGTTGGCAGATTCAGTTTTTCTAGTCTTTCTTTATTGCTTAGATCCCTTAAGCTTGGTACTGTACCCATCTTGTAGTGGCCCTTTGAACTTTTGCAGTTTTATCTATGTGTTTCTGATATGAGGATTCCAGACTACTGATACACACTCCAGGGTTATGTTACTATCTTTCTCAGCATGTCTTCATTTATGTATGTGAATGTTATTCTCATATTTGCAAGCAGCGTATACATGTTCTGTACCTTCTCACTGATGTGGTCAGCCGGGGATAGTCTGTTATTGATAATCACACCTAGGTCCTTCTCTCTTTCTGATGTGTGTAGGGTTTTACTTCCTAACTTATAATCCTAATCTGGTCTTTTCCCACTTTTACCAAACTTGATTACATGACACTTGTCCACACTGAATTCCATTTGCCATGTATTACTCCATTCATTAAGTTTAGTCAATTTTTCTTGTAGCTCTTTACAAGAGTCTGTGTTAGTAATTCTCCTTTGTATTTTTGCATCAGCAGCAAACATTATTTAGACAGCTTTCGTTTCCAACAGTACTGTCTATGTCATTTATATATACTAAAAACATAATTGGTGCCAGCACTGAGCCCTGTGGAACTCCGCTAGTCACTTCCCTCCATGATGAGTAATTTTCCCTTAGTAATGTTCTCATTTCCCTTTTTCTGAGAAAATCTTGCATCCAACAGTACAGTTTGCCTCGGATTCTTCCTTGATGGTACAGTTTCCATAAAAGTCTTTGGTGCGATACTCTGTCAAATCCATCTATCTATTGCCAGACGCCATAATCCTGTAAGGGGTGGCCACTGACTTTGAGTTATTTGTTTTACGGGGAGGGGCACTAACCCTCCACCAACACACTTGTTGACACGTAGGGAGCACATATGGTTTGGTTATATGGTTACCACCCAGCTTTGTAAGTGGTTTCTTGGCTTACAGGAAACCATTTGGCTAGTCACTCAATGTAAAGCCACATGTAAAGGACAGAAAAGCAATAAGAAGTGACAGGAATAATGGGAGAAATAGGAAGTGGGGAGGGCAGGCACAGAAAAAAAAAAATGATAAAAACTAAGGAAGATGTAGGCAGCACTACATCAAGTGAGTGGATGATGGTTGCCACCACCTACCACCTCTGTCAAATGATTTCTTGAAATCTAGACAGATATTGTCCACCAACCCTTCTCTTTTCTGTATATAATGTTTCTGCTACTCTGTCATAGTGGCTTAATAGATTAGCAACACATGTTTCTCCCTTTCTGAAACCAAATTGCCTTTCTGTTACCATATTGTGTTCTTGTAGATGGTTTACCCAAACTTTTCTTATAAGCTTTTCCAGTATCTTACAACACTGGTTAGTGATACTGGTCAGTAGTTGAGTGGATTCTGTCAATTCCCTCTCTTGAATAAGGGAACAAAGTTTGCTTTCTTCCAAATATCAGGTAGTTTACCTTGACTCAAGGATTTCTTGAATATTAAAGATAATGGTCTACTTAGCTCCTTTGCACATTCATGTAGCACCCAACATGATATTTCATCTGGACCATTTGCTTTTCCTTTGTCTGCTTTACTTAACTTTTCCTGTATTTCTTTTTCTGATATATGTATACCTGGTTATATGTTTGGGCATGACTGTTCCATATCATCCTTCTCAAAATTATTTTCTTGTGTAAAAACTGGAAATTCTTATTTAGCGCTTCACAAATATCGCCCTCGTGTATAGATGATCCCTTCATCCGTAATGCATTGTATTTTATCTTTTACTTTGGCTTTGCTTCTGATGTAGCTGTAAAATAGCTTCAGTTGATAACTACTTTTCTTTATGATGTCTTTCTCAAACTGTTTTTGGGCTTCTCTCCTAATTTTTGTATATTTGTTTCTTGCCTGTTTATAGTTGTTCTACGCCCTCTTACTACTGTGTCTTCTGTATCTATTCCACAACAAGTCCCTTTTTTCTTTTGATTTTTTACATTCTCTGCTAAACCATTTTTTTATTTTCATTTCTGCCTCTTTGAGCTGATGGATGTAATTTTGGACTCCTAAAGTTCACAGAATTTTCTATCCATCCATTCATCCATCATCCAAGCCTACGTTTCCCCATGAGGAGCGTAGGAGCCCGGGGCTAGGCAGTTGGTCCTGACATTTAAGATGAGAGTGACCAACCTCACTCATCCCTGAATGGCATTACATGAGCAATAGACCCCAACCACCCCTTAGATATAAGCCTTCACCGGCTCAATCCGATTGGAGCACAATAATTACCCACTAAACCACCAGGAGCCAAAATTTGGTTATATGGTTACCACCAAGCGTAGTAAATGGTTTCCTGGTGTACAGGAAACCATTTGGCTTGACACTCAGTGTAGAGTCACCCACAGGCAGAAGGACGGGGAAAGAATGAAGGAATGAAAGACAGAAGAGGGAGTGTAAAGTCACCAGAAAGACGAGGAAAGACTGAAGGAAAGAAAGACAGAAGAAGATGGAAGGAAAGAAGGATATATACCGTACTTTAAATCTTGTCCGCTAAGCTCTTTTTCCCAATCTATTTCTAAGAAGTATTTCTTTAGGTCATGACAGTTGCCCTTTTTGTAGTTAAGGCTCTTTTTGTAACTTTCATTACTGTTAACTACGTCATATGCAATTATGAAGTTGCAATTTAATACTGCATGGTCGCTTTTGCTGAATGGAAGGTGATACATAATACTGTCAATATCATTTTCTTGCCTAGTAAATATAATATCTAGTACTGATGGTATATCAAGTTCTCTTTTTCTGGTGCTTTCTTTTACATGTTGCTTTAGGAAAAACTTCTGCACAAGATCCAGGAGCTTTTGGTCCCAACAGCTTTCCTGGCTTTTTATGTCTTGATTATTCCAATTTATATTTGTACTGAAATTTCCAGTTAGTATAATTCTTTCAGATTTCTCCTCCATTCTATGTAGTAATGCTCTTAAACTTTGAATTGTACTCTCCCAGGTCTTCATATTCGCCTTTTTCCCAAGTGTTTGATCTTGGTGGCATGTATAAATCTGCCACAATTACTTTCCCTTCAGATGTATTAATCTCTACTGCAATCAGTTCTGCCTGTGAGGGTATATCTAGTTCTATTTCTCTGACTTGCAGATTTTTCTTTGTTAATATTATAATTCCTCCTCCTTTTTTTAAGTTCCTCTCTCTTCTCCATATATTGTATTCCTCTAGGTTTAGGATATCATTTGATATCCTTGATGTTAATTTTGTTTCAGTTAGGCAAATAATATGTGATTCCTTTTCTTTGATATAATCATTCATCTCTAATAATTTAGATACCATTCCATCTACATTAGAGTACATCAACTTAATCATCTTGTTTACAAACTTGTCGTGACTTGGATCTACTACCTTCCTCCTTTTATATTCCCCCCTGTTTATGTACTACTTTCGTACCTGCAATCCAATTACTTTGTAAAAAATGTGTTCTTCTCTTCCTCTGATCTTCCCTCGTTCTTTGTTTTTGCCTCCTCCCTTTTCTCTTTTAGTAATCCCAGGTCCTCTTGAGTTAGGCATCTTTTTATCCATATATTTTTGAATTCCTCTTTTTCTATAAGTTTGTTTGCATTTTTTAGTATCTCCTCCACAGTGTTTACAATCTAGGAGGTTACCTTCAGGGACCTTGATTTGTTTCTCTCATATTTCCCTTGCCTTTTGTGTTCCTCTGTGTCTTTACTACAGATTTCCTCTGACACTTCCTTCAGTATGTTCATTACATTTGTCATATCCTTTTTGTCTCTCGAAATCTTGTTTTTTATTTCTTCTTCCTCTATACCAGTGATTACTATCGATTTGTTGATGTCTGCTGAATCTTTGATCAATTTTGAATTGTTTTGGATTATTTTCTTCATTTTTTTTTTAATGCTCTTTTCTTCAACTCTTGTTTCTAAGTCTTTCTTTACTTTCACCATTTCAGCATACTGTATGTAGTTTCCACATCATTTTTGTAGCTTTGCATCACTTCATTCACCTGGGTTATCTTCTCCTCAATATCACTACTCTGACCTATCAGAGTGCTTGGCTGCCTTATTGTCTCTCTGAACTCTTCTATAATACTCTCGTGGTTGACAACCATGCTTGCCATTTCACCAATCTTCCTTCTAAGTGAACCCACCACAACTGACAGCTCATCTATTGTTGTGTCTTTCTTGTTAACCTCCTTTACTAATTTTTCATTTTCCTCCTTCTGCATGTGCAATTGTTTCTTAATTTCATCCATTTCACTCTGAAATGCCTTCTCTAATCTGTTTACCCATTCTACCAGCTTATTGTACATCTCCATTTCAAACAGTTTTTGGTAGAAATCATCATCCTGCTTTCTACCTTTATCCCTTTTCTAAGCTTCTTCCAAACTTGCATTACTAAAGAAGGCAGTCATCTTGTGGTACTAAGGGAAAGATTCTACTAACAGTTTTGCATTCCTGTGATGCAGACAAAACAGCTGATTTAGCCTGCTCGGTGCATTCCTGCACTACTTTGTTGTATTCTGTTATTTGAACAACACTTTTACTTAAATTTCCTCATTTATATTAGAACATCACTTAGTTTAACCTAGTACGGAGTTTGACTCATATAAAAATGCTATTTAGGTATGGCCATTTGTGGCCGAGATTGGCCAAGCATGGAGCGATGTGTGGTACATCCTGCCTCTCTCGCATCTGAAGTGTGTGTGTAATTCACCGGGTCGGTCAGGATCACCTGATGGTCGTGATCGTCAGCTTTTACCCTCCCGGAAGGGAGCTGAGAGCTCATATAGTCCGATCTAAGGGCAAGGCTGTGGCCTTCACGCACGCATACACCCGTCCCCTTGCTCAAGGGGGACAGTAACCACCCACTTCGTCAGTTAAACTTTTCGCAACCTGAGCAAGGCGCAAACTCCCGTCCACCAGTTGGCAAGCAGGAACGTTACCACTGCACCAGCAAGCGGTGTGTGTGTGTGTGTGTGTGTGTGTGTGTGTGTGTGTGTGTGTGTGTGTGTGTGTGTGTGTGTGTGTTTACCTAGTTGTGATATACAGGAAATGAGCTACGCTTGTGTGGTCCCATCTCTTTTTCTTGATAAGTCAAATTTTGCTTTGAACTCATTTAAGTTTTTAGACTGGATGATCTCTTTGTCCAGGCTGTTCCACAGATCTATGCTATATTTCTTGATATCCTTCAAGCAACTTGGCTTTTTCAGATTCATTCCATGTCCTCTTGTTACCCTCACATCCCATACAAACAGATCTTTTCTGTCAACTTTATCTACTCCCATCATGGCCCTGAACACCGCAATCATGTTGCCCCTCTTTCTCCTTTCTTCTAGGGAAGGCAGATCCAGCTTTTCCAGCCTCTCTCTGTACGACATCTGCCACGCTAGGGACCATCTTGGTTGCTGTTCTTTGTATTCTCTCGATCCTGTTTATATTTTTCTTTTTGTGTGGGGACCATACTACTGATAAATATTCCAACTTCAAGTGGATCATGGCCACTATCAATTTTTCCTCATCCATGTAATGGAATGCCACTCTTATGTTAGTCAAGAGATTGTACGTCTCTCTAACTATCTTGTTAACCCCTACACCGCGGGGATGTTTACCGATGTTTTGCGTGTGCCGCGGGGTTATTCGGGCTCCGACAGACTCTCAAAAAATATTTGCCAAAAATCAGTTATTAGTCCTAGAATATTAAAATTATATATGCTTATGGCACATACCTTCAGCTTTCTCCTGGAATGTTTGTTGAGCCTTCGTCTGTTACCGTAGGACTTGTGGAGACCTCTGAAGTTGGGTAACGAAGTCTCCACTTTACAGTTCCCGACAACCCGTAATATGATTACCACAGCCAGATATTAACACAATAAATACTACTCTATGATTTTCAAGTAGTTTGGGATCCATACTCCAAAAAAAAAAACACTGTGAAAGCAATGAAAATTATGAGCGCGTCTGACCGCCGCACTTCCACTAGTTCGCTCTTGGTACTCTGTCATTTATTATTCATAAAACCCCTCACACTTTATATTTCTATAACTACATAACACTTATATATATCTACAGTCTTTATCCATAAGTTTCCTTCAGTAGTATTAGTTTATTGCCACTGTAGGGATTCAATTTCTTTCAGTAAAATACGTAGCATTCACTTTCTCGTCCTGTATACTGGCATTGAGAGTGAATGTCACTTTCATCTTCACTCTCATAACTCATAGTATTCAGACATGCTATAGTGAAACTTTCACTTTCATTACTCCTAGGGTATATACTCGTATTCTTATAATACTACTCATTTACATTTCTATTTATGTTCTCTATTTTATTTACGTTATTTACATTTCTATTTTATTTACACTGTGTTATGCACTGTCACTTGAAGTAACTTATAAAACTATTTTCCATTGTTCACGTATATTTACATTCATTACTTTCACTTGCTGTTTACACATTATTTACACATTATTTACAATTCCACTTGCACTGTTTTACTCAACAGAAAGATCGTAGTCACTCTTTTATCAATTGTCAGCCCTTTACCTCTTTCCACACGAGGTTTAGTAGGGGGTAAAGGTCACAGGGCCCTTGCATGGGGGTGAAAAAAGGCCCTGAAGTCAGCAAGAGGATGAGCCGTACCTCCTCTTCGGAATCTGAGAGAGAACTGATAGGAGGGCCGGCCCGGGTTGAGGCCTACTTGAGGGTTATTCAGCACTACCAACGTAGCTCTTGAAACAGCTATGTATTTCACTGAAATGATGTGTTTTTCCAGTGACAAACTATCCTGAACCAGCACTCCCAAATCTTTCTCTCCTCTCACTTTTGTGATAGGTTCATTACCCATCATATAATTCACTAATGGCCTCTTGGTACTTTTACCCATTTCCAACATTTTAAATTTTTTTGCATTAAATTTCATTTCCCACATCCGGTTCCAATCATGAATCCCATCTAGGTCTTCCTAGATTTTACAGTCTTCCTCAACTTCTACTCTCCTCAAGATCTTTGCACCATCAGCAAACAGACTTGCATAACTGTTCATTCCATCAACCATATCATTTACATAAATCAGGAATATCACTGGCGCTAACACCGAGCCCTGTGGGACTCCACTTGTTACTCTCCTCCATCCAGACATCTTGTCCTTTATTACTGTCCTCATTTGTCTCTCTCTCAAGAAGTCTCTCATCCACTCCAGGAGGCTTCCTTTCAGTTCTCCAATTTTCACATTTGTCGCTTGTGGAATACCTTGTCAAAGGCTTTCTCCAAATCTAAATACACACAATCCACCCAGATGTCTCTCTCCTGTAGCACACAAATTGCTCTTGAGTAAAAGCTCAACAAGTTGGCAACACACGACCTTCCACTTCTGAAACCAAACTGACTTTCAGCCAAAATGTTCATCTCCCCTAGATATTTTATCCATCTGTCTTTCAGAATTCTCTCGCACAACTTTGTGACTACACTGGTCAGGGACACTGGTCTATAATTTAGGAGTTCATCCTTGTTTCCTCCCTTATAAATTGGTACCACATTGGCCCTCTTCCATTCCCGAGGCACTTTCCCTTCTTCCAGTGAACACACAATTAAACCGTGAATCTTATCCGCCAGTTGTTCTCTACATTCTTTCAGTACCATACCCAAGTGGTGATTTCATCCGGTCCTGGGGCTCTCCTTATATCTTGAGTTTCCAGTAGTTTATACACTTCCTGCACTTTCACTTTTATATCTTTTATCATTATATTTCTAGTCACTCCCTCCCCCTTCACAAAATCCCTTTCTTTAGTGAAAACTGATTGGAAACATTTTTTCATTTTTTCAGCTTGCATTGATGCATCTTTATAGACCTCTCCTTCTACTTTCAGTTTGGTGATTCCTTCCTTTTGTTTCAAAATGCCATTAACAAATCTGTAAAACAATTTGGGTTCTTCCTTACATTTGTCAATTATATCTTTTTCAAAGTTCTTTTCTTCCTCTCTACATATTCTTGTATATTCGTTTCTAGTTCTTCCATATTCCTCCTTTGTTCTATTATTACCTCTCTTTCTCTAATTGTTCCATGCCATGTCCTCTCCTTTTTTTGCTATCATACACCTTCGGTTAAACCAATCCTTCTTCCTGATTTCTTTCCAACTTACTCTAGGAATATGCTTTTCCACTCCCAAATTATAGATGTCTTGAAAGATATCCCACTTCCTCTGTATCTCTCGTTTCTTTGAATTTTCTCCAATCCGCATTTTCAAAATATTTCCTCAATCCTGTAAAGTTCGCTCTCCCAAAGTTGTATCTTCCCTGCCTATAAAGCTCATCTCTTGGCACCATGTTCCCTTTTATCATCTGGAACTCAATGACCACATGATCACTTTTTCCTATAGGAAACAGATACTTCAAAGATTCAATTACATCAGGTTCTTTGGTTAGCAGTATATTTAGTCTTGCTGGCATGTCATCACCTCTGAATCTTGTCTCTTCTTTGATCTATTGGGTCATTACATTATTCATTACTATATTTAACAACATAGTACCCAATGAATCTTCACAGCCTCCCGAGTCCCATTACTCCCAGTTCACCTCTTTACAATTAAAATCACCCATTAGGATTATGCTGTTACTTTCCTCAATCACTTTCTGTAGATAACTAGCCGTGTCTGACAACATCTCCTGGTATTCTTCGTCATTCCATGCCCTTGTCTTAGGGGGAACATATACCACTCCAACGTCTCTCTTGCCATTCTTTCCAGTTTCTAGTTTCATATTGATTGCTTCAGCCTTACCCTCTCCCAGTTCCACATTTTCCACACTGATGTTGTTCTTCACTGCCATCATCACTCCTCCACCCGTTTTTTCTTTTCTGTCTCTTCTCCACAGTTTGTATTTACCATCTCCCATATGGTTATCAATATCCTCTCTTAACTTAGTCTCTACAAAGCGCATAATATAGTATCTGGTTCATGTACCCCCAAGTAATCATTGATTTCTAACATTGCCGATATTAAACCATCAACATTAGTATATGCCACTTTTCAACTTTTCTTGTTGTGCTATATTCCTTCTTCTCTCATTTTCTCCTTATTTTCTGATCCATAACTCTCCAACAGAATACTTTCTGTCTATCTATTGCCAGACACCTCAATCCCATTTGGGGTGGCCACAAACAAATTGCCTCCACGTCGCCCTGTCCCCCACCATTTCACTGCCCTGCTCCCAACTCACACTCCCCTCTCTCATATACCTCTCCACCCCATCTCTCCATCTCATCTTCGGCCTCCCCCTCCCTCTTCCCCCCTCCACCTCACTCACATACACTCTCTTTGTCAGTCTTTCACCCTCCATCCTCTCCACATGACCAAACCACTTCAGTGTGTTCCTCATAACGCTTCCTATCACATCCACATCCACACCACAAAGCTCCTTTATATCCTCATTCGTCAGCCTGTCTCTCCATGTGACTCCACCGGCTCCTCTTAAATAATTCATTTCCACTACTCTCACTCTTGACTTGTGTCCTTCCAACAATGTCCAAGCTTCACTTCCATACGTTAGAGTTGGCATCACAATACTGTCATGTAGTAACTTTTTCACTTCCATGCTCACTTCCCTGTTTCTTATCACTGCTTTCAAGGAACCAGCAACCTTTCTTCCCTACCCAAGTACTTAAACATACTCACATTGTCCAATTCCTCACCAACCAAGCTCGCTGTACATTCACTGACTTCACTTCTCTCAAAGACCATCACTTTACTCTTCCCTAAATTCACCTTTAGATTCCGTTTCTTACACACTCTCCCAGACTCATCCACCAAGCCTTGCAGCTCCCCTTCGTCTTCACTCAACAACACAGTATCATCTGCAAACAACAATACAGGGAGTTTCCAAACACTATCCTCTCTCACCAGGGCCACTCCAACATCCACTACTCTACCTTGTACCTCTTTTATTACCCCATCCATGTACAGATTGAACAACCATGGAGACATGACACATCCCTGTTTCAACCCAACCTTCAAAGAGAAAAATTCACTTAGTTCACCATCCACACGCACTGCAGCCTTAGCACCATCATACATACTCTTCACAGCATTCAACAACTTCCCATCTACTCCATATATTCTTAATACTTTCCACAATCCTTGTCTATCCACCCTGTCATATGCTTTCTCCAAATCCATGAAAGCCGCATACAACTTCTTTCCTTTCTCTAGAAAACTTTTCCACTAAAGATCTAAACGAATATCTGATCTACACAACCTCTTTCCTTCCTAAAGCCTCCCTGTTCTTCTCCAACTAATTCCTCTGTTCTTTCTCTAACTTTGTCAATAAGTATCCTACCATACACTTTTCCTATTATACTAAGAAGACAAATGCCCCTATGATTACCACACACTTCTTTTTCCCCTTTTCCTTTGTACAAGGGAATAATTATACCTGATCTTCCTCAGCCTTTATTTATTTTTTTTTTTTCTGTGGCTGCTCTCCTCTCTTCCTATTTCTCCCATCTTTCCTGTCTCTTCTTATTGTTTTTCTTTCCTTTACAGGTGGCTTTACATTGAGTGACAAGCCAAATGGTTTCCTGTAAGCCAAGAAACCATTTACAATGCTGGGTGGTAACCATATAACCAAACCAAACGTGCTCCCTACGTGTCAACAAGTGGGTTGGTGGAAGGTTAGTGCCCCTCCCCGTAAAACAAATAACTCAAAGTCAATGGCCACCCCTTACGGGATTATGGCGTCTGGCAATTGATTGATTGATTTGACTTCCAATCCTCCGGGACTCTACTTTCCTCCCAGGCCAATCTGCAGATCTTCCACATCCATTCTACTACTATCTCTCCCCCATGCTTCAGCATTTCACCACACACTCCATCAATTCCTGGGGCTTTCCCCAATTTAACTTTCTTCATTGCTTCCACAACTTCTATCCCACTGATTTCTTCTTGTCTTCTCACCCCCCTGCTTCTCCCAGCCATTCCCCAGCCACTTATACTCACATTACTTCCATCCTGTATGTTCAATAATTCCTTAAAATGTTCTCTCCATCTGCTCACTTTTTCACCCTTCTCCACAAGTAATCTACCATTTTTATCTTTCACTCCCCTGCTAATTTCACTTCCACCCTGTCTTACTCTCTTCACCTCTTTCCAGAACATTTTCTTACAGTCCCTCTATTTTACACTCAAATTCCTTCCAAATTCCTCATCTACTCTCTTCTTACTCTCTCTTACTAATCTTTTCACCTCTCTGTTTCTTTCTACATATAACTCTCTCTTCCGCCTCTCAACTTATTCCACGCCCCTATTTATCATCCATTCATTGTATGCTTTCTTCTTTTATGCCACATCCTGTCTCACCTCTTCAGTCCACCACACTGTTCCTTGCACCCCCCCTTCGTCTTCTCTCCCTCCCACACACCACATCACATGCTGCACATATTTCTTCTGTAAATATCCTGCACACACCTTCCATATCCCCCATCTGCTCCAATTCATATTTGCCCAATCGTTCCTCCACTTCTCTCTTATACTCTGCCTTTCTCTCATCCTCTTGTAACCTTTCCACTTCCCTTGCAGCTACTCCTTCCTCTCGTCTTTCCCTTCTCCTATTTCTCCATATTACTTCTTCTGACTTCTGTTAATTCTCTGTATGTTTTTAGCCTTTGTTTCCTTTACTAGTTTCTTTTTTCTTAGCTCTTTCTTCCTCTTCTGCATCTCTCCTTATCCAAACATTCTTGAACTCCTCCTTTTCTGATAATTTCCATGTTCTGTTAATGATTTCATTTACCAATATCTGAGACTTAAACTTTAAGTGGCCTCGCCCCTCCTTCCTCGTACTTTTCAAGCCTAAACACTTCTTCAATCTCTTCTTGAGCTTTGTTTTTACCCTCCTGATTCTATCTCATTTGCCTTAGTTCTTCTCTTTCCCTTACTGATCTTACTGTCATATGTTTTTCTTTTATTCCTGAAATTATCATGCATTTTTTCTTGTCTGCTACATCCCTGATTAACAATTCTCTACTTTTTAGTACCCTAACCACTTCTTTTTCCACCTTTTCTTCACTTTGTTGTTCTATAATCTCTTTGAAATTTATATTTCCTTCCTCTTGAATTTTCTTCCACCCCTTGTATTGTTCCTTGATTTCCTTAATATGTTCATCATGCATCCTTGATTTTGATTCACGTTCATCTAGTTAGCTTTTCATCCTGTCCCTTTCTTCTTCCAACCTCTTATTTTCCCTGTTGAGCTGTTTTATTTCATCTGAGGCAGATTCATTACTCAATTTCAGTTCTGTAATTTACCTTTCTTGTTCCGCACTGCGTGTACAGACGTTACCCAACTTGGTCTGAAGTATCTTAATCTCTTTCTCCTGTTCTAAGGTCAGGTCCATTCCTGCAGCACTCTAATTATTGTCAACTCCTGGACATTCCTCTCCGCCATTTTCTCCACTTCTGCTACTCTTGTTTGATTCAGTTTAGTACTTCCTTTACCCTTATCCTCATCTGAAAAGCCCTCAAATTCACTGCCATCAGATGTAAACAAAGAGCTCCCTCCTTCCACCATGATGCAACCTATGAAAACTTTCCACTTCCTCTGTTTTGTACTCGTTTGACCAAAATCTGCGTTTTTTTTCATTAATATCAGATGGGACAACTACTCACGTATTCATGCACATAATCACAAAAGGTCTGGCTCCTTTACGCCGCTGATTCAGCGATTATTTCCCCACGATCCACGAAAGCTCCATCTCTGTCGCCGACGGAGACGGAGCCCTCATGTGTGTGTGTGTGTGTGTGTACACACTTTCAAGTCATAGTGCTTGAGGAAAACTGTGGTAAGGTGGGTGGGGTGGGTAGAACATATGGTCAGTCAGGATAGTTGGTGGGGTTGGGTTGGTACAACAGGCATGATGGGTGAGTGAGTGGCAAGTGTGAATGGATGTGTGGTTGGTTAGGTGGGTGAGTGAGTGGACAGGATGGATAGGTGGGTGGTAAATGGTATGTAGGTGGGTGGTCATGGTGGGTGGGTAGGAGGGTAGGGAGAGTAAAGCAGGTGAGTGGGTGGTAAATGTGGATAGTTGGTGAGCAGGAGGGGTAGAGTGAGTACTGTATGAGTGGGTGGTAAATGTAGGTAGGTAGGTGAGCAGTCATGATGAGTGAGTGAGTGGTCAGGATGAATGGGTGGATGGGTGGTAGAGAGGGCAAGGTGGGTAGGTGGATGGGTACAATGGATGGGCAGGGTGAGTGGGCAGATGTGTGGCCTTCCAGAAGATCAGACAAGAGAAGGGAAAATGTTGTTTCTTATTAAAATGGGAAATGCAACTTGGAAGTGTGGGGGTCAATATTATTAACGCTTCCCATAAGCAAGCAGTGCTTTTCTGAAATGAGCTTTATCATCTGATGCTTGCTTGAGAAAAATACTAAAATGGTAAGGATATCACTGTCACTGAATGAGGTACTAGTTTGCAAAGTCTATTCAGAAAGTATCAAACCTTAGGTTATAAAAAATAAATAGCTTATCTGTTGATGTAGGGCACAAATCCCTCTCAAAGTAGGCCCCTTCTGACTTAACACATGTAGCCCAGCATTCCTTCCACCGCCTGAAACATTTTTCAAAATTGTTTTTGGTATCTCCTGCATTCGTCATAATCTATTCTCTCGTCTCAAATCAAGAGCCCTTCAGCAGAGTTTTGAGCTACTGTATAACCAAATGTTGCATGGAGCCATGTCCAGTAAGCAGGGAGCCTGCCGGACCTGTGGGATATTGTGCTTGGCCAAAAATTCCTGAATCAATTGAGAAGAATGGGCAGGGATGTTGTTATGGTGCAGCTTCCAGCTTGATGCCTTCCGAAGGTCTGGTCTCTTCCACTGAACTGTCACAAAGATGACGGATGACATCAAGGTAGTAATGACTATTGAAAGTTTGACCATCTGGTGCATATTCGTGATGCACAACACCACAGTAGTCATATACAGTACATATATATATATATATATATATATATATATATATATATATATATATATCCCATTGGACCCCAGTGTCTGGAATACTGGACGGAACTGGGATTTTTCAAGTCTTTATAAAGTAGGGAACCCCCAGGTAGGGACCTATAAGCTTCGCGACTATGAGCCGATAGGCGGAGGGCAGTACGCTTAGTACCCACCCAGTGCCATGCCTTGCTCAGTACCCCTGGGATCCAATGGGATATATATATATATGAGCCTCTGTGGTACAGTGGTAGAGAATGCGTTTTCGTACATGGGTGAGCCAGGGTTCGTGCCCCGCCAGGGTAATAAACTTTGGGGGTGTTCACTCGGCCACGTACTGCATTGGCGGACACCAGAGGTGCTGTGGCTGAACCAGTGTCGCTTACCATAAACTATGCTTGCACCCAGTCAGCTTGCGCGGACTGATTACACTTGGTTCACAAACTACACACACATCCAAAGCCACTCCAACACTACAATTACACTTACAAGCACCTCTCACCCTACATACAATGTCTACTAGACAGCTTAAGCCACTTGGTAGAGATACATTGGCTGTATCGTCCCGACTTCAGTCGGGATAGGCCGGTCCTGCAGTGGATACTCAAACGGCTGATGATGATGATGATGATGATGATGATGATGATATACATATATATATATATATATATATATATATATATATATATATATAACATCATCATCATCATCATCATCATTAGCCGTTGAGGTCCACTGCAGGACAGGCCTATCCCTACCGAAGCGGGGATGATACAGCCAATGTATCTCTAACTACTGGCTTAGGCTGTCTGGTAGAGACTGTATCTAGGGTGAGAAGTGCTTGTGAGTGTGATTGTAATGTTGTAGTGGCTTTGGATGTGTGTGTAGTCTATGAACCAAGTGTAATCGGCCCGCCTTAACCCGACTGGGTGCAAGCATACTAGTATGAGACACTGGTTCAACCACAGCACCCCTGGTGTCCGCCAGAGTAGCAAGTGGCTTGGTGAATGCTTCCCAAAGTTTTTACAACTCTGGCGGAAGGCGAACCCGCACTCATCAGCGTGCAAAACGCACACTCTAAAGCTGTACCACAGAGACTCATATACTGTATGTGTATATATATATATATATATATATATATATATATACTATATATATATAAATATATGTATATATATATATATATATATATATATATATATATATATATATATATACTGTATATATATATATATATACTGTATATATATATATATATATATATATATATATATAAATATATCGTTCTTACTGTCAGAGTCCGAGAGGAGGCGGTTATTCATCAAGGTGGCCAGGGACTTGCTGTAAGTAGCCAGAATGTTTCATACTGTACTCTTTTCCATACTATACTTACCAGAATGTTTCATACTGTACTTTTTTCGATACTATACTTACCTCATGCATGTGCAGTAGGAATGTGTTTTTCTGAGTTAGGCTAGGTTAGGGTCCATAAGTACCAGAATGTTTATTAATGTATGAACATACTTCTAAACCCTCATTTTATGTTTCTTTTGCATTTATTTCAGTCATTTATGTGCCTTATTGATGTGATTTGGGTGTTAAATAAGTGCTATGCATGTCCAGAGAGAGTTGTATAGGTGTTTCTCTGAGTTAGGGTCCATAAGTACAAGTCCATAAGCTGGGGCCCAATATCCGGACGAAACCAATAACCGGACCTACCAATGGCTCTATTACTCCGGATATTGGAGTGATTACTGTATATTAATTGTATATATATTATATATATATGTAATATATATATAATATATATATAATTATATATATATTATATCTATATAATTATATATATATTATATATAAATATTATACATATATATATATATATATATATATATATATATATACTATATATATATATATATATATATATATATATATATATATATATATATATTATATATGTATATTATATATATATATATATATATATATATATATATATATATATATATATATATATACAGTTCGTTTGCACGTGATCACAGTGAGGAAATTGCATAGCACGCGAGTGACCAAAAATCATACCCATAAAACTTTGAATGTGCAAGTTTAGCCCACAATACGCAAGGCAGAGGCAAGGAGTGGCCCAAAACCACTATTTTCCCTGACTACGCGACACCCCTCCCCACACGACGCACCAATAGTGACTTAGAGATTTGTGGTGAAGGTGCTCAAGTGGGGTCTACAGTAAGATCTCGTCAATAACGAATTTGACGATAACGTTTTCGGCAATAACGGTAAGTTAGAATAGATACCCAGTTTCTATAAAAATGTTTTGATTCACTTGAATGAAGGTTATTTCGCGAATGCCAAGTTCTTATACAGCCAATACGACCGTAACAAGTTGGGGAATGAAACAGGCAAACAAGAAGAGGTAAAGGAAATTGCCAAAAATATGATCTGTTGCAAGGAGGAGATGGAGGATCCTCCCCTCACCACCTCCCCAGACTTGCCCGCCGCCGTCCCCTCAACCTCCACTGCCCTACCTGACTCACCAGCTGCCTCCCCCTTCACCTCCACAGCCCCACCTGACTTACCTGCTTCACCTGGCATACCTGCAACCTCCACCATCATGATTTTTGCTGCATTCTGGAAGAAATATAATATTCGACAGGCCGTAAATTTCTTCATCAAAGCCTGGAATAATAAAACACTGGCAACCATTAAACAGGCGTGTGCTGCTGGTGCGGCGGCGGGGGCACTCTAAGTGTGTTGCTGCACCTCGGAACCCTTGTTATTAAAGTCCATCGGGCCTGCTGTCGTTTGTTGTTAAGGTGACTAACCATATTTTTGTTACTGTTGCTATGTCTCTAGCGTATGTCTAAAAATTTTTCCTTTATTATGTCTCTAAGGGTAAAAAAAAAAAAAAAGTCATGGTATGAGGGGGTACTGCCCATATGTAATTTTTCCCATACAATTATGTATTCACAGAGTGTGATTTCACAGTGCATGAGGATCAGGAACACCCATCCACTCATGTATTGTGTGAGCCCACTGTATATATATATATATATATATATATATATTTAACCCCTAATGCGTATACAATGGACAGCCGACACCCCCCCGGGTGGCGGGGTTCGATCGCGGTCTGAGTACCTGTAGGAAAATAATAGCCAAATATCAGAGATTAACCCTAGAACATTATACTTGGTATGGCAGATAGTACTTACATTCAGCTTTCTCCAGAGACAGGTATTAAGCTTTCGTGGACTACCCAAGGACTTGTGGAGACTTGCAAAGTTGGGTAACAAAATCTTCACTTTCCTACCTCCAGCAACCCGGTTTCCCCTCTACCACAGCCTCATTCTGTCACAGTATACTTTATACTACAACGTACAGGTAGTTTGGAATCCGTATTTGTACAATACGCACTGAAAATAAGGCTAAAATCAACGCGGCGACGGTCTTCCCGTCACTCAACAAACATTTCCATTTTCACAGCTAAAAACACGTATACTACATTATTTTCAATCATATTACTTCCCAAAAGTTCATCGCAGCGCTCTTTTTATTCTGCCTTACGCCCATCACTTTATTCTCGTTCCTGTCGGCCGCTCGCTCTGACTCAGAAGAGCTAGAACTCGCCATAATATCACTTAAAAGCCTGTGGTAAACTGACGCTAAACAGAGGCAAACCGTGCGAAAAAAAGCTAGTGTGACAACTGGGGAAACAAGCGTTTCCTATTAGCATAAACTGCTTGTGAGAGGAGAGCGCAGATTTACAGTTCTGAGCAGTCAGAGCGCTGCCATGTATCACAGCCAGGCTGGCCGGGCCGTGGTGGGGGGGGAGGGGGGAAAACGCGATACTTGGCAACAACGGAGGTCAGTAGTACAAAGGTAAAGTATGCTAATTGTAGCTAAAGGGTGGTGGTACTGATAGACAATACCAGCTGGAACATCCTTGCCGGCGTTTATTCAAAATTAACTCGAATCGCAAACGCGACGATCCGCCGTTATGTCCTTTTTGGCGAGCGTCGCAAACGCGACGCCCCGCGTTTTAGGGGTTAAAAAAAAAAATCAACATGAGAGTGCACTTCATCAAGCTGCAGACCTGCTTTGCTTTTATTGGCCAAGGCGATCCTGCATGCTTCCATTAAAATGACTGTGGATTGGTTTCTGGGTTGTATCTGTACACCCAAGTCTCATCTCCAGTGATACCGGTCTTCAGAAAGTCTGGATCATCATTTGCACACTCCAACACATCTTGAGCGACGTTCATCCGAGAGAAGACGTCAGGACAAATGCTACGAAGCACCTGCAGGAGATACCGAAAACCAGCTTTGAAAAATGTTTCAGGCAATGAAAAGCACGCTGGGCTACGTGTGTCAGGTCAGGAGGGGCCTACTTTGAGGGAGAATGATGCCCTTGCTCAACAGGTTAGCTTTTTAATTTTTTAGAGACCAAGGTTGGATACTTTCTGAACAGACCTTGTATAATAAGCTTTACTAACTGGAAAACTATTAACACTTTGGCTGGCCCCACGCACTCACCTCGCTACACACCAAGGTCAGCCAAGGCTTGCCAGGCAGCCTGTAGTAACTCGCAAATGTTTACACTCTTTTCTTGTTTCTGCGCTTATTTTCTGTGCTAGCTACTCATTTTAGTATCAAATTGTTTACAACTGATCTTTTTATAAGGATATATGCATATAAGACTGAAGAGAATACCAGCATTACCAATACTATAATAGAATGTACTATGACGTGAAAAGAATGTAGGCAGTCTGCGTAGATGTTTATACTCTTTCTTTATTTTCGACATAATTTTTTGTGCTTTTTTTATTCATTTTAATCTCTTTGTTCGCAAGTGTTTCTTCTACAACAATATGTATAAAATACTGAGCAAACAACCAACATCACTATTACTAACACTGATGAAGTGTGAAAAATGTAGGCAGTTTGAGTAAATGTTTATACACTTTATTATCGATGTTAGTTTTTGTGCTATTTTATTTAGTTCGAAAGTGTTTGTTCTACAATGACATATGTATAAAATGATGAGCAGACAACCAACATCACTATTACTAACACCATAAGGAAGGCCAGGCATGCTCCATCAGCACACAGTCTTTTAAATATTTGTACTTATACTTTATATTATTTCTGACAATATTTTGCATGCTACTTCATTCATTCTAGTCTCTAATTGTTTGTATGAGTTTGTTCTACAGTAACATATGCATTCGTGAATGAACAGAACACAAACTCACTCTTACTAACACAGTACATACAGCAAAAGGATAAATATACTGTATATGCATCTATCTATCTATCTATCTATTGCCAGATGCCTTAATCTCGTAAGGGGTGGCTACAAACAAATTCCCTCCATGTCGCCCTGTCCCCTGCCATTTCACTTCCCTGCTCCCAGCTCACACCCCTCTCCCTCATATACTTCTCCACTCCATCCCTCCATCTCATCCTTGGCCTCCCCCTCCCTCTCCCCCCCTCCACCTCACTCATACACTCTCCTTGTTAGTCTCTCACTCTCCATCCTCTCCACAAGGCCAAACCACCTCAGTGTGTTTTTCCTAACACTTCCTATCACATCCAGATCCAAACCACAATGCTCCTTCACTTCCTCATTTTTTAATCTGTCTCTCCATGTGACTCCACATGCTCCTCTCAAATAACTAATTTCCACAGATCTCACTCTTGACTTGTGTCCCTCCAACAAGGTCTAAGCTTCACTTCCATACATTAGAGTTGATATCACAATACTGTTATGTAGTAGCTTTTTCACTTCCATGATCACTTCCCTGTTTTTTATTACTTCTTTTACGGAACCAGCAACCTTTCTTCCCTGTTGCACCCTTTCAAGCACTTCACCCTCTAAACTTCCATCCATACTCATCACACTACCCAAGTACTTAAACGCACTCACATTTTCCATTTCCTCCCCATTCAGTCTCACTGTACATTCACTGATTCCACCTCTCTTGAAGGCCATAACTTTACTCTTCCCTACATGCACCTTTAGATTCCGTTTCTTATATACTCTCCCAAACTCTTCCACCAAGCCTTGCAGCTCCCATTTGTCTTCACTTAACAACACAGTACCACCTGCAAACAACAGTACAGCGAATTTCCAAACACTGCCCTCTCTCATTAGGGCCGCTCCAATATCCACTGCCCTACCTTGTATCTCTTTTATAACCCCATCCATGTACAGACTGAACAACCATGGAAACATGACACATCCCTGTTTCAATCCAACCTTCAAATAGAGAAATTCACTCAGTTCACCATCCACACGCACTGCAGCCTTAGCACCCTCATACATACTCTTCACAGGATTCAGCAACTTCTCATCTACTCCATATATTCTTAATACTTTCCACAGTCCTTGTCTATCCAAGCTGTCATATGCTTTTTCCAAATCCATGAAGGCCACATACCACTTCTTTCCCTTCTTTTGAAACTTTTCTACTAAAGATCTAAGAATGAATATCTGATCAACACACCCTCTTCCCTTCCTAAAACCTCTCTGTTCTTCTCCAACTAATTCCCCTGTTATTTCCCAAAATCTGTCAATAAGTATCCTACCATATACTTTTCCTATTACACTAACAAGACAAATGCCCCTATGATTACCACATACTTCTTTTTCCTCTTTTCCTTAGTACAAGAGAATAATTATTGTAAGTATATGCATATTTAAGAAAAATAATCTATATACTGTAAATATATCTATACTTACTGTCCAATGATGTTTGGAGAGCATGGGAAGAACGGAAAGACAATGGCTTGCATTTTAAACCTAGTCAGTTTTTTTCCAGCTGACGTAAATGTCGGCAATCGACATCCCGCCTGCCAGAGTTAGCAATCATAAACATTACCATTCGCCTTCAGACAGTGCTGCCGTCAACACCTCTCTACACTGTACTCAATTCTGTATGATCCTTGCTGATTTTGGTATTATTTTGCATATACACATAACTTTCACATATGTGTTTTCACTGTCACTTACCTAGTCAAAACAGGACGGTAAATATGCCCGGATTCTTGATCTCATTTAATATTTCAATAGGATAACATGTCCTCTCACTCCACTCCAGCCCACAGCATTGTTTCCTCAGTGAGAGCAGCTAATGCTATACAACCAATCATGCCTGGAGAATCACTGAACAACAAGGAGTAACAAAAAAAGACAAAAGTTGAAGTATGACTAATACATGCATCCCGTCACATCGTGGTGGATACTGAGTCTGAACCAATGGGCAACGGTTAAGGTTTTCACGATCTACTGGGCACAGAGTTGCCACATATTATAATATTGGCATATTAAAAATTAGCTGGGGGTCTGTAAAGCAATAATAAAACAACAGTTACTAATGAAACATATAAATATATTGTACACTGTTACGGTTGTGGGGGTAGAAAGGGTTTTGGGAGAGAATGGTAGGAGTGGAGGTTGGAAGAGGAACTGGAGAGAAGGGTGAGAGGCAGGGAGTTGGGTGTCAATCGTTTCCCGCCAATAGTGGGATACGGTATATTTTAAAATATTGCACAGGTGCTAACTTTGGTGGCCAGTTTTCCTTTTGTTTGTATTTTTTCCCTGATTAATATATTTTGAAGTATTTTTTTAATTCTTTTTTTCATTGTATAATGCAGATAGGAATTAACAATACATTTCTTCACGTTAGCTCAATGTATTTACCACTGATTCAAAATCCATCGTCACCTCAGTCATAAACTCAGACACTACAAATGCTGATATTTATTCACGTTAGCTCAATGTATTTACCACTATTAATATGAAACGAAATCGATAGTCATCTCAGTCATGAAAGATGATACAGTAAGTGCCTCTGGATGACCAAAAAAGCGAGTCTCGTCGCGTAGGTGTTTATGCACCTAATTTTTTAAATTGTTTGTTTTCCTTGCGTTTAAGCTTGATAAGCATTTTTTTTTCTGGACTGCTCCTACACTTATTCAAAACCATCATGAGAGAGTGAAAATGCTTGGAATGTGCTTGTGCTTGGAAGGATTTGCAGGGACATAAAGATATTCTGTATTTCCTTCCCAGCTCAGGATGACGACTGCCAACATTTACGTCACCTGGAAAAAAAACTACTATAGTCCCACAAACATTGAACAGTAAATGGTCTGCTGGTGAATATTTTACTTCAATGACGTATAGAACGTCATTAGTCAGCTTATGGGAGTTTTTTGGATGAAGTAAATAACATCATCGGCCAGCCAAAGCATGAATGAACTCATAAATCACTAGGATACTTTCATTAAGTGTGGTCAGTAGGCACACTGTGACTTAGAACACGAACACTACTCCATTACCCAGCAATTCCCACCCTCATGTCTCTCCATCATACCCCACCCTCTCTCTCCCTTAACTGGAGTAAGATTCACGCAGCCCAGCACTTCATACCTCGAGTTCCATTCTTTGTGACTGTGCATGTGTCTGTGTAAGTACCAAATCAAAACAGCCACAGGAGAGAGGGACCATGGCCTGAGGTGATTTTCTTTTCAGAGTGACTGTACAAGATGACACATTTGAGGAGTGGGTAATGGGGTACCTACTAATACTGACCTAACACTCCTAAATAAATATACAAAATGGAAGAGGTAGCAACACCTGACTACATACGTGCCATGACCTGGAGGGATTGGTGGAACTCATCAGGGTGGATGTAGCCAGTCTGGACAGTGGCAAGGTACAGCCGTGCCCCTGCCAGTATCCACCACAATACAGAACTGTCCCGCACTCTGCAAGAAAATGGACACATCAGAGTTTGATTAACTCACCAACCAATAAGAAGCCACTGGAAACATAATCCAAATAAGTACCGTGACATGTTCCACTCTCAATGCCAGGAGTCTCAGTAAGGACAAGTCAGAGGGCATTATAAGTTTTAGCTTCAGATGTCTATTCAACAAAAACTGCACTCAAATGAAGAAAATAATTTGGCAGAGATTTTCATACTTTTGCAGTTTATTTCTCACTACCCACTGGCATGATAAGGGAACACTAACATTCTACACAAAACTTCTTTATTCATCCACCTGAACATGGAGATTTCTGTCATTCTGCTGCTTCTTTTCTATAGCTCAATGACATAATAAGACATTACTGTGGCTGTACACTATTTCTGCAGCACTTCTTCATGATTAGTGCCTATCCTCTAACTTTCCCTCTGTTGAGCACCACCTCTCCTCCTCTAAACCTCACCTTCTCTTCTTAACTGAGACTCAGCTGTCTGAGGCAACTGATAGCAAACCCTTTTCTGTATCCTCCTACTTTCTCTATACTAATTTCAAAGCCGAAAGGTGGCTGTTGTATATAAGTACAGTATGCAAAGAATTATCCTGCTCTCATGTTCCTGAACTTGATACTTCTGAATTCTCTACTTTCTGGCTTCAGCCTTCCTGTCATCCTCTTACTAAATATATCTGTGCTGTTTACTTATCCCCTATTTCTACTGACTATGAACAATTCTTCGACTATCTTACTTCTACGATGGAACACATCCATTTCTCCTTTCTCTGAAATCTCCATTCTAGGAGATTTCAATGTTCACCACAACCTTTCGCTCTCCTGTCCTTTCACTGAACCATCTGGTGAACGAGCCTACATCTTTTCTATCCTTAATGACCCAGTGCAGCTTGCACAACACCCTACCCATATCGCTGACCTCCTTGGAGAGAGCTCCAACATACTTGACCATTTCCTTACAACTAATCCTTCTGCTTACTCTGTTAATCTTTCCTCTCCTTTGGGCTCCTCCGATGACAACCGTATTACCTTAACCTGTCCTATCGCTCTGGTACTGCCTGTGGGCCCTCCAAAGAAACGTCGATTGTGACACTTTGGAGCAGCTGATTGGGAAGCCCGCAGGCAGTACTCCTTTGATTTTCCCTGGAGTGATTATTGTTTCCATGGCCGGAAGCCATCTGAGTGTGTCTTGCACATTACGGAGGTTATTCTCTTGGGCATGGAAGCATACATTCCTTTTTCATATCCACTGACTAATGCAAAAAAAATCCTGGTTTAATCACGCTTGTTCTAATGCTGTCCACAACAAGGAGAAGGCCTAAAAATGGTACTGGAGCCAACTCACCCCTGAATCTAATCTTTTTTATGTTTCTGTCCAGAATTGTGCCAAGTCTGTTCTTCGCTCTGCTAAAAATAACTTCATCCGTACTAAATGTTCTCAACTCTCCAACTCGAATTCTTCCCGCTCCTTCTGGCACCTTGCCAAAAAACTTTGTAACAACTTTACCTCATCACCCTTCCCTCCCCTTTTCTACTCTGATGGCTCTGTTGCTATTTCTTCTATTGATAAAGCAGGACTCTTCGCTCAGACTTCCTCCTCCAATTCCACCTTAGACGATTCCGGTGCTGTTCCTCCATCTCTTCCCCCCTCTGACTTCCTCATGGCTGATATTAAAATTTCTTCAGCTGATGCATTTTCTGCCATCACTGGCCTCAGTACTAACAAGGCATATGAGCCTGATAGGGTTTCTTCTGTTATCCTCAAGAACTGTGCTTCTATGCTTACACCCCGCACAGGTAAACTCTTTTGCATTTGCATATCAACTTGTACCTTTTCTTCTTGCTGGAAGTTTGCCCTCATTCAGCCAGTCCCAAAGAGGGGTGACCATTCCCAACCCTCTAACTATTGTCCTATTGCTTTAACATCCTGTGTCTCAAAAGTTTTCAGGTCTATTCTTAGAAAAATTTTAAAAGCATCTTTCCTATCGTAACCTTCTTTCTGATCGTCAGTATGGGTTCCGACAGGGACGCTCCACTGGTGATCTTCTCACCTACCTTTCAGACTCCTGGTCATCCTCCTTTTGGGACTTTGGCGAAAGCTTTGCCATTGCACTTGACATCTCAAAGGCTTTCGATCGAGTCTGGCACACATCTTTAATTTCCAAATTGCCCTCTTATGGTTTCTATCCTTCTATCTGTGCCTTCATCGCTAGCTTCCTTTCTGGTCGTTCTATAGCTGCTGTTGTAGACGGCCATCATTCTTCTCCTGGATATATCAACAGTGGTGTTCCTCAGGGGTCTGTCCTATCACCAACTCTCTTCCTTCTATTCATAAATGACCTTCTAGGCTGTACAATCTAACCCTATCCACTCATATGCCGATGATTAAGCCCTTCACCTTACCATTCAGTTCTCGCAACGTAAATCTCAGCAGTTACTTCAACAAACAAGGGATGAGGCTATGGCACACCTAATGTCTGACTTGGCTCATTTTTCTGACTGGGGTAAATATAATCTTGTTGTTTGTAATGCATCAAAAACTTAGTTGTTACACTTATCAACTCAACAAAATCTTCCACAGGAGTACCCACTAACGTTTAATAATATCCAGCTTAATCCTGCATCATCCTTAAAAATATTTGCGGTTTCAAACTCTCGGGACTTAACTTGGAAAGATCATATTACATCTCTTGTAAAATCTGCTTCTACAAGATTAAGTGTGCTAAGCCGACTCCGTACCTTCTTTATCCCTGCACAGTTGTTGACTTTATACATGGGTTTTATTCTTCCCTGTGTGGAGTACAACTCTTATGTGTGGGGAGGATCCCCACATACAGCTCTTCTCAATAGGGTGGAGTCAAAGGCTTTTTGTCTCATCAACTCTCCTCCTCTTACTGGCTCCCTTCAACCTCTGTCTCTTCGTTGCACTGTTGCATCTTTATCTCTTTTCTGTCGCTACTTCAAAGGTCACTGCCCCACTGAACTGTCTGCATGCATCCCTCCACCTTTACGACAGGTGCATATCACCCATCTAGCAGCAAACTCTCATCCCTTTTCTGTCCAACTCTTTAATGCAAAAGTAAACCATTACTCCCAGTCCTTCATTTATGTAACAGGTCAACTCTGGAACTGTCTCCCTCTGTCTGTATTTCCTACTTTCTATGATCTCCAGTCTTTCAAACGCAATGTGTCCCGGCATTTCGAAATGAACGGATCTTGCATTTGGATCTCTTTCGTGTTGTTTTTGTTTTTTTCTTGGAAGGAATTTTTTGTGGGCTCCTGGCCTTTGGTTCCTTCTTTCTTGCATTAATAAAAAAAATCATTTACTCACTTGATGTAGTGCTACCTACTTTTTCCTTCACCACTATTTTTTTTTTTTAATGCCTGCCCTTCTCTCATTTTACTTCTTCCTTCTTCTTCTTCCTGTCCTCTTCTTTCCAGTTCAGGCAGCTCTACACTGAGTGCCAAACCTAATGGTTTCCTGTCATCCAGGAAACTGCTTACAATGCTGGGTAGTAACTATATAACCGAATAACAGGATGATGTGGAGCCTATTACAGTGCCCCTGTTAACAGGTTGGAGAGATGCAAATGCAGCGTCCATCCAGAAACCAAACCTCCACACTTTACCCTGCGCCCCACTATAGCGAGGCAATCTAAAGCATGGAAACATCAGTTTACTGCATGGGATGGCCCAGCAGGGGTGGTTGCTTGCCTGTGGTTGATAGGTCTACTCAGCCAGACAGACTGGGATCACTAAAGGGCAAAAGCAGCTCAGCTGACAATGGTCAGATGGGAATTTTGGCCAAGTTAAAGTGGACAGACTACTGTATAGCTACCAGCATGGTCTTCAAGGGATAATGCCTAAATCCCTTCAATTTGTTGACACTTTATGAAAGCATATTTAATTTCTGGAAATCTTTTAGTTTAACATAGTGGTAACCCTGTATTCTGGTTTTGATTTTTGGCTTTTCTGGTGGGTTTTCATTTATTCTGAATATGTTTGATGCTCATTTTTATGATTTTACCCCATTTTGCTGTTTTCTCTCCCCCTCCCTTGACAACACAATGACAAACTAAGGTATTTCCAATAAAAATGGGTATAAAAACTTAACTGAAAGACATGAAAAACCTTCAGAAATATGCAGACTGTATCTAATGCAGGGTGGAGGGCTGCCCCCACCCCAGATTCTCCCCATAACATTAACCATCCAGACTGCTGCTATAAACAACCCTGAAAGCCACTCAAACTTTCCATGCATTTACAATCTTGGAAACCAATGTAACTGTGAAAGGTACGGTACTGTCTTGGCTTTTCAGCTAACATGTCACATCGGAGACTGAAAATGCCCCCATCTCCAGAACAACTTCACTGGGTTACTTGTTTTTCTTGAAAAGAAAGTACACATGATAACACTGCCAGAAGCACTTTTCACAATACCAACACAAATTACTGTAACTATCACACATCGGACACACCATCTTACTTGGTAAAGCATTGTGGCTATGGAAAAAGTCCAGACTGGTTGCATTATTTCAAAGCCAAAGGCTAATAATTTTGTAGGGTGCAGTTTTGTGGGGGATATGCTTAAGTCACTTTGGCATCTGTTGGGTCACATGCAGCCTCTAATTAGATGGGGCTTTGGTGCTTCCACTGATTTGTCAACACCTCAACACTCCTCTCACTGGCTGATGTAAAGGATCTCCCAGGAATTGAAGAAGAATGAATGATAGAGGGCAGCATGATCAGAAATTATTTTCAGGCAGCTGTTGCAAGGTCAAGATCTCACCTTGCTTATGGGAAGCAATATACAGTAGACTCGCGCTAAAACAGACTAACTGAGGGATGGCTGATCAGATAAAGCCAACATTCTGCCATATCTGATGGTTCCCCCTGACATGTGATTTCATGCACATGTTTGAAAATAAATGAGTACAATTCCATACTCTAGTACTAAAAATGTAAACTACACCCATTTTACACTAACATGGGTAATAATTCTGCCCTTCTACAGCTTATTTCACATCCTTGTCATAGCATTTCTTCATGACTAGTATAGTATCACTATCGTCTGTTATTACAACTCAACAGTCACAATGAGGAGAGGGAAATTTCAGGTTCGGTTGGAGTAAAGAGGGTAGGAAACACATGTACTGCGACCAACTGTGCCCTAGTTAACGGACATTGATCATTAAAACCAATGGAAGTTTGGCGGTGTTTGTTAAATATGATATCCACTATACGAGGGTCCATTATAGTGAGGGTCAACTGTAGCTTTGACAAAAATAAAACCTTGGTAGCGAGTTAGCTGAAGCACCAGCTGTTCAGGGCTGTACTCCGAGGAGGATGGGATGGCTGGTGATAGGGAGAGCTTGAGCTCCCGTTTCACTAGTCCTCAGGATACCCTGACCATCCCCCTTTGCTATCGTGACTGAGCAGGGAGTTATAGACATAAGTGTTAATGAGCACTACGGGGGTCTCAAAAACAGTCTCTGGAGAGTTACAGATTCAGTGTGTGAATGGACAAGGGGACCTGTAAAGCATAAAGTACAGTAAGATGGTGGTGGGATGAGGATGTAGAAGCCACAGCTAAGTGGAAAAGGAGATTTTTCCAGGAACAGAAAGGGATGGTAACAGAGGAATATGCTGCCAAGCATATGGCCAGAAAGGAGGTATACAGGACAAACTCTGAGTCTAAGACCTTTATAGGATAACTTAGGTTGTGTCAGTAGGAAGAATGTGGTATTTCAGGTGGCAAATCGGATGAAAAGGGAAAACAGGTAAGCAGAGTGATAAGAATGACAAAGGAAAGGTAGTGGTGGGTAATCAGAAAATTAAAGACACCTGGAGAGAGCATTATAAATGGAACCTGAATGTGAAGTTTGACTGGAACAGTGAAGGTCTGAAGTCATCAGATGTGGTGTTTGGCCATTGGCCTTTGATGCTGCTACTGTAGCTACCATGAGCAGGGCAACAGGTAGGATGCAGGTGGGGAAGGTGGTGGGTGTGTCTGGGTTGATTGTTGCAATGTTGAAGGTCTCAGTAGACAATGGAGTGGGTTTAGTTATGGTACCGGTACTGCTTTGATCAATTCAGTTATATATGGGTGTGTTGTCCCAGATGACTGACTGAAGAGTGTGATTTTAAATGTGTACATGGAGATCAGTGTTGTCCTGGAGGGAGGAAATTATAGAAGCATAAAACTTTTGGAACAGATAATGAAAGTAATGAGAGTCCTAGAAGGTATGGTAAGGGAAAGGGTGAATATAGATGAGATGCAGTTCAGGTTTATGCCACTAATGCCATATTCATTGTCTGACTGCTTCAGTAAAAATATACAGGAAACAAAAGGAATTTTGCATAGAAACTTTGGTTTCTGTTGATTTGGAGAAGGCCTTTAACAGTCCCTAGTGAGGTGGTGAAGTGGGCAATGAGAAAGCTTAGGATTGGGAGAGTGGATGGTAAGAGTAGTCATGGCTATGTATGTGGGTGCTTGCACCCAAGTGAGAATGAATATGGATCTGAGTGACAATTTTCTTGTAATTGCTGGTGTGCATCAAGGGTCAGTCTTGAGCCCCTTATTGTTTGTCATGGTGTTTGATGCTCTCTGACATGACTTCAGAAGTAGACTCCCATGGGAGATGTTGTATCCTGATGACTTAGTGCTGACTGCAGAGAATAAGAGGGCAGCAGAGGATTTAGGAAGTGGAGAGGCATGATGGGGTACAAGGCTTTGTGTAGCGGACAAAACAAAAGTGATGATAAATCTAGGGCTGGTAGCGGTACTGTCAAAGCAATCAGAGTGGGGTTATGTTTAGTTTGCCAAAAGGGTATGGGAAGTAACTCCATCTTGTGCTGTGTGTGTGATATGTGGCTGAATAAGAAATGTAGTGGTACTAGAGGTACGGTATGCTGTGAAACGATGCTGATTGTGTGCATGCACTGTGTCAGGGAGAGCAAGCAGCAATTGACAGGTGTGAAAGGACTGATCTTGCTGGAGTCTCATGAATGTATGGAGGAGTTTTGTTATTTTGGAAACATGGTACATATGTGTTGGAGGCGAGGCTGGAGCTATTACTGTGGCTAGGGAATGGTGTAGATGGAGGAAGTTCAGTGATCTGTTGCCTCACCTAACACTAAGAGAGCTCTCCCTCTAGGCTAAGGGATCCTTATATGCAGTGTGTGTTAGGAGTGTAATGGTGTATGACAGTGGGCAATAAAGATAGAGGATATTCACTGGTTTAAACTTACAGAAATGGCAATCAGATACCGTAGATGTGTAGTGAATCCTTGAATGGCCTGAGGGAAGGGCTAGGATTGTGACAGACAAGATGAAAGGAAGGATGGGACTGGAATGTAGAATGTATGCTATTGTTATGGGGAGGGGTAGACTCAGATGGTTTGGATATGATGTGATGATGCAGAGGTATGAACATCAAGGGTAAGGTTGAGAGAGGATGACCAAAAAAGGACCTGGGACGTAGTCACAAAATGTGACCTCAAGGATATAGGACTGAATAGCGAGGCTGCCAGAGGTGAAGCAGTGTAGTGAGCTGCCATTCGGTGACCAAGGCTGACGCATGCAAGTACAGTATGTTGGAGCCTTTATCAATGATACTACACAAACACACTGCCAAAGGAAAAGTCATAACGATGGCCACCTCTTCCTACTTTGAGGAGAAAATGTTGAGGAAGAGTAAAAAAAATACTGCAAGGCCATTTTTAACAAACTAAAAAATTAACAATGTCTATTGTCACCAAATTATTATATTTACCTTAGGAGACTTTTTTATTTTTTTTCAACTGGAGAGGTTCGACATTACACCTGAAAGTTTTGGGGATCATAAGAAACACAATGGAACAACACAATCCTCTTCGTGTTAGTAATTCTAGCTACCTTCTCTGCTGAGAAAAAGAAAAGAAAAATAAGCTCCAACTACCTGATGTACTGGTACAATGTTAGTTTAGGGGCATTGCCAGATGAAGTTTACCAGTCATTCTGACATCCTTAAAGATTTCTTCTAGCAACTGGTATACCGGTAATTCTGTAACTCTCAATTATCCGGCATATATCAGCCAAGCCCTAACCCAGTTAAAGCAAAATGCCAGATATTGCACAGTACCCCCCCATTAGCTCACTATTTGGTGTCGAGCTGGATATTGCATTACTATGTCTCGAACCTCTTTCCTAAAAACTTTCCCAGGAGTAAAAGATGAAAGTTAAGCATACAATACAATAAAATAATGATACCGGTACCATACAATAATACAACGCTAGTTGGCTACTGCACCATTTAAGAGCCAGCTGATACACCTCAACACTGGATTTTGCATAGAACTGCCACTTACGCCCCATTCTGGTGCTGGATATTGCATAATTTCACTGGATACTGCTTTGATAGATTTGAGCTGGCAGTGTTGGATACTGCACTGGGCTGTTATTGCGATGATGGATAACTGGGAGTGTACTTTGCAGCTGTGACACTGATTTTCGTTAATGGATGGACAGTTTTCTATAATAACCATTCCTGAGTTCTTACCATGCTGTCTACACGGCCTTTATGACGTATATACTATAGGCGAACCAATCTTTGTTGTCATTATATGTTTCTAAACAAGAGTATCATTTCAAATTGTCAAATCCATGCACTGCATTTTGTATTCTTTCCTTCTGTGCTAGGATTAGTTAGATCAAGGTGTTAGGTTAGGTTTGGTGAAGTTAGTTAAGTTGGGAGAGCTTTAGTTCAGGTTTGGTCATTAGATCGTTAGGTTGTGTTGGCTTTCAGAATGATTAGCTAATACGGTACTTGAAACAACAGCAAGTTTGAAAGACTGGAGGTGCATCAATGCTCTTACTTATTAGCATGTATCAGATTCATTTGTCTACAGTTTCTCTTGGGGAACAGAGAAAAGTGTGGTGGGAGTGGTCACATTCAAGTATTGCCGTAGTAATCAAAAAGTGTGATAGGAGTGGTCACATTCAAGTATTACTGTATCAATCAACTTCTCTTAAACAAAAATCAGTTATAACTACAAAACAGAATGATATTAAAGCTTAAAAAAAAAAAAAAAAAAAAAAAAAAAGATAGTGATTGATAAGCTCCTTCTGGTGATGCCCCTTAGGTCTAAAATAAAACTTGACCCAACTCTTGTATAAGGAATGACTATTACACTAAATGAACACTTTACTTGTAGCAGTAGGACCTTACCAGTTCATATTCATCCAGTTTTTGTTTTCTGTATTTTCCTGACTATTTTTGGGGTGGTAAATTACCTTTTCTTTCTGAAAAATTTCCCACAGTTACCATCACATTCCTTAAGCCATACCTATTACTGTCTAATCAATGCACTCAAAAGTGGTGTTCTTTCCCAACTTCCCTAACTAGTTGCTGGGTTAGGTTAGATTTAATTATTAGGTACAGTTAAGTTAGGTTAAGTTAAACAGGTTAGGGCAGTCCCTTGTGCCATTACCCTGTGAGTCGCATGAGTTGACACAGCAGAATGTGGCTACAAACAATAGGGAAACTGATTCTGTACTGGTATGAAACATTTAATTACTGCCCCAGAAATAATCAGAAAAATATAATGGACTATCATGAAGAACTGATTTGGTAAGGTGCTTCTACGGTACTGCTTCAAATAAAGTGAATGTTTACCACGATTACTCTTTGTACCATCATTACTTATACACTAAAACGACTGTACTAGTAGTACTCCATAAAATGACACATGATTCTATTGTCCAACAGTTACAGTGGCAGCCACCTACCTACACTCACTTACAAACTCACCTAACTGAAGGTATAATTTTAGGAGCCACTCGGTTCAGCATTGTACTGATCTTCACCCGCTTTTTAACTTCCATTATTAACGGCAACTAACCTCTTCTTTAATAATGACAGAGAACAAATACAACCCTTTTACTAACACCGAGAATGCTAGTTTTAAGTCACATTAAGAACATAACAACCACAGGTCCTGCCACAGCAGCCACCCAACACTGTTGTTGTTGTTTACTCAGGACTGTCACAAAGCAGTGTTGCCAGATCAATATTTCTCATCCTGCTAGAATGTAGCAAAAAAAAAAAGTCAAACCCTCAGGTATTATGTATAGGTCTATGATTACCACTAAATCTCCAACTTGTATTTCTTTAAGTATATAGTACTGTCTGTTGCAGTAAGTCTAGCAGAGTAAGTGGATGGTTCCATAAGTTCTTAGACTGAAGGGTAGAGAAGCCCTGAAGTTAATACACCCTCCTCTGATGGATGTGGAACACTGGGAAGCGGAGCCCTGCAGGGATGACTAACTATGCACTGGTGGTCAACGGTGTCTTGAAAAGCCGGGGCGGCTTTTCTCACCAGCGGGGGATTACAGGCGACAAATTTGACCCATGACGCGGAGGAACTGCTTCATGACATCACCTTGGCCTTGATGTCCTCCGGGAACCTAATCTGATTGTCAGGGTTCACTTTGTAGCCGCTACTGCTTAAATAATTTAAATTTCATTTTACATTTTGAAACTCTGAAATAGCTACCCCAACGGGAGACCATGGGGGGGATGGCGCAACACCCACCCCATGGAAGAGCCACACCTATCCCAAGGGGAGACCACAGGGAAGCGTATAGGGCGCGCGAAGGGCCCAGTCAAGACAAGCCTATGTCCCCCACTTCCTAGCGCTCCTCTTCCCCTCATCGGAGCCAGACAAGAGAACGCCGCCCTGGCAGACTACTCTCCAGCCGGGCCAGCACTCGCCAGGATCGGGGTGGGACTTGTAGTAATACAGTCTCAGGTAGCACCGCGATGACAGCCACCATCTGCATGGGGGAGAAGTCAGCCACCGTACGCTTCTCAGCTACTACCCCCTGCAGGACTGCAGCGACGGCCGCCATCCGCTCCGGGGAAGAGTCAGCCACCGTATGCCCTTCACCTGCAGCCTTCGCTGGGAACAGCACTGTGGTGACAGCCACTGTCCACACCGGGGAGAGATCAGCCACCGTGAGTCTCTCTGCTGTCACGAGAAGGGCAGAACTGCAGCGATGGCCACCTTCTACACCGGGGAAGGATCAGCCACCATCCGTCCTTCGTCTGCCACCTCCTTAGGGAACAGGACCGCAATGACAGCCAATGTCTGTGCTGGGGAAGGGTCGGCCACCGTACACCCTTCACCTGCTGTCCCAGGGGTAGCAGGACCATAGTGATGGCCACCATCTGTGCTGGGGAGGGATCAGCCACTGTATGTCCCTTGTCTGCTGCCCCTGTGTCTCCCCTCACGGAGGACGTCCCTTGCTTCTCTCACCATCCATCCAGAGGCCGAGTAGGACACCCTTCTCTCTCTCCCCACAGAGGCAGTCCCCCGGCAGAGTTGCAGCTGGAGGAGATCTGGCGAGGCCCCATGGTGAGCCTGGGGATCTGTTCCCTGCAGCCAGTGCCTCGACAATGCCCCTCACTGTCGGACTCCAGGAGAAAGAGACACCGCAGGCAGCTCCTGACGGCAACTCGATCCAAGGGAGACCACAGCCCCCAGTCACCTAGGGGTGCCCCCAGGGGCGTGACCTCCCCAGCCCCATAGGCAAACAGTCATCCTCCAGGAGCGGGCACAAGTAAGCGCACCTGCTCGCTCTGTTCGGCCCCAGACCCGAGGGCCTCCCTCCACGCCACCCAGCAGCCCACTCCAGACGACCTCGCCCCTGGCAGTGGTCCCATGCCTCCTGCGGGAGGGCACACCTGACGAGATCCCTCCCACACTTGGGTGACACCTGTAAGCAGCCCAAGTCCCCAGCAGCCCAAACCAGAGCCCACCTGTGTTATTGTGCCTTTTACCTGTACAGTGTATAGTGTTAATACTGTGTTCCGTATTGTGTTGTTACTAAGGCAATATACGTACAAGGTTGGTTGACCTGAGTTTTTAGGCCCTGTTCCTCTAGTTGCATGCTTTAGACCCAGTCATGAAGGGAACCCCAGCCCAGTCACTCGTGTTCAGAGGACAAAAAGTTGCCCCCTGACACTGGTGGCTAGCGACGGTTCTTGATCCGGTCAGAGCGCAACGAGGAACATAAGGGAAAGTTTAGAAAAATGGCGGCCAAACCACACGTACAGATGCCAGAGTTTGACCCCAAACAATACGATATTAACATATACCTGTCCATGGTTAAGCCACTGCTAGACATAGGATTCAATCACGACAGGGAGAAGATAGCAGTTACCCTGCCTCACCTGGACAAAGCAGTGTCAAGTATTGCCACCAAGATCGTCCCGGAGCTGATATGGGCGTAATTCGCCCAAACTGTGATTCAGGCAGCCATGCCATCCTTGGGGAAAGTTGTAACTTTGTCGCAGCTCAACACCCTCACCTACAATGGCAACCTGGACAACACACTCATCCAGGCCAGGCGACTTGTCGCCGCCACTTACCTGGAGACCGGCGCAGCCACCCGGGAACAGCCAACCCACCCTTGAATCACATCATCTTTATGTTTTTGCCTGGAATCGTGCTCTGTTCTTCGCTCTGCTATAAATAATTTCATCCGTACTAAATGCTCTCAACTCTCCAACTCGAATTCTTCCCGCTCCTTCTGGCACTTTGCCAAAAACCTTTCTAACAACATTACCTCATCATCCTTCCCTCCCCTTTTCTACTCTGTTGGTTCTGTAGCTATTTCTTCTACTGATAAAGCAAATCTCTTTGCTCAGACTTTCTCCTCCAATTCCACCTTAGACGATTCCGGTGCTGTTCCTCCATCACTTCCCCCCTCTGACTTCCTCATGGCTGACATTAAAATTTCTTCAGCTGATTTATTTTCTGCCATCACTGGCCTCAATACTAACAAGGCATATGGGCCTGATGGAGTCCCTCTTGTTGTTCTCAATAACTGTGCTTCTGTGCTTACACCCTGTGTAGGTAAACTTTTTCGCCTTTGTCTGTCAACTTGTACCTTTCCTTCTTGCTGGAAGTTTGCTCTCATTCAGCCAGTCCCAAAGAAGGGTGACCATTCCCAACCCTCTAACTATCGTCCAATTGCTTTAACATCCTATATTTCAAAAGTTTTCCAGTCAATTCTTAATAGAAGAATATTAAGGCATCTTTCCTATCACAACCTTCTTTCTGATTGTCAGTATGGGTTTCCTCAGGGACGCTCCACTGGTGATCTTCTCACCTACCTTTCAGACTCCTGGTCATCCTCCTTTCGGGACTTTGGCGAAAGCTTTGCCATTGCACTTGACATCTCAAAGGCTTTCGATCGAGTCTGGCACACATCTTTAATTTCCAAACTGCCCTCTTACAGTTTCTATCCTTCTATCTGTGTCTTCATCGCTAGCTTCCTTTCTGGTCGTTCTATAGCCACTGTTGTAGACAGCCATCGTTCTTCTCCTAGATCTATCAACAATGGTGTTCCTCAGGGCTCTGTCCTATCACCAACTCTCTTCCTTTTTAAAATACACACCTTCGCTGCCACCGGACCACCCATCCCGCTGCTGAGCCACAGCCCCAACACCACCCCAGGAGGAAACCACGGTGGGTCAGGTCAGGGTGAGACTGACCCAGGGCGAGAAGGGCACCGGGGCACCCCTACCTGGAGTCCCTCTTCCTTTCTACCGACCCAATGACAACAACGCAGAAATGAGAGATGTCCTTACGAACGGAGCAGCCCTCACCAGGTTCAGGGTGGGACTGCTCCAGATTTAGTCCCAAACAACACCGCGGTCATGGACACAGAACGTACCGGGGAGGGAGCGGCCACAGTATGCCCCTCAGTTGTTTCCCCCTGTAGCACCATGGTCACGGACACAGTACGTACTGGGGAGGGAGCTGCCACAGTACGCCCCTCAGCTACAGCCAGATCTGGAGACGTCCTCAGAGCCTTAGCTATTGAGAGTGCACCGACTGGCAAAGGAAGGAGTGGAACCACGACCACGGCCACAATACGTGTCGGGGAGGGAACGGCCACAGTATGCCCCTCATCTGCCTCTCCTCCTTCGGGAGCAGCACCGTGGTCACGGTCACAGTACATACCAGGGAAGGAGTGGCCACAGTACGCCCTTCTGCTGCAACCCTTAGAGACTGTGGAACCGCCACAATGGGCACCGTCAATGTGGGGGAAGGAGCAGCCACAGTACGCCCTTCACCTCCAGTCTCTAGGGTTCACCTGGAGGAGAAGGTCCCTTGCGCACCCGGCTCACTACCTCTCGGCTGCGTGGGACGCCCTTTTACTCTCTCCCTCCAGGTGTGGTTCCCCGTAGGTGCTGCCATTCCAGGAGTGGTGGCGAGGTCCTGTCCCGGCCTACCCCAGGACGACGACGGCCCCTGACGGACGCCCAACAGAAGAGGTGCCACAGTCTACTCTTGATGGTGCCCCATTCTGTAGGCAACCACAGCATCTGGCCTCCCAGGGCCAGCCAGCGGGCCCCAAAGCAGGACCGCACAGGCCTTGCTCCCCGTTGGCCCTCCGCCCAGAGTGAGAGGCGGCAGGCCCGCCTCCTGAAGCTGTTTGGCCCCAGCCCCAAGGGCCACCTATCAGGTCGAGGCCCCCAGACGGGAGGGTCTCCCTGCACCCCACGGATGAAGCAGGCCCGGGCAGTGACGCCCCTGAGGGCCGTATGTTTTCTCCTGCAGGAGGGCTCTCCAGAAGGGCCCCCTCCCACGCCCATGTGCCACCCCTGTTAACCCCAGGAAACAGGGGCCTAGTGGCGACTTAAACGCACCTCCCAAGTCGTGCCCAAGTTTAAGTGAATGAGACAGAAGTGAAAGTGACAGTGGAACCATAAGAATATAACATAAAGTGACGAAGTGCATATAAATACAAGGGCAGAAATCGAGGGTCAGTGAGCATGAATAGTAAGGCAACTGGATATATGGAAATGATTTGTCTATACTAGTGGCGCCCCGAGATAGACTGAGACCAGCCAGCAGAGACAGAACCAGTGAAATAGTTTCGCCGCGGTTAAGTGACAATTCCGTGTGCTGTGGCTCGCGCTCTACATAGTGTATATAGTAATATTAACCAATCTGACCCTTTATTCCATTCACGTACAGTGTATCCTGTTGAATATATTAAATGACAGTTGTGCCCTACACCCAACACCTATGCCGTGCTGGAGTGACTGACAATATCTATGTATGTGACTATCATTGCATTTGTCCCTCAACATCACTGTTGTGCTTGTGTACACTTTGTATCTGAAACGCAACTCTGTCACCCTGTCCATTCTGTATCCAGTGTCTCTTTGTCTTTGTATTGTAAGGTGTTTGAATTAAGACAATAGATGTGCTAAGGTATACTGCTGAGTTTTTATGCCCTGTTCCTTTGTTTGTGCTTTACTTCCGGTCCGGAAAGAGGACCCCGCTCAGTCGCGGGCGTTTTTAGGACGAGAGGTCGGACTAAAAACACCCAGCATAACACTTTTATTCATTAATGACCTTCTAAGCTGTACATCTAACCCTATCCACTCATACGCTGATGACTCCACCCTTCACCTTTCCATTCGGTTCCCACAACGCCCATCTCAGCAGTCACTTCAACAAACAAGGGATGAGGCTATGCACACCTAATGTCTGACTTGGCTCGTATCTCTGACTGGGGTAAAAATAATCTGGTTGTTCTTAATGCATCTAAGACTCAGTTCTTACACCTAAAATCTTCCACCTGACAAAATCTTCCACAGGTATGCCCGCTAATGTTTAATAATACTGTATTCAGGTTAATCCTGCATCATCCATGAACATGCTTGGGGTTTCATTTACACGGGACTTATCTTGGAAAGATCATATTACATCTCTTGTAAAATCTGCTTGCAAGAGATTAGGTGTGCTGAGCCTAATCCATTCCTTCTTTACCCCTGCACAATTGTTGACTCTATACAGGGGTTTTATCTGCCCCTGTGTGCAGTACAACTCAACTCTTATGTGTGGGGAGGCTCCCCACATACAGCTCTTCTCAATAGGGTGGAGTCAAAGGCTTTTCATCTCATTAACTCCCCTCCTCTTACTCCCTTCAACCTCTGTCTCTTCGCCGCATTGTTGCATCTTCATCTCTTTTCTATCACTGCTTCAGCGGTCACTGCCCCTCTGAACTGTCTGCATGCATTCCTCCACCTCTACGACAGGTGCATAGCACCTGTCTAGCAGCAAACTCTCATCCCTTTTTCCAACTTTCTAATGCATGAGTTAACCATTACTCCCAGTCCTTCATTTATGCAACAGGTCAACTCTGGAACTGTCTCCCTCTGACTGTATTTCCTACTTCCTATGATCTCCAGTCTTTCAAATGCAGTGTATCCAAGCATCTTGAAATGATCGGCTCTTGAATTTGCCTCTCTCTTGTGTTTTGTTTTTCTCTTGGAAGGAGCTGTTATTGCAGGCTCATGGCCTTTGGTTCCTTCTTCCTCGGATAAAAAAAAAAAAAAACTGTTGAGGTTCCCCTCCAGCACCATAAGGGAACATTTTATGATATATGACCCAACGGGTGACCTCAGCAAAGATGTCCAGCTAGAGTGACATTTCCTAGCCACCTGCTCCACCCCACAGCACATCGGTGCAGTCATTAAATTCCCCACATAGAGGACAACACCACACCCCAAACCACAGATGCCCCCCACCCATGCAACACCCACCATACCCAGGGCACACCCTACCAAGAGGCACCCCACCCCCAAGGAGAATATTGATGTTATCTCAATCAACCCGTGGGAATTCTCTGCCTGCAGCCACAGATGCCCTACCCACGATATCTGTGAGCAGCTGAAGGCTGCCTGGTGCAGGACAACCACCCAAGGGCGCCACAATGTCTCTTCACTAGACAACATGGACGCCGAGGACGACAACTCATCCACCGACTACGCCGACCCCGGGGAGGTGGAGCCCGAAAAGGAAGACGCCCCACAACAGCTGGTGTTTTAGGACTGTCCCCGCACCTCCCCACGGTGGTGGGGGCCATCTCACAGAAATACCGGCCCCCAGTCTACATCAAGGTGAGACTGAATGAGGTAAAAGCGAGGCTACTGGTCAACATAGGAGCTTCCAGATCCTGCCCCTACAGCCGCTTTTACTCCCGTCACATCTTGGCTTTCAGCCCACTTCTCCCCACCTCAGCTCACCTCATAGATGCGGGGGATGGCCCCCTGCCAATACGTGGGGAAACTTGGGCCCTACATGCCGGTATCCACCAGCAAGTATCCACCTAACACAAGTTCATCATTTTCAACTCGACCTGCCGTGCCTACGATGGCTACTTGGGGCTGGACCTCCTACAGAAGCTACATACCAGCATCGACTGTCACAAGTGACGTCTCCACTTTTGGAAGCCTCCAGATCCCACCTCCTAGCCACTCTGCACATGCACACCCCCACCCCCTCCCTCGCCCTATCCCCCCCTGCCATGTCCTCCACCCTGCTCTCTACCCCTCCTGCCCCCCCGCTTTTCCACACCCCACCTTCCCCGCAACCATTGCCTCTGCCCTGACCATCTTCCCCCCAACATGAGGCCTGGCGACACCTGAACAGACCCAATGGAACCTCCATCTTGTTCTCCCCTAGCCTACCACTTGGAGACTTCTACCTACTGTTCCCCACCTTCCTCCCCCCTCACCTCGGGGCAGTATGTGTTGCCAACATCTTCACCACCCCCCTAACCCTCCCCAGAGGATTAGTGGTCAGAGAAATGGAGGAAGCCGAGCGTTGTGCACCCCACTCCTCCTCTGCCACCCTACCCTCCCTACCTGAACACCTCTCACTCCACCAGGCTGACAGCCTCCAACGCCTCCTCCTGGACTTTCAAGACCTTTTTTCGTTGGGACCAGCAGACATCGGCCACACCACGTACGTGACACACGAGATCCACACCACAGGACCACCTATTTGCCAACTATCATGGCAGAAAAACCCCAAACAACGGGCTGAGGGAGACCAGCATGTCCAGGAAATGCTCAATGCTGGCATCATTTCTCCATCCATCAGCCTATGGTCCTTTCCAGTCGTCCTGGTCAAAAAGAATGATGGCACCATGCGCTTCTGTGTGGATTATCAACAACTAAATGATGTGACCACAGAGGATGCCACCCCCCTACCCAGGATAGACGACTTCCTCGACTCCCTATATAGGGCATCCTGGTTCTCCACCTTAGACCTACAATCAGGATATTGGCAAGTCCCCATACACTCAGACGACAGAGGAAAAACAGCCTTCTCAACCAGTAACGGGAAACATTGTGAATTCAGCGTCCTCCCATTTGGACTCTGCAACACCCCTGCTACGTTTTCCCGACTAATGGAGCCAGTCCTCAGTGGCCTCACCTGGGAGATCTGCGTGGCGTACCTGGACGACGTAATCATTTTCAGCCAGACATGGGCCGACCACCTTCAGCGCCTCAAACAAGTCTTCCTGCACATCTGCCAGGCGGGACTTAAGCTCAGACCTTCAAAGTGCATCCTGGCTGAATGGTCCATCTCCTTCCTGGGGCACATCATCTCAAAGGAAGGCATGGCACCCGACCCAGACAAGCTGTGGGCTATTGCAGACCTCCTCCTACCACGAGATGTCCATGAAGTGCACTCCTTTCTTGGGCTCACATCTTACTACTGGCACTTCATACAAGGATTCGCCAACGTCACAAAATTCCTCCACAACATGACTTAAAAGGGCGAGCCTTTCAGCTGGACCGACGATCGAGTCACACCATTCCACACCCTCAAAACCAAACTCATCACCGCTCCGATCATCGCATTCCCCAACTACACCCTGCCCTTTCACCTACATACTGACATGTCCCTAGTGGGGATCAGCTCTGTCCTCGCCCAGGTCCAAGAACGGTGAGAGCACATAATTGCCTGTGCCAGCCGCACCCTCAACCAAGCTGAGAAAAACTACACAGCCACCAAACGAGAATGCTTAGGCATTGGAGCACTTCCGAGCCTTCCTCTCCAGCACATATGTCAGCATCATAACAGACCACCAGTCCCTGCAATGGCAATGCTAGTCCCTCACCCACAATGCCCAACTGATCAGCTGGAGGGAAACTCTCGAGGAATTCAACTTCGAGATCTCCTATCAACCCAGCAAATTACACACCAATGCCGAAGCCTTGTCCCACCTGCCAATCAACTCCATCAGTGCCACCTCCAGCCTCCTACACCAGTGGCAGAATAAAGATCACCCCCACTGGATACCACCTCAGGTATTCTCTAAGCTCCGCCGGTATAGTGATCACCTGTTCACTCAGGCCAGACATATAGTGCTCGACCCTGACACTGCCCTCGACACAATGACTCACCTACACTCAGACAACGGCATCCATCTCAGCACCAAGAAGCTACTGCAAGTATTTAACGATATTTACTGGACGCTCGGCCCCTCCAATCTGGCCAAACAAGCCATCCAGGCCTGCCGGGCCTGTGCGATAGACAAGGACATCACCCAAACACCTGGCCCATCAGGGAACATCATCGCCCATAAACCATGGCAACTGTTGTCTGTGGATGTAATTGGTCCCCTACCACTTAAAGCCAGCTACAAGTACATCATTACCTTTGTGGACACTTACTTGAAATTTCTTATCACCTGCCCAGCCAAGGAACACCATGCCGTGGCCATGGCCAACGCACTCGCCTGCCACATCTTCCCCTACTTTGGCATCCCCCAAGCCCTTCACTCAGACAACACCCCGTAATTTACCAGCAAGATATGGAAAGAACTCGCCACCATCTTTGGCTGCCGAATCTCCCACTTCTCTCCCTACTGGCCCCAAGGGAATGGAATATGTGAGAGAAGCCACCGCACCATTCTCAACCAGGTGCAGTCTCAAATAGAAGAAACAAAAAGTGGAGACTGGCCAGCGCGCATAAAAATTATACAGTGGGGGATGAACACCTGCCTCCAAGAAGATGGCATCACTCTCCACAAACGGGTATTTGGAGAAACCCCCCTCCTCCTACCCCTACGACACCACTTCCAGCCCCCCTCCATGTCTCCCACGTCCGACCCCCTTCACCACCTCAAGAGCCGACTGCACCACTTGCAAAAACACCAGGACTTACAACCCATCAAACCATCCAACCCCTACAAGGCAGGAGACTCGGTAGTACTAGTGCAATTACCGATCCTAAACAAGATCTTACCACGGTTCGTAGGACCCTACACCATTATCAACATCCCCAATCCCTACCAAGTTACTGTCCAGTATCATAACACCCAGCGCACCTACCGCTACTACCACATATGACTATTTCGCCCCCCACCTGACACCTCCCAACCACGTCGCACTCACTCCCTCACCCACCACGCCATCCCACCACCACCTGCCACCACAGATCACACATCTCCTCATACACCTGCTATATCACACCCTCCTTCTCACCCTCACCCACTCCCCCTTCCACAGTCACCTCCCCCACCCCACCCTCCACCCACTCCACACCATCCCCATGGGCCCCCGATGCACTCCCAGTGATTTCACCTGACACCTCACCTCCCGCCACCACGCTGCCACCACAGAACACAAAGGCCCAGCCACCCAACCAGGAGACCCCCCACCCACCCCTGGGTCACCCCACCACGTCACCAACACCACACACCACCCACTGCCACCCCTACACCCACACAATTTTCTTTCCCATCCATCCCCTGCTCCACAACTACGACCTACGCCAGACCACACACCAGCCCCTCATCTCCCACCACTGCCACGACTCCTCTCCCTAACACCCAACTCCACCACTGAAACAATCAACCACCCATCCATGCCCGGCTGCCGCACCACATGGCCCCAGCTCCTCACCACACACACCTGTCCTCACCACCACCACAACCATATCCGGCCGCCTCTCCTGCCCACCAGCCAGGTATGCAACCACACCCTCACCCTTACCCCCAGCATCACCTAAACAACTCCATCGCACCCCCACCACAGCCAACACGACCCCAAAACACTAAGGATACACCAGGTGCATTGGAAACTTCCACTGACCCAATCCTCCAGGGAGAGGATTTGCACCTGCCCTCGGCAATCCCATAAAACTCAGGCCACCTCACCATTCGCCAGCATTCAGCCAGGAGACATTGGCCGCTCACCACCACCAGAGATGAAAAAACACTGCATGACCTGGACCCCTGCCCAGGGAAAATGCCAATGTATCCGAGGAACACCTCACCTCCTCTGCCTCCTGAAGACACCGCAGACCTCCACCCTCCACATCACCTACGCCCAGCATCAGGAACCAAGCCCACACACGCATCACTGGAGCACCCTCCTCTGCCACCTCACACCGATCCACTGGACCACCACCTCAGACACCTACACCTCCAGCCATGGGGACGTGATTTTTACCCACTGATAATGGTGAAATACCCACCCCATGGAGGAACCACGGACAGGGTGTCACAACACCCACCCCAGGGGGAGACCACAGGGAGGTACATAGGGAGTGCGAAGGGCCCAGTCAAGATGGGCCTATGTCCCCTACAACCTTGCGTCCCTCTTCCCCTCAACGGAGCCAGACAAGAGAACGCTGCCCTGGCAGACTACTCTCCAGCTGGGCCAGCACTCGCCACAGTCCCTGGTAGCGCCACGATGATCACCATCCATGTGGAGGAGAAGTCAGCCACCCTATGCTTCTCAGCTACTACCCCCTGCAGCATGTCCCTCGCTGTCGGACTCCAGGAGGAAGGGATGCTGCAGGCAGCCCCTGATGGCGACTCCACCTGGGTAAGACCACAGCCCCCAATCACCCAGGGGTGCCCCCAGGACTCCGGGGCGTGACCTCCCCAGCCCCAACGGCAAGCAATCCTCCTCCAGGAGCGGGTGCAAGTAAGCTCGCCTGCTCACTCTGTTTGGCCCCAGCCCCGAGGGCCGCTCTCCCCACCGAGGCCCCACTAGAGAAGGGCCTCCTTCCATGCCGCCCAGCAACCCACTCTGGACAACCTGGCCCCTGGCAGTGGTCCCATGCTCCTGCGGCAGGGCACACCTGACGACACCTTTGAGCAGCCCAAGTCCTCAGCAGCCCGAACCAGAGTCCACCTGTCTTATTGTGCCTTTTACCTGTACCGTGTATAGTGTTCATACTGTGTTCAATATTCTGTTGTTACTAAGGCAATATACATGTAAGGTTGGTTAACCCAAGTTTTTATGGCCCGTTCCTCTAGCTGCATGCTCTAGACCCGGTCTCGAAGAGAACCGCGGCTCAGCTGCTCATGTTCAGAGGACAAGAAGTTGACCCTGAACACGTAGCATAACACTCTTCAGGCTCCTGGGACTCATAGCCACGTGAATAAAACCTTGTAGCGTTGACTGGACTGAAATGTATCAGTTATCTCTACTGTGACAGCCTTAGAAGTTATGTAGCTCACGTTATAAACGTGTTGTATGCATAATAAATTGTAAGACAATATAAAGAGGCGTATCAAAGTCTCTTAACCCGCCCCGTCCCGACGACGTATGGGTACGTCACCACGATTTGCATTTGCCAGTCCCGGCGACGTACCAGTACGTCGTGCAATTGCAAGGTACCTAATTTGCACAATTTTCAATTTTCGCACATGATTTTTCGTATGTATACACGGGACACCTTCCTCTATTCCTGTACAAGATACCAAGCAGGGACAATGCCTTACACTGCATAACCTCCCCCCTCCCCCCCTCACTCCATTGTCTTGGCAAAGGACCTGTTACCAGTGACCTGGCTAGTAAAGTTATTCAGGGCCAGAGTGATTCCCCAATCGATGACAATGTGGAGGACAATGTTTACATAGCATTAGAAGAAGAAACAGCCAGAAATAATGATCAGGTAGTGTGGCAAAAATAGGTCAGGTATGGTGATTAGTTAGTGAGTGAAACAATGCTTATAATGCCTTTATTACTGCTTGAAAACCAATATACTGTCATACTACATATACATTCGTACCAAGTAAATAAATAAATACCGTTTATGAGTGGATAAAATAGTTACCCTCCCATAGAACTCGTTTTCTTTGGTGCCAGCATGTTAGAAAACCCACTCAGGTAAGGAGGAACTCCTACCTGGATTGGGCACTTTAAACCTCAGGTGAGCGATTTCTCTATGAATTTTCGATGTTTCTCACCAAAAGCGAAGGTTTTAGCCAAAAAAAAAAATTTCGAAAATGCCTCGGGACTGGGGGATGTCGGAGGTGCGGAAAACCTCGGGACGTGACGGGTTAAGATTCATCTTTAAAATGGCACATTTTTCTGAGGTGTAACATGCCGACTCCGCTCGTTCTTTACCCCTGCACAATTGTTGACTCTATACAGGGGTTTTATCCGCCCCTGTGTGGAGTACAACTCTCATGTGTGGGGAGGCTCCCCACATACAGCTCTTCTCAATAGGGTGGAGTCAAAGGCTTTTCGTCTCATTAACTCTCCTTCTCTTACTGACTCCCTTCAACCTCTGTCTCTTCGCCGCACTGTTGCATCTTTATCTCTTTTCTATCGCTACTTTAATGGTCACTGCTCCTCTGAACTGTCTGCTTGCATTCCTCCACCTCTACGACGGGCACGTAGCACCCGTCTGGCAGCAAACTCTCATCCCTTTTCTGTCCAACTCTCTAATGCAAGAGTTAACCGTTACTCCCAGTCTTTCATTTATGCAACAGGTCAGCTCTGGAACTGTCTCCCTATGTCTGTATTTCCTGCTGCCTATGATCTCCAGTCTTTCAAACGCAGTGTGTCCAGGCATCTCCAAATGATCTGTTCTTGAATTTGGCTCTCTATTGTATTTTGTTTTTCTCTTGGAGGGAACTGTTACTGCAGGCTCATGGCCTTTGGTTCCTTCTTCCTCGCATAAAAAAAAAGAAGAATAAATCGCTAAAGAGTAGGTGCTACGAATCTAACGTTATCTTGTTATGCCACGTGCTCAGAGATCAGCTTCTTGCTCTCTGAGTATGTGGGTCCGATATTGGGTTCTTTCTAAGACCGGGTCCAGAGCATGCAACCAAAGGAACAGGGCTTAAAACCACACGCTAACCAGTCTTACACATATATTACCCACAAAGAATAGTGACTTGACACAGCACAATATGATGGATGACACACACTATACGAATTATAAGGATCTGAGTCTGAGACTACTGGGCTGGTAAGATGACTAAAGGTGGCACCCAGGTGTGGGAGGTGCCTTGTCAGGTGTGCACTCTCTGAAGGGGCGTGGGATCACTATTTTACTCTGGATTGTCGAGCGAGGGCTGCTGGCCGGCGTAGAGCAAGGCCTTTCACTGGAGGGGCCTCTGTCGGTGTGTTGGCCCTTGAGGCTGGGGCCGAACGGGTCCAGTAGGCGAGCTTCCTTGTGCCTGCCCTTAGTGGAGGACAGTTTCCCGGCTTGTCTAGGGAGGTCTCGACCGGGAGTTCTGGGGGTGTCCCTCTTCATCTGGTGTCTGCGGTCACACCTCCTTTGGGAGTCCGACAGTGACTGATGATTTAGGGACGCTGGTGGTAATGAGTGTACCCCAGGACTCACTATCGGGCCACTCCAGACTTCTTCCAGCAGTGACTCCACAGGGGAGCCTGCTCTGTCCCCTGTGGTGTGCTCGAAGGTTCTTCCTTCCCTTGGGCCTTCCACTGTTGTCCTAGGCCTCATAGGCGAGGTCCATACAGTGGATGGCGCCTCCTCGACTGGCATGGTGGGCACAGCCGCGGTTCTGCTAGGCGAGAGGAGCACCGTGAACGTCCTCTCCCTGGTGAGCACGGTGGGCGTCGCCACGGTCCTGCTGGGGCGGGAGCTGCAGGTGAGGGAAGCACGTTGGGTGTTCCCTCCCTGATGAGTACAGTGGGCGTCGTCCCGGTCCTACATGAGGCAGTAGAAGGATCCTCCCCAGCACTGTAAGAGAACATTTCACAATCTGTGACCCAACGGGAGACCTTGACAGAGATATTCAACTAGTCAGGCATGTTCTCACCACCTACAGTACACCTGTCCTCACCACCACCACTTCCTCTAATGTGTACCACCTCCAGTCATGAGGACGTGACTTCTTAAGCCGCGACAGTGGTGAAATGCGAGATGGGTATGGGGTAGTACCAAGGGGAGACCATACAGACACGCAAGAAGTGAACGAGCGATCAGGACAAGGCGGACATAAGTCTCCAACCACCACGCACCCCACTTCCCCTCAACAGAATCAACTAGAGGTATGTTGCTCTACCGCATTACCCCCCACCTGGACCAGCACTCAACAGAATTGGGGCAGGATCTGTGTGCCGGCAGATTTCCCAGGTAGGACCCCGACGACGCCCACCATGCTCGTCGGGGAAGAGAGCACAGTGGGCGTCCCTCCCCTGACGAGCATGGTGGGCGTCGTCGGGGTCCTACTAAGAGAGTCTGCCAGCACACAGATCCTGCCCTGATTCTGTTGAGCTACGACTGCTAACAGGAACATTATATCGCAAAGCACCGTGTGTTTGTAGGATGTACAGTATGTTCTTGGTTATAGTATCCTAGCCTCGGCCACCTACATTGTTCGAGGGGCAATATTCGGCACTGGCTGAAGGGATGGCAGTATTAAGAATTGCTTCTGAGTTTTCCTAACACCTCTTTCTTGGCGAATCATTTCTTACCATACAAATCATATTATCTTGTAGGAATAGTTGCAAACCATGTCCATAATAAAATTATTACAAGCGACCGAGCAATGTTTACGCTCATTTAAGCTTGGAGATGAGCGGCCCGGTCAAACCCGGCCCGACCCGACCGTCACGCTGTGCAGAAACTAATAGCTTTACTCCTATGTGAAGCAGAGTTGAAATTCTTGTTGCATGTGATGCATTCATTCAATAAATTTTGTTATCAACTAAAAACTCATTCATAAAGGCGTAGGCTACCCCCTGGAATCTCGAGTTTTCCAAGGGAGTGTTTGGCTCTAATCAGTGAACACCTCAGTTACGAATGGAAATTAAAAAAGATTTTCCGGCATAACAGTTTTTTTTTTTTTTTTTTTTTCGGCATCAACTCTAGCAATTAAAAATCGAAGATTCTGCCATTAATTTTACATTAGTGTATTTGTTATGCTTTGATGGTGAAATCACCAAGGGAAACACCCTCATTTCTGGGTTTAATCATCTCATCAATAACTCAGTCTTTATCGTTTCATTTTCGTCGACATGGCAGGTTGGCAGCGAGAGTGTAGAATTTAGCATTGCGCTTGTGATGAATGCCATGGCGCCTCGCCTTACAATAGCTCTCACCTGCCGTTGGAACCTATGTTGGCCAAACAAACCCTGAGGTAGATTAGCTTTGGTTTTCTTCGCTTCATAGTGTGTGCTCCACAATACTCAGTGGGCGAATCTAAATTTAATCAATAGCCGAAAAACATCCAGGGAGAATTCACTCCCGGGAACGCCCTGCTTCTTACATCTTGCGATTGGTAGCCGACAGTATGCCGTAGTCCACTGAACTATTCGTCCATTGTGTATATTTCGCGCGGTTCGTACGATGCGATTCTTCTATTTAACTGGGAGCCAAGTTTAAAACAACGCGTTTGAGTTTCTTTCGTAATAAATCGATACGCCGTTGAATATTCAGACCTTATCGATGTTACCATGGAAACGACATAACCAATGTTTATGACTCGATTTCGAGAAATAACAAACTTGACAATCCTGTCTCTGTATATCAGAGGGAAATTGTGATAACATGGCGTTCGCTCACCGGTCACGCACTCACAAAGCGCACTTTACTGGTATAAACACCATAGATGAGACTAACACGGTGTAGTATGTCAAAAAAGGTGATGTGTAAGAAAAAAAAAAAAAAAAAAAGGTAATGAATAGGGTGTAGGGAACCTGCTATGTGAGGTAGACTAAGGCGGTAATTTGAATATGTTTATACACTGGTCGATACAGAATTATGGTAGGTACTGGATAATGCTATGGCTGGTAGATTACTGGCAGACAGCTGGGTTAAGTGCCTCCCTCTCTCTCTCTCTCTCTCTCTCTCTCTCTCACCTGTTCACTGGCACGATAAATTTTTACACATCATTCCTACCTCCAACCGATGATATTATACAGCTCGGGAAAGATCTCTCTTTCTGAATTCGTTAGTGAAGGCTGTCAAACTCTGCTGCTGTATCTGACTCTGTTCCTATATCTAACTCTGCTGCTGATATATCTAATCCTGCTAACTCTGCTGCTGATATATCTAACCCTGCCGCTGAAAAAGTCACTCCAGGTCTGAATTCAATCATTTGGCTTTAACAAGGAAAAAAAAATGATGGGATGGAAAAAGGCAAACTACTTTTTTTTTTTTTTTTTCCGCTTTTTACATTTCAATTGCCCTCAATTTTTGGAGCTTCGAGTTTCCGTTCTTCGCGTCTCTCTTGCAGATATTACATTACTGAGCCTGGAACATCGGCTTCTCGTGCGCTGGGTGTGCTGAACCGACCTTTTTTTTTTTTTTTTTTTCGGTTTGTTGTGTAGGGAGTATAGTTGTCATGTTTTCTTGTGTGTGTGTGTGTGTGTGTGTGTGTGTGTGTGTGTGTGTGTGTGTGTTATACAGATCTTTTAATTGGGTGGAGTTAGAGTATTTTCGTGCCATCAGCGCTCCTTTTCTCAGCGACCCATTTAGTCTGTGCCGCGGTGTTGCCTTACTCTCTTATCTACGGTATATAGCCCTTACACTGGATACGGCTTGTATTCCTTCTTTGTTTGTATTCCTTCAGTTTTAAGGTAGATTGCCAACATTCTCTCTCTCTCTCTCTCTCTCTCTCTCTCTCTCTCTCTCTCTCTCTCTCCCCATTAATATACCGCTGTACTACCACAACATTATCGGCGTCAAATCGTTGGCGGCCTTGACTTGCCTAATGGGTGAAGGTTTCTGTGTGTGTGCGTGCGTGTGTGTGTGTGTGTGTGTGTGTGTGCGGGGGGCGGGGTCACCAGCACACCAGCCCTCATTCCACCTCACACCTCCATCACAACCACGTGCGTATTTAATCTCTCTCTCTCTCTCTCTCAGTGTATATCTGTCTGTCTTTCTATCTATCTGTCTATCTATCTATCTGTCTATCTATCTATCTATCTATCAGTCAGTCGGTCAAATAATCAAGCATACAATCTATCTGTCTATCTATCTATATACTCTAAATACGTAATTTATAGCCAGACACCATAATCCCTTAAGGGGTGGCCGTTAGTTGTTTTACGGAGAGGGGCACTAAACCTCCGCCAACCCAATTGTCACGTAGGGAACACGGGTGGGTTGGTTATATGGTTACCACCCAGCGTTGTAAATGGTTTCCTGGCATACAGGAAACCATTACGTTTGTCACAAAATGTAAAGCCACCTGAAAAGGAAAAAAGAGTAATAAAAAAACGACAGGAAAGATGAGCGAAATAGGACGAGAGGATTGCAATAACAGGAAAAGAATGATAAAGGTGAAGGAAGAAGTAGGCAGCACTTTACTGAGTGAGTGGATGATGGTCGCCACCACCTACCACAGTGTAGCTATGGTCTATCTATCTATCTATTGCCAGACGCCTCAATCCCATAAGGGGTGGCCCCAAACCAATCGCCTCCATGTCGCTTTGTCCAACGCTATTTCACTGACCTGTTACCAGCTCACACCCTCCCTCTCTCATATACCTCTCCACTCCTCCCACCCATCTCATCCTCGGCTTCCCCATCTCTCAGCCCCCCTCCACATCACTCGCATTCACTCTCCTCGTCAGTCTCTTGCCCTACATCCTCTCCACATTGCCAAACCACCTCATGTATTTCTCCTAACGCTTTCTGTCACATCTACATCCATACCACAACGCTCCTTCACTTCCTCATGTGTCATTCTCTCCACGTAATCCCACATGCTCCTCTCAAATACCAGGTAGCTCATTTCCACTGCTCTCACTCTTGACTTGTGTCCTTCTAGCAAGATCCAAGCTTCACCTCCATAAGTTAGAGTTAATATCACAATACCGTCATGCAGCGACTTTTTCACATCCATACTCACTTCCCTGTTTTTTTTTTTTTTTTTTTCACGGCTTTCAAAGAACCAGTTAATGTGTAGGGTAGAGTGGGGTAAAAGGCCCCCCCCTTGTTCCTCCTCTATTATCTACTTATTCATCCTAGTCAGCTGATCAAGGGATCAACACCATCTGGTGGCATTTCCCTACACTAACAAATCAGTAGCAGATGACCGGGGAAGGAAGCAGCACGTGTTTTTCTCCTTTGACCACATTTCATGTAAGTATAGGGATATGTTTGTGATATCTTGTGCATATGCTTTGCATGCAATATTAACATTGTGGGTATAGATAGAGAGGTTAGGAACGTAAGATTGCTTTGCAGTGCATTTCACAATTGAATATAGTGCTGTTTAGTTGTGGTGTTTCGTTTACACCAATATGGCGTTTGGGGTAAAAGGCCTACTGTGTTGTGGGTCAAGAAGCCCACTAGGGGGCTTTTTACTCCACGTGGGGGCTTTTTAACCCTCATTAGTATTGGGTGTTTATAATTACTTGCTTTATTGGTTTTACTATACTATGTTCCGTATTACAGATTATTGTATGATAACTTATATGCTTGTTGTCTATTTTCTTCAGCTTAATTAAATAAACTATAGTTTTTTTTTTTTGTGTGTGCTTCAGGTAAGAGATGCCACGTGTATACCAAAGGAAGACAAACCGTGCTTCGTATGGGACCAGAGTTCTACAGGATGCGTTGCAAGCAATTCGGGATGGAACACCACTAAAAACTGTTTCCAAAAATTATGGCATCCCTTGCAAAACTCTTAGACGACATCGGGATGGGAAAGTCAAGAATCCTGGGGCAGCACTGCTAGGTCGTTTCAGACCAGACTTTGATGAAAATCTTGAGGCTATGTTAGTTTCTCATATCCTTGCAATGGAAAAGGCTCTGTTTGGCCTCACACCTATTGATGTACGGCGGCTTGCTTTTGATTTTGCTGAAAAAATGAAGATCGACCATCGATTTTGTAAGACTTCAAAGATGGCAGGAAAAGATTGGCTAGCAGGATTTCTCCAAAGAAATCCAACACTATCAATCAGGAAACCAGAGGCTACTAATATGGCACGAGCGGTAGGATTTAATCGTCCTCAGGTTCACCAATTCTTCAAGGTTTATCGTGATGAATTATCGAAGGGTAACTACAGTCCAAGACAGGTGTGGAATATGGATGAGACAGGTATAAAGAATGTGCAGAATCCATGTAATATTGTGGCAACAAAAGGAGCAAAATCAATTGGACATATAACTAGTGCTGAACGTGGACAGACAACATCCGTTCTTTGTGCAGTTAATGCAGCTGGAGCATATATTCCCCCAATGTTTGTATTTGCCCGTAAAAGGATGACACCACTTTTAATGACTGGTTGCCCACCTGGATCTATTTCAAGATGCACTGCTAATGGATGGTCTGATGATGATTGTTTCTTACAATGGCTGCAACATTTTGTTACCCATGCAAAACCAACTCAAGATGACAGGCACATTATAATTCTAGATGGGCACCACAGTCACAAAACTCTAGCTGCCATTGACTTTGCAAGAGAAAATGGCATAGGTTTGATAACTCTGCCGCCTCACTGTGCTCACAAGATGCAGCCTCTTGATGTATCATATTTCAAGTCATTAAAGGCTGCCTACAACAGAGCAGCAGACAACTGGATGCTTGCAAATGCTGGCAAGCGCATTTCCCAATTTAATGTGGCAGAAATATTTGGCACTGCATACATGAAGACAGCCACTATTGACAAGGCCATTAATGGTTTTAGAGCAACAGGCATCTGGCCATTTAATGATGATGTGTTTACAGATGAGGACTTCGTAGCAGCACAGTTAACAGAAGAACCACCACCCACTGCTGCTAGCAAAGACAAGAATAACAACAATGATCCTCCAAATGAGAATCAAGATGTGGAAGACATTCCTACTAGCAGTAACATTGGTGATGTATCACTTAATGATCCCTGCGATTCCAACACACAAGAGCCTCAAGCTGGAACGTCCAAAGACGGTGAAGCCAGGAGGTTACTTACAAGTCTTTGTAGCCCCCAAACCAAGTGAGAAGCGAGCTAGGAAAAGGAAAACACAGAATTCTGAGGTCATAACATCATCACCTTACAAAAAACAACTGCTTGATAAGAATGCAACTTCTAAAACCTCAGCTAAAGGAAAAGCACCAAAGAAAAGGAAGAAAATTCCAAGCCCAGTTTCTTCTGATGATGAAGAATGGCCTTGCTTAGTATGTGGAGCACCTTATGGTAGCAGCAGACCCTCTGAAAAGTGGGTGCGGTGTAATTCATGCAAGAAGTGGTCACATGAAGACTGCACACCTGGCTTTGATTGGTATGTTTGTCACAACTGTGAATCTGACGAAGATTGATAATGTTAAGTTATTATGTTGATTATGTAAAGTCCTAGCAGAGATTTAGAAATACAATTTTCCTTAATTACATGGTTTTTATAAAACGGAAACTGCAATTCAGTTTGCTCATTTATTTGGTATCAGTAAGTAATTGAAAAATATTTTAAGAGAAGGCCATTTATTTGTTATTAAGTAGGCTCAGTATTTGAAAAATATTTGTAGAGAGTAAGGATCAGTTCGGATGCAACAAAGAATGTTTCTCCAAGGCTCATACAAAATCATTTTCTTTCACATAGAGAAGGTTTTTGCTTTCATACTGTTTAGAAGAAACTAAGAGCTTTAATTTTATTTCAAAATGAATGATTTTCTAATTGTTTGGGCACTAAATAATATCTTCTACGTCTCACAACAAAATAGATATAGAAATTCAGTATATAAAGTATTGTTTTATTGATACCTAATATAATTCCTAGTATAGGGTAAAAAGCCCACCCCCTGGGCCTTTTACCCCTGGCCTGGGGTAAAAGGCCCTTTTCTTTTTTCCATTGTAATACACAATTTCACCCCTACAAAATAGTAATAGATGAATAAAAATCTCAGCAATGGTAGTCCATTAACTAAGGTTTCTAGCAAAACCGGTGTCAGATGAATAGCTCAAATAGCTTAAATGCAGCAGGCCTTTTGCCTTAAGGGGGGCTTTATACCCGACCCTTACCGTATGGTATGCACTCCATCCCAGAGAATGTGGGGCAGCCCAGTCATAGGTGGCGGCTGACTTGGTGAAGAGGTGCACACGGCCAGAGTAGAGTCATCAGGAGCTGCAATCTTTCACTCACATTTGCCTCAATAGGAGAGTTTAGGTCCATCTCTCTCTCTCTCTCTCTCTCTCTCTCTCTCTCTCTCTCTCTCTACACACACACACACACACACACACACACACACACACACTAGAGACCGTCGGCACCTCCTAGGCTTCGTCCAAGAAAGGCCTTCAGCCTCTGTGGCTTCGCCGATGATGCGTTCCATTATGAGCGATAGAATTTCCTATCATCTGCGTATAATGGGTTTTCTTTTCCTTTTTATTATTAGTATTTCTTTTTTTTTCATTGGTGGTAGGGAAACTGGAATAGTTTCTGGAAAAAAATGTTGTCTGAAAGCACACCCTAAGGTCTAAAGTAGAGGTTCCTAATCAGGGGTGCTCGCACCCCTATGGGGGATGGGAGACAGATCTGTTAGGGGTGACGAGGATGCTGTCCTCAAATGTGGTTCGTCATTTGAGAGTAGAGAATAAAGTGAGGCTGTATCTTTATAACGTTTGTGATGCAACTTAATAATGAACTTTATGCAGTGTGAGTTAATTTTAATACCTGTGCAGTATAATGGGCTATACATGCTGTTATATCATTTAATTTATGGTACTGGGAATATTTCGCTTTGTAAGCGTGGTATGCGCGCGAGGGAGAGCAGGCGCCAGTAGGCGAGTACAAGTATGTGCTTGATGGTGCCTGGGGTAGTGTTACCGTAGGGGTGGGGCCACGCACACTTAATGGTCGACAGGAGCGATAGCAGAACCATTCCATCTGCGTCCCACGTAATCCAGTGTGGGTAGATCTGCGGCTAGGAGTCTTGTGCACCGAAGTGAGATCTCTCATGGGTGTTTTTACGTGTGTAATCTTGGTTAGACCATGTTACTTTTCTCATATGCGATTGCAATTATATGTTCGTCATTCCATCCCATCTTGCCCTCCCAGACACACCATAGCTTTTATGTATTAATTTAATTTCATTTGCTTGTTATTACTTGTTTTTACTTTTTCTAGATTTGTCTTTAACATGCTGAAAAAAACGGAAGTGTAACGCTGACAATGTTAAGTTTAGTATAAGGTGACCAGATTTACTGGAGCTAAAAGCGGGACACTATCGCGCGCGCGCGTGCGAGCGTTCGTGCGTGCGTGTGTGTGTGTGTGTGTGTGTGTGTGTATATATATATATATATATACAGTATATATATATATATATATATATATATATATATATATATATATATATATAACTCCGAACATACCATACGATGCAGTGAATGGCTCGACCAAGTTACCAGCTAGTGAGTATTACAGATTTAATATTAACAATTAGGTATTTCATTTGGTTAGGATTATGCATAATTTTTCTAATTCATCCTAATTTCATAAAAGAAGGTTATGTTATATCTAATGCGATAGTAATTTTGTAAAAGCGGGACATTTAAGAAAATTTGCTCAAAAAGCGGGACATTCTAGTCACAATTAAAAAATCGGGACAGACGTCCAAAAAGCGGGACTGTCCAGCCTAAAACCGGGACTCTGGTCACCTTAATTTAGTATCACATGCGTTAGGGAGAGGATGGTTCACAACGTTCACAGTGTATCCTGTGCAGTATCATGTTCCAGCGCGAATTTGAAGCCATCAGAGCTCAAGGAACATTTCCAGAATAAACTTGGCGGCAGGGATGCAGGGAACATTGGAACATTGAAGGACAAACGAGCCAGGTTTAACCGTGCAGGGACATGGCCGACATAGCCTATGGGTTTCACCAACCGAGAAGCCTTTGCTACTTACTTCTTATCAAGTTGCATTACCACGTTGCTAAGTTTTCACCAACACAGAAGCCTTTGCTGCTTCTTATCAAGTTGCATTACCACGTAGCTATGTTTTCACCAACACAGAAGCCTTTGCTACTTGCTTCTTATCAAGTTGCATTATCACGGTGCTAAGGCAAAGGAAGCCCAAACAATTGACGAGGAACTCATCAAGCTGTGTGCCCTTGAAATTGTCAAGATTGTTCTTGGTAAGGAGGCAACGAAAAACTACGAGTTACTTGATCAAGATGTGATGCATAACCGAATTATGGACATGAACCAGGATATTGTGTAGCAGGTTGTGGCTAATATTAAGGCTGGTCCAGTAAACATCAGCCAACAGGTGGATGGATCAACACGTGTGTCAAACTGTTGTCAGCTGTTGGTAGTGGTCCGCTATGTAAAGGACAAATAAGTCAAAGAAGTGTTTCTCTTCTGTCAGTGTTTGAAGACACCTGCACAAGCTATAGATGTGTTCAGTATGATAGAGGAATTCTTCACAAAATACCAACTCCATCTCAACATGATTGGTGCGATATGTACTTACGGGACACCAGCCATGTTGGGCAGCCGTTCAGGGTTCGCTGCATTAATGACGAAAGAAATTCCTGACGTGAAGATCACCCACTGTTTTCATCACCGGCACATTGTTTCCACACGTGAGGAGAATTTTGGATGTTTGTGTGAACGATTTGTGGTTGTGTTTTGAATCATTAACTGTTACAGTTGTTTTGTGAGGAAATAGGCCATGAACATAGTTTGCTTTTGTACCACACACAAGTGAGATGGATGTCACATGGCCATGTGGTGTCTAGTGTGTTTGAACTGCGAGATGATATTCAGTAGTGTCTCCATGGACAGGGACAAGACCTGGCTGAATATTTTGATGACCCTGAGTTTGTTCTGATGCCTGTATATTTGTCTGATTTGTTCACAGCACTCAGTGCCCTCCGTCACTTTGTGCAGGAAGGGGATGCACTACCGCAACTGCAAATGAAAAGCTGGTTGCATGGAAATGTAATTTTGTAAATTGCCACCTCTTGAAGGAATAGTCACCGCAGATGCATCCTTGCAGCTTGGCATTGTTTCAGGTGTTGTTCAGCATCTGCAGATGAAGCAAACTTCATTTAATGGCCGCTTTTGGTGAGGAAAGCTACAAGTCTGTGATAACTGGACCAGGCACCCTCTCTGGATGAATTTAGAAGAAATTGATGATGACTGACATCAAGGAAGATCTCATCGATTAAAGAGGCAGTCATGCAGTCCAAATGGAGTTTATCGAGAGTCATCTGGGGCACTTCTGTGCTTCTCAGCTGCAAACCTATCCTGTACTAGCAGGAAAGGCTTTGCTGTGCTGGTGCCATTCGCGACCACATATCTTTGTGAAACTGGGTTCTCGTGTCTGCTTCATATAAAAACTGTTTGCAGAAATCGGGTGGTTGCTCAGCACGACATGCGAGTAGCACTTAGCACAAAGAAGCCAAGGTTCAATACCATCACAGAAAAACAACTATAAGAAGCAGTGCCACAGCAAACCCGTCCCCGGCAGTCATTTTAGTGCTGTGGTACAGACACGACAGGATATCTAGCCAAAGATATCACATATCAAGTTTGGAGTAAATATGTTGAAAATTGACGATTTTATGTCCATTTGAAATTTTAGGACCGACCCACCTGACATTGACCCCCCCCCCACCGTTAACTGGGAGGTGACCTCCCTGATGTAATGAGGCATGTTATAGGATGCAGATTTAAAAGATGCACCTTTAGGTTTTGGTTTCATGTCGAAATGGCTAATTTGAAAGGAGTTATGGCGAAAACACGATTTTTATCCGTCCCAGTCCTTTTACGTTTTTGGGGGTCTGCAGCCTTGGCCATAGACCAATTTGGCCCAAAACTTAATGAGGTAATCAGAAGGTCATAGCCCATCATCCCTGTGATTTATTAAAATTGCACCAGTAGTTTTCATGTAAAGTTGTTAACAGACAGACAAACAAACCGAGTGAAAACAATACCTGTCTCCGAGCCCCTCCGGGGCGGGGACGGGTAACAAAGCCACTGAGTTTACATGGCAAACATTATCTCTCAAAACACACCAGTAATGAAGAAATGAATGAATAATTGTTTGTAATGAGTCATTTAGTTGTCAGTTACGTAGAACTGTAAATAAATATTAAAAACCAGGATGGATCTGTTATTGGATACCCTTGAGAACTGTATTATTTCTCACGACAGTGGGGCACGGGTACGAGAACTGTCTGGTGCTTTGATGGGGGTGTAAACAAGAAAAAAGGTTATGCACCACTGCCCTAAAGGGTTCTTAGCAACTTCCGCTTTTCGACTTTGATTTTGTCATTCTTTGTGCGCGATGCTTCCCAGAACTGCTATTTGGGCACGACGCAGGAACCCGGTCGATTTTTTTTCCTTTTTCTTTTCTATGGTACACTTGGAAGGATCCTTAACAACTTAGGTTTTCAGAGTTTGTCGTTTCTCCAAATGCCTTTTCACGGTTCAATTTACAAAGTTTGCACTCCAGACAGACAAACACGACCTTAGTATTACAGTAAATGAAAGTATGTACAGGTATGTATGTAATGTCCTGCCCTGCTCCCCTGTATCATATTGACGGCTACTCTGACACGATGCACGTACAGGTTCTGGGTTCCAGGCATTTTTTCTTGTCTATTGCACACTCCATGTTGTCCTTAACAACTTATGCTTTGAGAGTTCGTCATCTGTAACCCATTTTTGGGCGGGTTCTTTACACAGTTCGCACTGCAGACAGACGGGCAGACATGACTATAGAGTTAGATTAAAGTACTGTATGTATGTATGTATGTATGTATGTATGTATGGAGGTATGTATGTACTGTGTTGTCCCGGCCCATCGTGTCATATAAACGGCTATTCTGGCACGACACAAGGTATGCGATCGACTTTCCGATTTTTATTTTTTTTTTACATAAAGCACACACCAGAGCGTCATGAGCAACTTTTGTTTTTGGAGTGTTTTGATGTATCTTACCATCTGCGTGTAAGGCCTGGAACAACAGCCCTTCTGACACGACGGAAGTACACGGTCGACTTATTAGGATTTGTGTGTGTGTGTGTGTGTGTGTGTGTGTGTGTGTGTGTGTGTGTGTGTGTGTGTGTGTGTGTTCTTACCTACCTAATTGTTCTTACCTAATTGTATCTTTACAGGAATGAGTCAAGCTCGTACTGTCCCGTGTCTTAAACCATATTTATCGTACATATCCTTAAATTTGTGAATTGTTTTGGCACACACTATTTCATTCGGTAGTGCATTCCATTGATCAATTGCTCTGTTTGGGAAACTGAATTTCCTTACGTCTTTATCACCTCTCTTCTTATGCAGTTTTTTGCAGTGTCCTCTTGCTGATGCTTCTCCATATGTTAAGTAATCATTTATGTCTATTTTCTCCTTCCCTGATATGCACTTATATAGCATTATCATGTCACCTCTTTTCCTTCTCTCCTGTAGTGTTGGTAGATTCAGTTTATTTAGTCTTTCTTCGTAGCTTAGGTCCCTTAAGCTTGGTATCCATCTTGTAGCGGCCCTTTGAACTTTTTCAATCTTGTCTATATGCTTTTTGAGATGAGGACTCCAGACTATTGATGCATATTCCAGGGTTGGTCTAATGAATGATGTTATTATCCTTCTTAGTATGTCTTCATTTATGTATGTGAATGCTATTCTCATATTTGCAAGCAGTGTATACATGTTCCGTACCTTCTCGCTGATGTGGTCAGCCGGAGATAGTCTGTTATTGATAATCACACCTAGGTCTTTCTCTCTTTCTGATGTGTATAGGGTTTTATTTCCTAACTTATAATCCCAATCAGGTCTTTTTCCACTTTTACCAAACTTGATTACATGACACTTGTCCACATTGAATTCCATTTGCCATGTACTACTCCATTCATGAAGTTTATTTAATTCTTCTTGTAGCTCCCTACAAGAGTCTGTGCTAGTAATTCTCCTTTGTATTTTTGCATCATCTGCAAACATATTCAGATAGCTCTCATTTCCAGTGTTACTGTTTATATCATTTATGTACACTAAAAACATGATTGGTGCCAGCACCGATCCCTGTGGTACTCCACTAGTCACTTCTTTCCATGATGAGTAGTTTCCTCTTATCACTGTCCTCATTTCTCTTTTTATGAGAAAGTCTTGCATCCAACAAAACAGTTTGCCTCGAATTCCTCCTTCATGGTACAGTTTCCATAAAAGTCTTTGGTGTGGTACTGTGTCAAAAGCTTTCTTGAAATCTAAATAGATACTGTCCACCCATCCTTCCCTTTCCTGTATTGTGTTTGTTACTCTGTCATAGTAGCTCAACAGATTAGTAACACATGATTTTCCTTTTCTGAAACCAAACTGTCTTTCTGTTATCATACTGTGTTCTTCTAGATGATTTACCCAAGCTTTTCTTATAAGTTTTTCTAATACCTTGCTTACAACACTGGTCAGTGATACTGGTCGGTAGTTGAGAGGATTTTGTCTATTTCCTTTCTTGAATAAGGGGACTATATTTGCTTTTTTCCAAATATCAGGTAGTGTGTGTGTGTGTGTGTGTGTGTGTGTGTGTGTGTGTGTGTGTGTGTGTGTGTGGAGGGGTGGGGAGGCGGCCTGCAACACATTCCATGGGTGCTTAACAACTTTTGCCTTTAGAATTTATTTTTTACTTTACGGTTTATCCATGATGATCCGCACAGACCGACAGAGGAACAGATAGACGCGAATTTAGTATATATATATATATATATATATATATATATATATATATATATATATATATATATATATATATTATCATTGAGTTATTAATGTTTGTTCCCTGTTTCTTGGGCTGCTTCTGTTGTTGTTTAGCACTAAACACATTTTTATTAATCTACATAATATAATATTTTGGCAGCAGCTGTACTTCAGTAATAATGGTAACCAACACTCAGCCCTGCCAAAATAAAATCTTGCCTGCGCCCCTGCCTGAGGCCATTCCGAGACTTACATGTTGTACGACCATAGGTATGACGCCACGGGTAGGGAGGAAACACTATAGACTCGTTAAGCTTTATGGTAATTATCCATTTCCACATTGTAGTGTCCACCCAAACACTCTTCATGGCATTATTATTATTATTATTATTATTATTATTATTATTGTGGTAGGTGGGGGCGCTAACCATCCACTCACTCGATGTAGTGCTGCTCTCAGGTGTCTGCCCTTTCCTCTCCCTCATCCTTCTTTCCTTCCATCCTCTTCTGTCTATCTTTCCTTCATTCTTTCCTCGTCCTTCTGCCTTTGGGTGACTCTACACTGAGTGACAAGCCAAATGGTTTCCTGTACACCAGGAAATCATTTACTACACTGGTTGGTAACCATATAACCAAATTATGGCGCCTGGTGGTTCAGTGGGTAATTACGGAGCTCCAGTCAGATTGAGCCGGTGAAGGTTTATATCCAAGGGATGGCTGGGGTTTACTGTTCACGTAATGCCGCTCAAGGATGAGTGAAGCATGTCACTCGCAACTTGAATGTCAGGACCAACTTGCCTAGCCCCGGGCTCCTACGCCTCTTATGGGGCAACGTAGGATTGGATGATGGATGGATGGATTATTATTATTACAATTATTATTATTATTATTATTATTATTATTATTATTTGGTTTGACAGTTATTTCTTTATTGTTGTTTATGTTATTCTCAGTAAAAATAAAGAAATGAAGAATGTAGAGGTTGGCAGCATGGACTAGAGGTGGCAAATATCTCCCGTCACCACCATTCAGGTATAAACAGCTCTTACCCCATAACTGTGACGTATCAGTATGTTCACAGACGTCTTAGGGTCATATGCTTAAGCAATGTTTGTTGTATTGCACATTTGTGTCATCCTCACACTCCAGAAGTGGACTGTATAATTTTTGCGTACGCTTAGTTATAATTGTTAAGTGGTATGTGATTAGTAAGAGCAATGGAACGACAAGAATGGTTTTATAGTATATCATTATACCATATGCTTCTAAAAGTGATTGTGAAGAACCTTGTCGCACTTCACGTTTCACCCAAATTGTAGCATTTAAGGATCGCACAAATGTGGCCTTCCACAAATGTAGATTCTACATTTTGTTCCTGCATATCAATCAGCGTTCAGTGCTACCAACGGTATCCGAATATTGTGTCTGTTGAAGTATACGGCTGCTAGAATTACCTTAGGCATCATCTACCGATATTGCAGTAGTATATCAAGTCCTGAGACACTGTGTGTGTGTGTGTGTGTGTGTGTGTGTGTGTGTGTGTGTGTGTGTGTGTGTGTGTGTGTGTGTGTGTGTGTGTGAAACCAAGTAAGAACAGCCATGTTTTCAGACGAACTGGACAGACACCATCCAAAATCTCCTTAAACAACCGTTTGATATAGTCATTCACCGCCAAGGTATTCTGCTTATCGACTTATAAGGAAAAGGATGTCTTTGTATAATTGTAATTAATTCCAACAGGGCAGTGAACGTCCTCCCTTTTATATTTTTACTATTGTTATACAGTAAATCTAATGACGTATTTATTTTATTTTTGTTATCTCCACACTTTATTTTCACGTTAAGTTATAGTGTTATAGCTACAGGGGTTAGACGGTCTTCAATTATCAGTTCAGTACAAAATGTCTCCTCACAGCTGTATAAAATCGTCTGGTGGCTGCAGGAGCATGCTGGTAGGATGCGTTTGCTCAGTCTCTGGGTTAACCGCCTCACTGCCACACGTCCCTCTTGCCCTGAAACAAGTCAGCTGGCAGTAGCAAAGAATTATATGGAAAAAAATGTCAACCATTGTAAAGATGTTAACCCCTTGAATCACATCGTTGTTAGTTACTTCAGGACGATTTAGTTCAGCTTTTGGGATAGACATTTTGAAAGTGGCAATGAAGGCTACATCCAAGCCGTCCAGCTCGACAATGCTCCGTAAACATACATAACATCGCGTGGAGGTAATGTGAAGACAACGAAAAGCACCTCACGGAGCTAAACGGATCATTGGAAATTCGTCATCTCATCAGGCGGAGAAACTGCACGACATCTGAATGGAATGGTGTGGTGGTGGTGGTGGGCAGAATCATGTGAAAGGGAGCCTCATGGCTCTGCTGGGTTTAATTTAATTCTTCTGGTATTTAACGTTTTTAAATCACCTGCTACATAAACCTCTCTCTCTCTCTCTCTCTCTCTCTCTCTCTCTCTCTCTCTCTCTCTCTCTCTCTCTCTCTCTCTCCAGACGACGTTATTCAACCTGAGTAAGCTTTTCGGACCAGAAGGGTTAGTTGTAGCCTTGTTTAACCCCAGCACTGTTATAGTTGGTTTGTTTCCCTGACTTCTTTCAGGTCAGTTGATGGCCAAGTGTAGTCAGATGGGATAGTAGTTTTGACTAGAAACCAAGGAGATTAATTACAGCCTCATAACTAAGACTCATCGAGAGTCACTCACCCACAACTCAGTACTGAATGAGTGAGAGCAGACTCGTTGCGACAGGCGAAAACAATGCAGCTATAGACGTCTTTTCGAAGAGGAACAGCCTCTCAGTGTGGTAGCACGGCTGATACGGGATGACATTCTCGTGCTGAAGTTGTTGTGAAACAGGGCCGCATCCAGCACTTTCGAAAAGAGAGAGGGGGGGGAGGGACGTGATTTCTAGCAGAATTGTCAAAAATTTGAATGCATACTGACATATTTCCAGTATCCTCTCAGTTTATTACCAAATTTGTTTTCACTGAAGCAGTTCTATAATAACATTCATGTCAGATGTTTTTTGCATATCTGGTGGTAAATAACATTGTTCTTCTAGTATGGGTAATCATTGCTCTGCCGAAAATGGGGTGGGCGTACGTCCCCCCCCCCCCGTTCCCAAATCCATGGCTGATGAAGGGAACAAAAGTCGATTAACTCTACGGTCCAGCCCTGCCGGATTTCACTTGTATTCTTCTTGGTTCTGGGTATTTCGTGGCACTTTTTCCTCAGAGATTTCTTCTGAACTTTACAACTTTACATTCTTTTATGTAGTCTGGCCATTTCCCAGTCTTCGCCGCTATGCTCCTGACTGGACAAGTGACTCTGTTCGCTCTGATTGCTGAGGAGCTGGTCATACAAGTAGCCTGGATATATCACACACTGTAGTTTGAAAGTCATTTTTACCCGTTCCCACCCTGGAGGGGTTTGTTTGCTTGTTTTTTGTTTGTTTATCTGTGTTTGTCTATCTGTTAACTAATTTATGCGAAAACTACCGGTGCGATTTTGACTAAAATTACGGGGGTGATGGACTATGACCTGATCACCTGATTAAATTTTGGCCCAAACTAGGCATCTTTCAAATCTGCATCCTATAATATGCCTCATTACATCAGGGGGGTCACCCCCAGTTAGCACTAATGGGGTCAGTGTCAGGTGGGTCGGGCATAAAATTTCAAATGGACATGAAATCGTCAATTTTCACCCGATTTACTCCAAATTTGATATGTGACATCTTTGACTAGATATTATGTTGTGTTTGTACGTCAGCACTAAAATGACTGCCGGGGAAGGGTTTCCTGTGCCTTGGCACCGCTTCTTGTTATTTTTTTTAAACTATGCCAAATACAACAGGTCATGCGACACAGGTACAGAGCGGTGAGTAAATGTGTATGTGTGTGTGTGTGTGTGTGTGTGTGTGTGTGTGTGTGTGTGTGTGTGTGTGTGTGTGTGTGTGCGTGTGTGTGTGTGTGTGTGTGTGTGAGTGTGTGTGTGTGTGTGTGCGTGCGTGAGTGCGTGCGTGCGTGCGTGCCTGTGTGTGTGTGTGTGTGTGTGTGTGTGTGTGTGTGTGTGTGTGTAAAATTGGCTGTCACACCATCACACAGGATACTTTTGACAAGCCTTCAGTACCAGCATCAATCAGCATCATTCAGTCATCACGCAATAATTCACAACACAAAACATACCGTTATTTCTGAAGTACAGTCATCGTGCCTGATCATAGAATTGGACCCGTACAATTCTAAGTGTGTTGTGGATGGACAGACAGACAGACAGGCAGACACAGATAGATTGACTGACTATTTGATTGGTAAATAGATATATAGAGAGTGGACAGAAACAAGTGATCAGAATATTTGTCTTTCTTTCCTACAATACAACAAGAATTTGAATGGTGACCGTAATCCCTTTATTACAGGACACCTCCCCAAGGCTGGGTAATAGTTCTGATGGCAGCTTAAGTCAATGAATGCAATGGGTGTGTTCTTCCTAAACTTTGCACTACCAGGCGTCTCTTCTCAGGTAAGTAAAATCGTGTGGGGTTAGGATGTATGTAACAAGAATGATGTGGTGGTGTAGGTAAGGTTAATATTGCTTCCAACATGCTTCCAACACCACCAGCACTGTGACAGGCCCTTCCCCCATCAACACTAAGGTTAGTTTAGTTTTGGTTAGGTTAGGTTGATTTAGGCTAAACAGAGAAGGGAACGGTAACTTCCTGCATAAGTCACTCCGTGCATATGACGCCGGCCACAGCTCGACCCGGTTAAGCTGGATCTTTATTTTTTATTTATTTTTTATTTTTAATCCGCCAATCTCTGGGCATTGACTGAACAGTCTGTTTCCTGAGGCACAACAGTCCTCCTACGTTAGGTCAAGTTACATTGCTAGGTGAGGGGTAAGTCAGATTATATTAAGTCAGACTGTTACATAAGGTTAGGTGAGGTAGATTAGATTGTTAGGTTATTAGGTAAAGTTAGGTTAGGTTAAACTAGATTAATTTAGACTAAGTGTGATTAAGTTATATTAAGATAGTATACTGTATGTCCTACTTTAGGAATCTGGAGACGAAACGACTGGGGGTGGATGGGGGGCCGGAACTATCAGAAAACCCTCAGCGTGACGTCTTCCTGAATTGTCTGGGTGTGCCCGAATGAAATATGAACGGCGTCATTGTGCAGAAAAATTTAAAGATTTGCTTATTCTCTTTTGAAAAAAAGTATAGTAGGCTGGCCACGTAGACGGGCGATTAGTATTGGTGGGTACGAAACTGCTGGTCCGTTAGCACCACGGTTCTAATCCTAAAGCTCGGGCATAGCTGGTGCCACTCGGTCTTTGTGGTTTGGTAGGTAAGATGAGTGCCTAGATAACTGTGGTAACTTGGATGTTGCAGTGTCCTTGTATCCCGCAATAGTAGTTAAATAACCTGCCACAGGCCCAAAGGCTTAAGCTATGGAGATAAGTGCCGCGGCTAAACGTTTCATGGCGTCTGCCACCACTTCTAATGTTTAGGTTCCCGTCTTTGCACCTAGATTATGATTGGCTAAAACAATCAGACATGACAGCCTGTAGGAAAACGTGTATTCTGAGTACCTTTGCAGAGTTTGTTGTACCTCTTCCTTAGCGATTCATTCTGTACATGACACCTCAATTGGCCATGCGCAGTTTTTGGCCTGCAGGGAAGTTGAAAATATCGACATTGATATTATCCGTAGTATCAGTATAACTCTCATTTAAAATGGATACATATCATGTGAAAACAGCTTTGACATAATATTAAGTACTTTCTGAATAATGCTATGCATCCATTTAGCTGTAAATATGGATTTAACAATTTCTCAAACATTCTAAAAAGATGGTCGGACTTCGACATTGTACTTTCCTTATTTACATATAAGTCGAAGCATAACGCTGTTCATTACTGTAGGTGAGTACTTGATATTATGTCAAAGCTATTTCAGCACGATATATAGATTTATTTTCAACACAATTTGTGTTAATACTACGAAAATAATAATGGTCGAAATTTTCAACTTTCTTGTGGCCCAAAACACGAATGTGGCCAGTGGCTTAATGTATGTTACTGATGGAAAGTATGTCGAAATTAAAACGACAAAAAGAACACAGAAGGAAATACTGAAGTGGAATATGCAACATAAACTGGTAAGGAAGAATTGCCTCTAGAATACGGAAGGGATGAGGGATGCGTGAAAACTTCTACGAGTATCCACCACTGAAGTGTCTCAAGCATATCTTTTTTCAGTTCGTTAAATACTTCACTTAAATCTCTCTCTCTCTCTCTCTCTCTCTCTCTCTCTCTCTCTCTCTCTCTCTCAGGTGATGTCGGGAGTGCTGGTGATCGCGTGGGCCGTTTCCATGGCAACTCTTCCTACGGCTCTCATGGCAGCAGGTAAGAGAGAGAGAGAGAGAGAGAGAGAGAGAGAGAGAGAGAGAGAGAGAGAGAGAGCGCATAAGAATTATTGTACTGATAAATACAAATGACTCACAACTAGTCAGCCTTATTATAACTCCTTTCAGCACAATGACCATTTATATATTTTTATTCTGACACAAGGACATTCATTCTCAATCCACCCACTTTTATATCACTCAATTATCCAAACGCTCCAAATCCGGCCATACTCCGTATCCAGACGCTAGGCCTTGGCTCTGTTATTTCTGTATCCGGATTTCTTTGTCCGTATTTGAACATAAAATTTCCGACATGGCCAGTTGTGCGGCCTACAAATTTATACAGTCAGTTGGGTGGCTGTCCAGCCTCTCTGGCCACGCACGGGTAATAGACCACAACCCGCCAGCTGAGCAAAAATGGCTGTCTGCCTCTCTACCAAAAAATTGAAGTCCCCTGGCTGCCCAGATCACTGGGAATGTACGGTACTGTACCAGCTTCCGTGAGAGTTATACAAACCCTAACCCACAAGTCGAGCAAATATGGCGGTCAACCTCTTCACCAACGGGTCAAAGTCTCCCGGTAACCACGATCACTAGGAACATAGCAGCCACAAGCGAGTAATACAGACGCTAACCCACAAGCAGAGCAAAAACGCCCGTCTGCCTTCTCATCAAATGGTCATAGTCCCCCGACCGCCCTTGCTTCTCCCCCTTCATCCCTCCTCCATCCCCCCCCACGCTAAGGGTTGCCAGGCATGTCTCCCTCCCCATCTCCCCTCCGTCCCCTACCCCTGCTTCGTGTGCTGCATGCCTGGCCTCGCACCACTTACTTCCCTGCATTGCCATGAGCTATTTTTTTGTTTTTGTTTTTGGTGATTCAGTCGAATACTATTGGTCATATCGAAATTCAGAAAACACCATGAGAAACATCTAGAAATTCTGCGTCTAAACATGTGCTTAGCTCTTGCACGGTGTGGGCAAAATTTTGCACTATGATGATGGGTAGTTATTTGAAGCTGTTTTCACTCTTGAACAAGTTCATTCTCACTGCCTTTCTGTACGTTTACTCTCCGTTTTGTGTGTTTTTATTAGCTTATCTTATAGTATAAACACCAGCAAAGATGATGGTGTACAATTTATACCAATATATCCAATTTCCAGGGGCAAATTTGGCCGTGGAAATGTTTTGCTTTGCGTAGAAGCAGCCATAGCTGGGTTCCTTGGTCGGTTGGTGTCCCAGAAACCTGCTGAAAACTTATGGGTCCCGAGATGGTTAAAACTCTTTTTTAAACCGTCGTCTTCATTGATTTTTTGTGAATTTTTGTTGTTAATGCATTGTTTCCATAGGTCCTAGCATTGTAATGGACATAACCATGTGTGTTTGATGTCTACATAACTGAAAGACCGAAGAAGACTGCCAGAATTAGGAGGGGTACTGTACATATAGGTAGGGTATTTGGATTTTTATTGTTTATGCAGTGTTTTCTTAGTGTCTAGCATTATATTGAGTATTCCCATGTGTATGTTGATGTCTACATTGCTGAAAGACCGAAGAACACTGCCACAATCAGGAGGGGCACTGTACATACAGGTAGGGTATTTGTGAAATTTTGTCGTTTATGCATTGCTTACTTAGTGTCTAGCATTTTATTGGATATTCCCATGAGTGGTCTGATGTCTAAATACAGCTGAAAGACCGGAGAAGAACGCCACAGTTAGAAGGGGTACCATACACATAGGTTGGGTACAGGGGTACAGTAGAAGATATTGCTCCATATCCAGATTTCGTCCATATCCGGACATGCCTTTGGCTCTAGTCGAGGGATTACTTATATATATATATATATATATATATATATATATATATATATATATATATATATATATATATATATATATAATATTGTATAGATAGGTCGAGAGAGAGAGAGAGAGAGAGAGAGAGAGAGAGAGAGAGAGAGATTCCCAGGCTAATCCGTTTATGGTACAGTTTGTGCATACTCTAATTTAGCCTAAAACTGTCGTCTCTCTCTTGAGTGTTGAGTCGTAGCAAGAGATCAACACTAGAATACGGTGCTAGTCAGGAAGAAGTGCGTTGGTAATGAGGTAGAGCTACTGTGTTGTCTTTTCCTGCCATTAAACTTCGTGTAATATGATGTAAAATCACGAAAATCTTGACCAAGTTAAGGAAAAAGAACTACAGCATAGGAATTTGCTGTAATATGACAGAGATCTCTGATCGCTTTCAGTTCACCCGATGGCCAAGGGTACTCAGGCAGGATGGTTGATTTGACTAATTACCAATTAGACGTGAGACGCTTGACCACACGTCACTGATTACCTTAATAAGAAGACCAAAGAAAACATATTTTTTCAACTTAATGGGAGACCTTATTTAGATTTGTAAGGGAAACATTTTTGTCTTGAGGAATTAAAAAAGTCAGTATAGGCTACGCATACCAAATAAGCTTAACGAGGCCAGATTGGATATCTGTAAGCCAAACTTCGTGAAAAAGCCAAAAACAAGCCACATGCTGTAATTTGGGCCCAGCTAAGTATTTGTAGGCCAAGCGCTTAAAAAAAAAAAAAGAAAAAGAAAAAAGAAAAAGATTTTTGGCCCAAAGGAGACCAAGCTGGCAACCCTGGTTCTGCATCCCTGTAGCGTGTACAAGTTGTTGCCCACACCCGCCCTCGTCCAGTGGGTCATTTGTATGGGTTACAGTAATGTAAAACTTGCCCCCACACCAGCAAGCATCTGGTGTGGAAGCACGCTAAAAAAAAAAAAAAAAAAAAAAAAAAAAAAAAGATACTTTGCCTAACGAGCGCGGCCATTCCGTATTTTCAGTTGGGTCTTTCACAGGTTACTTGTTATGCTTCATAGATTACCAAAGGTACAGGGCATCTTTACACTGTAACCACCGAAATACGTAAAATCTTGTTTATATCACACATACCATCACCCCGATGAACCTACCAACAAGGGCAAAGTTTGCTTGTTTCACAGGAAGGGGCACTAACCCTCCGCCAACCCACTTGATGACACGTAAGGAACACGTATGGGTTGGTTATATGGTTACCACCCAGCGTTGTAAATAGTTTCCTGGCTTACAGGAATCCATTAGATTTGTCACTCAATGAAAAGCCACCAGACAAGGAAAAAAGGGTAATAAAAAGTGAAAGGAAAGATGGGAGAAATAGGAAGAGAGATGGATAACTAACTTCTCTGCAATGATCACAGATAGCTAATCAACACAGTATTCTTCCTGACAAATATCTGTTGGAGCAAAGATGAAACAAGAATATTAAAGGTGCACTACTCTACAGTACTATTTTGTTTTTATTAACTTGCATCATACACTGCATGTTTTGCTATTTATCTGTTCCAATGCATATCTTTAATCATGACATGGCGTAGGGTGACACCTGGGCAAGAACCGTTAAAATTGGAACGACGGTTCCGATTCTCAGTGCCAAAGGAATCGCTGGAACCGGTACTAGAACACCTGTTATGCTATGTTTGCGCAAATGGTGTTTTCTTAATAAGTAAAGCTGTTTAAAAATGAGATTTTCGTCTATGTATCAGCTAGGCTAATTTCGAAGCATATAAAGATCTGGGACAGTTGCCAGACGACGCTAGATCAATTAACACCAGCAGTGTTTACTTATTTGCGATATTTAAGTTTGATGGAGTTTTGGTTGAATTTAAGAATTGTTGTTCTTCTTAATATCCATAATTGTGGTAAAGTGGTTTCCATCGGGATATAATCTACGCTTACATTTCTGTGTGGATGTGGGCCATATACATGTAAAATAAATAAAACTTGTCTGCAAAGCCGACGACATTCACTCACAGACCAGTTTGCTCTGTTCACCTTAATATACCATAATTTCCTTCTTGGTGTATCACAAGGGAGTCGGAAAAGTCGCCCTGAAGATCCATGAGTGTTACTGCATCCAAATGCCGCACAATGAAACCATTAAGCAGGGCAAAAAAAGCACCCGTAAAAGAGCACACCACCACCCACTTTGCGGCCACCAACAGTTTGGTTTGTCAGCATTATAATTTGGCGATTATATCGGTGTTTACGAGTACTTTGAAGTAAATCTATATGTAGAGATGAAGATTAAAACGGAAATCTTCAGTAGCTCAAATTAACAAACTATACTGCAGTTATAGCGGCATTTTATTCATCAACCATTCATTTTATTCGTCAGCCAAACAGATGACGAGATGTATTGTTAGACGTTTAAATAGGATGTGTTAGCTCATTTGTCAGCTTTTAAATGTTGGAAATTGCGGCTCCAGTATCGACTCCAACTCCCTGTCTGATCTATAAGGAGGCAAAATTACTGCATGTTCCCTCAGTAAAGCGTCAGTGTCGAACAAACAAGTACAATGGAAGAAAAAACAAAGAGTAAGTTCATTACTAAGTCAAGGTGAGTGAAAGTGTGTAATGTTTACGTGGCGTGCTTAATTGTAAACGATCAACGGACTCATAAATAATGTCGGTCATATGTTGAATTGACACGGTGGCAGTTGGTATTCGAGAGCCAATATATTACTTTCTAATTGTGATATAATTATGTGTAGGTGATAATGTACTACTTGATTATCTCCATAGGGTTACGAGCCTAAATGTGTTTTCTCTTTACACTTCGCATGATTAATAATCGATCTAATTTCCATTCATCAAACTTGTTAGATATAATAGGCTAATTAGGATGTAATATGCGTGGGTGGAAAGTAACCTTCAGATACTCGTTGGCTGGCTGCTGAATGGAACCTTAATACTATTTTTCTTGAACTAAAGCTGTGTGAAATGGTAATCGACTAATCTAAGGTCAGATGGCCAGGTGAGGCACACAAGCTACCTATGGTATAGACCCAAGAAAAAAAGGTATGCCTATACAAAATATTTATAAACAAGAAGAATTTTTCATTACAACTTACATCTGAGAACGTAATCAACACTACAAAGCACCACCACTGTACTTTAGTTCAGTCAAAACTTAGCTTTTGTACCTGAATTACTGCCCACTTAACCTGTACATTAATCAAGAACGTAATGACAATCGACGTGTGCACTGTTACGTAACTGTTATGTAATTATTTCATAATATACTGTAAACTACAGTCGTTCTCTCTTTCTCTGTGTCCCCACCGTAACGATCCTCACACGTCCAAATGACGGAGTCAGCTGGAAAGAATGGATATTGATTTTGGCTGTCTTTACACCAGCCCTTGATAGAGCGGCATGTATGGTTTACAGTCGTGTGTGTGTGTGTGTTGTGTGTAATTCACCGGGTCGGTCAGGATCACCTGATGGTCGTGATCGTCAGCTTTTTACCCTCCCGGAAGGGAGCTGAGAGCTCATATAGTCCGATCTAAGGGCAAGGCTGTGACCTTCACACACGCACACACCCGTCCCCTTGCTCAAGGGGGACAGTAACCACCCACTTCGTCAGTGAAACTTTTCGCAACCCGAACGAGGCGCGAACTCCCGTCCACCAGTTGGCAAGCGAGAGCGTTACCACTGCACCAGCGAGTGTGTGTGTGTGTGTGTGTGTGTGTGTGTGTGTGTGAACAGTAAAACTCAGAAGAGTTTCGACTGTATTTGGCCCAAACTTTCATGAATGGCTAATCTAGTCTGGACCCAGCTTGGCATATACCCTGCATGGGGGGATGGCAGGCAAGGGAGTCCAGTGTGGCGCATATAAATCAAAGGTCTAGGTCAGAAATCAAGGTCAAAGTTCGATCTCCAAACACTTGACCTAATTTAGATTTCACTGGGAAGATTGAGTTTTGCAGGCCAGAACGCTTAAGCTTTCGATGATGTGTGGGAGCTTCCCGTGGCAAGTAATGGTGTGGTGCTGGCCAAAGTAAAATACCTAGTTCCTGGTGAGCTGCGGGTCAGGGTGTGAAATACAGTATCCATGACGCGTGTATGATGCCCACACAAAATATGGCCGTAATAAACACAGCCGTAAGAGTAAACCCTTTACTGCCAGAGATTTGTATTATGACTGTTGTGTGGTGGTAGCCTGGAGAGAGAGAGAGAGAGAGAGAGAGAGAGAGAGAGAGAGAGAGAGAGAGAGAGAAAGGGTACACAGGAGTATATATGAAGTACAGAAAACGGGAGGCCTGTGGGTCTTTGACTTGGTTATCTGTTGGAATAAGGCCAATTCTACTAAGATCTAACCAACGTGTAAGAGAAAGGGAGAGAAAAGAGAAAGGCTCTCCCCCACCCACCACACTATCCGGTTAACTTGTCAGAAAAAAACATGTATGGGAAAAACACCGTGCTTGTTAGAAAGAAGTATGGAAATGTTACAGGAGAGGCAGAAAAGGAATAACAATGCACTATGTAATCTCTAGTGTATATTATACAGTAGATCTGTAACAGAAGCATACACTTGCTATATGTGTTCATTATTAAACAAATGTCTCACAGTCGTCACCATAGGGTACACTCCAAACTCAGATAAATAACACCAAGTTAGTTATAGACAGAGTTCCCAGTATGGGTGATAGTATCATTTGGATACTTTTTTGTATAACGCTGGTACATTTTTACGACGCTGAACAAAGATACGAAATTGAATGAGCAAATCCGAAATGGATACCTTTTGTTATTTTTTTTTTTAGATACTTTTTACTTATCATTTATTATTATTATTATTATTATCACATTAATATCAGTATTTAACCTTGTTCCCATTGGGTTTAATTTTTTAGACACGTTCCAGCTTTCTGGGTTTGCTGCGGACAATGCCCCAGTCATGATGGAGAGTATGGTAGGCTTAAAAGCAAAACTTCAAGAAAAAGTGCCTCATTTGTGTGTTACTGGATGTATATTTCATTCGTTACATCTTTGTTCATCTGCAGCTTGTGACAAACTCCCAAAATGTATTGAAGAACTGTGTAGAGATGTTCATGGCTACATAAACCATGGTCAAAAGAGATTACTGAAATTTAAGGAGTTTTAAGAATTTGTTAGAGTTGATTCTCACAGATTTCTTTATGCCAGTCAGACTAGATGGCTGTCCTTAGAATCTGTTGTTAACAGAATAATAGAGCAATGGTCAGCTCTCATTCTCTTCTTTCAGGCGGAGACCTTGGAATTTCAAATTCAATATGCAACACATAATTATACTTAATGCTCTGACCAATGCTCTTTTCAGGCTTTACTTTTCTAAGTTATATTCTACATATTTATCAATAATATGAACAGAATTTCAGAGAGAAACTGTGATGGTACACATTGCTTAGGGTAATACAGCATCTGTGCCTTTTACAGGACTATCCTTGGGAATTACCTAAAGATATCCTTAGAGCAGAGTCAAATCCCTTTGCGGTTGAATTTCAAAACCGATCCAATTTTCTGCATACAAATGAATGGTACTTTGGCAGCAAAATAAAGAACACGATGCAAAGCAAAAATGTGACCGAGGAGTTGGGATCTGAAATGAAAGGATTCAGAGTTAAATGCCTAAATTTCTACATGGAACATTCAGGACAAATCAGTAAAAGGTTTATAGGACAAAGTGGTGTGTTTACTAAATGCCTGTGGCCCTGTTGTGGCAAGAGTAAGTGGAGTAAAGAGTCTTGTGCCATTCCTAAATAAATTTCCGCAACTAATAAGTGACTCAGAATTTGATTTGTTTAATGATGAATGGAGGTCACTTATTTTTCATGAAGATAAACTGAGTGCTTCAGAAAATCCCACCCAATTTCGGTGCTCAGAAAAAAAAAAAAAAAAAAAAAAAAATGAAGACTAATATGTTGGAACACCTTTGCTACCCTACTTGTCAAATTTTATGTTAAGTTTGTTGGTACTGCCACAGTCTTCAGCTGCAGTAGAGAGAATTTTCTCCCAAGTAAAACTGATAAAAACAGACAGAAATAAACTGAACACAGAGTCTGTAAATGGCCTCTTACTTTAGCAAAGGCCATGGGTGGTATCAGTTGCTTTGAATGGCAGCCAAGTACAGCTATGATAGACTCAGCTCTAGCCTCCTTCTCAGATAAATTAAACATATGTAGGCAACTGAAACAAGGTACATTTTACGTTATAATCTGTCACGTAAACTTGGGCTATTGATTTAAATAGTTTTGAAACGTGTATTTTCTTTCACAGAGTGCTTTAAATCATTATTTTACTTTTCAATATATATATATATATATATATATATATATATATATATATATATATATATATGTGTGTGTGTGTGTGTGTGTGTGTGTGTGTGTGTGTGTTGGCATTATATAAATAAATGCTGCTTGAAGTGCCAAGTAAAATCTTCAAATTTATAAATTCTGTAGTGTAGAAACATTCCTCAGTGCTAGGCGTATATGTTGACCTGAGACACTATCGTTCGGCTGCGTGGCTTTATTTTTTATTTTTTATAGTATTCTACAGTTAGCTTATTTTAAATCCCTTGCTAAAAATGCCTCTAAAAAAATGGGACTTATGTAGGCTACAGAGTTCGTGAGTTCTTCACTGTCGAGCAGATGGCCACAATATACAAAAGTCATATGCGTTCTCAGATCGAATACTGTTCACCACTGTGGAGTGGATGTGGAGCTGTTGCATTGAGGCAGTTGGATAAAATTCAAAATAAAGCCATTACAGTAGATTAATCAATAATCCTGCCATAACGCAGGACCTTCCTCCGTTATCAGTACGTAGAGATGTTGCTTCTTCAGCACTATTTTATCTATATTTTTACCGTAAGTGCTCTAACGAACTGGCTTCAATTATGCCTCCCCGTCACATTTTCTCCCGAAATACTCGGGCAGCTGGGAGCGCCCATGAACTCACACTCTCTCCCCCACAATGCAGAACCTCTGCTTATCAAAATTCATTTATCCCCAGAACTACTACTCTCTGGAATTCACTCCCTGGGAGTTGTTTCCCACATTCATTTAATCCTCTCAATTTTAAATCCAATTGTTATAAGTATTTTATGAATGGAGGATGCCTTTAGGCACATGGACTTATTTTTTTTTCCTTTGTTTTTCCTTCCTCCACTCATTATAATATATATATATATATATATATATATATATATATATATATATATATATATATATATATATATATATTGTTACGGAACAGAGAAAGATAATGTACACTTTGAGTGAGAATACTAAAAATCACTACTGTCCCTTAAAGGTCCAGGTTCAAAACAAAAGAGTTTAGGTAAAATTACAAGTTAAAGTTTAATGCTCAAACTAACAACAAAACATTCAGGACTCATAAGGATAATGTAATGGCAAAAAAACAGGTTAAATATATGGTTAACTGCAATAGCCTCTATTAACACGAAATTAGCAAGAGTAAATTTACCTAAGTCAGCCCTGATAAAATGAAAATACACTGGGTAATGCTCAGTTAATGCAAGATAAATTATTACAGATACAAACTATTATGAACAATGGCTAACAATAAGAACCTTACATGAATTACAAAAACCTCACTAGGCCCACAAATCAACACCCCACGCTACACAGCACAAGGAAAAATGCAATAACAGTTATACTCAAATTACACAGCTGCTAGATGGTTGGAGACTTCCTGAGCACTCACAATAATAACTATACAGGGGAGGACAGAGATGTGAACAAAATGAGGAGTAGATCTAAGTGGCAATAATGCAGAGACTGAGCTCATTATATAGGGGCCAGCAGAGCTTGATACAACTTGTAAGAAGGACGCGCAAATGAAGCCATAGGGGACAAAGAGCTGACAATCCTACTCTGAACAACAGAAAGGACGACTTACTCTACTATAACGGTAGAAGGGGGGAACTGAGGCAGAACACGCTCGTGATCAAACATGCAGCATACTGTGCGTTAAAATTACACAAAGGATGATGAAATCATAGGCTATGTAACACCTCCCCACAAAGAAAAAGAAATTTACAAAGGAAATTTCTTATTACTCTAAAACAATCTGTCTAAAGTCTAGATAAGCAATCTGCAATAACATTTTCTTTCCCCTTGACATGTTGTATGTCTAATGAATACTCCTGAAGAAGTAGACTCCATCTTGTCAGTCTCTGACTATTATCTTTAAACTTACTAAGGAATTTCAGTGGGTTATGATTGGTATAAATGACTATGGGGTCAAAACCAGAACACCAATAAAATGAAAAATGCTGTAAACCCAAAATCAAGGCCAAAAGCTCTTTCTCAATAGTTGAGTAGTTCTTTTGAGGTGGAGTGAACTTCTTACTGTAATAAGATACAGGGTGTTCAATACCCTGATCATCCTCTTGCAGCAAAACACAACGAATGGAAGACCTTTATCCCAGTCTTTCTGATGTTCCAAACAGTATTTCTTGAGCATCGATTTGAGTGTTTGATGATATCTCTCCAACGCTCCTTGGGTCTGGGGATGGTAAGCTGAAGACGTGATCTGGGTGATGCCCAACTCTTTCAGAGACTGCTTGAAAACGTTTGACATGAAATTACTTCCCCGGTCTGACTGTACCTCCTTGGGCAGACCAAACTTTGTGAAGAACCCTAGCATTTCCTTAACCACGTTCTTTGCTGAGATATTTCTAAGTGGAATGGCTTCAGGATAACGAGTAGCCATATCAATCAGGGTCAACACATAAGAAAATCCTGAAGAAGTCTTAGGAAGAGGGCCCACAATATCCACCAACACACGGGTGAATGGCGCCTCAAAAGGAGGAATGGGAACTAGAGGTGCAACCTGTTCGGTCTGATTACACTTCCCCACAACTTGACAGGTGTGACAAGTCTTACAATACCAGGAAACATCCCTGAAGATACTTGGCCAGTAGAAGTGTTTCAAAATGCGTGCCACAGTCTTCCTCACTCCAAGGTGTCCTGCCAAACTGGAATCATGAGCCACTCTAATGATATCCTGCCTACAAACACGAGGGATGACAACTTGATGTACAACCTCCCATTCACAGTCGGCTGATGCTGTTGGGGGTCTCCACTTCCTCATAAGTACTCCTGACTTTATATAATAACAAGTAGAAGCACCAGCTGACTCTTCCTCACTGCAAGCAGTTAGCTAGACCTTTCAACTCAGGGTCAGCAACCTGCAACTCGACCAACTCTTGACGAGACAAATTATCAACACTACGGGGTACTGCCTCATCTGGTGAGTGGTCCAAATTAACAAGAAAAGTGTCAGCTAGGATAACATCATCATCATCATTATCCTCTAAATCACCAGTAACTTTAGACTTAGCCCTAGTGACAGCACATGCAGGGAACACATCAGGGACATCACAATCCTGGGTCGCAGCCACTGGCTCACTAGACAACTGAGGAGCTGGACACACTTGACTTCCACCAATATCATTTCCAAGTAAGAAAGTTACACCTGACATTGGGAGTGTCTCAACCAACCCAACCATAACGGAACCATTAGCAAAACCAGACTCTAAATTCACTCTGCACAGAGGGACAGAGAAGTAATTATTCCCTACACCTTGTAAGATTACAGTTTCATCAGAGGCATTAACATTAGAGCCTAGAACACTGGTCAACATAAGGGATTGGCAAGCACCTGTAGCACGATATATTTTAACTGATTTCCTGTCATTATTGTCCAGAGGACTGACAAAACCATCAGACAGGAAATTAGCACATGAACTCTTGAGAGTGTCACCCACGTCACTGCTCAAAAGAGGAGCTTCATCATGAGGATTTAATTTACCCCTCAAAGCAGGTTCAGTTAACTCAGTTAAAGAAATCTGGGAACTCTCAAGGGTGGACACTAGACCAATTGACTGAATATTTAAAGACTCCTTTTTGTTCACATCACGCTGTCTCCTGAAACATTTCTCCGTAGTATGATCAAGCTTACTACAATGAGTACATTTACTTTTCTGAAATCTAGAGATGGAGCTGGTATTTACTTCCTGAGAAACATCATATTTATTCTCTTTCCTGTTACCTGTACTCTGAGTAGAGGCAACGTACTTACTCTCAGCTTTCCCTTTTTCTCTAGAATATCTCTTGTGAGTGAGAACATGTTCATCAGCTAAAACTGCAGCATCAGACAAATTATCTATTCTTTTCTCATCAAGATATAGGCTTACATCTTTATTAACACACCTTTTGAAGTCCTCCAGCAAAATCATCTGCTTAAATTTGTCAAAATCAGAACCCACATTCTTAGAATTTAACCACTGCTCTAACAGATCTTCTTTGATTTTTGCATACTCAACATGGGATTGCTTATCTTGCTTGTAAGTTGTCCTAAATTTTACTCTATAAGCTTCAGGAACAAGCTCATAGGCCTTAAGAATCAAGCTCTTAACTATATCATAATTATCAGATTGATCCTGAGGCAAAGATGCATAAGTTACTTGAGCTTTACCGGTGAGAACAGTTTGAAGGAGTACTGGCCAATACTGTTTGGGCCAATTAAAACCTGTAGCTACCCTCTCAAACAACTGAAAATACTTTGTTAAATCAGATTCATTAAAAGGAGGGACAAGTCGAACATTTTTAGCCACATCAAAATCATCAGAGCTAGATGATCCAGTTCCACCTTGTTTCATGCGATACTCATGGTCTGCCTGAATCCTAGCAAGTTCAATTTGTGCCTGAGCCTGTATCTGTGCCTCCTGAATCCGAGCCTGAGATTCAGCCTCCTTAGCATTTGCTTGAAATTCAGCCTCCTTAACACAAGCCTCCTTAGCCTGAGCCTCAGCCTCCTTAGCATGTGCTTGAAATTCAGCTTCCTTAACACGAGCCTCCTGCAGGGCTAGCTGTAACTTAGCTAATTCAATCTGCGTTTGCTCATTTGGAGGAGTTACATTAAACAAGCTTTTATTAATCATGCCAACAATTTGATCTTTAGAATGATGAGAGCGAACAGCAATTCCCAATTGTTGAGTAACAAGCTTAAGTTCATTCTTTGTTCTGTTTTCTACATCACACACTGTTTGCACATTTGACAAAAAATCTTTGGCTTCATCAAGTGTAGTAATAGTAGACATCATGAATAAATCACAGTCACAAAATATCGAGCAATATCCTTATGATAATATCCTGAATATCCTGATAAGAGGTCGCCAAATTTATGTTACGGAACAGAGAAAGATAATGTACATTTTGAGTAAGAATACTAAAAATCACTACTGTCCCGTAAAGTTCCAGGTTCAAAACAAAAGAGTTAGGTAAAATTACAAGTTAAAGTTTAATGCTCAAACTAACAACAAAACATTCAGGACTCATAAGGATAATGTAATGGCAAAACAACAGGTTAAATATATGGTTAACTGCAATAGCCTCTATTAACACGAAATTAGCAAGAGTAAATTTACCTAAGTCAGCCTTGATAAAATGAAAATACACTGGGTAATGCTCAGTTAATGCAAGATAAATTATTACAGATACAAACTATTATGAACAATGGCTAACAATAAGAACCTTACATGAATTACAAAAACCTCACTAGGCCCACAAATCAACACCCCACGCTACACAGCACAAGGAAAAATGCAATAACAGTTATACTCAAATTACACAGCTGCTAGATGGTTGGAGACTTCCTGAGCACTCACAATAATAACTGTACAGGGGAGGACAGAGATGTGAACAAAATGAGGAGTAGATCTAAGTGGCAATAATGCAGAGACTGAGCTCATTATATAGGGGCCAGCAGAGCTTGATACAACTTGTAAGAAGGACGCGCAAATGAAGCCATAGGGGACAAAGAGCTGACAATCCTACTCTGAACAACAGAAAGGACGACTTACTCTACTATAACGGTAGAAGGGGGAACTGAGGCAGAACACGCTCGTGATCAAACATGCAGCATACTGTGCATTAAAATTACACAAAGGATGATGAAATCATAGGCTATGTAACAATATATATATATATATATATATATATATATATATATATATATATATATATATATATATATATATATATATATATATAAAAGCTGCCCAATTGCTCTAATAGTGTAGTTTTTTTTATGAAAGAAAAATTGGATACATTTTGGATACACTATTAATATATATGGATACAGTTTTAAAATTTTGGATAAGTTTTTGAATACATTTTTATTTTTCGTACTGGGGACACTGGTTATAGCCGATAGTCTCAAAATGTTTGCCCAGCCGAATTATAAACGTATCAACAGTTTTTGCACTAACTTCTTTCCTGTAGGCTATTCCATTGTTCCAGTATGCGGTTATTAAAATAGTTTTCTATATATTAGTTCTGCATCTTTTGAGTTTATTTCTAGTTACAGTATCATTCTGTATTTCGAACAAATTGTCATATCTAACATCGTCAGATTTGTTAGGAATTTTAAATACTTGTTTTACATCTGATTTTTTTTTTTTTTTTTTTTTTTGAGAGAGATTTAGTTCCTTGACTCGCTCTTCGCGGGGTAAATTTCGCAGCGATAGGATCATCTTTGTGGCTCTGCTGCACTCTCTCAAGTCTGTCTTCGTCCAAATAAGATCTGGGGGACCACTGCTGCACACAGTATTCTAGATGTGGTCTAACTAATGACGTGTAAAGCTTTGAGATTACATAGGGCGTTTTACGATCAAAGTTCCTTGTGATGAAGCCGAACATTTTGTTTGTCTTGTTACTGACTGCCCTACACTCCTTTGATTTTTTGAGGTCGTTCCTGATAATAACTTATAAATCCTTCTCGCCATTTACTTCGGTCAGTGGGATATTGAACATGCGATATTCAGTGCTTTTGTCGCCAAAGTACCTTGAACTAATTTACATTAAATTACATCTACCATATTTCACTCCTATCCAGGGATTCACAGTCCGCTTTCATATTTACTCTGCCTCTAATTTTCGTGTCATCTGCAAATTTTGCTACCTTAGAAACAAGCCCATTTTCTAGATCATCTATATAAATAGTAAAAAGAAGTGGTCAGCTCTAGAACTGACCCTTGGGGAACCTTGCATGTTATTTCTAGTTAATCTGATGATTTGCCATTCCACCTAGCTTGCGATTCGTTAACCAATCACCAGTTCATGAACACAATATGTTACAGAGGCCGCGGGCTTTTAGTTTTTCGAGTAGTCTTAAATAGGGGGCTTTATCAAATGCTTTCTGAAAAGCCAGGTTGATGACATCAGACGGTATTTTTGCGTCCAAGTTATCGTATAGCCTATGTTTGTAAAATTTCCAGGCAAATTTGTAACACATGATCTATCAACACGAAACCAGTGCTGAGTATCCGTAAGATTATGCTTATTAAGGAAAAAGGTAATTTTATCTCTAACATTTTCCCCCCAAAATTTTTGCATTGTACTGATAATAGGCTTATTAGATGGTAATTTGCAGCTCGATTTTTATCGCCATTTTTAAGGATAGATGACACATTAGCGAAATTTCATTTATTGCGTACTTTACATGCGTCTAATGATTTAATATATCAGTTTAATACATCATATCCTGTCACTTCTTTTATTGATAACTGATCATCTTATGGCCTTGAGAAAACTGATTGTGGAATGTGAGACTTTTATACGCTGTTTTCGTTTGTGAAAACTTGAAGAAAGGAGTCGTTCAGTATTGTTGTTATTGTTTGGTTATCATGGACGAGATTGCCTTCTGAGCTCAGTAGAGGGCCTATGCTATCATTCGCATTTTCCTTACTCCTCACAAAATGAAAACGTATGTAAGGATTTGACTTTGTTTCACAGGAAATATTCATCTCATAATTTCGTTTAGTTTCCGAATAATTCTCGTACATTGCAGCTGTAATTTAAAATATTCGGTACTGTCAGAGGGTGTTGCGATGGTTTGGGCATATGGAGAGAATGGATAATAAGCGATTGGTGAAAAAGATAACTAGATCTGATGTGAGAGGTGTAAGGCTGAGAGGAAGACCACGAATAGGATGGATGGACAGTGTGAAGAGAGCGCTGGATGCGAGAGGGATGTCTGTTGAGCAAGGAAGAGTGGCTGTGCGTGACAGAAATATATGGAGAGAAATTGTGAATGAATAAGTGATGACGCAGCCCTGAGGGGATATTCTCCCGCATTTGGTCTGATCAGCTAGTCAGGTCAGGTGCGGGTAAGGGGATGGGACGGTTATGATGTGGTAGGGGTAAACCAGTTCTGCTGTCGGGCCCTGCTGCGGATGTCACTGATTGCATTGCGCAGTTGACCCTTGTGCGGTGTGGTGCGGTGAGGATCTGTCCGTTCTCCCCTTTGGAGCTAAGATGCGAATGAATGTGTTTGAATGGATGAGTGAATGGGGAGTGTGTCGTCCTGTCTCGGCTACCTCCCTTTCCTTGGGGGAAGCAGCCTAGGTATATAGATAGATAGAGATAGTCATCGTGATTTCCCTTACGTCCGACGATGTCTTCATTTGTGTTCGGGTAATTATTGGTATATTTTTTCGTTCGACAGACGTCAGTCAATTAGTCAATATTTTCCACATTTCTTCAACATTAACTTGAGAATCACTAAGAGGTTATTTATACTCGGACGGAGTCCAATGAGGTATTGTTTTTGGTCGAGTTTGTTTCTTTATTTGTTAGCAACATTACGGAAAAACGACTGTATGAAATTACATGAAACTTTCAGGATATGTGGCCACTGGTCCCAAAAGAGATTAAATTTTGGAGGTTAGCGAGTGATCTTGAAAGGTCAAAATCGAGGTAACGGATTTTCAGAGGGTTTAACTTGAGACCGGTTAAAGATAGAGCTATTTACTACTAACAACTTACAGGGACTCGTAATATGGACTTTCGTTTGGCACCAAGACCTTTGACCCTGAATTACCCTGAAAGGTCAAACTCAAGGTCACGGATACTCAGGGACTCGTTGAAGATAGATATATAGCTATTGTCAGCATATGGGAAGTCCCATATGGGTTTTTAATTGGCACCATGACCTTTGATCGTAAGTGACCTTGAAAGGTCAAGCTTAAGATCACGGATTTTCAGAGGGCTAGAACTCAGAACTCGTTGAAGATAGAGAGATTTAGCCTACTATTATCAGGCTGTTTAAAGTCTGATATGGGCGTTCATTTGACACCATGGCCTCTGACCCTGAGTGAATGAAATGCCAAACGCAAGATCACGGATTTTCAGAGGGCTTAACTTGAAAACATCTGCGCCATTACCTTAGCCTTTCATTGTGTACTGACAAGCAGTGGCAGTAAGGTACTTAACAGCAACAAAACTACTGCTGTCGGGCGAGGTATGTTGTGCCTAGCACCACTTGTTTCAAGTCTGCTATCATGATCGTTATTACTAAACTTTTCATCAACATCACACAAATTTATTAGATCACCGTCTATCGCTAGGGCTTGGTATAGTATATTATTACAACGCGTCGGTGCATTCACTGACTGACCTTAAAATAAATTGTTTACCACTTCTAACATCCTGTCCCCTTTTTCTGCACACGATTTTTTTCCAGTCAATACTCGGATGATTAAACTTCTATAAAATAACAGTGTCCTTTTCTAAGACTGATTTTATGTCGTCGTCCAGTAATTTATCGTTTTCCTAATCCAACTTTGGGCGGTCTGTATGCGACACCGAGAAGAATGGATTTGTTACTCTGTGGAAATTTCGACATGCAAAGAATCGTATGTATCAACATTCAATTTACTGATCTGTACAGAATTTTTATATTTTTTAATTAATGTATTTGAACTCCCCTGCCGGTTTTATGCAGTCATGATTTTTTTTCGAATGTTTTATAGTTTTGTAACGATACTTCTCCAGTAACGTACTTGTTATGAGGGCTTAATCATGATTCTATAAATATAACTATGTCGGGATTTTCGGCAGTTGCATAAGTAATTCATTCATCTCACTTTGAAATAACACTGTTATGCTGGTAGGATTAGGCTAGTGGTTTATGTCTGGAGATGTGAGGATCATTCTAGAAATTAAGTGTTATGCCTTTGGACTAAGTTAATGGCTTGTATCTGGAGATGCAAGGAGCATTCGGGAAATTTCGGCATGTTTGGTTTATTTTCTTTCTCTCTTACCAAAGGAATTAGTATTTGTCATTATTGTTACTGGGTAATGTTAATTTAAGTGCATTACTGTGTGACAAAAATGTGAGTTCTCTCCTAGGCTCTGGAGTGCTCTGGCTGTGCTGGTAGGAGGAGTCAGGGAGGGGTACTTAAAGGGACCTACCCTGCTTGCTGGCAGTTACCTAGAGAGTAACTGACAGAGTGAGTTTGTATAACCAGTTCAGTTTTAATCAGTAACGGACAGAGAGAGTTACTGCGCAGCAGGGCAGTTAATGAGCGAGAACCAGTCAGGCAATGAGAGTCACAGAGTCAGTAACGGACAGTCAATGAACAATCAGTGAGTCAGTCAGTGATGGACTGACTGTGACAGAGTCAGTGACAGAGCTGGTGAGTCATTAAGAGTTAATCAGTGAAGGACAGAGTAGTCAGTCAGAGAATCAGTAAGTGAGAGTCAGTCAGCCAGTGGGAGAACTTTGAGTAGTAATCAGTAAAGGACGGAGGCAGCGTGAGAGAGAAAAGCCAGTGTTTTGCAAGTGTACCTCAGCTGTGTCTAGGAGGAATAAAACACTGAATTGTTCAGTGGTCTTTGATTAATGTCTGGCCTGTCTACGCGTCGTTCTTGACGTATCAACGAACCCATGAGGTGTAACAATACTTTTCACATTCATATACACAATATGCTGGCTCTAGTAGGGCTAAGACATGCTGAAATAAACCCCATTTAATTCTTTAAATCCTCCTTCAAGATGGCAGCATTCTCACGAACCACTAATCTGATGCTCTCATCCTTCCTAGAAATCCTCTGATTCTTTACTTGTACCTGAGATGAGGTCAGATCTACCTGACTCGCCTGGTGGTCTATCTCAACTCATTTACCTTACCACCTTGGCCTCAGGGACTGGACTGTTAACATCTGTGCCATTAACTGTCCCTCTTTCCACCTCTCTCTCACTACCTAAAGTATGCCTAACACTGTCATACAGAGCCCTACCTAACCTAGCTTTTCTTACCCTATTGAGACGAAGGCCGCTTCTACCATACGAGGTCCTGTCATGACTGAAATTGTCCCAAGCATCAACAAACATCACACCCTCCTTTCTACACATAACCCACTATTAACTCTCAGAACATTAAGTCGTACTAACAGGCCACAAATAACTAACATCTAGTGACGTTCCTTGAACATTCCAATACGGTCCCTATACTTCTTGAGAATCACGTCTGACCTGTCTGTAGCAACATTGTTAGTCCTTGCCACATTAACAAAGACCGAGTCCTCTGAGGCGTTGCTGATTAAGTCATCAGTTCTCTCAGTCACGTCCTGTATATTACACACAGGAAAGCAAAAATGCTTCCTCCTAGAACCCTTAGCACGAAACTCCTTCTCCTGATGCCTAATCAACGAATCCCTGACATGTATGAGGCTAGGCTCATTTTGCACTTCACTAATACCTGGAACCTATACCTATTACTCTCCTATCACTGTTACGTACCGTAGCCTTGACTGACTGGAAGCCATCACTCTAGCCTGGTCATAGTTTCCAAGTTATCTACCTTGCCTAACAATTTTGGTTGTACTTCCTTGACATGCACTGCCTTCGCACTCACCATTCCAGCCTCATTCTCTCAGTCTTTCAACCTGTCGCTTGACGTATCAGTTGCTTCACTGTATCTCCTAATTTCTAAACTAAGCCTACTTGCCAACTCACAAAGCAAACAACACGTACAGTCATCTTCCTCTTTCACCGTGAAGTCTCTTATAAACTACTTCTAACACATGCAGCAGGAGAATCGTTGAAAAGATGCCATTTTAATGAGGTCTTAGTAGAGCTCTGAGCACGTCTTCACCTGAGCAGGTTAGAGAGAGAGAGAGAGAGAGAGAGAGAGAGAGAGAGAGAGAGACAGACAGACAGACAGACAGAGACAGAGACAGACAGACAGACAGACAGACAGACAGAGGTTTTAACAAGGAATCACTGTAATTCTACCCTTCTCAGTGTTTTCTCTTGCCACAGAGTACCGGCAGGTCAACACGGCCGTGGAAAATGCCACCTTTCGTTTCTATCCCGAGGAGGAACACGAGCTTCGCATCGCCCATCATGTGAGTGTCGGCGTGTATGTTGCGTCAGTCCACAGCTTATGCTGGTATGAGAAACGTATAAATACTGCAACATACGACACAATATTAAGTTGTACTATGCACAATAAATTGCTCTCTTCGCTAAGACTAGGTTTTGCAGAAGGAACAACAGAAATAGGAATTGCATCTCTGCAGTCTTTTCCTTGGCTTTCCTGCAAAAACAACCATCACATAGGCCAGGGCGCTCAGGGTAAAATTGTAGGGACAACGTGGAGGCAATTTGTCCTTGGCTACCCCCCCGATCCGGGGTATATTCTTTAATTCGAAGACGTACAGTGCGTGTACATACAGTATACAGAAAAATCTGTATCTGTCTATCTATCTAGCCTACCTACCTACCTACATACCTACCTACCTGTTTATCTATCTATCTATATACAATATTTGTCTATCTATAAATCCATCTATATATACTTGTCACCACTAGATGATTATTATTATTTACCTTCAGTAAGGGGCGCCAATAGTTGTTGTTGTGGTCCCAGGCTTATCTGGATGTGAACCTGTTAGGCTGCAGGTTGGTGTGCTGGATGTGAACCTGTTAGGCTGCAGGTTGGTGTGCTGGATGTGAACCTGTTAGGCTGCAGGTTGGTGTGCTGGATGTGAACCTGTTAGGCTGCAGGTTGGTGTGCTGGATGTGCAGGTTGGTGTGCTGGATGTGCAGGTTGGTGTGCTGGATGTGAACCTGTTAGGCTGCAGGTTGGTGTGCTGGATGTGCAGGTTGGTGTGCTGGATGTGAACCTGTTGGGCTGCAGGTTGGTGTGCTGGATGTGAACCTGTTAGGCTGCAGGTTGGTGTGCTGGATGTGAACCTGTTAGGCTGCAGGTTGGTGTGCTGGATGTGCAGGTTGGTGTGCTGGATGTGCAGGTTGGTGTGCCGGATGTGAACCTGTTAGGCTGCAGGTTGGTGTGCTGGATGTGCAGGTTGGTGTGCTGGATGTGAACCTGTTGGGCTGCAGGTTGGTGTGCTGGATGTGAACCTGTTAGGCTGCAGGTTGGTGTGCTGGATGTGCAGGTTGGTGTGCTGGATGTGCAGGTTGGTGTGCTGGATGTGAACCTGTTAGGCTGCAGGCTGGTGTGCTGCAGCCCAACGACTTCGTGTCAAGGGATAGGCAGGCAGTTAAGGAAGGGACGTTTCGTTTTTCAAGCAGCTCCCTTGATCGGTTGTTTCCGTGACACCGCTTGAGAGTGTCTCCTTGCAGCACCGACCTTAGTACTGAAGGAGATATACTGACGGCAACACCTAACGCTCCAGCTCCAATAATCTCTCAAGTGCTGAATACACTGTAGTGTGGTGGTGGCAGTGATAGCATATAAAATACAATGTTGGAGTGAAGTGACTGAGAGTCTGGATTGATACATGGATAAATAGATTGCTAGACATATAGGTAGACAGTCCAGTTCTGGGTACAAGCGATACAAGCAGTGCTATCTCTACGCAGTCCCCCAACATGAAAAAATTACTGTGCCACAAATGCAGTCCAGAAAATATATGTAGGGGATTAATGATAGAAGATAAATGTGGCGTTTGATATATCTACCAGGTGTAACCAAGAACTATTTGTAGATCACATACGGTAAAGTGTTATTACTACCGATGACTCTTTATATCACTGTAATGCTTGTATGGGTTTATTTGCCACTGGGTAAAATGCAGATGAAGGACCTTTGGAAGACTACCAAATATAATCCACTTACAGCCCTCAGAACGTCTGAACCAGCACTGAGACTGATAGTAGACAAACATACTGATAGATAAATTGATAGATACATGAGAGAAATATACAGCTATAGACCAATAAAAGAGAGACTGCTGGTCAGCTACATGTGTGACTAAAGATGTGTTGACCATAGCAGGTGATGATGGTATATCAGAACGTCCACGTGACACATAAATACACGTAGATATAGCTATGGATAGATCTGCTTAGACAGACAGATATAGATGAATACAGATAGGCTATACGTGGATAGACAGACATATAGACTGACAGATAGATATGGATGGAGACCTATAGACAGGGGGAAGCGGTGGCCAAATCGGTGGAGAGGTGGCCTGCGGTCCTAATGGACCCAGGTTCGGATCCCAGCTGGGACAGGGAGCAGTATAAGGATTTGAGTTTTATTATAGTAGGCATTACTGTTCTACCGAAAAACCCGCCGACATATAAAACTACCCCCTCGCTGATACCAACACCAGTCCTGTATGAGATGGCCGTAGCTGATGTTCAATATGGAGGGTGGGTGCTAGCGCCGAAGTGGTGACATGTGGAGGTGCATGATATGTAGGAAGACTACTGATCCTTAGGAGCAGGCTTTGAAGGCTATGCCCAGTGTCGGACACACACACACACACACAAGCAGATGCACAGAGTACTGTGTTTATGAGCTATGGCTACAGCTGACTAAGGTGTGTTGTTTGTTTTGGTTGGTGCGGCATGCGATAGACTTTTTTTTTTTTTTTTGAAGAGGTACAGAGGAAGAAAGAACAAAGAGAAAAACAATTTCATACACCTTACTACATGTTTCCATTTATATGAATGCATCAATATATATATATATATATATATATATATATATATATATATATATATATATATATATATATTTATATTTTTATATATATATGAGCGACAATTGAATTTGAATTGCTGTGGGTTGAACTTGGGGGGGGGGGAGATTTGGGAAAGTGAATTCTAAGAAGCGGTCCAGGGAATAAAGGAATTACGATAGGCAGAAGTTCTGCGATATGGCAGTGTGATGGTCAAACTATGGGCGCTAATAGATGTCCGTGTAGCACAAGGGAAGGCGTGGAAAGAGGAGGTAGTTCATCTGTAAATGCTGTGGTCATCAGTTACCGCATTTTTATTGATTAGCTTTAAATTTTGCTTCTTTTTTTTTTGGGGGGGGGGCATCCTCCCCACATCCCTTCCACAATATGAGCAATATTAGAGATGAAAGCGCACAGAATTTGAAATTATAGTTGACTACTCATCACCGAAGAGATTATGGATTCTGTGCAATAATCCAAAATTCTCTGTGGCCTTTGTAACAAGCGATCTAACATGAGAGATACAGCTGAGGATACTATTACGCGAAACACCAAGAATTCCATTATTGTTAGAGATAGGAATATTGGTCGCATTGAAGGTAATGTGAGAAACAGGGAATATCTGTCTATATGTAAATTGGATATATTTCGTTTTCTTAGCCTTAAATGAGACAATTTAATTTTGATCCCATTCAGTGAGCACAGATAAGTCTTGATTTGTGGAACTGTGCTGGGTTGGGAGTTAATATCAAACTTTGTTAAGTGTAATGGAACTGTGAAGCTGTAGAGACAGGCAGAGAGATATGTATAGATGGAAGGAGAGATTATTTGTGACCTATGGCTACGATTGACTAAAATGTGTTGATTTATGCAGGTTAAGATGGAGTTCTGGAGTGACCGTGTGGTGTTGCCCTATACGCTGTGTGTGTGGGTGCGGCCCCTCATGACCGCAGCCAGTAGCATCATCTTTATGCTACTCAACAGATACAACCCCATGTACACCATCGGTTAGTCAAACGCTCCATTTTAAGTGTGTGTGTGTGTGTGTGTGTGTGTGTGTGTGTGTGTGTGTGTGTGCACCCATTAAATGTATGGAATGATACAAACCCGTATCCATTAAAGTTGAGCCATAAATCTTGCTAAGTGTGTGTGACATTGTACTTCTGTCTCTTACCCTTTTGCTCAAGTATTGTATTTTAGTCAGGTAAATGCCAGATGATTTTATTCAGCTAAGGAAAGACCACATACGATGAAGTCAGAAGCAATCTCCACTGACCCCTTCAGGCCATGGGTATGTTTTGTGGAGATCTTAACCAACTCAGTAGGAATGGGTAGGTTGCTGTGCCCTCATGTCTTAACTTACTGCCTTACTGTGTACTGCACTCAACTGACTGACGCCAGACAACTCTATTTAGCCTACAACAGACATCACTGGGTGACGGGGTAAGAAATAGTTTCATTTTTCCACTTCACCCTAAGGACGTGTATTTTGATATTGTACCGCAGCTGATGCTATACAATAGTCTCCAGATCAGGCAAAATGTTCTCGGACTGAATAGGTTGATTCTAGGACATATGCTGACAAAACACTACTTGAAGTGAAAGTGTTGCAGGTGATGTACAGGTTTATGGTTAGAAGATTAAAAAGATGAATTAAATCACTAATCTGACTCAAAAGCATCTCATAAGGAACTGAAGGTGAAAAACAGGTGTTATCACAACAAACAGTAATAAAAGGATGGTAAATAAAACCATCAGTTAGATGCTGGGTGATATAGCGCCCCAACTGGTTGTGGCCTATGTGGGCTTAAGTCCAAGAGACAGCTCGGATTTACTGCTAACGTAATGCTGCTTAGGGAAGAGCGACTGGTCAATCTCACCTTAAATTATGGACTGAGGAGGCTAGCCTCAGCAGGAGCACATTTACATTGAAGCTAATGAGGCTGAAACCTCAGGCCCCGAGGTTGTAGGGGGCCCTCAGTCAAGTGAAGATCTTTATTTAAAAATTAATCCATGTATGGATAACTCTGTTTTTGTCGTTAAATTTATAGCAAATTAATTATTTTTTAGCTGCACTGAGCGCACAATATACTTTATTATATCAAGTTTTAGTAAGTGGAAAACAGTGGCTTTTTTACGTTTTGTGACACTGCAACATATTGCAACAGCTATATGCATGTTTGTCAGTCTCTGTAGTTAAAAGGGACTAAGCAGCATCAGCCTCAGACCCTAACAACTAGTCCACACCTGAGTCCCAGGATCCAACACTGTTAATGGAGCAACAAGGAGATGAATGGATGAATAAATGGATGAATGAATGGATGGACGAAATGAAACAATTTCAGATGAAAAGTATGTGTATGTTTTCTCAACAATCAAGTCACAAGGAAAATGATATACTGTTGCTTCTTGCCAGCTGTGGACGGGAAGATATCAGTGAGTGTGAACCAGACGTGCCCGACGGCATTATGGACACCCAGACTACAACAACTGGCCTGGCAGCACATGTGTCTTACCATCAGCCCCACAATCATCACCCTCTACTACCACAACCTCACATTCACCCAGCTAGTGGCTGACATGGAGGAGTGTCCCATGCCTCTTTATGACAGAAATGGCTCCACGCTCTACTTAGGCTCCCAAAAGTCCACCATTCCGTACTCCGGTCAGTTCTCCTATCTGAGATATTATGAAAGGGAACTAACAGTGGCTGAGGTGGAGGAACTGCAAAAATGTGGCTCTGGGCCAACAGATCTTCTTGTGCCCAGTGAGGTGGCCTTGATTGGCAATGTGCGTACCGCTGTGGCACTGGACAGAGAACCTTGCTTACAACAGCAGCAGGAGTTTGTTGCATTATTCGATGTGTGTAACGACCACAGAAGTGCCATGATATTTTGTGACTCTATGGCTGGTCGCCTTATTAATGAAACTGATGGTTACAGCAGGATGGTTGATGAAATCTTAAGGTCCAAGGATACAGATGATCCAGAAATATTTGTGTGGACTAATGAAATGGAAGAAGATGACAAGCATGGGGTTGCGTTATCAATCACACGTGAAGGCCACATGTTCCACACTACTAAGTACGATTGCTCTTACATTCTCCATGTTGTTGCTTGTATACTGCCCATTAACGAGACTGTGTACAAGAAGGGTATGCATGTAAAGGAGATGAAACTGAATGAATATAATGGTAAGCTGGTGCTGCTGTCAGAGAACATGATAATCACCCGGTACCAGTACCCTAAAAACCAAAGTGCGATGATGAGTCTTGTGTCGATTTCCTTTGGTGAGATATGGGAATACTCTGCTATGGGTGATAACCAGGCACTTCTTGGCCGCAGACTCTGGCATAGTACAAAGGATAATATGACAATGATGTATACAATCTCCTTCTGCAAGGAGGGTTTCACCTGTGATGATGGACAGTGTGTATCACTTGACTCTCGCTGTAATGGCATCTTCCAGTGCAGAGACCATTCTGATGAACAGGTAAAGTGCCACATCATGGAAGACCCCCCAAGCTCCTATAGGAAATCTGTCTGCCCTGAGGCCAAACCAGTAGTGAAACTGTGCGTGGATGTGAAAGTCATCAACTCTGTGTCCATGGATACAAACGAGCTTGGCCTGGGCCTGTCCATCACCACAACATGGCGTGATAATCGCCTCACCTTTCTCAACCTCCAGAACTCATCCAACAACTTAGAATACGATTTCTACAACCTCCTCTGGGTCCCATACTCCCACTATCTGGATGCTCACTATAAGGACAACCATCACCTCCACACCGGTATTAATGTCCAGCAGTTTTACTCAGTGAGACCGACTGTGGAGGGGACACCCTTCCTTGATGACAGTTATGAAGGTCAGCACATCCTGAAATTCTGTTCATACTTCACATCCCTAGCACTGCCTCACAGCAACCTCATCTCAATCAGAATTTATAAATGGACATTCACCAACAACAATCACGTGTCAGAATTTTTTCTGGCACCGTGTATACTCTCACCAGCATGCCCTTCACAATGGTCCTTACACCTATCTACATTTTTAAGTCTCTGCTTCTGTAGCAGGAGCCATATTCTTGTCAGTGTGGGAGGCTTTGTGTGGTCTAATATGCACAATAACTTACTAAGGAGAAGGTCTTAGAAAGCCCTCTCAGCACATGACAATACAGTGGGACATCTCCCAAGGTAACCCCACAACCCCACATGCACCTCTGAGGTATATTATATTTACCACCATCAGTTGTGATACAGTAGCTGTTCCCCCAACCGTGCCCACTTCTCAGCCCCAGAAATTTAAGGTGACACCAACATATTTTTATAGAAGCAACTTCACCTCTATACGCCCATTATTATATCTGGCAGGTTTTCACAGTACTATACAGTATATGATTTATACTGCCTTGTTGGACTTGCTTGTCTACCGGTACCATGATCCTGAATGTGCTTTAGTTGTAATGGCAGGTTATTCATTTTTGTTCCAGCACAACCTACGCTTGAAGGGACAGTTTGCACAAATATGGTTACAGTATTAATCTTTTGAATCTGGGCGATGTTTTTATTAATAGTTTATTCTAGCTTCCTACCAAATTATTTAATTCTACTTCAAGAGGCCCTCAAATGGTAATGGAATTACAACAGTCTCAGTCAGCATTTTCATTAGTCACTACACTTTCACATTTTATTTTGGCTACCACTGACCGATTTCTATGCAACTTAAGCAAGACCCCAGAATCAAGGAGTTAAGTGAGAAAGTACAGGTACTGTATTATGTACAAAGTTTGATAAAACTCTGTTTGTGTTTCAGGGCTGAGGTACAATGGGAATGAGACAGAAATATCACGCAATGTGCAGTACTCTTTCACTGTCAGCTGTGATTATGACTTCGCCACCTTTCCCTTCGACACACAGGAATGTTTCTTTACCATGAACCTCAAACACTATCCCTCGTGCCAGCCAGTGTGGAGCCGAGAGGATCAAGGAGTGCGGGTACAGGGAAGCTCCACCTCCGTCTCCATGTACTTCATTGACAGCCCTCGCTTTACCATCCCGGAGGACCATGTCATCATACTTCAGTTCTTGATTACCAGGAGATATGAGTCGTACCTGTTTACCACCTTCCTGCCATGCATTGTGCTGTGTTTATTGGCCCAGCTTACCCTCTCACACTTCCAGCTCAAGGAGTTCACTGACCGCATCACTGTCACACTCTCCCTGCTCATCGTTCTCGCCTCGCTCTTCTCTCAGTTGTCTTCCTCCTTGCCTAGTGCCCCACAGCCCAAACTGGTGGATTTTTTCTTTTTTTACTGCATTGTGAGGGTCGGCTTCATCTTCTGCCTCCATAGCTGCATTGACAAAAGTATCAAGACTGAGGAGGAAAAGGAATCTGAGCAAAATGAATATGTGACCAAAATAATGGAAAACAAGGACTCACGTATGAACGTCAATATGAAAATTGCCTGGCACCACGATTCCCGAGTTCAGTCGCGCTCACGGTATAAGTTAAGCCCCCAAACCATCAACTGGGCTGGATTCATGGCTGTACTGCTTATGGACATCGTTGTTGGCAGTATCATGGTATACTGGGCCTGGAAGGATCATATGCTGAAGACTGAAAGGTTTTACACTTACAACTACACTAGCAACAGCAACATTGATAACTGAACTGTCTAGTCTCAAGCACTATTTTTTCTCTAACACACTTCTCCATCATACTTTTTCTATAATTTTGTAGCACATTGTTCTTCTTTAGCACATTACGTGCCACACATTTTCCTGTAATAGGACATCACATCTTGGTATTACAGTATGTCACATGATCTGCCCATCTTCACACACACACTTTCTTTAATGTCACACTGCATCTGAAAGTTACACTCTTTGACCCAAGAACCACCTTCAGGGCTTGGTTCATTGCTGTGCTACCGGTACTGATGGATGTCACTGTTGCCAGCATCATACACTGTACACTGTCAGGCTTTATGCTTACAATTGCAGCAGTGACTTGCCTTGCTACCTGCACTGTTTTTCACTAATACCACACCGTCCTTATCTAGAATCATATAACAGTATTATTGCATGTCATAATTATTATGATCTGTCTAGCGTGACATACACAGTCTCTAGTACCACACTGCGTAAGAATATTCCATCTATATCCACATGTCTTATATAATCCTGCAAGGGGTGGCTACAGATGAACCATCTCCCTGTCACTCTGTCCTCTGCCATTAGGCTGCCCACTCTCAGCCATACACCCTCCTCTCTCATGTTTCTCAAACCCATCCTTCATTTCATCCACGGTCTCCCCCTCCCCCTCCCTCTCTCCACATCACTCATATCCACTCTCCTAGTCAGTCTCGTCCATTCTCTCCACATGGTCAAGCCATCTTAAGATGCTTCTAATGCTTTCCAGCACATCTGCATAGTACACAACTGTTGTTCTCTAACAGCACACTTCTTTAGGCAGCCCTACACTGACTGGCAAGCCAAATGGTTTCCTGTAACCCAGGAAGCCATTTACAGCACTGGGCGGTAATCTCATAATCAGAAAACGGGGTGATGTGAAGCTTTGTATGATGCCCCTGCTAACTGAGAGGAACGATGCAAATGCGCCATCCATCCGGGAACCTAACCTCCACACTTTTCCCCACGCCTTACTGTCACAATGCGTTGTCAACCACAAAGGAACGTCGATTCACAGCACGGGATGGCTCTGGAGGGACAGTTGTTTGCCTGTGGTTGATGGGTTTCGTCAGCCAAACAAAGATTGATCATCAACAACAACAAAAACAAGAACTGGGTCTGACAGCAGTAGATGGTTTAGTAGGCAGGGAATGGACATTAACATATGTAACTGAGCATTAGAGAAGCTGATCAACTAAATTACTTAAAAACCATGACACCTATTTATGTCAGTGGCAGTTGTTGTTGCTGCTTAACCTGCTTGTCTTGCAAGGATGGCCCGTTGACCACAGATAGGGCAACTGCATCTGTGTGGCTGTTCTACAGGTACAATACAGAACATGCACCATGCAAGGAACCTGCGTCCCGTGTGGAAGACAGCGCCTTGCCAGGGTTGGATCAGGATCCTTCCCCACGGCGAGGAGCAGGGAGATATGAGGGGTGGCTTCTGGGTGGATGCCACAGCTGCCTCACTCCACCCATGGTACACAGCACCACCATGTGTGGGTTTCTAGTCAGCGCCAAATGGTAATTGTACTGTCGTCAGACCTACAGGTCAGGCTATGGCACAGCAAAATATCAGAACGCTGAATAAGAATTTCAGTATATACAGTATACAGAGTGCCCTTGTTTTACGATAAGGATGTGTTTGTTAAAATCCACTGCGTAACGACTGATCATAATTATATAACATTGGTTCAATGGGGATACATTTTTGGCCACGCGTCTCCCACCCAGCATAGTCTAAAAACAAGCTTCCTAGTCATGTGAACTGGTAGTTATTTTTACTTCACTGCACCTCACTTCACATGCTTCTTAGTCTCAAAAGAAGTCAAAATATTAGTTTCGAACTCACCTAAACCGGTAGCTGTTTCTCGTCACTGCACTTCACTTGCTCGAACTACAACACTAAATTGTTGTTCCATCACTGATAATTAACACACTCGATAGTGACCGAGTTCAAAGGCCATCTTGGAACAAACAAATGACTGTAAACATGCTTGTCGGAGATCGTATAAGCAAGAACAGCGATTGTATCTTGATCACTGACGCTTCGTATGGGATCACAGTGATTGCATTAGCAAAATCGTCATCGTATATCGAAAAGGATACTAACTTTTTAGTCATCGTATAAGTCAAGGGTCGGGGAACTTTTTTTTAGGGTATTACCCAAAAATTTAGTTGAGTAAAGTGAAATTACTCTTAGACTTAAAAAAAAAAAAAAAAAAGTCTTTGTATCATCTCTCAATAGCTTAGACTTAAAAAAAAAAAAAAAAGTCTTTGTATCATCTATCAACAAATATCATGATACATGATACATGGGTTACATCTTGTTCACTAAAACTTACATCATTTTTGTGAAAAATCAGTAACATACCGCACGCAGTACCTCTCATACCGCACGCATTACTCCCCAGATTTTTAGATTTACCCCATTTGGAGTAATTTACCCCTGTTCCCTGACTCCTGGTATATGTGGTTCATCGTATACCGGTTCACTGTAACACAAGGGTCTGCTGTATATACTTCAAAATCAACATTACAAACAAAAGTCCACTGGAAGAGTAAATGAGAGGAGCTGGTCACAATTTCTACGGCCTCTGTCTGTAATAGGCCTATACAATAGAAAAAGATGAAGATTCTCTGAACTGTAATGTCATAAAATTAGTACTGACAACTACAGTAGTTCATACTTAACCTGTCCCCTACGATGTCATGTTTATTAATTTTGAAATTGTTACTGCCAGACAATATCATTCAGCTTAAAAGCATCTCCCTGGTACTTATAGGAAAGAGGGTAGGTATATAAAGAGTGATTCAAATGTCCTTTTCCATAGTTTGTTGCTGTTGTTGTGACCCATGCTTAGGTTAATGTAAACATCGAGGACTGCAGGCTGAAGGTGGCCTTCTGCACTGCATCATCTTTTTGAGAGGTAGAAGGGAAGGTGAGGGACATTTTTTATTATAAACTCAGTATGAAATACAGTCCCGGTTATGTCTGTAGCTTTAATTTTCAAAATAATTTAGTTAGTCCATATTTTCACTGTACTCCAGTTTTAATATAAAGTTTGGTGGTAGATGGGACACCCATCATCCACTTACAAGTTGTAGTACTGCCTACCTCATTCTTAATGTTTCTTATTCTTTTTCTATGTCTGCCCTCCTCTCTACCTATTTTTCCATCCTTGCTGTCACTTCAGGTGGCTCTTCACTGAATGTCAAGTCAAATGGTTTCCTGTAACTAATATTCCTATCTCTAAAAGTATTGAAATTCTCAGCGTTTCACTTAACAATCCCCTCAGCTGGACTACTCATGTTAGATCACCGCTTCAAAGAAGTTTGGCTTATTGTACAGGGTCTGTAACTTTTTCACTGACGGGCAGCTAGCTATAGTTTATAAGTCATGTGCGCTCCCAGCTGGAATATCGCTCACTCTTGTGGAATGGATGTAGGGAAGTTGCATTAAAACAACTAGACAAAATTCAGAACAAAGCTGTTAGAATTGATTATAACCCTACGATTACAAATAAAGTCTCTCCTCAACAAGGGAGAAGGAATGTTGCCTCGATCGTTTGCATTGTTTTATGGATACTGTTATGCTGAGTGTTTTTAGGTCGACTCCTCGTCCTAAAAACACTAGCGACTGAGCGGGGTCCTCTTTCCGGACCGGAAGTAAAGCACCAACAAAGGAACAGGACATAAAAACCAGGCAGTATACCTTAACACATCTATTGCCTTAATTCTACACCGTTACAATATAACACAGAGTGATATTTAAGATACAAGATACAGGGACACAGAGTTAGACTTTGATATCACAAAATACAGTTGCACTTAACACACGATATGATACATGTATACCAATGTCTTTAGTTACATATATGGAGATACCCGTATTTCATTTAAAGCCAAAACATATATTCACTTGAGAACAAGGGGAATAAACAAGATTAAGAGTCCGTGGGGGAAATACTACTATAAAGAAGACAGGGTGCGGATCGCGACACTTGACACAGTCACCTAGTCGCGGTGGCACTTTACGCAGGCTTTTAATTCTCCCGCGCACCCTGGTCTTCGTTCACAATTACTGAAAGTTCTTTTATTCTGGGGCATGTATAATTACTCTACTTTCTATGATTGGCGGTCCAAGTACTTTTCTATTCTGCCGGGTATAGAGTTCTTTTAGGTTAATAACAATTGTCACTGGTTTTACATTAGTCGCACTCTGTCACTGTTCACTGTTCTTTTTCCCCTGGCTGATTCTCAGTATAAGGGGCGTCACTTATTTACCCGTGTTTCCTGGGTTTGGTACACTCTGTCGTCGGGGCGTGAGGAGAGGGCCCTAGGGGGACTCTGCCTGCAATGGGCAACACATTACCCGCAGGGGAGTCACTGCCCGGGTCCTGGTCGTCGGTGAGATGCAGGGAGGCCCTCCTGTCTGGGGGCCTCGACCTGAGGGGAGGCCCTTTCCTCGGGGCCTCGTTGATGGGGTGCAGGAAGGCCCTCCTGTCTGGGGGCCTCGACCTGAGAGGTGGCCCTCGGGACTGGGGCCAAACAGCTGGAGGAGGCGGGTCTGTCGTCTGCAGCTCCGCGGGGTGAGGGAGTCTGGGCCACCCTCGCCTGTAGTCTGCTGGTCTCGCCTGGGGGTCCTGGGGGTGCGATCGTCTGCTGGGAGAAGTGCCGACAGGGTTGGACTGTGGCCTCGTCTCCGTCTGGTGTCTGTAAAGGACAGAGATTTCCCAGGCGTGGGAGGCAGGTCTGGTCTCGGGCCTTGCCACCACTCTGGCGACATCTCCGGGGCAACACTCCCGGGTGGTGACGAACAGTTCCCACAGGGGAACGAGATAGGAAAAGGGTCCATGGAGACCGTGTCCTCTCCTATGTACAGGGAGGGAAGCACAGAGGCAACTCTCTCTCCTGGGTTTGCTATAGCCGTGGCTACAGGTCTTCTCATCCTGTGACCCACTTCTAGCTGTATTCTAGGGCCTCCTGCCCTTACAGTGGCTAAGGGCCCCCTCGCCCTGGCGCACTCTTCTGGCCGTAGCCTTGGGCCTCCTGCCCTGGGAGTGGCTAAGGGCACTGACGCCCTGGTGCACACGTTAGGTCATAGCCTAGGACCTCCTGCCCTTGAAGTGGCTAAGGGCACTGACGCCCTGGTGCACACGTTAGGCCAAAGCCTAGGGCCTCCTGCCCTTGAAGTGGCTAAGGGCGCAAGCGCCCTGGTGCACACGTTAGGCCATAGCGTAGGGCCTCCTGCCCTTGAGGGTGTAACTATGGCGGTCGCCAAGACGTTACTTGGGACTGAATCCTGTTCAGTCCCACCCCAATTCTGGTGATGGTTGTCCTGCCCGCAAGATCGTTGGCGTTTTCCGGTCACCTGGTGTCGGGGTAGTGCGGGGAAAAGGGACTCAGGACAGTAGTGTCCCGGTGACCCTCTTGACCTGGGTCACTAGCCCCACCGTTGTGTCCTCCTGGGGTGGTGGTATGGTAGCGGCCCGGTGGTGGGGTGGGGGGTCCGGCAGCAGGCATTTTTGATACTTTCATGGCAAATGCTCAGACGAAGTTGTATCCATTGTGCCATCTCTCCATGCCATCTCCCGCACTACACGGACATCTGGTAGCACTCATGACTGGACTGTCACACTGCCAAATAGCAGAACTTCTGCCTATCGGAATTCTTTTATTCCCCGAACTGCATCTCTTTGGAAATCGCTTCTCCAGAGTGGTTTTCGCCCAAACTTCGCCCTACGGCTGTTCAAGTCCGACTGTTACAGATTTTTTGTGATTGGAGGACACCTGTAACCTGGTGTATGGATTTTCTTTTATTCATTTGTTTTCCCTTCCTCTGTTCTGGTATCTCAAAAAAATAATAATTAATAATAACACTGAGTGGTAACCATATAACCAAACAATGTGGTGATGTGGAGCCTACTGTTGACTGGGCGGAGATGCAAATGTGGCATCCACCCAGGAACCAAACCTCCTTTGGAAGCTTTTCCCTCATTAGGAGGTCCTGTGTGTGAGCGGTAAACACATATCTCTTAAATATGGTTTTCATATGTCAGAAGCCAATGATTTAATCGAAAAATGATGGTTCTAAATGGTTTTCAAGCTAAAGAGTTAGCAACAGCGTTGGTTAATGATCCCATATAAATAACATGAAATTTAATATTGCTGTCTTACGTCACAGACAATGGTATTGTAAATGAAATGTATATAATTTGCATACAATGGGGTAATTATAATTATTAAAATGTGTGGAAGTATAATCCATGCGTTAAACTTAAAAGTTCACATCAGTGGACGTACAACTTTCCTATACGAAAACAGAAAGAAGTCCAACACCATTTCTGTTAAACCTGGTAGCAGGTTTTATATGAAAGTAAAGTAAGTTCATGAAGATATATTAATATTATTAGTTTCATGAAGTAATAAACTAGTTTTGAATTTGCAAATGGTTAAAGTAATGAGAGGAAACTCTGACAACTTGGATCTTTCACAGTATTATTTTCTTCTTCCTTATTCTTCGTGCGCAGAGCGAACAGCAAGCATCCCTCGCTTCACCCGAGACGCCTCACCCACGTGCTGCCACAGAGCATGCCCACGGATCATCCGTCGTCGTGCAGAGACTGGTTCCACTAGGCACCACTCCGTTCTAGAGCTCAGCTGAGCCATTTCTGTATTCTATTGGCCGATATATGGGAGTGGACTATAAATCAACCTATAAAAGGTTTACTTTATATTAGTATACCTAACAAAGGATTATTATTTTCTCCTTACGAAAACTTACAATAATTTTTTGGTGTTCCTTAGAGTGACGGTGCTCGGATGTGAGCCGAGGCGGACCGGGATTATTTAAGGTTGCTTTGTGGGTGACAGTTTACGTCCGTGAATGTAGGACTCCCTGAAACGGACCTACGAATCTATCCTTCACCGGGAGGCGACCTGTCCTCAGTCTGTAGTCGAAGGAGAAAAGCCTTTTTTTTTTTTTTTTTTTTTTTTTTCGCTATCAACGTCTGGCCCGAAGGTCCAGGCCATTAAGCCAATTTTATTCAATCGGTAGAGAGGTGGCCTGCAGTCCTTACGGACCCAGGTTCGAATCCCGCCTGGGGCAGGGAACAATTTAAGGATTTGAATTTCATGAAATCAGGCTTTACTGATCTACCAGAAGACCCGCCGACATGTCGTAAAAATACCCCCGCTAATACCAATACACCAGTCCTGTATGAGACAGCCTTAGCATGTATTCAATATGGACGGTGGGTGTTAGCGCCTAAGTGGTGACATGTAGAGGTGTATGGTATGTAGGAGGACTGCTGGGCCTTGATAGCAGGCTGTGAAGCCTATGCCCAGAGTCGGACACATAAATATATATATATATATATATATATATATATATATATATATATATATATATATATATATATATATATATACCCTCGTAAGCTGCATAAAATCTGGGGAAAGCAAGAATGAAGCACAGGAGGCGTCATCATACTAAAATGGTTCATATTAAAGATGTTTTGTATTTGTGGGCAAAATACAAAAGAAACACTGTGAGGCGGTGTGGCCATGTGGTGCGAATGAAGAGTGACAGACGGGAATGTATCAGAGTGAGGAGGAGGAGAAAGAGAAGGACTGGCTAGGAGAATGTGGCAGAGTGAGGAGAAAGAGAGGGATTGACTAGGAGAGTGTGTCAGAGTGAAGAGTAGGAAGAGGAGGAGAAAGAGAGGGAGCATAAGGACGAGATGATGTTATTATATTTCCACTGTTGCTGCTCCTAACTTTACCTTCTCACACCATATCACAGACCCCCACATGTGGGGAGGCGGTGGCTCAGTTGGTAGAGAGGTGGCCAGCAGTCCTACAGGACCCAGGTACAAATCCTCGCTAGAGCAGGGAACATTTTAAAAGAATTTGAATTTCATTAAATCAGATTTCACTGATCTACCAGAAGACCCGCCGACATGTGGTAAAAATACCCCCGCTAATACCAATACACCAGTCCTGTATGAGACAGCCCTAGCATGTATTTAATATGGACGGTGGGTGTTAGCGCCTAAGTGGTGACATGTAGAGGTGTATGATATGTAGGAGGACTACAGGGCCTTGAGAGCAGGCTGTGAAGCCTATGCCCAGAGTCGGACACACACACACACACACACACATGTAGAGGGATTCAACCGAGGAGGACGTGCGACATCGGCGCTCCGTACCGAACCAACACGGCCAATGGCATTACCTAAATTAGTATCTTTGCATGATTCAAGCTCTGTACTAGGTTAGACTAAATGATTTTTCATTATTAAAAGGAAAAAAATAATAAGTTTAAACAAGACTTGTTCAAACAGGAAAGAAAAACAAAACGAAAGAATATGCTGAGTCATCAAAGGTTTGTTTAGACTACAACAACACGGGGATTGTAAGTATATAATTTGCACTTTTAGTATTGCAAAATGGATACATACTTTAGTAAAGCAAATTTGGAAATGAAAAGGGATAAAAGTAAAAAGCAAAATGATGATTTCTACCAAGAACTGGTTGAAGTGGAGACTCACAATAGACTGGTTGAACGTGTAAACAAACTAAAAATGGCTTTCAAAAATGAAATTGATGAAATAAAGAAGCAGATGCACTTGCAAAAGGAAGAAATAAAAAAACTAGGAAGGGAGGCCAATAAGAAAGACACAACCATCAGTGAACTAACAGTGGCATTGAGTACACTTAGGAAGAAAATGAGTGAAATGGCAAGTACAGTAGTCAATCACGAGAGTGTTATGGAAGAGTTAAAAAATGACACAGAGACAATTAGGCAAGTAAGCAGTCTTATGGACCAGAGCAGTGATATTGAGGAGAAGATAACACAGGTGAATGAAGCTGTGCAAAGCTACAAAAATGATGTGGAAACCACGTATGCTGAAATGGTGAAAGTAAAGAAAGACTTAGAAACAAGGGTGGAGGAAAAAAGCATTAAAAAGGAAGTGAAAAGAATAATCCAAAACAATCCAAAGTTAGTCAGAGATTCAGTAGATAAAAACAAATCTATAGTAATCACTGGTATAGAGGAGGAAGAAGTAAAAAACAAGATCACAAGAGACAAAAAGGGGATGGCAAATGTAATGAGCTTACTGAAGGAAGTATCAGAGGAAATCTGTAGTAAAGACATAGAGGAACACAAAAGGTTAGGGAAATATGAGAAAAGCAAGAGAAGACCTCTAAAGGTGACTTTCCAGAGTGTAAACACAGTGGAGGAGATACTAAAAAATGCAAAGAATCTTATGGAAAGAGAGGAGTTCAAAAATGTATGGATAAAAAGATGCCTAACACAAGAGGAATTGGAATTACTGAAAGAGAAAAGGGAGGAAGCAAAAACAAAAAATGAGGGAAGATCAGAAGAGAAGAATTTTTTTTAACAAAGTAATAGGATTGCAGGTACGAAAGTGGTACACAAACAGGATGGAATAAAAAGGAGGAAGGTAGTAGAACCATGTCATGACAAGTATATAAACAAGATGATAAAGTTGATGTACTCAAATGTGGATGGAATGGTATCTAAATTACTAGAGATGAATGATTATGTCAGAGAAAATGAACCACAAATAATATGCCTAACTGAAACAAAATTAACACCAAGGATACCCAATGACATACTAAACTTAGAGGAATACAATATATGGAGAAGAGACAGAAATGTAAAAAAAGGAGGAGGAATTATAATATTAACTAAGAAAAATCTAAAAGTCAATGAAATAAAACTAGATATACCATCACAAGTAGAATTGATTGCAGTAGAGATCAACACATCTAAAGGTAAAGCAATTGTAGCCAATTTGTACATGCCACCCAGATCAAACACATGGGAAAGAGATGAATATGAGGACCTGGCAGAGAGTACAATTCAGAGTTTAAGATCATTACTACATAAAATGGAAGAGAAATCAGAAAGAATTATTCTAACTGGGGATTTCAATACAAATATAAATTGGAAAACTCTAGATATAATTAGCCAAGAAAGCTGTTGGGACCAAAAGCTCCTGGATCTCGTACAAGAGTTCTTCCTAACGCAACATGTGAGGGAAATCACCAGAAAAAGAGGACTTGATGTACCTTCAGTGCTAGATCTAATATTTACTAGGCAAGAAAATGATATTGACAGTTTAATATATCACCCTTCACTCGGCAAAAGCGATCATGCAGTACTAAATTATAACTTCAGGATAGCATATGACATAGTAAACAGGAATGACAGTTACAAAAAGAGCCTAAACTATAAAAAGGGAAATTATCAAGACCTAAAGAAGTGTTTCTTAGAAGTTGATTGGGAAAATGAGCTTAGAGGACAAGATTTAAATGCTGTATATAAAAAATTTTGTGAATTTTATGAAATAAGAGTCCAGAAGTACATCCCACAGCACAAAGAAGCAGATAAGAAACTACAGAAATGGTTCAATACAGAATGTAAAAAATCAAAAGAAAGAAGAGATTTGTTGTGGAATAGATACAGAAGACATAATAGTGAAAGGGCGTATAATAATTACAAACAGGCAAGAAACGATTATACAAGAATAAGGAGGGAAGCCCAAAAACAGTTTGAGAAGGATATAATAAATAAAAGTAGTGATCAACCAAAGCTGTTTTACAGCTACATCAGAAGCAAAACCAAAGTAAAAGGTATAATACAATCAATTACGGACGAGGGAATCACTTATACACAAGAGAAAGGTATTTGTGACGCACTAAATAAGAATTTCCAATTAGTTTTTACAGAAGAAAAAAATTTTGAGAGGGACTATGTGGAACATGCATGTCCACACATACTACCAGATATACAAATAGCAGAAAAAGTAATACAGGAGGAGTTAAGTAGATTAGACAGAGGAAAAGTAAGTGGTCCTGATGAAATTTCATGTTGGGTACTACGAGAATGTGCAAAGGAGTTAAATAAACCATTATTTTTAATTTTCAAGAAATCCTTGAGTCAAGGTAAACTACCTGATATTTGGAAAAAAGCAAATATTGTCCCCTTATTCAAGAAAGGAAATAGACAAAATCCACTCAATTACCGACCAGTATCACTGACCAGTGTTGTAAGCAAGGTATTAGAAAAGCTTATAAGAAAAGCTTGGGTAAATCATCTACAAGAACACAGTATGATAACAGAAAGACAGTTTGGTTTCAGAAAAGGAAAATCATGTTACTAATCTGTTGAGCTACTATGACAGAGTAACAAACACAATACAGGAAAGGGAAGGATGGGTGGACAGTATCTATTTAGATTTCAAGAAAGCTTTTGACACAGTACCACACCAAAGACTTTTATGGAAACTGTACCATGAAGGAGGAATTCGAGGCAAACTGTTTTGTTGGATGCAAGACTTTCTCATAAAAAGAGAAATGAGAACAGTACTAAGGGGAAACTACTCATCATGGAAAGAAGTGACTAGTGGAGTACCACAGGGTTCAGTGCTGGCACCAATCATGTTTTTAGTGTATATAAAGGATATAAACAGTAACACTGGAAATGAGAGCTATCTGAATATGTTTGCAGATGATGCAAAAATACAAAGGAGAATTACTAACACAGACTCTTGTAAAGAGCTACAAGAAGAATTAAATAAACTTCATGAATGGAGTAGTACTTGGCAAATGGAATTCAATGTGGACAAGTGTCATGTAATCAAGTTTGGTAAAAGTGGAAAAAGACCTGATTGGGATTATAAGTTAGGAAATAAAACCCTATACACATCAGAAAGAGAAAAAGACCTAGGTGTGATCATCAATAACAGACTATCTCCGGCTGACCACATCAGCGAGAAGGTACGGAACATGTATACACTGCTTGCAAATATGAGAATAGCATTCACATACATAAATGAAGACATGCTAAGAAGGATAATAACATCATTCATTAGACCAACCCTGGAATATGCATCAGTAGTCTGGAGTCCTCATCTCAAAAAGCAAATAGACAAGATTGAAAAAGTTCAAAGGGCCGCTACAAGATGGATACCAAGCTTAAGGGACCTAAGCTACGAAGAAAGACTAAATAAACTGAATCTACCAACACTACAGGAGCGAAGGAAAAGAGGTGACATGATAATGCTATATAAGTGCATATCAGGGAAGGAGAAAATAGACATAAATGATTACTTAACATATGGAGAAGCATCAGCAAGAGAACACTGCAAAAAACTGCATAAGAAGAGAGGTGATAAAGACGTAAGGAAATTCAGTTTCCCAAACAGAGCAATTGATCAATGGAATGCACTACCGAATGAAATAGTGTGTGCCAAAACAATTCACAAATTTAAGGATATGTACGATAAATATGGTTTAAGACACGGGACAGTACGAGCTTGACTCATTCCTGTAAAGATACAATTTGGTAAGAACAATTAGGTAAGAAGAATCTGCACGAAATGAAGTCATCATCACCATAACGATAAGAGAGAGAGAGAGAGAGAGAGAGAGAGAGAGAGAGAGAGAGAGAGAGAGAGAGAGAGAGAGAATTGTCGGTAATCAAGAGGCTGAAATTGACCAGGAAAGTAGTTACTTCTTTGACCTAGAAAGGAAAAGGAGGAAAAGAAGAAAGACGGAGGAAAAAAGCAGGGGCGGATTAAGAGTGCATGGGGCCCCTGGCTAAACTTCAGGTGGGGGCCCTTTTATCAAACAGTTGGCGAGCGAAGCGAGTCTCGATTACTCAGATCGAAAATCATTGTATTCAGCAGCCAACTGATTGGGTTTGAAATCACCTATATCTCAAAGTCAAAGCTAAATTATCTTTACCGATATCACAATTAGGGCAGATTTGTGAAACCCCCTTCAAATAAGGCATTAAGAAAATCAATATGCAAAGCCTGAGGTAAAAATGTAGTTAAAAGCATAAAATAATATCAACTCTAACGTATCAAATTTATTATATGAAAATAATTTCTTTCTAATGTTGCAAAACAATAATAAGCCTAAAAACTTGAACACTTCATAAATATGATACTAGGCTACCCTTACATTGCACGTCTACGAACTTTTTTCAAGCCAAATTCATTGATTAAATCAGTGAAGCTCAGTTTCTCTACAATATCATTTTCTATACTCATAAGAGAGAGCTGATTTAGTCGCTGCTGTCCCATGGTACTTCGAACTTCATTTTGTGTTCTTTTCAACTTGGAAAAGGATCGTTCTCCACTGCAGTTTGAAGTTGCCATAGAAAGGTAAATGCGCAGTGCAATGTGGACATTTGGGAAGCATTGAGTATACTTATTCAGAAGCAATAACATCCTTGACTCTGGGCTTGTGCTCTGTGCTTTATTTCATTCTTGGGCACTGACAGTTTTGAATAGTTCTGAAAATTTTACTAATTCAGAAGGAAAGGAGTCTTCACAATCATTTGAATATTCTTCCATCAATTTATTTGCTGCTTTTCTGATGGAATCATTGCTAAGCTTGGTAAGGTTGGAAAGAAAGCAGAACTTATCATCCTCAATTTCTTTGTAAGCATTTAAACGATCTTTGAGAGCTGAAACTAGCTTGTCAATGACTGGTAAAAATACCTCAACCTCGAAACTTTCTCTGGGTGAAAATACTGTTTCAGCTGAGGGACCTTCATCAAACTGGTGCTTCCTCTTCTTTTGTCGTTTTGAAGATTCTTTGTATTCTTTGACCACTGACTTAATTCCTTTTTCTTCATAGCTTTCAAATTCCGAGCGCTGACTGATGACAAACTAGAGGAGAGATTTCAACAAATTTCGTTGGTCCAACGTCTCTATCATTATTAGAAAGGAAATTATGGCCAAAAATGGTTACACCTTTTCGTTTGTGACCTTGACCTTTGACCCGATCTTCACAAAAATCAAATCACCTCTTCCTTGGACAATACCGGTATCAAAGCCTACCGCAAAATTTCATTGAAATCCGTCAAGCATTTCTGAGTACGAAATTGTGGGGTACGGTATGACCTTTTCGCGTCCACGACCTTGACCTTTGACCCGATCTTCACCAAAATCTAATCATTTGTTCAGTAGGCCATGTCCAGTCTATATGCAAAATTTCGTAAAAAATCAGCCCACGCGTTTTTAATTTTGTTCACAGACAAACATACAAACAAACAAACCAACACGGGTGAAAACATAACCCCTCCAACTTCGTTGGCGGAGGTAATTAGGTTTACTTAGCCTATTAAAATGAAACTATAATACCAAACTAGGTACTACCGGTATATACTTTTACAATTACCTTATCTTTCCGTGTTTCATAGCTCGAAGAACACGATAAAAATTGATGGGAAAAATCGTCAGGCATTAGGCCTACTTGATAATTATCTTTAGTAAAAATAAACTAAGTAAATAGAACACAAAACCTAAACCGGAACTTCCTATCGATAGCACCATAGTGAGGAATAGTGATAAAGTCATTTTCTCTTTTCTCTGTACAGTAACATGCTGCACAGCTGCTAAGTGGCAGGTCGGCTTGCAGAAGCATTGCACCTTTGTGCAATGCTTCTGCAAGCCGATGTGCGTTTAGTAGAGTTCACAATAATCCTTGAGGTTCTCCATTTATAAAAGAAGTAATGAAAATATCAAATAGAGAAACTTAGTCTAAATGTTGCTATTTTGGCCGCCTAGGACGGTCTTGGATTTCCTCTACTACACACGAGTACCGGCGTGTCATGTCAACAAAGACTTCAGCATTTACTTTATGAATAATAATATTCTGATTCTCTCTTCTAGGTCTCACAGATACTATAGTAATTATTATGTACTAAACATAACTCACTAAAAAAAGGAGAAATTATCCTGAGTATCTGTATAAAATATCTGCATAAAATAACGAAGTCATGAAAGAAAACCACAGCCCAAACGTAATTCAACCGGTAACTATTTTATTTTTATGCACCGGTCCAATTAAGTTGTATGTAGGCCTATTGTTATTTTTATTACTTTATATAATGAAAACCAAAATATATTGTTAATGTAGCCGTGGGGGAATACCTGAGGGAAGGTTTGTTATGGGGGATTGGGAAGGGGCCCCCCTGGAGGGCCCTCAATCATGCATTCCCCTTAGGTGACCTTTTGTATCAGATTTTCTGTTGACAAACTGTAGGAATTGGGGGCCCCCCAAATACTGGGGGCCCCTGGCTGCAGACCAGTCAGCCCCCCCCTTAAACCGCCACTGGAAAAAAGGAAGAGAGGGAGGAAAGAAGGAAGGAAGAAAGAGAGGGGAAAGAAGGAAAAAAGTTGGAGGAAGGAAGGAAGAAAGTTGGAGGAAACTTAAAAGGTGGCAAAGACAATCAGGAAGTAAGGAAAGAGGAGTCAGGAAGTGCCAGAAGGAACAAGAACGAGAGGAGAGGAAGGTAAGAGGGAATCAACTCACGCCTCTACCTGTTGTTCTCGTGATCCCAGGCTCATCTGAACGTGAACCCAGTGGACTGCAGGTTGAAGTTTCCCCTCGTCTTCAATTCACCATCCTCTTATCCGGGGACAGGGAGGGATGATGGTTGCTTGTATAACTGGGCAGCAGAGACACTCGGTTATATCAGCGTCATCACACCAAGGCGTCCCTCTCTCCAACACCGCAGAGATACGGTTCAAATTAGAGCCAGTGTGTTCTGTACCCTTCACATGGAACTGATGAATGTTTACTGCTTTATTTGTCATCCCCCGCCTCTCTCTCTCTCACACACACACACACACACACAGCAGCAGCAGCCAAGGAGAACAGACGTGCGCCGACAGCGCTCCATACCGAGCCAGCACGGCCAGTGGCATTACCTAAATTAGTATCTTTATATGAGTCGGGCTCTGTACCAGGTTAGACTAATTGATTTTTTTTTATTAAAAAAAATTAAGAAGAATTTTAAACAAGACTTGTTTAAACAGAAAAGAGAACCGAGTACCGAAAGAATGCGCTCAGTCAGCTGATGTTTGTTTAGACTACAACTGCCCCAGGGAATGTAAGTACTCTGTGCTTTTAGTATTGCAAAATGGATACATACTTTAGTAAAGCAAATTTGGAAAAGAAAAGGGATAAAGGTAGAAAGCAAGATGATGATTTCTACCAAGAACTGGTTGAAATGGAGACTCACAATAAACTGGTTGAACATGTACACAAACTGGAAATGGCTTTCAAAAATGAAATTGATGAAATAAAGAAGCAGATGCACTTGCAAAAGGAAGAAATAGAAAAACTGGGAAGGGAGGTCAACAAGAAAGACACAACCATCAGTGAACTAACAGTGGAACTGAGTACACTTAGGAGAAAAGTGAGTGAAATGGCAAGTACAGTAGTCAATCACGAGAGTATTATGGAAGAGTTCAAAAATGATCTATCTATCTATCTATCTATTGCCAGACGCCATAATCCCGTAAGGGGTGGCCATTGACTTGAGTTATTTGTTTTACGGGGAGGGGCACTAACCCTCCACCAACCCACTTGCTGACACGTAGGGAGCACGTATGATTTGGTTATATGGTTACCACCCAGCGTTGTAAATGGTTTCTTGGCTTACAGGAAACCCTTTGGCTTGTCACTCAATGTAAAGCCACCTGTAAAGGAAAGAAAAGCAATAAGTGACAAGAGAGATGGGAGAAATAGGAAGAGAGGACGACAGGCACAGAAAAAGAATGATAAAGGCTAAGGAAGCATGGAGAGAGAACCTGTATTTTTACACAGGAAAAATCATCAGAGAAATTACCGATATGCCGGGAATCGAACCCGGGACTCTCAGGTGAGAGCCAGGCAGCATACCACTACACCACGACCAGGTAAAACTTACCTGACGTTTTCACAATCTTGTAACCAACGTCTCTCCGCCCCCAACTGATGCTAAGGAAGAAGTAGGCAGCACTGCATCAAGTGAGTGGATGATGGTCGCCACCACATACGGAGACAATTAGGCAAGTAAGCAGTCTGATAGACCAGAGCAGTGATATTGAGGAGAAGATAACACAGGTGAATGAGGTTGTGCAAAGCTACAAAAATGATGTGGAAACCACGTATGCTGAAATGGTGGAAGTAAAGAAAGACTTAGAAACAAGGGTGGAGGAAAAAAGCATTAAAAAGGAAGTGAAAAGAATAATCCAAAACAACCCAAAGTTAGTCAGAGATTCAGTAGATATCAACAAATCTATAGTAATCATTGGTATAGAAGAGGAAGAAATAAAAAAGATCACAAGAGACAAAAAGGAGATGGCAAATGTAATGAGCTTGTTGAAGGTAGTATCAGAGGAAATCTGTAGTAAAGACATATAGGAACACAAAAGGTTAGGGAAATACGAGAACACAAAAGGTTAGGGAAATACGAGAAAAACAAGATAAGACCTCTAAAGGTAACTTTCCAGAGTGTAAACACTGTGGAGGAGATACTAAAAAATGCAAAGAATCTTATAGAAAAAGAGGAGTTCAAAAATGTATGGATAAAAAGATGCCTAACACAAGAGGAATTGGAATTACTGAAAGAAAAGAGGGAGGAAGCAAAAACAAAAAATGAGGGAAGATCAGAAGAGGAGAAGAACAATTTTTTTTTTACAAAGTAATAGGATTGCAGGTACGGTACGAAAGTGGTACACAAACAGGAGGGAATAAAAAGGAGGAAGGTAGTAGAACCATGTCATGACAAGTATATAAACAAGATGATAAAGTTGATGTACTCAAATGTAATGGAATGGTATCTAAATTACTAGAGATGAATGATTATGTCAGAGAAAATGAACCACATATAATATGCTTTACTGAAACAAAATTAACACCAAGGATACCCAATGACATACTAAACTTAGAATACAGTATATGGAGAAGAGACAGAAACTTAAAAAAAGGAGGAGGAATTATAATACTAACTAAGAAAAATCTAAAAATCAATGAAATAAAACTAGATATACCATCACAAGTAGAACTGATTGCAGTAGAGGTCAACACATATGAAGGTAAAGTAATTGTCGCCAATTTGTACATGCCACCCAGATCAAACACATGGGAAAGAGACGAATATGAGGACTTGGCAGAGAGTACAATTCAGAGTTTAAGAGCAATACTACATAAAATGGAAGACAAATCGGAAAGAATTATAGTAACTGGAGATTTTAATACAAATATAAATTGGAATACTCTAGATATAATTAACCAAGAAAGCTGTTGGGACCAAAAGCTCCTCGATCTCGTGCAAGAGTTTTTCCTAATGCAACATGTGAGGGAAACCACCAGAAAAAGAGGACTCGATGTACCTTCAGTGCTAGATCTCATATTTACTAGGCAAGAAAATGATATTGACAGTTTAATATATCACCCTCCACTTGGCAAAAGCGATCATGCAGTACTAAATTACAACTTCAGGATAGCATATGACATAGTTAACAGCAATGAAAGTTACAAAAAGAGCCTAAACTATAAAAAGGGAAATTATCAAGACCTAAAGAAGTATATCTTAGAAGTTGATTGGGAAAATGAGCTTAGAGGACAAGATTTAAATGCTATCTATCTATCTATTGCCAGACGCCTCAATCCCGTTTGGGGTGGCCACAAACAAATCGCCTCCAAATCGCCCTGTCCCCCGCCATTTCACTGCCCTGCTCCCAACTCACACCCTCCTCCCTCATATACCTCTCCACCCCATCCCTCCATCTCATCCTCGGCCTCCCCTTCCCTTTTCCCCCCTCCACCTCACTCACATACACTCTCTTCGTCAGTCTTTCACCCTCCATCCTCTCCACATGGCCAAACCACCTCAGTGTGTTCCTCATAACGCATCCTATCACATCCACATCCACACCACAAAAAATTCTGTGAATTTTATGAAATAGGAGTCCAGAAGTACATCCCAGAGCACAAAGAAGCAGATAAGAAAATACAGAAATGGTTCAATACAGAACGTAAAAAATCAAAAGAAAGAAGAGATTTGTTGTGGAATAGATACAGAAGACACAATAGTGAAAGGGCATATAATAATTACAAACAGGCAAGAAACGATTATACAAGAATAAGGAGGGAAGCCCAAAAACAGTTTGAGGAGGATATAATAAATAAAAGTAGTGATCAACCAAAGCTATTTTACAGCTACATCAGAAGCAAAACCAAAGTAAAAGATATTATACAATCCATTATGGACGAGGGAATCACCTATACACAAGAGAAAGATATTTGTGAAGCGCTAAATAAGAATTTCCAATTAGTTGTTATAGAAGAAAAAAATTTTGAGATGGACTATGTGGAACATGCATGTGCACACATACTACCATATATACAAGTATCAGAAAAAGTAATACAGGAGGAGTTAAGTAAATTAGACAGAGGAAAAGCAAGTGGTCCTGATGAAATTTCATGTTGGGTACTACGAGAATGTGCAAAGGAGTTAAATAAACCATTATTTTTAATTTTCAAGAAATCCTTGATATTTGGAAGAAAGCAAATATTGTCCCCTTATTCAAGAAAGGGAATAGACAAAATCCACTCAACTACCGACCAGTATCACTGACCAGTGTTGTAAGCAAGGAATTAGAAAAGCTTATAAGAAAAGCTTGGGTAAATCATCTAGAAGAACACAGTATGATAACAGAAAGACAGTTTGGTTTCAGAAAAGGAAAATCATGTGTTACTAATCTGTTGAGCTACTATGACAGAATAACAGACACAATACAGGAAAGAGAAGGATGGGTGGACAGTATCTATTTAGATTTCAAGAAAGCATTTGACACAGTACCACACCAAAGACTTCTATGGAAACTGTACCATCAAGGAGGAATTTGAGGCAAACTGTTTTGTTGGATGCAAGAATTTCTCATAAAAAGAGAAATGAGAACAGTACTAAGGGGAAACTACTCGTCATGGAAAGAAGTGACTAGTGGAGTACCACAGGGTTCAGTGCTGGCACCAATCATGTTTTTAGTGTATATAAATGATATAAACAGTAACACTGGAAATGAGAGCTATCTAAATATGTTTGCAGATGATGCAAAAATACAAAGGAGAATTACTAACACAGACTCTTGTAAAGAGCTACAAGAAGAATTAAATAAACTTCATGCATGGAGTAATACATGGCAAATGGAATTCATTGTGGACAAGTGTCATGTAATCAAGTTTTTTAAAAGTGGAAAAAGACCTGATTGGGATTATACATTAGGAAATAAAACCCTACACACATCAGAAAGAGAGAAGGACCTAGGTGTGATTATCAATAACAGACTATCTCCGGCTGACCACATCAGCGAGAAGGTACGGAACATGTATACACTGCTTGCAAATATGAGAATAGCATTCACATACATAAATGAAGACATGCTAAGAAGGATTATAACATTATTCATTAGACCAACCCTGGAGTATGCATCAGTAGTCTGGAGTCCTCATCTCAAAAAACACGTAGACAAGATTGAAAAAGTTCAAAGGGCCGCTACAAGATGGATACCAAGCTTAAGGGATCTAAGCTACGAAAAAAGACTAAATAAACTGAATCTACCAACACTACAGGAGAGAAGGAAAAGAGATGACATGATAATGCTATATAAATGCATATCAGGGAAGGAGAAAATAGACATAAATGATTACTTAACATATGGGGAAGCATCAGCAAGAGGACACTGCAAAAAACTGCATAAGAAGAGAGGTGATAAAAGACGTAAGGAAATTCAGTTTCCCAAACAGAGCAATTGATCAATGGAATGCACTACCGAATGAAATAGTGTGTGCCAAAACAATTCACAAATTTAAGGATATGTACGATAAATATGGTTTAAGACACGGGACAGTACGAGCTTGACTCATTCCTGTAAAGATACAATTAGGTAAGAACAATTAGGTAAGAACACACACACTTCCCCAAACCCCACATCCCCATGGAGGGCTGCCTATGTCGAAGGTGGTGACCCCCTAAATACACTGCTCTCTCTCTCTCTCTCTCTCTCTCTCTCTCTCTCTGGTTTCATTCTCGACATACTTTCCTTCAACAACAAACAATGGGATATTGAGGTGTAACGTGCAGACCAAGTCGCTTAGGAAGAGGTGTTGAGAAATGCCCAAAGTCACTTAATTATGGGACCCAACCCTTTAGTAGGTCTGTTTCTTTTCTTTCTCAATTTTTTTTTTAGATATTTTAGCCAATTTTCCTGCATTTTCCTCACCATCGTTACATTAGCTTCCTCCTTCACGTATCTTTATATCCTTCTTTCTCCAGCCTCTCTCCTCCTGTCGCCATCCTATCTCCTCCTTCCTCCATCCTCTCTCCTCCTATCTTCATCCTATCTCCGTCCCATCTTACTCCTATCTCCTATCTTCATTCTATCCTCTCTCTCTCTCTCTCTCTCTCTCTCTCTCTCTCTCTCTCTCTCTCTCTCTCTCTCTCTCTCTCTCTCCATTCTACCGCCATCCTATCTCCTCTTACCTCCTATCTCCTGTCTCCTATCTTCTCTTATCTCCTCCTGTCTCCTGTCTCTTCCTATCTCGATCCTATCTCCTCTTATCTCATAATATCTCCATCCATGTCCACTCTTTCCATCAAATATCAACCAATCTGATTCTCTCATTCATTCTTCCAGTAGACTTCTTATCTTGCCCCTAGTTTTTCATCTTCCTCTTTTCCTTCGACAGGTTATTGGACATCCTCCTCCTCCTCCTCCTCCACTTTCCTCCCCTCCTCCTCCTCCTCCACTTTCCTCCCCTCCTCCTCCTCCTCCACTTTCCTCTCCTCCTCCTCCTCCTTTTCTACTTTCTTACCCCAGTACTCTTTCCCCCCTTCTTTTTATTCTCCCATAATTTCTTCCATCTCCCCCACCTTTCTTTCTCCTTCTCTCTCTCCCCATCTCTCTCCCTCCTCCTTCTCCTTTCTGCTTTTCTATCCTTGTTTTTAGCTGATAGAATGGTTTTGTTAGTTATAACCTTCCCTATACCAAATAGCCAAGAAGGAACCAACAGGTCTGTTGCTGTTTGCTTTCCTTTGTACATTTTGCCTTCCTCCCATCTTCCCTCTTCGTCCGCCTCCACTTCCTCTCCCTCTCTTCACCATTCTTCCTCTTCCTACTGTCTCACCATCACCTTTTCTCCTCTCAACAGTCTCCATCGTACACTCTTTCCCCCTCCTAATCCCTCTCTAATTTTTCAACCTAGAGCGAGTCTGACACCCTAGGCTGGGGTGGGGGGGGGGGAACAGCTGTCTTAACTTTGTACCCTAGTGTCATCTCCCGGCCTTAAGTTTTGGTCTTGTCCAGTGGTAATCAGCCGGACCTTGAGGTGGTTCCTCAAGTGACACGAGGAAGGAAAGTAGCTGGTGCTATGAAGGTCTTGATAAGAAACAGAGGCTTCAGTGTTGCAGCTGCACGAGGCTTACATGAAGGAGTGTTAGTTCCAGCTTTAACATATGGATGTGAGACTATGGTGTGACATGAAAATGAAAACTCAAGAGTAAGAACAGCAGAGATGGGACTGCTGAGGAATGTATGTGGAGTACAGAGAGTGGATAGGAGACGAAATAGTGTGATGCATGAAAGATGTGGAGTGAGGAAGTCTGTGGACACCAGAATCGAGGAGAGTGTTCTGAGATGGTATGGTCATGTGGAATGAATGGATAACAATACAGTGGTGAAAAAAGTATATCTGAGCGTATTTGAAGGAAGAACGAGGCGAGGTAGGCCAAGGAGAAGGTGGAAGGATATGGTAGATGAGTGTGTGAGAAATAGAGGTATGAAGTCGGTGAGGCTAGGGAACTGACAAGAGATCGATTTGGCTGGATGAATGGCGTGAGAAGTGCATGATCAGGGATTTGACACCCCTTTTTAACGTGACAGCGTTCGGATTCACTCTATCGGATACATTTATGTGAAGCTACAGAATGTGATGAATGTTTTTGGCGTATCAGATAAAGCCAGGATTCCTGGGGCTTGAATGATGGGTGAATGGAAGCGTGGCCCACTGGATTGGGCAAACTTAGGCTGTCTGGACGTGCTACCCCTCACCCTGCCCTAAGGTGGGAAAGGAGGTCCGGATGATGATGATGATTATTATTATAATTGTTATTTGGTGGTAGTACCAGCAGCAGCAGCAACAACAACAACAGCAGCAGCAGCAGCAGCAGCAGCAGCAGTAGTAGTAGTAGTTGTAGTACTCAATCAGTCAGCTTTAATTTATATTTAACATACGCATTACAAATAAGCATCATAATGACCGAACATTCTTTTTAGTAACAAAAACATCCACTAATTTGCCATTTCAAAAAACTAAAAAACGTAGCAGCCATTGTAGCAGTAATAGCAGTAGTCATTGAACTCCAACTTTAAACTGACACATTATGGCTGACGTACAGTATATCACGGCGCTATTATTTAATTAGATTGATCAGTTTTTCTTGGAGAAAGCATATGACAGGGTGGATAGACAAGGATTGTGGAAAGTATTAAAGAATATACAGAGTAGATGGGAAGTTGCTGAATGCTGTGAAGAGTATGTATGAGGGTGCTAAGGCTGCAGTGCGAGTGGATAGTGAACTGAGTGAGTTTTTCTATGTGAAGGTTGGGTTGAAACAAGGATGTGTCATGTCTCCATGGTTGTTCAATCTGTATATGGATGGGGTTATAAAAGAGATACAAGGTAGGACAGTGGATGTTGGAGTGGCCCTAATGAGAGAGGGTAGCGTTTGGAAACTCCCTGTACTGTTATTTACAGATGATACTGTGTTGATAAGTGAAGACGAAGGGGAGCTGCAAGGCTTGGTGGATGAGTCTGGGAGAGTGTGTAAGAAATGGAATCTAAAGGAGAATGCAGGGAAGAGTAAAGTTATGGTCTTCGAGAGAGGTGAAGTCAGTGAATGTACAGTGAGGTTGGATGGTGAGGAATTGGAAAATGTGAGTACATTTAAGTACTTGGGCGGTGTGATGAGTAAGGATGGAATTTTGGAGGGTGAAATGCTTGAAAGGGTACAACAAAGAAGAAAGGTTGCTGGTTCCTTGAAGGCAGTGATAAGAAACAGGGAAGTGAGCATGGAAGTGAAAAAGTTATTACATGACAGTATTGTGATACCAAGTGAAGCTTGGACGTTGTTGAAGAGACACAAGTCAAGAGTGAGAGCAGTGGAAATGAGTTATTTGAGAGGACTCTGTGGAGTCACATGGGCAGACAGACTGACAATTGAGGATATAAAGGAGCGTTGCGTTGTGGTGTGTATGTGGATGGGATAGGAAGCATTAGGAGAAACACACTGAGGTGGTTTGGCCATGTGGAGAGGATGGAGAGTGAGAGACTGACGAGGAGAGTGTATGTGAGTGAGGTGGAGGGGGAGAGAGGGAGGGGAAGGCCAAGGATAAGATGAAGGGATGGACTGGAGAGGTATATGAGAGAGGGAGGTGTGAATTGGGAGCAGGACAGTGAAATGGCGGGGGACAGGGTGACGTGGAGGCGATTTGTTTGTGACCACCCCGTATAAGGGATTAAGCCGTCTGGCAATAGATAGATAGTTTTTTTTTTTTTTTCTATAGTAGCCTGCAGAATTAAGCTGACAGTCTATAAGTGTGCGGTAAAAAACGGAATAATAAAAGTGATTTATACAATGTGCAAAAATATGAGAACAAAACAATGAAAAACCAATAAATCTCAATGTAGCACAAGATGAATAAAGAATTCCGTATGCTATTACAGAGGCCAAGTAATAATGTTGCAAATTATACAAAATTATAAGAATTCTGTAACGAAGTTTAAAAGAAAATATATTGATTAAAATACAAATCTTACTAAATATATAAGAAGAAAAAGTAAAAGATAAGAATATATTTTTAAACAATGTAGTAGAAAGCAAAGAAATTATAAAATTCATTCAATAAAAATAATTTTGAAAACTTATGAAAAAAATAAGAGCCACAAAAAATAAAAAGTAAAGAATATAACATCCAGTCAGTATAAAAAAGAAACAGCTACTTTAAAACAGTTATAGCCAAAAATATAATTTAAACAATCAGTCCCAGAGCACCAAGGACTGTATAAAGTGAGGTGTGTGCATGTGGGTCCATGGAAATTTAATAGTTGGCATCTTTTACTCAGGCCCTCCCTGGCCACGCCCCCTTACCACAGCTTAGCCATACACTATGGGTACAAAGACATGAGGACAGGCAAGGTGCCTTTATTTTTCTATGGATATTTGTGCATTGGTTATGTGCTGTGCAAAGTGTGTATAGAGAGTGTTATGCACCGTGTTCTGAGTCCAACTTCTTGTTCTCAGAACACGGTCACGGACTTGGGTTCTTTTGTTCAGGACCGCGTCAAGAGCATGCAACAAAGGAACAGGGCTCAAGCACAGGCCAACCAGCCTTACACGTATAATACCATACAAAAAGAAATACAATGCTTTACATAATACACATGGCACAGTACAAATCACTTATTGACACATAAGGATATACAGGAGACTAGATGTCAGACACGTGTAGGTGACGGCCAGGTGTAGGAGGGGGGCCGTCTGGGGTGCTCTCTTGGAAGAGGCGCAAGTCTCAGGCTGCGTAGTGGGGCGTCCGGTGTAGTCTGTGGGGTGGCGTCGTGGGTGGCCCCTTTCTGGCGGGACCCTGAGGTGTGTGGTGGCCCTTGGGACTGGGGCCAAACAAGGCTAGCAGGCACGCGGCTCAGCGCCTGCCCTTGGAGGTGGTGGGAGTCTTGCTGGAGGGTCCCCGGGCTGGTCCTGGCCTGGGGTCGTTGGGGCATCCCTCGAAGGCTGGGGGCTGTGGTCTTGCCGGGATGGGGAGGCCATCAGGGGCTGCCTGCGGCTGCTCTCACTCAGGGAGTCCAACAGCGGCTCGGGGCATTGAGGGGATGGCTGCAGTGAGTGGACACCCAAGCTCATGACGGGACCACTCCTGACGTTCTCCACCAGAAACTCTGTAGGGGAGCAGTCTACACCCCTAGTGGTGCAGGGGGGAGTGCGAGGGGTGTCCTGCTTGGCCTCTGGAGGGGTGGACAGAGCCAGGAACACTGTCCTCGGCGGGAGTCTCAGGGGTAGTGGAAGAGGGAAGGCTGGTGGTCGTTCCCTCTGTTTGGCAAGTCCAGTGGACGTTACCGAAACTCCACTCCGGGGCAGTGGAAGAAGGAAGTCCGATGGATGTTCCTTCCACCTGGCAAGTCCGGTGGACATTACCGTGGGCAGTGGACGAAGGAAGTCCAGCAGACATCCCTTCTGCCTGGCAGTCCGGTGGACGTTACTGAGGCTTCACTCGGGGGTAGTGGAGGAAGGAAGTCCGGTGGACGTCCCTTCCGCCTAGCAAGTCTGGTGGACATTACCGAGGCTCCACTTGTCCCAGGGGCGGCAGGTAGAGGAAATCTGATGGACTTTCTGTCTGCAGCAAGTCCGGTGGATGTTACTGAGGCCCTGCTTCCAGGGAAAGGATGCAGCCGAGGGGAAGCCTGTGGAAGTCCCCTCTATGGCAGGTCCAGTGGACACTAACGCAGCTCTGCTCCCTTCCCTGGGATGACAGATGGGGGAAGTCCGGTGGATGTTCCTCGGACAGTAAGTCTGGTGGACGTTACCATACCCCTGCTCCTGGTGGTGGGTGGCAGATTAGGGAGCTCTGGTGGACGCTCCCTTTACAGCAATTCTGGTGGACGTTGCTGCTGTGCTGCTCCCCGTGGGGCAGTCCAGTGGATGTTCCTCTGCTGATAAGTCCGGTGGATGCTACCAAGGGCCAACTAGGGACTGTGCAGTGGCAAGTCCCACCCTGATTCTGGCGAGGACTGGTCTGGCTGGAGAGTAGTGTACCAACACTGCGTACCTTTCATTGGGTCTGCTTGACAGGAAGAGGGGCGCATGGTGGCGGGGGATATAGGACCGTCTGGCCTGGGCCCTCTACACACTCTGTGCGCCTCCCCATGGTCTGCCCCTGGGGTGGGTGTTTCATTATCCCATCCACGCACCTCTCTGTGGCCTCTCTTTGGGGTGGGTATTTCAGAGAGAAGTGCTCTGTTGTAACACATTTTGAAAATGACTTTTTTCCTAAGGACTTTTTAAGGTTTATTAGTAGACTAAACACTTCATCAAATTAAATAAAGTGGAGGAATTTTTGTTTTATTCTTGTTACTTCTAGTAACACTTAATTAATGATAATAATTCTCTACATAACAGCATATGGCAGTCCTACCTGTGTCCTGATTGGCTAGCTGTTATGACGTCACTAGCTCCGCCCCCTTACCACACGTCACATGGCGGGAAGGCAGTTTGTCTATGAAATACCCACGCGGCAGGGTGAACCCAACACCACCACCCCAGGAGGAGAGTATGAGGGGGTGATACCCACCCCACAAGGAGATGACAGAGAGGCTGGCTTACCTGACACACCGTCCAGGCAAGAACGACATATCTCTCCCGTGACCTGACGCCCCTCTTGCCCGCAGCCAGACCACCCGGCAGTGTACAGGAAAACTACACTACTCTCCAGCAGAGGGAACATTAGCCAGAATCGGGGTGGAACTTGCAGTGGCAAGATCCCAAGCAAACCCTCAGACACCGAGTCCCCTGGATCGGCCTCCTATTTAACAGAGGACTCAGGAGGAGCCTCAATGGTTGCTATTCCCCAAGGGAGCAGCGGCACAGTAGAACCCGTCGGGTATCCTGTGGGTGGAGAGACTACCAGTCATCCATCCTCTGCCAACCACCTTCGGGAACCGGCACGTCGGAACATCCACCTGATGACCTTTGCCGGTGTTCCCAAGGAGGGAGGCGGGCCCTAGGGTACACTCTTCCAGAGGTAGCATGCAGGATAGGATGCCAGTCGTCTCCCAGTGCTGCCCCAACCCTGACAGAAAGAGGACAAGTCCTGCTGGAGCTGTGGCTTAGGCCGAGAGAGTTAGCCCAACCTCTTCCTCCCGACGTCAATGGGACAGGAGTCCCAGGCCCTGCGGCAGGAGTGCAGACTCCACTGGAGCTGTAGCTTTTGCTGAGAAAGCCCATCAGGTGCCTGCCCCAAGCCGCTAGTGCCGGAGGTGTCTGGAGGAGTCTCCCCCGACTCCTCTCACACCCCTGTCTCCCATAGGAACACAGGCAGTGCCCAACGGGGCTGCCTGACGGAGGGAACGTCCCCTGGACCTCCCCTGCAAACCCCAGACCGGAGTTTCGGCGGAACCTCACGGGCCTGCCAAGTAAGAGGGTCATCCCTCGGCCGCTCTCCCGCCGCTAGTCCCCAAGTTTCTACAGAGGGAAGCGCCTCTTGCTCTGCCCATCCCTCCTGTGGCAGAGCGAGGTGCCCCTCTCCCTGTCTCTCACCTCGAGAGGGTGGGATCTGCTCCCCTACAGGAACCCCATCGGAGACCAGACCGGGCGAGACGTCCCCGAGGCCAGGTGTTCTGTACTTGCAGCCCTGTCCTCCCCAGGTGCTGACAGACTCCGCCAGGATAAGAGGCCTCAGTCCAGTCCTGACGGCCTCCTCCCACAGATGAGACCGCAGTTCCCGGAGTCAGCGGGCCTGCCCCGACGCCTGCTGCAGCAGCCAGACCTCCCCCAGTGTAGGTGGCCACAGTTCCTTCCTGACGGCCGCCCCTGCTGGACGTGACAGCAGCTCAGCCAGGGCGCCGCCCTCCCCCCAGCCGACCCTAGGCCTGGGCGGCCCCAGGTCCTCCCCCAGGACCCCGACGACGACTAAGGGCCAGCACCGAGCAGCACGCCTCCTGGCCCTCTTCGGCCCTAGCCCGGAGAGCCTTGCCTCCGGCTAGGGAACCGCCCACCAACTCCCCCAGGACTTGTGGCTACCATGCCGACAACCTACCCCCGTGCTATACCCCAGACGGCCCACTCCGTACGCCCAGCTGCTACCTGAGGTTCCCGGCGTAGGCCCTCTCACCACCCATGGCCCATGTCCTCCATTCTGCCAGGACCTTGAGTACAAAACTCTACGATTCTGCGCCCCCCCCCCCAGTGCTAGTGAACCCTACCTCCATGCCCCCCTGTATTGTGTTCCCCATTGTTCGTACACCCTACCCCAGTGAACTAGCCCCTACCTATCCCCTTGGTGGACCTAGTGTTGTTCCCCCTTTTGTATATGATTGTACTCATAACCGTACGCGCAGAGTGTGTGGCGCCCACCCAAGGGTTGGCCTCAGATGTGAAACTTCCCCCAGTGTTTCCCCCCCCCCACAGGACACTATACGTCAGTATAACCCTCCCCAGTGCACTCTTCCCCCCCAGACCCCCAGTTCCTCCCCACCCCCAGTGAACAGACCCACCCTAGACTCACTCAAACCCCTCCCTCCTCCTCCCCCCCCCCCGACCAGTGCAGGACATTATATATTCTCGTCCTATGTGATGAGTACATAGCTTAAGGTTAGCTAGGATATCGTCTATGTCACGCGGATGCATTGTACTAGCTAGGAATCCGTCTGTCACGCGACCACCTAGACTTAAGGGCTTGAATATATATTATCGCCCCTGTCACGTGCATGTCATATTGGGTATACTGTACTATATTGTCCGTGTGCACTGAACATAATGTACCTGACATATTTGTGGTATATTGTCTGTGACACTGTGAGGACATCACTCTATGCTGGGAAGGTGTAACTCCGTATACTGGTCAGACTTGCTGAACTAGGCGGAAAGTGATTGTTGTAAACCTTATTTCGAGTCACTGTAAGTTCCTCAGTTTTGCTCATAGAACGTATGTGTATTTGTCTTTTGGTAATATATAAGTGTGCCTTTTGACCAGTGGTGTTTGTGTTTTTCCTCCTTGCCTGTACTGACCCGGTCGGGAACAAAGAACCCAGAAGCACACCGTACCTGAACCTGAGCAGTCGGGACTCAGAATACGCTGCATAACAGTTTGTGTTTACATTGTATATAATTTTGTAGCAATGGTGTGTTATGCTGTCACTACATGCAAAGTTAATTCGAGAAACTGGAGGAAATTTGTATCTTTTCATGTACTTCCGTGAAACCAACACAAGGTATTATGGAAGTGGCTAGATTCCTGCAAAAGAAAAGATCTATCGTTCGTCAAGCAAGTAAAACTGTTATGCTAGGTGTTTTTAGGCCGACTTCTCGTTTTAGAAACACCAGCTATAGACCCAGGGTCCTCTTTCGAGACCGGAGCTAGAACACAGAAAGAAAAGAGCAGGACATAAAAACTCTGGACAACAACCTTACACGTGTATTATCTAAATTACAAACTTCAGCATACAATATGGATGGGAGTTATACACGATACACTATTCACTATCAAATGTACGAGACAGACTAGAGGGCTCTGACTGGTTTGTGTGGTATTGGTATCACGCGGGATACTATCCAGTCGAAAGGACGCTGTACACAAAGTGATGGTAGATTTCTCACAGTTTGTTATTTGGGCTCGAGTATTAATCTGAATGCAAATGTCTCGCCGTATACTATGCGGTGTTAGGAGCACTAGTAAGACACAGTACACAATATGAATATAGAGACACACGGCACACTATGCAGTCACTAGAGCATTGGTTCGGCACTGTATACAATGCGAGCATTATAATCACAATACATACTGGGCTGGCACTTGTTTCACTGGGCAGGCCAGAGGACTCCGGCTAGGCTGCAAGGACTGGGTGGTCCCCAGTTGTCGGCCAGGTGTTGGAGGGGTCCCGTCTGGTGTATCTTCTCTCAAAGGCCATATGGGATGATCCTCAAAGGTGATATCGTCCACTGCGGGCTGCAGTCGTGCGTAGTGGAAGGCCCTCTACTCGTGGGGCCTGGCTGGACAGTCTGGTCCTCGTGGCTCGGGCCAAACAGTGCAGGTAAACACACTTGTCTGCGCCCACCCTGGGGAGGTCGCCGTCATCTAGGGCTGGGGAGGTCACGCCCTGAGGTTACAGGGGTGCCACGGGGAGTCTGATGTCTGCGGTCTTCCTCTAGTCGGGCCACCATTGGCGTCCAGCTGTGGCATCGCCTTCGGCGGGAGTCTTTCAGCTGGTCGTCTCCCACAGGCACCGGCTGGATGGTACACTCTCCTGGGGACAGCACGGGGCCTTGCCACACTTCTTCCAGGCAGGAAGGCTCCCCCTTGGGGCTGCCTCTGCAGAGAGGAGTGGAGGAAAGTCCCGCTCGGCTACATGAGGGGTACGCTGAGCAAGGGTCGTCCTCTGCCAGGGAAAACTCAGGGGGTGAGAGACTTTGGTGGTGGTGTCTCTCCCTGGCACAGCAAGAGGCCGTTGCCGAGGTCCAGTGGGCAACTGGGAGAGGGCAGCAAGAGGCAGTCCCTTCCCTGTCAGTGCAGCTAGAGGCCATCACCAGGGCCCAACTTCCTAACCGGACCGTGGGCGAGGTGCAGGAGGAAGCCATCACCTGATCACAGGTGCGGCTAGAGGCTGTCACTGTTGTCCTGCAAGGGGAGTGACATGCAGTCGAGGTGCAGGCAGAGGCCGTCATCTGCCTGTTGGTGTAGCTGGAGGCCGTCACCGGTGTCCTACTCCTGCAGGCAGCTGCGGAAGGAGAGGGGACGTACCTTTCCCCGTGTGTGGCTGGAGGCTGTCACTAGTTTCTGCAGGAGGGGGAGGGTTGGCAGTGCTGGAATGTCAAGAGGCCATCTTATTGTGCGGCTAGAGGTCATCACTTTGCTCGTGTGGCTAGAGGCCATCACGTTGTGTGTGCGGCTAGAGGCTGCCACTTGTTTTGAGCGGCTAGAGGCCATCACAGGGATACTGCTCAGGACTGAATCTTCAGCCCCTCACCGAACCTGTCGAGGGCTGGTCTGGTTGGAGGGTAATTTACTCGAACTGCAATATTCCCACTGGGTCCATTCTGGGGAATAAGGGTGCTAGGTAGTCGGGGACATAGGTTCATACTGCCTTGGTAATGCGCACGCCCTCAGAGTCCCTCTGTGATCGCCTCCTGGGGGGATGTCGCTATGTCCCAGTGGTGTTCAGTTGCCACGGTCGATATTTCAAAAACCATGGCATTTTATTTGCTCTATGCATTTTTCATCCAAGTGTTTTAACTTTCACCTGTCACATGACAGTGCCAAGCTCTCTTTGAAGCACTCGTGCCATGCCTTAAATCTACCAAGACTAGGAAACAACAATCACAATCCTGTTTCGTAAGATCATATAGAGCAAGTATTTTACCAGTGCCGACTATCTGTTTTCAGATTCAGAACTTTAGGGTTTTATTGGAAAGAAAAGTTTTAAGCTCTCAGTACCTTTTCAATCATCCATTAAGTGACACTATGATAATACTTCTGTCAATATCAGCAATAATTACTTGATAGTTCTATTGATTTTGTTGTCATAGTTGTGGATGTGCAGTATTTTCATTAGACTAGACTCTTTTCATTGAACAGAATGGGCTATTGAATAAACAGGTTGTCCAGATAGTAAAATGCAGCAGGACATCAAAACAGACCTCAACGAACGACCAGAAGGAGCCCACGGAGGAGTGTACACAGCACGAATGAGCTCCGGGTGGAAAAGGCTTAAGTCCACCTGGGCTGCGCACCCCTATGACACGGAACTTACCCGCCGCCACCATAGCAGGAATACAAGATGACTTGCCAGGCGAGCTGCCCACAGATCAGACCGAGGTGGAACTGTTTCTCCAGTTCCTAACAGCACCCCTGAGACGGCCGATAGCCGCTCACTCTCCTACAGGAGACAGCCGGAAGCCGCTCTGGAGGAAAAGTGGAGACTGCTTGAAGCCACTCCCACCTTCGTCAGGAGATAGCCTGAAGCCGCTCAGAAGGTCCCCATTGGAGAGAAGGCCTGCAGCCACTCAGCCTCCTACAGGAGACGGCTTGAAGCCACTCCAGAGGCCAATCAAGAGACGGCCAGTAGCCACTCCCACCATCGTCAGGAGATGGTCAGAAGCCGCTTTGAAGGTGCCCCTGGAGAGACGACCTGTAGCCGTTCTACCCTCCTGCAGGAGGCGGCCGGTAGCCGCTCCGAAGGTGTCCCGAGACAGCCATGGCCAGTAGCCGGGCCCTACCACCAGAGACAGACTGAAGCCACTCCTTCGTCAGGTGCTGAGCCTGGTCCACCTAACCACGACTTGGGGGGAGCCCCCAGCCTGGAGAAGTATTGGAGAGGCCCTTTGACCACCACCGGGCTCTTCTCCCTACAGCCAGTGGAGATGCCTCTGACGGACCCCGACACCGGCCGATGCTGCAGCTCACTCTTGATGACGTCCCCGACCTGCAGGGACCGCAGCCTCCCGACCGCCCCTCAGACTCCCGGGCGGGACTTCCCTGCACCCAGACACCGGAGATCCCCATCCTCTGTCAGGCGCCTGACTCAGAAGTTCAGGTGACTGTTCGGACCCAGCCCAGAGGGCCGGACTCCCATCCCGAGCCCAGAAGCCTCGGGCCCCTATGCCCCCACCAGCCCCGGACGAGAGAGGACGCCCCTACGTGCTGTCCCCCGCCCCCAGGACCTAGCCGCCCCTGACGGATCCCAGCCCCGTCAGTAGGGAGGCTGAGACTCCTCCGCCGCCCCTGCACCTGACTGTGACTCGTCCAACCTGACAATGAGTGAAAGTGAACACACGCTGCATACAGACAGTGTAGGAGTGACAGAGTAAAGTGGGCCGGTGGTTAGAGCATAAAAGAAAGTGGTGGAAAAGATAGTGTAATAGTAAGACAGTGAAGGACGGGTCTAGTAGTGTACAGTGCCGCCATAAGACAGTGAAGATCATACAGTACATAGTCCCCTGAGTTGAAGTTCCAGTACCACCAGCTCCAACCGGGCACATAGTTAAGTAATGTAAAAGTGATCTACAGGCCAAGGTACAGTGAACACTCTGTGCAACAGTGACGGCATGTCTCCATAAGGTCACGCTTAGGCCCAGAGTAAAATATTAACGCTACTCTGGGAAATCGAGACAACCACCACCGGCCTAGGAAATCTAAACTCCCCCACCAACATAAGTGTTTAGCTCAAGTGTCTTTCCCCCAAACCGACCTGGTCCTGTACAGTATCCTGCGTGATACTATTATTCCATATCTGCAGCCCAAGAATTATAATTGTCCAGCTTGTTTGTATTTGACATCTGCTCGTTCCTGTGGAAGATTTAGTAATACACATGTAAGGTGTTGCCTTGAGTTTTTGTGTCCTGCCTCTCTCTTATGTGTCTAAGCTCCAGTCTAGAAAGCGAACCCAGCTACTCACTAGGTGCTCTAGGGACGGGAGGCCGATCCTAAAACACCTAGCATTACACTGGTGGACAGTGGTGGTTCTTGACCCGGGCATACGAGAGAGGTGATCAGGTAATACTATCAAAATGGCAACTAAACCGCATGGGCAATTACCAAAATTCGACCCCGAACAGTATGATGTTCACACATACCTGGCAATTATTAAACCTCTGCTGGATATCGGATTCGAGGACGATAAGCAAAAAATCGCAGTCACACTCCCATTACTAGGCAATGCAGCAGCTACGATAGCACCGATAATTGTTCCGGGGCTCACTTGGCAAAATGTCATGAAACTCATGATTCAAGCTATCATTCCCTTACTAGGGAAAGTAGTAATGCTGTCCCAATTGGACAGCCTAACCTTCGATGGAAATTTGGATGATACCCTAATCCAGGCTAGATGCCTGGTCACTGCTGTCTACCCGGAGGCAGATGATGACACCCGGGATCAACACACCTTCAATACTCTCCTGAGAGTGCTAGCTAGTATGGTGAAGGAGCATTTCACAATCCATGACCCTACAGGAGACATGGATAAGTATATCCAACTGATAAGCCACCTCCTGACCTCCCGTCCTGCACCCCAGCAAATCAACGTGGTAAAGAAGTTTCCTACAAATGCTCAGCCTCCCCCAGTCAAGCCACGCCCACCCATGCCCCACACTAGCCCCACCCCGGCACCCAGCCTACCTAGAGCACACCCCGCCCACCGACGCCTCAGTCACAAGGAGAACCCCAACCTCATCCTAGTCAACTCTTGGGAGTTCTCTGCCTGCAGCTCCCGATGCCCCCTGCACGACATCAGGGACAAGCTGAAGGCTGCCAGACGAAAAACCACCACCCCAGGCAGGTGTAAAGTCTCCTCCCTAGATAATGAGGAGCCGGATGATGAACCTGGCCCCGTAGAGGAAGCCGAACCCAGGGAGCAGGAGCCAGAGGAAGACGAAGGAGGCCCCCGACAGTTGGATTTTTTAGTACCGCCCCCGCACCTTCCCATGGTGGTGGGGGCCACTTCCCCCAAATACCGTCCCCCAGTTTACCACAAGATGAAGCTGAACGGGGTAAAAGCCAGATTGCTGGTCGACACGGGAGCGGCCAGATCTTGCCTGTATAGCCACTACTTCTCCTGTCACAAGTCGACCTTTGGCCCACTACTCCCAATGGCTACTCACCTGGTGGACACAGGGGATGGTCCCCTGCCGATCCGTGGGGAAACACGGGCCCTGTGTGTCAACACCCATCAGCCAGCATTAGCGATGCACAAATTTATTGTGTTCGACTCTTCCTGCCAAAACTATGAAGGCTATCTGGGACTGGATCTGCTGCAGAAGCTGGGCGCCACCATTGACTGCCAGAATAGACAGCTGCCATTCCGGAAACCTCTCGGCTCCCCCCCCTCCCACGAGGGCCGTTTGCACTTGCACGCCACTGCCCCGGCAGGAAGACTCCCCGCTCCCCACCTCCCCCCCTCTGTTGCCCCCCCTTCCCCCTCTCTCTACCCCCCTCCCCCTCCCCTCCTTCCCCACCGCCACCTCTTCAGCTGTCATTATTCCCCCTCATCACGAAACCCTCAGGTACCTCCATTCTATTCTCCCCCCTCCTTCCGCCCAGAACCCTCTCAGCCTGCCTTCTGCCCCCAGCCTCCCTTCCCCCCGATCACTCGGTAGTCCGGATTGCAAATCTTGCTCCCTCATCCCTCACTCTCCCAAAAGGGCTTGTAATCGGAGAGATGGAAGAAGCCGAGCCCTGTGCCCCTTCCCCATCCTGCTCCCCCTCCCTTCTGCCCCCCTATCCCCGACCATCTCTCCACTCACCAATCCAACATCCTCTGCCGCCTTCTCCTGGATTTCCAGGACCTACCACCTACCTAGCTCACAAGATCCATACAACGGGCCCACCAATATGACAGCCATCCCGGCAGAAAAGCCCCAAGCAACGGGAAGAGGAAGACCGCCAGGTGCAGGAGATGATTGATGCCGGAGTCGTCTCCCCCTCCACCAGCCCCTGGTCCTCCTCCGTCGTCCTCGTGAAGAAAAAGGATGGCATGATGCGGTTCTTCATCGATTACCGCCGGCTCAATGACTGTCAAGGACACCACTCCACTCCCGTGAATAGACGATTCCCTAGACTCCCTATACGGCACCTCCTGGTTCTCCATCCTCGATCTCCAGTCGGGGTACTGGCAGGTCCCGTTGCGACTAGAGGACAGAGGCAAGACTGCGTTTTCCACCAGCAACGGGAAACATTATGAATTTAATGTTTTACCTTTCGGTCTCTGTAGTGCCCCTGCCACCTTTTCAAGACTCATGGAATTCGTCCTCAGCGGCCTTACGTGGGAAATCTGTCTGGCGTACTTGGACGACGACATCATGTTCAGCCAGACCTGGGCCGACCACCTGCAGTGCCTCCGCCAGGTTTTTTCCCGAATCCGACAGGCAGGCCTAAAACTCTGGCCCTCCAAGTGCGTTCTGGCCGCCAGAACCGTCTCATTCCTGGGGCATGTCATCTCCCAGGCTGGCATATCTCCCGACCCTGACAAACTCCGCGCCATCACAGACATTCCCCCACCCAATGATGTCCATGGAATCTGAGCATTCCTCGGCTGGACTTCCTACTACCGCCGTTTCGTGAAGGGATTCGCGCACATCGCCAAGCCCCTCCACGACCTGACCCGAAAGGGAGAGCCGTTCGTCTGGACAGATGAAAGATGAGCCGCCTTCCAACAACTTAAGAATAAATTCATATCCGCAACTGTCGTCGCTTTCCCTGACTACACTCTTCCATATTGGCTCTACACAGACGTCCCCCTCATTGCAATCGGGGCCGTGCTGGTGCAAGTCCAAGAGGGCCACAAACACATCATCGCCTGCGCCAGTCGTACCTTAAATCAGGGAGAGAAGAATTACACCCCCACCAAGAGGGAGTGCCTAGGTATTGTCTGGGCACTCGAGCACTTCTGGGCGTACCTATCAGGGACCCAGGTCACCATCATCACTGATCACCAGTCCCTCCAGTGATTGTGACAGTCTGACACCCACAATGCACAGCTCATCAGGTGGCGCGAAACTCTGGAGGAGTTTAACTATGAAATCTCGTACCACCCTGGCAAACTCCACACCAGCGCAGATACCCTTTCCCAACTCCCTATCAACGCTGCCCAGCTGGGGGCCCACCTCCTTCAACAATGGCATCGGAGGGAAAGGCCACCCTGGATTCCTCAGCCCCTCTTCAAAAAATTGTACCGCCAAGGCGACTATCTGCTAACTCCATCTGGGCATATCATCCTGGCCCCCGACGCCGCCCTAGACGCCCTTTGACACCTGCATGCCCACAACGGCATTCACCCAGGCACAAAGAAACTCCTACAGGTTTTCAACGACACCCATTGGACCCCAAATCCCTCCACCCTCACCAAGATTATCCAATCCTGCCGAGCATGCGCCCTCGGAAAAGACATCACCCGTACCGTCGGCCCAGCTGGGCTAATTATCGCCCACACACCTTGGCAACTATTGGCACTCAACGTAGTGGGACCTTTGCCCCCGAAATCGGGCTATGGGTATCGACACGTACTCTAAGTTCGTCGTAGCCTGCCCAGAGAAAGAACACCACGCTGTCACAGTGGCTGACGCCCTGGTCCGACATGTTTTTCCCTACTTTGGTACCCCACAAGCCATCCATTCAGAAAACACACCAGAATTCACCAGCAAAATCTGGGAGGAACTCACCCATCTTCTCAGATATAGCATCTCCCACTCATCCCCTTACTGGCCCCAAGGAAATGCTGTGTGCGAACACAGCCATCGTCCACTAGTGAATCAACTCCACACCCGGATAGCAGCCACCAAAAACGACGACTGGCCCTCCCACGTAAAAATTGTGCAATGGGGCATTAACTCCTGCCCCCGAGAGGACGGCATGTCGCCCTACGAGTGAGTGTTCGGAGAAACACCCCTCCTCCTGCCCCTTCGGCAGCACTTGCAACCCCCCGCTTCCACCCCCACCTCCGACCCCTTATATCACCTCAAACGACGGCTGACGCACCTCCAAAACAACCTGGATCTCCGCCCCGACACCGCTTCCAACCCCTACAAGCCAGGCGATACTGTGATGATCATGCAGCTCCCCACCCCCGACAAGCTTGCCCCGCACTTTACGGGGCCACACACCATCACTCATGTCCCTAACCCCTACCAGGTGACCATAGAATACCACAGCACTTCCCACACCCCCAGAAACTGGCATGTCCGCCCCTTCCATGCCCCCACCTCCCAGGCTCCGGCCCAGTGCCCCACCCCATCCCCTTCCTCTACCTCCTACAACTGCTATATCTCCCCCTCCCCTTCTCTCTCTCCCTCTCCCTCCCCCGCTGCCCCCACCTCGCCCCCCATCACATCCAGCACCTCACCTGACAGCTCACCAACATAACCGAGCCCCCGCACCTCCCCCACCCCATCACCACCTAGTACCCAGGCCACCACTCCCGACACCAAGTGTCCCACCCATGCCCCCACACCCTCGCTGCCCACCACACCCCCGCCTCAACCTCCGCCCCCCTCTGACAACCAAACCCACCAACCGCTGCCCACCCACACCTCCTTGGTCTCACCCACCCCAACTTCCATCCCTGCTTCCGCCAGAGCCACCCACAGGCCCGCCACACCACCAACCCCTACACTTACCCTCCGCTCCCCGCCTTGCACTATCCACCCACCAACCACCCCCAAACCAACTGCCCGTGCCCTGTGCCCATCACAATCGGGCCGATACCTCACGCCCCCATCGCCGCCCACACCCACCCTCAGAACCACCACTACCCGTTCCAGCCACCTCTCCCTCCCACCCGCCTGATACGCCCACTCTCCCACCCCACCCGCCTCGCCGCAAATTCTCACACCGACCCTTACCTTTATCCCTCTCACATACATGATGCACCAAGTTCAGATCCCGACCACCAATACTTCCCAGAGACTCCACACCACATTATCCCAGCACAAAACTCCACACTTGCCCTCCATCTCCAGCATTCAGCGCAGCCCAACACCCAAGATGACACTTACCATGAAGATCTGCCGAGCTGTATGGGCACCGCCCTTCAGGCACAAATGGCGTGTCCAAGGACCTCGCCACATCCTACGCCTCCTCTGTTTCTCCACTGACCAGTCCACCCTGTTCATCACTTGTGATGAACAGCACGAAGAAAATCCTGCTACCACAGCCTGGCACGCTCTCCACCAACACCTCCAGCCACTCTACGCCACCTACGATACAAGAGTTTATCACCTCCAGTCACGAGGCCGTGACTTTTTCACAGCCAACGGTCGTAAAATGCAGCAGGACATCAAAACAGACCACAACGAGCCACCAGAAGGAGCCCACGGAGGAGTGTACACGGCGTGAATGAGCTCTGGGCGGAAACAGCTGAAGTCCACCCAGGCCACGCACCCCTATGACATGGAACTCGCCCGCCGCCACCATAGCAGGAATACAAGACGACCTGCTAGGCGAGCTGCCCACAGATCAGACCGGGGTGGAACTGTTTCTCCAGTTCCTAACAGCACCCCTGAGACAGCCGATAGCCGCTCACCCTCCTACAGGAGACGGTCGGAAGCCACTCTGGAGGAAACTAGGAGACGGCCTGAAGCCGTTCCCGCCTTTGTCAGGAGACAGCCGGAAGCCGCTCGGAAGGTGCCCCTCGGAGAGACAGCCTGCAGCTGCTCACCCTACTACAGGAGACGGCCTGAATCTGCTCTGGAGGCTAATTAGGATACAACCGGTAGCTGCTCCCGCCTTCGTCAGGAGACGGCCGGAAGCCACTTTGAAGGTGCCCCTGGAGAGACGGCTGGTAGCCGCTCACCCTCCTACAGGAGATGGCCTGAAGCCGCTCTGGAGGTCAATCAGGAGATGGTCGGAAGCCGCTCCCGCTTTCATCAGGAGACGGCTGGAAGCCGCTCCCGCCTTCATCAGGAGACGGCCGGAAGCCGCACTGAAGGTGCCCCCGGAGAGTCAGTCTGTAGCCGCTCTACACTCCTGCAGGAGGCGGCCGGTAGCTGCTCCGAAGGCATCCCAAGACAGCCACGGCCAGTAGCCGAGCCCTACCACCAGAGATGGCCTGAAACCACTCCTTCATCAGGTGCTGAACCCAGTCCACCTACCCACGACTTGGAGGGAGCCCCCAGCCTGGAGGAGTATTGGTGAGGACCTGTGACCACCACTGGACTCTTCTCACTACAGCAGGTGGAGACGCCCCTGACGGACCCCGGCGCCTGCCGATGCCGCGGCTCACTCCTGATGGCGTCCCCGACCTGCGGGGACTGCAGCTTCCCGACCGCCCCTCAGACTCACGGGCGGGACCTTCCTGCACCCAGATGCCAGAGATCCTCATCCTCTGTCAGGCACCTGACTCAAAAGTTCAGGTGACTGTTCGGCCCCAGCCCAGAAGGCTGGACTCCCACCCCGAGCCCAGAAGCCTCGGGCCCCTATGCCCCCACCAGCCCCGGGCGAGAGAGGACGCCCCTACACGCTGTCCCCCGCCCCCGGGACCTAGACGCCCCTGACGGATCCCAGCCCCGTCAGTAGGGGGGCTGAGACTCCGCCGCCATCCCTGTGCCTGACTGTGAGATGTGCGACCTGACAGTGAGTGAAAGTGAACACACGCAGCATACAGACAATGTAGGAGTGACAGAGTAAAGTGGGCCAGTGGTTAGAGCATAAAAGAAAGTGGTGAAAAAGATAGTGCAACAGTAAGACAGTGAAGGACGGGTCTAACATAGTATTATGCAGGGTGTTTTTAGTCCGACCTCTCATCCTAAAAACTCCCGCGACTGAGCGGGGTCCTCTTTCCTGACCGGAAATAAAGCACCAACAAAGGAACAGGGCATAAAAACTCGGCAGAACACCTAAACACAGCTATTATACTAATTCAATGCACCTTACAATATAGAAACAGAGAGACACTGGATATGGTATGAACAGGAAGACAGAGCGGGTTTACTTACACACACTATACACACAAGAATGTCAAAGGCAAAATTCATACGTATCTTACAGGTTAACAATCACTAGAGCATGGCATCGGTATTATGAATAGTGAATAACTGTCATTTGGTGTTCTAGACAAGATGCACAGTATATGGTTGGAACAACGGGTCTGGTTGGCTTATATTTGCATATATCTGTTCTAGCACGCGGCACGTCCTCAGGGATTGTCACTTTGCCGCGGCGACACTGTGATACTGGTTTCTGATCTTCTCACCACTGAATTAGTTTCTCTACATTTAGTCACTTTATCTGTATGTTCTCTGACCCTGATTTACTGCCTTGAGGTTCGTCACTACAGTGTATTACTTTACATTAACTTCCGCACTGCTTCACTGTCACTGTCTCTGATACACTTTACGGGCGAGATGCGTTGAGATCGCCATGAGTACCCGGTACCTGGGTTAGCAGAGGTGGCGCCCAGGCATGGGAGGGGGTCCTCCAGGGGAACACTCCTGCAGGAGACAGGGGATCACCCGCAGGGGTGTCGTCTCCCGGACTTCCTTCGTCCGGGGGGTGCAGGGAGGCCCTTCACTCTGGGGGCCTCAACCTGGTGAGAAGCCCTCATGTAGGAGCCTTGTCGGTGGGGTGCAGGGAGGCCCACCGGTCTGGGGGCCTCGACCTGGTAGGTGGCCCTTGGGGCTGGGGCCAAACAACTCCAGGAGTCGGGCCTGCCACCTCTTGCTCCTGGCGTAGGGCCGTGGGGAAGTGGGGCCCAGACAGCCCTGCTCAGGGGCCTGCTGACCGGCACTGGAGGTCCGGGTGCTGCGGTCGCTTATATGGCAAGGCGCCGTCAGGAAGGAACTGCGGCACCTCTTCCGTGGGGCATCCGTCAGGGGCCAGAGTCGTCCAGGGGCTGGCTGCAGGGCTGGAACAGGACCGCTCCACCACTCTAGGAACGGCAGCACCTCCGGGGAACCACACCTGGAGGGAGAGAGAAAAGGGCGTCCCAGGCAGCCGAGAGGTAGGGGGCCAGCTGCGGAAGGCACCTTCGCCTCTGGGAGAACCCTAGGAACTGTAGATGAAGGGCGTACGATGGCCGCTTCTTCCCCCACACGTACGATGGCCGTGTTGGCGGTTCCACAGCTCCTGAGGATAGCAGCTGAAGGGCGAACAATGGCCGCTCCTTAACCCTCACATACAATGGCCATGTTGGCGGTGCTGCTCCCAAAGGAGTAAGAGGCAGATGAGGGGCGTACGATGGCCGCTCCCTCCCCAGCACGTACGATGGCCGTGTCCGCAGTTCTGCCTGCCCGACGGGAAGTAACTGAAGGGCGTACGATGGCCGTTCCTTTCCCCACACGTACGATGGCCGTGTTGGTGGTGTTACTCCCGTAGGAGGAGGAATTGGATGAGGGGCGTACGATGGCCGCTCCCTCCCCGACATGTACGATGGCCGTGTTCGCGGTTCCACTTCTCCTACCTTTGCCTCTCGGTGTGTGCTCAATAGCTACTCCACCGAGGCCATCTCCAGATAGGTCTGTAACCGAAGGGCGTACGATGGCCGCTCCTTCCCCCACACGTATGATGGCCGTGTTGGCAGTGTTACAGGGGGAAACAACTGAGGGGCGTACGATGGCCGCTCCCTCCCTGGTGGCCATATCCGCGGTGTTGCTTGGGACTGTTTCTGGAGCAGTCCCACCCCGAACCTGGTGAAGGCTGCCCCGCTTGCAGGGTCATTCCCTCTTCCTGCATGGTCGCCGTTGGGTTGGTTCCGCAGAAAAGGGACCCAAGGTGGGGGCGCCCCAGAGCCCTTCTTGCTCTGGTCCAGGCTCACTTTGCCCTGGCTTGCCATGGTGTCCTCCTGGGGTGGTGGTGGGGCTGAGAGTTGGGAGTGGGATGGGAGGTGGTGGGGTGGTTGGTCCAGCGGCGGCGGCGGTGTGTATTTTACATAGTGTACAGTGCTGCAGTAAGATAGTGAAGATCATATATAGGCCCCTGAGTTGAAGTTCCAGTACCACCAGCTCCACCCGGGTACATAGTAGAGTAATGTAAAAGTGATCTACGAGCCAAGGTACAGTGAACACTCTGTTCAACAGTGACGGCACGTCTCGATAAGGTCACGCTTAGGCCCAGTGTAAAATATTAACGCTACCCTGGGAAACCGAGACAACCACCACCGGCCTAGGAAATCTAAACTCCCCCACCAACATAAGTGTTTAGCTCAAGTGTCGTTCCCCCAAACCGATCTGGTCCTGTACAGTATCCTGCGTGATACTATTATTCCATATCTGCAGCCCAAGAATTATAATTGTCCAGCTTGTTTGTATTTGACATCTGCTCGTTCCTGTGGAAGATTTAGTAATACACATGTAAGGTGTTGCCTTGAGTTTTTGTGTCCTGCCTCTCTCTTATGTGTCTAAGCTCCAGTCTAGAAAGCGAACCCAGCTACTCACTAGGTGCTCTAGGGACAGGAGGCCGACCCCATAACACCTAGCATTACAAAGATAAGTACGAGGACGATTGCCCTGTTCACGGAGAGTAACTACTGAGCCACACATCTCTGCAGTGTCCGAACATGGAGCTGTTGCCCTAGCTAAGTAATGGTGAATATTGCAATCCATTTAAGAAGACAACTGAACCACTGTCGGTGATGTATAAACATGCGATTTGCTGTTCATGGTGTAGCGCTCATTACGACCATTTCCCATATCTGAGTGCACGCAGTTGTCGGGAAGACAGTCAATAGGATACTGAGGTTGTGTATCAGATTGCTTAACAGTTACACATCCTTCATACCACGATTTACTCTATCAGTATTGAGTTAACAGTAATCCGACATAAAGGTCATGTAATACAGTTGATATGGCACCTCTCTACCCATCTATTAGCCCACCCCATTTTCACCACCAATGTTCTGGGACCCAGTCCATCCCCCCCCCCTAGAAAATAACGTTTTCGTTTATATCGCTGCCATAGAGATATTAACAAGAATCAGGAGTACGAAGCACTACCGGTAATTATTATTTGTTGTGGTAAGAGCTGATTCCTCCCTCCCCCTCCTCGGCTTTCGGTATCACAGTTTTCATCCATGATGTTACTACGTAAACGCAACAAGAATAGCTCCCAGTTGCTATGACAACAGGTGTAACATCAAACATTCTAGGGACGTTTCATATATCGCCATCTGATGACGCAGCCGTCACCATGCACTAATAATGCAGGGTTTGTGTAATGTGCCTGTTATGCTAGGTGTTTAAGGGGCGGCTTCCCGTCCCTAGAACGCCTTGAGTGCAGCTGGGTTCTCTATCTAGACTGGAGCTTAGACAAACAAGAGAGGGCCAGGGCATAAAAACACAGGACAACAACCTTACACGTATATTTACAAATTCAACTGATGTGGAACAGGTAGACAATCTTACACAATTTCATAGACAAAAATCAATATATAGGCTGGCATTAACGGGTCTAGTATCGCAAAGGATACTGTTTGAACAGGAGTCTAAGTCTGGTTCAGGAGGTCAAAGGCACTATTACACTGTTCGTGATGGTGGGGTACTGTCGTGAGGCATTCGCTGTTCTGACACTGAGTTTACAGGCTGAATACTGGGCAGGGTGTTACTGACTTGCACAAGGAATGGTAATAGTTACAGGTGTCGTTACAAAGGGGCAAGGGTAATACTGCTCGTAATATTCACTGTCTATGCTTTTGTATTCTAGAGTCTTACTTGGCCGCACTGTACACTGGAATTCACTGGGGTGCCTGTTCTTCTTTATTGACTTGTCTCGGTCTTTTCTGGCCTCACTGTATTCACTGTAAACTCACTTTTGTGCTCTTAGTTCCGGTCTTATTGTTCACTATAAATTCAGTGTCATTTCGTGCACACTTGGTTTCAGTGAGGGAAGGGAAGGTCCAGGACTCACAACTTGGCCCGGGGTGGGCGAAGGTCCTGTGGGAGTCCCTTCGTCCTGCGGCCATGGGACCACTCTCAGGGGCGTCGTCTATCTGCTGGGGCTTGGGTTGGGTGTGGCGAAAGACCCCTCACTGTCGGGGCTGGGGACTGGGGTCTGGCCCTCGGGACTGGCGCCGAACAGGCATTGGAGGCACTCACTCAAGCGCCTGGTGGAGGACAGGTATCACCTTCGTCAGGGTGGGGAGTGGGCCCACTCGGGGGTCCAGGGGATGTCCTCGGAGGGGTGCCAGCTGCAATCTTCTGCTGGGGGCACTGCCATCAGGGCTGGGCTGCGGTGTCGCTCTCGGCCAGAGTCCGTCAGGTAGTCGTCCTCTTCCTCCAGATGGAGGGAGCACAACCCTGGGGACAGTACAGGGCCGCTCCACCAATCCTCTGAGCAGTGATCCTCCTCCTGGAGGTTGCCTCGGTCTGGGTGGACAAGTGGGTATCCTGTGCCCCAGCTGGAGGGCAGGACTGAGCACAGCTCACCGTCTTGTTGCGGAGTCACAGGGGGCGAGAGACTTTGGCGACTCTCCCTGGCGCGGCTACAGACGGTCTGTAGGTTCCCTTGGGCACCAGACAGAGGGTGGCTACAGGCCGTCCCTTCGCTGTTGGCGCGGCTATAGGCCATTGCTGGGGCCCAACTCCCCAACGGGCACTCAGTGGAGGTGTGGTTATAGGCCTTCACCTGCCTGCCGGTGCGGCTACCGGCCGTCACCGAGGTCCTAAAAGGAGGGCGCCGTGCAGGAGAGAAGCGGCTACAGGCTGTCTTCTCCCTACGGACGTGGCTACAGGCCATCACTGGTGACGCACCCTCTGAGGCAACTACAGAAGGAGAGGAGATGTACCTGTCTCTCCCCAGTGTGGCTACAGACCATCGCTGGTTTCTGTAGGGGGTGTGAGCAGTACTAGGCAGAGTGGCTACAGGCCGTCTCCTAATTAGTGCTCCAGCTATAGGCCGTGACCTTTTTTGTGAGTGGCTACAGGATGTCTCTGGTGCCCAGCCACAGGCCGTGGCCCTTTCTTTTTGTGAACAGCTACAGTCCATATCTGGTGCCCAGCTACAGGCCATGGCCCTTTCTTTTTGTGAGCAGCTACAGGCCGTCTCAGATGCCTGACTACAGGCCGTGGCTGGGGTACTGCTCGGAACTGTTAGGCCAGTTCCACCTTGATCCTCTCGGTGGTCAGCTTACCCGGAAGCTAGTGCACTTTGACCAAGGTGATGGCGGAGGGCGAGTTCCAGGGAATACGGGCACGTGGCCTGGGTGATCTTATGGCCCTGTTGCCCAGGTGCAATTCGCGCGCCATCCAGCCCCCCGTGTCCTCCTCCTGGGGGTGTGGTGGTGGCTTGTGTTGTCACCGCCAGCATTTTACCACTGTCGTTGGGGAAAAAGTCACCGCCCCATGACTACAAGTAGTAGGTCCTGGTGGTGCTGGTGGTGAGGGCCGGTGTTAGATGTTGCAGGAGGGTAGTCCAGCTCGATGTGGCTTGATTTTCGTCAAGTCGTGGATCGAAAGTCAGGAAAAGTGTGAAGGGTTCGTGGGCTGTGAGGAGGAGTTGTAGGAGGTGGTGAGGGCCTCGGACATGGTGCTGCCTTCCTAGGGCAGGTGCCCAGGTGGCGCGGTGTAGTCTCACATTGGGAGTTGTTGAGTTGTGCAGAGGATTGAGCTGAATGCTGGACACTGAGGCTATGGTGGTGGTTTTATGCCAGTGTAATGCACCATCAGATTCCCTCAGGGTCAGGGATGGAGCAATTTGGGTTTGAGGTAGCATGAATGTGATAATGGTCATGTTGGGGGTGTGAAGGGAGGGGGGTGCAGTGGCTGGATGTGGAGGTGAGGCTGGGGGTGTGGGGGTGGTGGTGTATACTGCGGGAGGGCGTGAGAGGTGGCCGGAGCGAGTGATCGTAGGTTTGAGGATAGGGGTGGGTGGTGAGGTGGGCGTGCAATGCCTGGGTGCACTGGGTGCAGATGGTGTGGTGTGGGAGGGAGTGGGTAAGGGTGGAGGTGTCCGAGGGGGTGTCTTGCAGGTGGAGTGGGATGTGGAAGGGGAGGTGGCGCTGGTGGTGGAGGGGGCTGGTTTATGGGCGTGAATGGGCGTGGCAGGTGGTGGTGGTGATGGGGTGGAGGATGGGCCAGGAATTTGCAGCACAGGGGAGTCTAGCTGTGAGGTGTGAGGTGGCATGACAGATGGCGGGGTTGGTGCAGGTGACTCTAGCTGCTAGGTTCTATATGGCATGTTGGGCAGCGGGGTCGGGGGAGAGGGGGTGGGGGAAATGGGGAGAGAGGGTGAGAGTAAGATGTAGCAGTTGTAGGAGTCAGAGGGGGGAGCGGGGCTGGGGGCGGGAGGTGAGGGAGGGCGGGGAGGTGTGGGGCAGAGGCTGGGGCGGTTGTGGGGTGGAAGAGACGCACGTGGCGGTTCCTCAGAGCGCAGGGTGTGTTGTAGTCTACGATGACTTGATATGGGCTAGGGACATGGGTGATAGTGTATGGGCTCATGAAACGGGGGGAGAGTTTATGTTGTACAGGGAGCTTAGTTATCATCATGGTGTCACCTGGTTTGTAGGGGTTGTGGGTGGCATCTGGCTGGAGGTCCAGGCCATTTTGTAGGTGATGGAGTCGCCTCTTGAGGTGGTGGAGAGGATCAGATGTGGGTGGTGTGGCGGGCGGCTGTAGGTGTTGTCGTAGGGGTAGGAGCTGTGGCGCTTCCCCGAATACCCGCTCATGGGGTGAGATACTATCCTCTCGCAGACAGGAGTTTTTTCCCCACTGAACAATTTTTACGTGGGCCGGTCAGTCCTTGTTTCTAGTTTCCTCGATCCACATGTGGATTTGGTTCATGATGGATCGGTGGCTGCATTCACAAATGGTGTTTCCCTGAGCCCAGTAGGGGGAGGAGTGGGAAATGCGATATCCAAATAAATTTGAGAGTTCCTGCCAGATGTTACTGGTGAATTCCGGGGTGTTATCGGAATGCAGGGCTTGGGGAATCCCAAAGTAGGGGAAGACGTGTCAGACCAGGGCATCGGCTACAGCCACAGCATGATGTTCCTTGGCGGGACAGACGACAATGAATTTTGAATATGTGTCTATGAAGGTGATGATGTAGCGGTACCCAGACCTGGGTGGCAAGGGTCCTACAACATCCACCAGGAGGAGTTCCCAGGGTTTATGGGCAGTGAGTCGTCCTGACGGGCCAGCCGTGTGGGTGGTATCTTTGCCTAGTTCACAAGCTCGGCAGGATTGGATGATCATCTTGGCCAAGTTGGAGGGTTGGGGGGTCCAATACGTGTCATTAAATATTTGGAAAAACCTTCTTCGTGCCCAGGTGAATGCTGTTGTTAGAGTGGAGGTGTTTCATGGCACCGAGGGTGGTGTCAGGATTGAGGGTGATGTGCCCCGACAGGGTAAAGAGATGATCGCCCTGACGGTAGAGTTTGTTGAATAGGTAGGGGGGGATCCAAGAGGGCCTGTATTTGTCCTGCCACTGCTGTAGGAGCTCCGTGTCGTGTTGAATGTCGTGGATGGGGAGCCGGGATAGGGCATCAGTGTTGGTGTGGAGTTTGCCAGGGTGGTAGGATATCTCATAGTTGAATTCTTCTAGGATCTCTCACCACTGGATGAGCTGTGCATTGTGAGTGTCCGACTACCGGAGCCATTGGAGTGATTGAGGGTCCGTGTTGATCGTTACGTTTGTCCCCAATTGATAGGCCCGCAGGTGTTCTAGGGCCCAGATAATACCCAAGTACTCCCGTTTGGTTGCGACATAATTTCGCTCGGCCTGGTTCAGAGGGCGGCTGGCGCAGGCGATGATGTGTTCTCGTCCCCCCTGGACTTGGTCAAGGACTGCGCCAATCGCTACTAGGGAAAAGTTGGTACACAATTGGAAGGGCAGGGAGTAGTTGGGAAAGGCGATGATGGGGGTTGTTAGGAGTTTGGTCTTCAGTTCTTGGAAGGCAGCTCATCGCTCCTCTGTCCAGGTAAAAGGGTCTCCCTTCTGGGTCAGGTCATGGAGGGACTTGGCAATGTTGGCAAAACCCTTGACGAAGCGTCAGTAGTGGGAGGTGAGGCCCAGGAAGGCTCGGACCTCGTGGACGTCTCGTGGTAGGGAAATACTCGCGATGGCATAGAGTTTGTCTGGATCGGGGGATATCCTGTTTTGGGAGATCACGTGCCCCAGGAAAGAAACAGTTCTAGCGGCCAGGACGCACTTAGCAGGCCAGAGCTTGAGGCCAGCCTGGCGGATTCGATGGAATACTTTCTTGAGGTGCTGAAGGTGGTCAGCCCAAGTCTTACTGAAAACAATCACGTCGTCCAGGTATGCCAGACAGATTTCCCAGGTGAGGCCGCTAAGGACAGACTCCATTAGTAGGGAGAAGGTGGCGGGGGCGTTGCAGAGCCTGAAGAGCAGGACGTTGAATTCATAATGCTTCCCGTTGCTGGTGGAGAAGGCGTATTTTCTTCTGTCCTCTGGATGTACGGGGACCTGCCAATACCCCGACTGGAGATCAAGGGTGGAGAACCAAGAGGCACCGTATAGGGAGTCGAGGGAGTAGTCGATCCTGGGGAGGGGAGTGGCATCCTTGATAGTTACGTCATTGAGGTGGCGGTAATCCACACAGAAACGCATGGTGCCGTCCTTCTTGACAAGGACGACGGGGCAGGAAAAGGAGCGGATGGAGGGGGAAACAACGCCGGCACTGAGCATGTCCTGGACCTGCCGACCTTCCTCAGCTCATTGTTTGGGGTTCTTCCACCGGAAGGGGTGACGGATTGGTGGTCCTGTGGTGTGTATTTCATGCGTCAGGTAGGTGGTGTGGCCGATATCCGAGGGTCCTGATGCGAAGAGGTCCTGAAAGTCCAGGAGGAGATGGCGTAGTGTGTCTGATTGGTGGGGGAAGAAGTGGTCAGGGATGGGGGGTAGAGGGGCGTGGGAAGAAAGGGGGGGTGCATGGCTCAACTTCTTCCATGTCTCCCACTATGAGCCCCTTAGGTAGTGAGAGGGGGGGTCGGGGTGATGTTCACGATCCGAACTGCCTCGATATGTGGGGGGAGGAAGGTGGGGGGAGCAGGAGGCAGGCCGAAAGTGGTCCAGGCAGCAGGTCAGGGGAGAATAGGATGGATGTTCCTGTTGGCCTGTTCAGTGGGAGCCATGCTTCATGATGAGTGGGGATCATTACGGTGGTGGTGGTGGTGGTGGGGAAGGTGGGGGGGAGGGTCTGCAGGGGGGAGAGGATGGGGCAGGGGGAGGGGGGAACAGGACTAGGGGGAGGGGGGGACGCCGTGCAAATGCACACTGCCCTGGGGGGATCGGGGAGGGGGGGGTCGGGGGTTTCTGGAACTGGAGCTGCCGCTTGTAGCAATTGATGGTGGCTTGTAATTTTTGCAGCAGCTCCAGGCCCAAGTATCCATCATAATTGCGACAAGAGGAGTCAGAAACTATGAACCTGTGTTGTGTTGATGCTTGCTGGTGGGTGTCGGTGAGTAGGGCCCGGGTTTCCCCACGGATGGGTAGGGGGCCATCCCCCACTTCTATGAGATGGGCTGACATAGGGAAAAGCGAGCCAAAAGCCGACTTATGACGGGAGTAGTAATGACTGTACAGGCATGATCTGGCTGCTCCCGTGTCGACCAGAAGCCTCGCCGTTACCCCGTTCAGCCTCATCTTGTCATAGACTGGGGGGCGGTATCTGAAAGAGGTGGCCCCCGCCACCATGGGGAGGTGCAGGGGCAGTCCTAAAAATCCAGCTGCTGTTGGGGCTCCTATTCCTCCGGCTCCATCTCCCCGGGATCGGTCTCTCCCGTGGGTGCAGGTTCATCCTCGGGGCCCTCATTTTCTAAGGAGGACACCTTGCGTCGTCCAGGAGTGGGGAGTTTGGACCTGGCAGCTTTGAGCTGTTCACGGATGTCGTCCAGGGGACATCGGTGACTGCATGCGGAGAACTCCCAGGGGTTGATTGAGATAAGGTTCTGGTTCTTGTGACTGGGGCGCTTTCTTGTGGGATGGGCCTTGGGTAAACTAGACGCAGGTTGCTGTTGTGTTGAAATATTTGCCCCACACTTGTTGGGGCATGGGCAAACAGAAGAGCCCGTCAGGGAAAATGCAGGAGCAAGCTCTCCAATTAGAGCATGGCAGGGACACCAAACTGGTGAGAGGGAAAGGCAGCAGAGGTAGGGGAAGGTGCGATGGTTGGTGGTGAGATTGGCTGGCCGATGATCGACGAGTCAGGGCGGGGCTTGATGGTAGATGGTGAGGCCGTCTGCACGATGGTCTCGATGAGGGCAGGGCGGGACGAGAGCCGGGTAGACAGAGCAGCACCGATGGAGGAGGCGCCAACGAGCTCAGGTGGAAACCGCCATGTCGCTGCCCTCAACCCCCACGTCCCTAATGGAAAGAGCAATAAAGACTAGCCCAGCTCTCCAGCAGCAGCAGGTGGAAGCACAGAGGGGAGGCCCGGTCCTGGTCATCACAGATTCCACAGCCCCGGTCCAGGTCGTGGCAGAGGGAGGGTCATCGGCTGGGTAGTCTAGGGCGGAGGAGCCTTGACCTCCTGGTGGGCAGACCAGGGCACTCCCTCAGATAGAAACGATGGGCCCGTCCCTCGGCTGATACTGCTGCTGTGGAGAGCTGGTCCCGCTGGGAGGTCTTGCCACGATGAGAGATGGGCTGCAAGTGAGGTGCAGGTGTCTTGCTGGTCTGAGTTAGCGGTGGTCGAGGTTTGTGTGGTGTGGGTTTGTTCGTGGGGAATTTACTGACCATGTTAATTTGTTGAGGGGCGGAGCGGGAGGTTAGGAGTCGTCGTATCAGCTGGATGTCTCGTTCGAGGTCTCCCATTGGGTCGTGAATAGTGAAATAGTGAAATGTTCTTTGACCGTGCTCTGAGGAAAGTGTTGAAGGTATGTTGTTCACGGGTTTCTGTCACGAGTCGGCTAGTGACATTGGCTTTTGTGGGAAACCGCAAACTCAAGTGGAATCCCAGTTTATCGTTCAGTTAACTGCTCATCGGCGCTAGTCCTTTCAAATCAAATTTTCAGTGTCATAAGTGATCGTCTTTGTGTGCGACATTAGCGCTTCCGCTGAGCGATTTGTTTTGGGCGCGTTTCGCTCACTCTAGACCGTTAAAAAAATGCGGCCTAGCGCTCTCCTTTTTCCCACGAGTTACTCAGTCCAGTGTTTGTTGTGACGGAGAGAGGTTCTGTGCTCCAGCAGTGTGAGAGAAGAGAGGTCAGCTAGCACCCAGACTCCACTAGACTACAGTTCTCCAGACTCCCACTCTTCGTTGGTGATACACAGAATTCATTGACCAGTATTTCTTTTCGTTTTCCTAGACTTAAGAGTTTAGTTAAGGTGTTTTTCCTAGGTGTAAGAATTTAGCTCTTGAGTGAGTGAGTGAGCACGAATCTCTTTATTTGAATTCATTTGAAATGTAACGTTAAATTTATTTTGTAATCAATAAATTTAACAGTTCTTTTTCTTGAGCTTAATGTAATGTAAACTCTTGTTTCATTTTTCCGCAATTAAGCTTATTTCTCTTATAGCTCCTAGCTTGCATAAACGTTTGCCATTCATAACTGGTACTTAGGCCAGTCTTGTGTATTAAGCTTAAAATCCGTTGTGCCTCCTAGGAGTTATGCATCAGCAAGAACCTGATACTATTGTTAGTATTAGTTATTTATTGTCAGGGGTGAAGTAACTTTCTCCAGAGGCTAACAGTACTAATAAACAGCAATTGAGTAATTAGTCTCTGCTGTGTACTGTTGAGAAAGTTTATAAATTCTCGTTCTTAGAGAATCGTGCGAAGCAAGCCAGTGTAAAGTAATCGTTGCTTGATTTAGCAAGACAATCATTGTCCCTGCTCTTCAGTATTATTTAACATTTATCACTTAACATTTGCATTTATTTAAAAAACCCCGGGACAATTGGCGCCCTCATTCCAGGATATTAACTCCTAGCTCTAAAGCTATTCACGAGATAATACTCACTCGTTCATATTTAGGTATTTATCATTAAAGTTTATAGGCACAAGTTTACTGGTGTTTACCGTTAATTTAGCAAGTGAATTTTTGCTTTATTAATCCATAGAGTACTTAACTCTATTTAGTACTTTATTTTTGGTAACGCTAGACGATTTTATTCGCTCTTGGGTAGCCGCCGTACCCATTGTGTTAATTATTGAGTCTTCTCAGTTATTTGCATTTTTGCTTTATTCTTTTCCAGTTAACTAGATAAGACTGGTCACCACTAGCTTGCGTCTGTACTCTTTACTTGTGTTTATTAGCATTCGTTTGCGAAGTAGCAGTCAGTACTGAGTCGCTAGTTATTTAAATTGAGCTAGCATCATGGCAGCCAGTGCTTATGTACAGGAAGCCAAAGATATGGGCCTCACAGACCCAGAGAAAATTCAGAGTTACGTTCTCTCACGGTTTAATTACGAGCAAGAACGTGAGAAAGATGCGCGTGAAGAGCGTAGAATCCAACGCGAACACGAGCGAGAACAGCGTGAGGAACGCGAAAAGGAGCGCGAACACGAGCAGAAACAACGCGAACTCGACTTAGAACACGAGCGAGAACAGCGTGAGGAACGAGAGAGAGAACGAGAACACGAACGTGCCGAGCGAGATGCGCGCGAAAAACATGAACTTGAAGTGCTGAAGCTCAAGCGAGATTCCTTGGCTTCAGACACATCTGGTGCAGTTAACCCAAGCTCCACTAGCGCTCTTCCTACACATGTCCTGGCGACCCCACGCATCAAGCTTCCTTCATACAAGGCAGGCTAGCGAATCGAGCTGTACATAGCTCGTTTTGAGGACATGGCAGACATGTATCAACTGGATGAGGCAGCTAAGCGGCTACAATTTCTTAGTTTATCTGAGGGCCCTGCCCTCGATATTCTCCACAGAATTCGTGGAGACAATCTCACATATGAGATGATGAAAGCTGCACTCATTAAGGCGTATGGTCTCACAGTAGATGACGCCAAAGTTCAGTTCATGGGAGCTCGTCTCCAAGACAAGGAGGCAGCTGTTCAGTTCCTTGATCGTCTCACTGCTTACTTAAATGAGTGGATGGAGAAAGATGAAACTCCTTCCACGCGTGAGGGGATAATTGACCTTATGCTGCGTACACAGCTAGAGAGGTCGTGGCCTGCTGAGCTCATAGCACAGCTTAAGATCTGCCAGGTGAAAGATGCCAGCCAAATGGCAGAAAAGGCTGACGCATTCTTTACTGCATACGGGTACCAAACTCGTAAGCAAAACACCTGGAACAGAAAACCTGATAAATCCGGGAAGCCGTCTCAGACTGAACCCCAGCAACAAGGCCATTCTCAGAATAACGGCCAAGGTCCAAAACCGCAGTGGAAGGAACAGGGGCAAAACACTCAGAAACCTGAGTGGAAGAGGTACAACAGGTACCCTAATCAGCAGCAGTATCAGCCAAGCAACCGACCGTCGGGACAAACTTTTTCACCACCAGCTCAAAAGAGGCAGGAAGCGAATGCAGCCTTCATTCCTCAGCAGCAGCACGGTGGTCAAGTCCCTACCAGTACGGGTACTCCCCCACAGTTCACTAGTCCCACAGTGACAGTGAACCCCCCTCCACAGATGGCCAATGTTCCATCTCCACAGGCAGTGAGTACGACCCCTCAAGTTTATAATTCACAAGGCACCATGTTTGCTGCATCAATTCAGCAGCCTCATGAGTGGCTAGCTGCGTCCTCCACAGGCCCTCCCACAGGTGACAGTACCTTCCTTGTTCAGCCAGGGTTTGTGGGAGACATTCCTGTGAAGGTCCTGAGAGATAATGGTTCCTCAGGTTGCTCTGTCAAGCAGAGTCTAGTTCGGCCTGAGCAGTATACAGGTCAACAGATCCATGCAAACCTTATTGATGGATCAGTGAGATTGTTCCCTGAGGCATGTATCCAGGTGGCATCTCCATTTTATACTGGTACGACACTCGCAGTTGTCATACCAGAACCTTTATTTGACCTCATAGTAGGCAACATTCCCGGTGTCAAGGATAGTTGCACCGAACATGACGCTACTCAGACTTCGGCTGCTGCGGTAACACGAGCCATGGCTGAGGCTCCAGACTGTGTCACCCCAGTGATCATTGAATCGCCGCAAGATCTGATGTGTAGTCAACTTGTTGTACAAGAACATCATTCTGACCCGACACTTGCCGCCGTGCGGAACAAACAAAAGGGTCGAGTGATTCAGTATTCATGGGGAGGTCGAGCCAAGTTCCTTCGCAAACAAGGACGGCTCTACCGTGAGTCACGAACACCCGAGGGCGAGGTTCGACTGCAGTTTGTCGTTCCCGCCAAGTACCGCCTAGCAGTGTTACAATGGGGTCATTGTTCAGCCTCAGGAGGTCCCATGGGCAAAAGGAAGACCCAGGGCCGTATCCGAGCTGACTTTTTCTGGCCAGGGATGGGACGAGACATAGATAGTTTTGTCCGTTCCTGCAGTGTGTGTCAAAGTAACACCACTAATCAGGGACATGTCCTTCCTGTGCCGTTCGTAACCACACCTGTAATCTCTGAGTCAGTTGAGAGACAGGGTAGTGGTGAAGTGGGTGCAGACCTGACGTCTCGCCCATTGGCCCCACAGGACACATCATGTCCAGGGCCTGTACATACATATTATGTTCCGTAGTTTAAGGGGGAAGTTCGAGAGAGAACTCTGCAGAGGCGACTCGAGGCTATGGAAGACCCGAGTTTGCACAAGGATTCTCAGCTCCCCGATACTAATATAAGTACTGTAGGTTAAGGGGGAAGTTCGAGAGAGAACTCTGCAGAGGCGACTCGAGGCTATGGAAGACCCGAGTTTGCACAAGGATTCTCAGCTCCCCAATACTAATATAAGTACTGTAGGTTAAGGGGAGTAATGGCGACCTCGAATGTACGTCGTAGCACTGACTGCTAGGCAGAGAGAGTACAGTAATTGTAGGGGGTTTTCAAGAATACTTCCCCAGTATCCCTGCTCGTCGTAAAAGGCGACTAAAAGGGTTGGCGGAGGGTTAGTGCCCCTCCCCGGAAAACAACTAACTAAAAAAACAAACAAGAAGCCTCGGACAAGGACTGACCAAACGATGACGACCCAGGACCGGACAAAGGACTTGTTAATGAGTACATGGAATGTAAGAGGAGCGAATGATGAGGTGAAAGAGAGAGAGCTTGTCCAGGTGCTTGAGGGTGCGAAAGTGGATGTATGTGGAATAACTGAAACAAAATGGTGAGGAGAAAGTGTGAGAGAATGGGAGTATGGATGGGGTATATGTGCAGGAGTAGGTGAGAACGAGAGGGCAAAGGAAGGAGTATGTATAGTTGTGAGTAAAAGATGGAAGAAGAGCATAAGACAGTATGGATCAGTTGGGTCAAGGATTGTGTGGGTAAAGTTGAAAGTTGGAATACAAATGTGGGCGATTGCGTGTGTGTATGCGCCAAAGCAAGATCGTGCTAGAAGAGTGAGAGAAGAGTTCTGGACAAATGTGGAAGTGTGCATGGAAAAGTTTGGAAGGAATGAGAGAGTGTTTTTGATTGGTGATATGAATGGTAAAGTTGGGAATGTGAAGGTGGATGGAATAGTTGGTGAGTGGGGTGTGCCTGCTGAGATAGATGAGAATGGGAGTGCGTTAGTGGACATTTGTGCTGGGAGGGGGTTGGTGATAGCCAATACCCTCTTTAGGCATAAAATGATCCACAGGTATACATGGCGGGTGATGAGAAGGGTGAGTGGTGAACTGAATGAGAGGAAGGCAATGATTGACTATGTGTGTGTGGATGAAAGGATGCGAAGATGTGTAAAGGATGCAAGAGTGTATAGAGGTTGGGGGAGTGGACTTTCTGACCACTACTTGGTGGTGGCCAGAATTAGAATGCAAGTAAGATGGAGGAATAGAAGAAGGGAAAGACGAGAGGAAGGAGTAGTTGCAAGGAGAGTGGAAAGGTTACAAGAGGATGAGAAAAAGGCAGAGTATAAGAGAGAAATGGAGGAACGATTGGGCAAATATGAATTGGAGCAGATGGGAGACGTGGAAGGTGTGTGTAAGATATTTACAGAAGAAATATGTGCAGCATGTGATGTGGTGTGTGGAAGGAAGAGAAGACGGAGGGGGGTGCAAGGAACAGCGTGGTGGACTGAAGAGGTGAAACAGGCTGTGGCACAAAAGAAGAAAGCATACAATGAATGGATGAGAAATAGGGGCGTGGAAGAAGTTGAGAGGCGGAAGAGAGAGTTATATGTGGAAAGAAAGAGAGAGGTGAAAAGATTAGTAAGAGAGAGTAAGAAGAGAGTGGATGAGGAATTTGGAAGGAATTTGAGTGTAAAGTGGAGGGACTGTAAGAAAATGTTCTGGAGAGAAGTGAAAAGAGTAAGACAGGGTGGAAGTGAAGTTAGCAGGGGAGTGAAAGATAAAAATGGTAGACTACTAGTGGAGAAGGGAGAAAAAGTGAATAGATGGAGAGAACACTTTAAGGAATTGTTGAACTTAGAGGATGGAAATAATGCGAGTATAAGTGGCTGGGGAATGGCTGGGAGAAGGAGGGAGGTGAGAAGACAGGAAGAAATCAGTAGGATAGAAGTTGTGGAAGCAATGAAGAAAGTTAAATCGGGGAAAGCCCCAGGAATTGATGGAGTGTGTGGTGAAATGCTGAAGCATGGGGGAGAGATAGTAGTAGAATGGATGTGGAATATGTGCAGATTGGCCTGGGAGGAAGGTAGAGTCCCGGAGGATTGGAAGTCAGGTATAATTATTCCTTTGTACAAAGGAAAAGGGGAAAAAGAAGTGTGTGGTAATCACAGGGGCATTTGTCTTCTTAGTATAATAGGAAAAGTGTATGGTAGGATACTTATAGACAGAGTTAGAGAAAGAACAGAGTAATTAGTTGGAGAAGAACAGGGAGGCTTTAGAAAGGGAAGAGGTTGTGTAGATCAGATATTCATTCTTAGATCTTTAGTGGAAAAGATTCTAGAGAAGGGAAAGAAGTTGTATGCGGCTTTCATGGATTTGGAGAAAGCATATGACAGGGTGGATAGACAAGGATTGTGGAAAGTGTTAAGAATATATGGAGTAGATGGGAAGTTGTTGAATGCTGTGAAGAGTATGTACGATGGTGCGAAGGCTCAAGTGCGTGTGGATGGTGAACTAAGTGAATTTTTCTCTTTGAAAGTTGGTTTGAAACAGGGATGTGTCTCCATGGTTGTTCAATCTGTACATGGATGGGGTAATAAAAGAGGTACAAGGTAGGGTAGTGGATGTTGGAGTGGCCCTGGTGAGAGAGGATAGTGTTTGGAAACTCCCTGTAGGGTAGTGGATGTTGGAGTGGCCCTGGTGAGAGAGGATAGTGTTTGGAAACTCCCTGTACTGTTGTTTGCAGATGATACTGTGTTGTTGAGTGAAGACGAAGGGGAGCTGCAAGGCTTGGTGGATGAGTTTGAGAGAGTGTGTAAGAAACGGAATCTAAAGGTGAATGTAGGGAAGAGTAAAGTGATGGTCTTTGAGAGAGGTGAAGTTAGTGAATGTACAGCGAGGTTGGATGGTGAGGAATTGGAAAATGTGAGTACGTTTAATTACTTGGGTAGTGTGATGAGTAAGGATGGAAGTTTGGAGGGTGAAGTGCTTGAAAGGGTACAGCAGGGAAGAATGGTTGCTGGTTCTTTGAAAGCAGTGATAAGAAACAGGGAAGTGAGCATGGAAGTGAAAAAGTTACTACATGACAGTATTGTGATACCAACTCTAACGTACGGAAGTGAAGCTTGGACATTGTTGGAAGGACACAAGTCAAGAGTGAAAGCAGTGGAAATGAGTTATTTAAGAGGAGCCTGTGGAGTCACGTGGAGAGACAGGCTGACGAATGAGGATATAAAGGAGCGTTGTGGTGTGGATGTGGATGTGATAGGAAGCGTTATGAGGAACACACTGAGGTGGTTTGGCCATGTGGAGAGGATGGAGGGTGAAAGACTGACGAAGAGAGTGTATGTGAGTGAGGTGGAGGGGGGAAGAGGGAGGGGGAGGCCGAGGATGAGATGGAGGGATGGGGTGGAGAGGTATATGAGAGAGGGGGGGTGTGAATTGGGAGCAGGGCAGTGAAATGGCGGGGGACAGGGCGACTTGGAGGCGATTTGTTTGTGGCCACCCCAAACGGGATTGAGGCGTCTGGCAATAGATAGATAGATAGACATTTTGGATGCTCCACCTCAATTGATTTTGCAGGTACAGCAATGGGCGTAGCAGTTTTGCTGTGCGGGCCAGCTGATCGTCTGCCGCACGCTGCCGCCTCTTCTCCTCTGCGTTCGTCGTCGCCATGTTATTATTTACTGTGTCATTTTACACGTAGGTACAGTTACACTACAACTGTCACACCTTCACCGTGTATTACATACACCACGCTACACAGCAATTAGTTGTCAGTGTAAATGTAGTGACTTTTCACTCAGTTTGACCTGAGTACAGGATTTTCACCGTCGTCACGGAGTTTTTTCCCTCAAGCTTGCTTCTATTAACTTAAATACGAGTTTTTTTTCGCTCACTGGCGACTGCGACTTTCTCCTGTAGCAGGATAGCACACACACCACAGTGTGAATCTTGTGTGACTGAGCTAGGATTTATATGTATGCATATTGAAATCTTTTTTCTGAAGGAAAAAAGATTTGATTTTGATGGGGCGTAATGTCACGAGTCGGCTAGTGACAATGGCTTTTGTGGGAAACCGCGAACTCAAGTGGAATCCCAGTTTATTGTTCAGCTAACCGCTCATCGGCGGGAGTCCTTTCAAATCAATTTTTCAGTGTCATAAGTGATCGTCTTTGTGTGCGACATTAGCGCTTCCGCTGAGCGATTTGTTTTGGGCGCGTTTCGCTCACTCTAGACCGTTAAAAAAATGCGGCCTAGCGCTCTCTCCTTTTTCCCACGAGTTACTCAGTCCAGTGTTTGTTGTGACAGAGAGAGGTTCTGTGCTCCAGCAGTGTGAGAGAAGAGAGGTCAGCTAGCACCCAGACTCCACTAAACTACAGTTCTCCAGACTCCCACTCTTCGTTGGTGATACACAGCATTCATTGACCAGTATTTCTTTTCGTTTTCCTAGACTTAAGAGTTTAGTTAAGGTGTTTTTCCTAGGCGTAAGAATTTAGCTCTTGAGTGAGTGAGTGAGTACGAATCTCTTTATTTGAATTCATTTGAAATGTAACGTTAAATTTATTTTGTAATCAATAAATTTAACAGTTCTTTTTCTTGAGCTTAATGTAATGTAAACTCTTGTTTCATTTTTCCGCAATTAAGCTTATTTCTCTTATAGCTCCTAGCTTGCATAAACGTTTGCCATTCATAACTGGTACTTAGGCCAGTCTTGTGTATTAAGCTTAAAATCCGTTGTGCCTCCTAGGAGTTATGCATCAGCAAGAACCTGATACTATTGTTAGTATTAGTTATTTATTGTCAGGGGTGAAGTAACTTTCTCCAGAGGCTAACAGTACTAATAAACAGCAATTGAGTAATTAGTCTCTGCTGTGTACTGTTGAGAAAGTTTATAAATTCTCGTTCTTAGAGAATCGTGCGAAGCAAGCCAGTGTAAAGTAATCGTTGCTTGATTTAGCAAGACAATCATTGTCCCTGCTCTTCAATATTATTTAACATTTATCACTTAACATTTGCATTTATTTAAAAACCCCGTGACAGTTTCATTGTCTGCTTCCGGGTAAGCGGCGGTGATAAGTAGCCTGGCCTGGATCAAAGTGTCGTCCAGGTTGCGGTCGTATGCTGTTCAATTGGAATTGTGCTACTCCCTTTCCCAATGAAGATGTGATAGCTTGGATTACTGCTTTTGTAAAGTTTGCCCATGTGAGTTCAGGGACGACTTTTCGTGCAATATTGGCCGCTGCTTTTCCCAGCAGTGGCAATGTGACAGCAAGTTTCTGCCTGTCATCTTCGAACCCAATGTCCAGAATGGCTTGATTATTGCTAGATATGTGTGAATGTCGTACTGTTTGGGGTTGAACTTGGGCAATTATACGTGAGGTTTTGTTGCCATTTTGAATGATTACCCTGTTGGTCCTTTCTGTATATGCCCGGGTCAAGAACCACCGTTGTCCCCCAGCGTTATGCTAGGTGTTTAAGGGGCGGTTTCCCGCCCCTAGAACGCCTAGAGTGCAGCTTGGTTCTCTTTCTAGACCGGAGCTTAGACAAACAAGAGAGGGCCAGGGCATAAAAACACAGTGCAACAACCTTACACATATATTGACAAATTCAACTGATGTGGAACGGGTAGACAATCTTACACAAATTCATAGGCAAAAATCAATACATAGGCTGGCATTAATGGGTCGAGTATCGCACATGATACTGTTTGAACAGGAGTCTATAGGCTGAATTCAGGGCAGGGTGTTACTGACTTGCACAAGGGAGGGGAATAGTTACATGTGTCGATACAAGGGGGCAAGGGTAATACTGCTCATAATATTCACTGCCTATGCTTTTGTATTCTAGAGTCTTACTTGGCCCCACTGTACACTGGAATCCACTAGGGCTCCTGTTCTTCTTGATTCACTTGTCTCGGTCTTTTCTGGCCTCACTGTATTCACTGTAAACTCACTTTTGTGCTCTTAGTGCCGGTCTTACTGTTCACTATAAATTCACTGTCTTTTCGTGCACACTTGGTTTCACTGGGGGAAGGGAAGGTCCAGGGTTCACAACTCTTGGCCCAGGGTGGGCGGAGGCCCTGTGGGAGTCCCTTCGTCCTGCGGCCATGGGACCACTCTCAGGGGCGTCGTCTCTCTGTTGGGGCTCGGGCTGTGTGTGGCAAAAGGCCACTCACTGTCTGGGCTGGGGACTGGGGCCGAACAGGCGTTGGAAGCGCTCACTCAAGCGTCTGGTGGAGGACGGGTGTCGCCTTTGTCAGGGTGGGGAGTGGGCCCGCCCGGGGGTCCGGGAGACGTCCTCGAAAGGGTGCTGGCTGCGGTCTTCTGCTGGGGGTGCTGCTGTCAGGGCTGGGCTGCAGCATCGCTCTCGGCCGGAGTCCATCAGGTAGGCGTCCTCTTCCTCTGGATGGAGGGAGAACAACCCCAGCGACAGTATAGGGCCACTCCACTAATCCCCTGAGCAGCGGTTCTCCTCCTGGAGGTTGCCTTGGTCTGGGTGGACAAGCGGGTAACCTGTGCTCCTGCTGAAAGGCAGGACTGAGCACAGCTCACCATTTCGTTGCAGAGTCACAGAGGGTGAGAGACTTTGGCAACTCTCCCTGGCGTGGCCACAGGCCTTCACTAGGTTCCCTTGGGCAACAGACGGAGGGCGGCTACAGGCCATCCCTTCGCTGTCGGCATGGTTACAGGCCATTGCTGGGGTCCGGCTCCCTAACGGGCACTCAGGCGAGGTGTGGCTATAGGTCTTCGCCTGCCTGCCAGTGTGGCTACCAGCCATCACCGAGGTCCCGCAAGGAAGGCGCCATGCAGGAGAGGAGCAGATAAAGGCCATCTCCTCCCTACAGGCGTGGCTACAGGCCATTGCCGGTGGTGCGCCCTCTGAGGCAACTACAGAAGGAGAGGGGATGTACCTGTCTCTCCCCAGCACAGCTACAGGCCGTCGCTGGTTTCCGTAGGGGGTGTGAGCACCAGCACTAGGCGGAGCAGCTACAGGCCGTCTCCTAATTAGTGGTCTGGCTACAGGCCGTGACCTTTTTTGTGAGTGGCTACAGGCCATCTCTGGTGCTCGGCTACAGGCCGTGGCCCTTTCTTTTTGTGAGCGGCTACAGACCGTGACTCTTCCTTTTTGTGAGTGGCTACAAGCTGTCTCTGGTGCCCGGCTACAGGTCGTGGCCCTTTCTTTTCGTGAGTGGCTGCAGGCCGTCTCTTTAATAACTGAGCTGCTACAGACAGTCTCAGGTGCCTGGCTACGGGCCGTGGCTGGAGGGCTACTTGGGACAGTTAGGCCAGCTCCACCCCGATCCTGTCGGTGGTCAGCTCACCCGGAAAGTAATGTACTTTGACTAAGGTGGTGGTGGCGGGTGAGTTCCAGGGAATACGGGCACGCGGTCCGGGTGATCTTATGGCCCTGTTGCCCGGGCGCAATCCGCGTGCTGTCCAGCCCTCCGTGTCCTCCTGGGGGTGTGGTGGCGGCTTGTGTTGTCACCGCTGGCATTTTAGTGCCACCCCCTGGGAAGTAGGTCGTCCGAATGGCGATGTAATGAAACATGCTGGTAGACTGTGAAACGTGTCAAAGTCTGCATAATGTTTAACGGCCTGATGATTAAATTCCAAAATCAACGTTAAACTACAGCTGATTTGACACCATGTCACCAGCGTATCCCATCCTAGCTTCCTGCCACAGCCCACTCTCCTTACCCCATCACGCGTCTCCTTCCACCAGCCAGACCACTATTGCCCGCTCCTTATCCATCTCCCTCCTCCTGTCTGACAGGCGCCCCACCATGCCTTTCCTCCACGTGGCACCACCTCAAATGAAATTGCATTTAGAGGCCTACCAGTTTCAGGTTCACGATCAGGGAAGAGGGGGCTCACAGTGTTTTTGTGATAATTATGATAGGTGCAGGAATGCACTTAATTTTATAATGATTTGTATGCTGGCCGTCAGTAAATGTTCAATGGTTCACGATGTTTGCTGAAAGTCACATATACGAAACCACAAACCTGTGTGTTTCATGTGAATAAAATACGAATAGGTATGGTGTGAAATTATTTTATTACCATTTTCACAAAGCTTTGTTATTTTCAGTACATTGTCAGGCTGGACATTGTTTATATACCACCAATAACTGCTCACAGCGGGAATGATGAACTACGTTTGGTTCGTCCTAGCGACCAAACAAAAGTTCCACACCTATTAAATACCTGGGGCCCCAACACAGTAAGTCAAAAGATCTACCACAGTTCCAGCTCAAAAGGGGGCAGGAGAAAATACATGTAGCCACATCCGAGCTGCAGAGATATAAGTGTCCGGCTAACAAGGACACAGGGAGCCGGTGCACCCCACGGCCGGAAGTCCCTCTAGCCCACAGCCGCAGCACCACCCATATCACCGATCGAACCACCAGTACCAGCAGCGGCAAGAGCTCGTCAACTTAGTGCTTGCTAGAGGCAGCACAACCCGGCTTGCTAAATGCGGCTTGGCAAATGCAGGAGTTAATTCCAGTGTGCTTGCTAGAGGTGGCTTGGCAGTGCAGAAGGGGTTAATGTGTTCCAGTGTACTTGCCAGATGAAGCACCCCTGAGATTGATAGAGGCGGCTTGGCAACACAAGAGTTCCAGACCACGCACTCCCTGGAGTCCGGCAGGCTTCCCCAACATGACGCTGAAGCTGGAGCCAGTACCCCCCACCCTACACACACACATCCCCTCCCACAGGTAGACAGTGCCCTCCTACCCCTAGAAAAGGAATATCTGTCTTTGTGACATAAACTTGTTGTCCCGACTGTCTCAGGTTCCTTCTAACTTCACTGCTTGACCCACTCTAGACACAAATCACATAACCCTATCACCAGACTAAGAGGGAGTAAGAGTCAGTCGTTGGGCCTTCACTTTTCCAGAGCCAGGGTCGTAGCCTTTCTCCCTCTTAGCTTATCACCACTAAGACATCGCACTACAACACCTGTGCAGACGTAGAGTTTAACCCCGGCCCCCTTCCTTTTCCAGAGAACACCCTGGTCACGAGTGTAAGTGTCATATCCGAGACATCTCCCTCCAGGTTTGCCCCTCCCCAATTCTTATTCGCCCCAATTGGCCATTTCCTCCAGATAGATCTCACGATCTCGGATGTAAAGCTGTGTGTAAAAGCTAGTGTAATAATTAATCTTTTGCTTTGCCATCTAGAGTTTCAGTGTTTACCCTGTACTCTTAATGTGTCTCGAGTCCTGCTTTGGTGTTCCTCCCTGTTTAGAAGAACTCCACTGGAATAGGAAAATCCTAGTATAACGCTGGTGGCAGGGGTAGTTCTAAATACCAAGGGAAGGCAAAGCGGAGTTTCGGTCACGGAAGTACGTACATGGTACAGATGCCAACATGGCAGCGCTGAAACCCTACTTCCCCATCCCCAAGTATGACACCGAACTGTACAATATCAGTACTCATATGGAAATGGTCAAACTGGTGCTGGACTTGGTCTATGAGGAGGACAAGCAAAAGATCGCGGTATTACCACCCCATTTAGGGAAGTCAGTTGCCTTGGTACGGTATTCGGTAAAATGAACGCGGCCCTAACATGGGCAGAATACGGACAAATAGTTATTGACGTTGTCCAAGCATCCCTCGGGACGGTTGTCTCACTGTCCCAACTTAATGGCGTAAAGTTCTACGGAGACATGGATGCTGCCTTAACAGATCTGTGCAAATTCATAATGTTCGCATATGCTCAGTTTGTGGAGGAGCACGTAACCAGCACGTTTTCGCCTACCTGATATGTGCCCTACCCAGTGCTGTACAGGAACATTTCACCATCCACGACACCCAAGGGTTCAATAGAGACATACCTGTAGTAACAATCCGATGGCTGTTAGCACCACATGTGGGGAGACAAAAGCCAATCTGAGCCGTGCGCTGTATCCCGACCCAGCCAAACTGTAAGACCGAAGAGTGGCAAGGTACAAACCGCCCCTTCTATCCTCGTATCTCTCTATCTCACAGGATAAACCACCACAGCAAGGCAACTTAATCTTGATCAATTCTTGGGAGTTCAAGGAGTGCAATGCGTCTTGTGCCCTACACGACATGCGGGAACAAATTAAGGCCTGACAGAACTGGCCAATTAGATGGGCCCCACCCCCATCACCCCACATCATCCAACATTTTGCAGCCAACAATGGCACCCATACAGAAAACACACAGGTAAAACTCGAGAGTTAAATGGAGCCAACTACTCTCCTCGATGACGAGGAGGTGCCCCTGGAAGAGATGAACACCTCCGAAGCTGGGTTGGATTTTTTATACTCCCCCCCTCCCCCGTCAGTCCTGGCCCTGGCGGGGGCATCCAGCAGCCAGCTCAAAATACCAGTCTATACAAAGCTCAAACACCAAGGAGTCCCTGTCTGGCTCCTGGTAGACACAGGCGCTGCACATTCCTGCATGTACACGCGGTATTACCACAAAAATCAGGTAGCCTTCGAGCCCCTTCAACTCTCGTCCACCAACCTCATTAGGGCAGGGGACGAACCATTGGCTGTGAGGGACGAAACCTGCCTTCTCGTAGTAATGACCCAGGAACCGTCTGCCCACGCTAACCATCCATTCATAGTGTTCAACTCCAAGTGTACAGCTTACGAAGGCTACCTGGGGCTAGACTACTACAAAAACTGGGAGTCATCATAGACTGCCAGCACAGATGGCTCCGATTCGGGGGCCACGGGCATGCAGCTGGCCTACGCATGGTAGTACAGGCCGTCACACACACAAAAAAAAAAAAACACCACCCTGCCCCTTTACCACCAGGCCTGGGTACTGCTGAATACCTCAGCCCAGCAACCACTGCTCTTCTCACCACAGATGGACCAACTATTTGCTACTAGCTGCTTGTTTCCCCCAGTCATTGTTCCTCCTCACCTTAGTGCTGTCAGAGTCACGAACGTCTCCGACGAACCCTTCACTCTCCCCAAAGCACTGGACATAGAAGAACTGGACACGTTCAATGCCCTTCCAGAATCGACAGTCGCGACAGGCATGCCAGACCCCAACACCCTCTCCTTGTCCCACATTCTCTTTCACCTTCTCCAACAGTACCAACAGGACCTGGAGCAACTACTCCTCCAGTACCAAGAGGCCTTCACCTCTCACCTGGGGAATCTGGACCAGACAGAGGTCTTACACCACCCCATTCACACCACGGGACCCCCTATACGTCAGCCATCGTGCAGAAAAAGAAAATGGTGCAATGCCAAGAGAAAGACCACCAGGTCCAAGAAATGCTTGAAGTGGGGATAGTAGCACCCTCCAACAGACCCTGGTCTTCTCCCATAGATCTAGTAAAGAAGAAAGATAGATCTACAAGGTTCTGCGACAACTACCACCAGCTTAACGATGCGACCAACAAAGCTCCAGGCCCAGATGGAATTCCGCCAATTGTTTTGAAAAAGTGTTCCCCTGAACTTGCCTCTGTCATAGCTAAATTATTCAGACTATGCATACGTACTTCTTTATTCCCAAATTCATGGAAAGAAGCCAATATCCACCCAGTTCCGAAGAAAGGAAGTTCGTCTGACCCCTCCAATTACAGACCAATAGCTGTCACATCTTCTCTTGGTAAGGTATTTGAAACTTTAATTAATAAGCACATTGTTAAACATCTTGAATCCAACAACTTAATTAGTGATGGACAATATGGTTTTCGCCACGAAAGATCCACCATTGACATAATCTCTTAACTCATACCATCCATCAGTCAATTGATCTTTTTTGGAGAAACTCATGCAGTAGCTCTTGATATCTGTAAAGCTTTCGATAGAGTATGGCACCGTTCCCTGCTGTCCAAACTCCCTTGCTATGGACTAACGTCTTGTGTTCCTTTGATTTCTTCATATCTTAGTAACAGGAAAATAAGAGTAAAAGTAGATGATGTATATTCCAATTTCCACTCAATTAACGCCGGCGTGCCGCAGGGATCAGTTCTGGCTCCAACCCTATTTCTGGTTCATATTAATGATCTCTTATCTGTCACCCACAATCCCATTCACTCATATTCAGATGACTCAACACTACGTAGTTCATTCACACTCAGACATCCATTTACAAAGTCTAATATCTCCACCTCTCAACTCAGTACAGCCATCTCCATAAATCAAGATCTATCTACAATCAGTGAATGGGGACAAAACCTTGTCTCTTTTAATGCTAGTAAAACTAAATATATACAGTTTACTAATAGACAGATATTGCCAGATTCGTACAATACCTTCAGTGCTACTAATATTCCCATCTCCAAAAGTATTGAAATTCTTAGCGTTTCACCTAACAGTGCCCGCAGCTGGACCTCTCATCTCAGATCACTTGCTAAAACCGCCTCAAAGAAACTTGATTATTGTACAGAGTCCGTAACTTCTTCGCCGATGAGCAGTTAGCTATAATTTATAAGTCATGTGCACTCTCAGCTTGGACATTGCTCACCCTTGTGGAATGCAGGTTGTGGAGAGGTTGCATTAAGACAACTAGACAAAATTCAGAACAAAGCTGTTAGAATCATTAACAACCCTGCCATTACGTATAAACTACCTCCTCTGCAAATAAGAAGGAATGTTGCCTCCCTTGCATTATTTTACAGATATTTTTTTGGCAAATGCTCAGACGAAGTTGCGTCCATGGTGCCACCTCTCCATGCGTTCCCTCGTGCTACACGGGCATCTGGTAGCGCTCATGACTGGAATGTCACTCAGCCATATTGCAGAACTTCTGCCTATCAGAATTCTTTCATTCCCCGAACTGCATCTCTCTGAAACTCACTTCCCCAGAGTTGTTTCCCTCCAAATTTCAACCCACAACTGTTCACGTCTAACTGTTACAGATATTTTATGAACAGAGGACACCAGTAATCTGGTGTATGGATTTTTTTTTTTTACTCATTTGTTTTTCCTTCCTCCGTTCTGTTATTTATAAAAAAAAAAAAAAAAATGCCACACCACTTCCTCATATCGACGATTTCTTAGACTCTCTATGTGGCGCACAGTGGTTCACCTTAGATCTACAGTCGTGCTACTGGCAGTTACGCATTCAGTCCAAACACCTTAACAAAACTGTCTTCTCCACATGTGGCGGCTAACTGTACACATTTAACGTCCTCCCTTTTGGCTTGTGTAATGGACCGGCCACCTTCTCCCACGTCATGGAGTCAGTCTTGCTAGGGCCTACCTGAGAGATATGCCTTGTTTACCTGGATGACGTGATCACATTCGAACGCACCTGGAAGGAACACTTCGACCGCTTAGGCCAGGTGCTACACTGCATACAGACAATGGTGCTTAAACTCAGACTGTCTAAATGTGACCTGGCCCAAGAGTCCATCACTTTCCTCGGCCATGTCATCTCACTCAAAGGGCTCGCCTCGGATTCGGAAAAGCTGCAAGCCATTGTAAAACAAACACCCCACCTACAGACGTCAGAGTCTGTACCTCCCTTGGCTTAGCCTTCTACTACAGAAGAGTCTTCAGAAATTTCACCTCCATTGCAAAACCCCAACACGACCTGATGAAGAAAGGAGAGGACTTCCAGTGGACTACCCAGAGGCTGGAAACTTGCTAGGCACTCGAGCACTACCTCACCACAGTGCCAATAGTCGCCTTCCCAGATTATACCCAGCCTTTCCAACTATACACCGATGTCTCCCTAGTCGAACTTGGCGTCGTCCTTGCGCAAGTCCGGGAGGGCAAGGAGCACAGTAGACACTGACACCATCGGACGTCAATTATGCTTCCACGAAATGCGAGTGTGTCAGCGTGTTTGGGCACTGAAGCACTTCCGATCCTACCTGCTGGGCACCTCACTCACCAACATCACCGACCACCAATCCCTACGGTGGCTGCGACGATCCCAGACTACCAATGACTTCTTAGTACAATGAAGGGAAGCCTTGGAGGAGTTCAATTTTGACATTTGTATCGCCCCGGCAAACACCACACTAACACCGATGCCTTGTCGAGGCTTCCCTTAATTCGCCCCCCGTAACACAGAAAACGAGACATCACACCACAGAACACCTTAATGCAACAATGAGAGACTAGCCAAAAACTGGCGTGGATGCCCCACCATATCTTAACCAAAGCTGGCGAGGGTAGGAGACTACCTCTATACTCCTTCTGGTCATGTCGTAGTGGACTCAGAAGTGGATGATCTCCTGACCCACCGTCACCACGGGAACAGAATCCACCTCGGGCAGCAAAAGTTCTTACAAACTTTTAGAGACATCTATTGGACACCACATCCTTCAGGTGCTGCCAAACGAGTCATAGAAGCTTGTAGGGCCTGTGCCCTAAGGAAGGATATCTCTCGAACTCCGGGACCCACAAGATTATTAACAGCCACCCGACCCTGGCAGCTGCTGGCCGTGGACATCATGGGCCCTCTTCCATCGAAAACTGCGGTCCAATTTGTAATTACCTTTGTAGACATCTAATCCAACTTTCTAGTTGCCTGCCCTGCCAAGTCCCACTCCGCTGCAGCAGTCGCGGAGGCTCTCATCGCTGATGTATTTCCCTGCTTCGACCTTCCGCAGGCCCTCCATTTGGATAACGCCCTGGAATTCTCAGGCCAAGTCTTGGAACAACTGTCCCAGCTGTCCAGGTACTTCCTCTCCCACCCCTCTTCTTACCACCCCCAGGGAAACGCCATCTGTGAGAGAAGCCACTGGAACCTCGCTAACCAACTCTGGACCCAGCTGGTTACCCTGGATATCGAGGACTGGCCCTCCCAAGTGGAAATCACACAATGGGGAATGAACATATGCCCCCAAGCGGATGGCACCACTCCCGACGAGCGCATCTTTGGAGAGCGCCCGCTGCTACTCCCATTTTGACACTTAGCCCTACCACTTACCAGCTCCACCAACCGAGATCCACCCTGGCACCTCAAGAACCAGTTCCGCCGCAGGCAATCCTGCCAGGAGCTACCAAAGGACGAAATTCCACCAGACAACCCCTATCAAGTAGACCAGAGAGTCGTGGTTGTTATGATGCCCCTCGACCACACATTGCAAACCAAACTCTTGGGCCCTTTCAAAGTTACACGCGTGCCAAATTGCTACCAGGTCATCGTTGACTTTCACGGAGAAGCGAGGGTCTACTGCAACTGGCATATAAGACGATACACAACCCCCTTCCGAACGGCCAGACCAACACCGAACCTAGCAAAGTGAAAAACCCTTTTGTCTCCCAACACCATCGCCAACCAAGCCTGATCCCCACACACCCCATTAACTTTTCACCCCATCCCTTCCCGCCAGGAGCCACCACCACCTCACTCCCTGTCTCCCCATCTACCCCGCCAACATATAGTCCTATGATCCCCTCACCCCCAACCAGCTCTTCTATTCCACAAAACCCCAGCCACCCACTCACACCAACCAGCCCCAGATACCCAGCCTCATGCTCCTTGCCAACCACCCCTTTACCCCATCCCTTCCCCAAAACCACCCCCTATCCCCACCCCTTCCGTAACCCCTCCAGCACCGCCGCATCCCCGTCTCAACTCACCATCACTCCACCCTGCCCTGTACTTCCATCCAGGGGTTCTTCCTCCCCCCTCACCACAAGTTCCACCCCATCTGCCTCCTCACGGCCCCCACGACCTTCCTCAATCCCATCTCCATCCCCTCATACCCCCAGCTCAACCTCCTGCTCCACGTCCTCCTTCTCCCTCTTGATCAACTGTCGGAGTTGCATTCCAATCTTCACCAGATCAGGCCGGCAATCACGACCTCCAGATAGATGCAGCCCAACACCACCACACCACGCAACCCCACCCACGGCATCCCCACCAACCCCCACCGCCACTCCTCCAGTCCGTACAACACCACAAACCCCCGAAATCCAGTCCCTCACAAACACATACTCACATCTACCCTACTACGTCAATACCTCCCCCCCTCACAGAAGTTCTTTGGCATCCGCTTCCACGGATGACAAATCAGTCCCCAGGTCAGAGGTCACCATCCGACTCCATGTCACGACTACAGCCACTACCATCACCTCCATCTCCTCGCTCCAGCCACAGCCGAACTAAGTCAGCATGTTTGTCTGATATCCCTTCTGGGTCTCTCAGATGGGCAACAAAAAAGAATTCAGAAGCCCCAATACTTGCCCCGTTCTTTAACCAGCTATCCCCACCCCAGCTCCTTGATCCTTGACGAAAACCCCACCAGAGAACCCGATGAGCGATCCCACTCCTGGTACCGCCTCCTCCTCAAGCTCAAACCAACCACCGTCACCAGCTGAGAGCAAATATTCAACCTCCTGCCACGAGGACGTGGCTTATAAAACGATGGGGGTGGTAAAATACCCAGGGCCTCAACACGACAGGTCGAAAGATCTACCACAATTCTGGGTAAAAAGGGGGCAGGAGAAAATATGTGCAGCCACACCCAAGTCTCGGTGGTACGAGTGTCCGCCCAAGAAGGACACAGGGAGCTGGCACCCCTCGCAGCCGGAAGTCCCTCTAGCCCGGAACCGCCACACTGCCCATATCACCACCAATACCAGCAGTGGTGAGAGCTCGTCAACTTAGTCCTTGCTAGAGGCTTGTTAAATGTGGCTTGGCGACACAGAAGGAGTTCCAGTGCTCCAGTGTGCTTGCTAGAGGCGGCACCCCCAAGGTTGATAAAGGTAGCTTGGCAACGCAGGAGGAGTTTCAGTGTTCCGATGTGCTTGTAGATCCGGCACGCCCAAGCTTGCTAGAGGTGGCTTGGCAATGCAGGAGTCCTGTGTTCCAGTGTGCTTGACAGATGCAGCACCCCTGACCTTGCTGGAGGCGGCTTGACAATGCAGAAGGAATTCCGGACCACGCACTCCCTGGAGTCCGGCAGGCTTCCCCAACATGACGCTGAAGCTGGAGCCAGTACCCCCCCGCCTACACACACACACATCCCCTCCCACAGGTAGACAGTGCCCTCCTACCCCTAGAAAAGGAATATCTGTCTTTGTGACAAACTTGTTGTCCCGACTGTCTCAAGTTCCTTCTAACTTCACTGCTTGACCCACTCTAGACACAAATCACATAACCCTATCACCAGACTAAGAGGGAGTAAGAGTCAGTCGTTGGGCCTTCACTTTTCCAGAGCCAGGGTCGTAGCCTTTCTCCCCTTTAGCTTATCACCACTAAGACATCGCACTACAACTCCTGTACAGACGTAGAGTTTAACCCCGTCCCCCTCCCTTTTCCAGAGAATACCCTGGTCACGAGTGTAAGTGTCATATCCGGGACATCTCCCTCCAGGTTTGCCCCTCCCCAATTCTTATTCGCCCCAATTGGCCATTTCCTTCAGATATATCTCACGATCTTGGATGTAAAGCTGTGTGTAAAAGCTGGTGTAATATATTTTTTGCCTTGCCATCTGGAGTTTCTACGTTTACTCTGTACTCTTAATGTGTCTCGAGTGCTGCTTTGGTGTTCCTCCCTGTTTAGAAGAACCCCACTGGAATAGGAAAATCCTAGCATAACACATGTTATGCTCTGTATTCTTGGTCCAACTCCTTGAACTCATATACGAGCACGGACTTAGGTTGTTTTATTCAGGACCGGGCTAGAGCATGCAAACAAGGGATAGGGCTCAAACACAGGCTAACCAGTCTTACACGTATATTACCTTACAAACAGATACAGTGTACTTTACACAATCAGTATATGAGGCATAAGTGTGGTGTATCTCACAACACTATGTATAAATGAGGACCAGTATTCCACAGAGTTATGACACTATAGATGGGGCACAAGTATTACACGGAGGTCATGACACTACAACTGGGGCACAAGTATTACACAGGGCTTGGGACACAAATATTACACAGAGTCTGTAACACTATGGACTGGACACGAGTGTTATACAGAGTCCATGATACTATAGAGGGGTCACAAGTATTACACAAGGGTCATGACACCATGGACGGGGCACAAATATTACACAGAGTCTGTAACACTATGGATTGGACACGAGTGTTACACAGAGTCCATGATACTATAGAGGGGTCACAAGTATTATACAAGAGTCATGACACTATGGACAAGGCGCAAATATTACACAGAGTCTATAACACTATGGACGAGGCACAAGTGTTGCACAGAGTCGATAACACTGTAGGTGGGACACTGAGGCGCACAGAGTAGTCACAGGTAAGTGCAGGTGACGGCCTAGGGTGGGAGGAGGGCCATCAGGGGTTCGCTCTCGATAGAGGCCCTGTTCGTGGGGTGCACACTCTGGGGTCTGGTGTAAGCTGGAGGGTGGCATGGTGGGCGGCCCCTTCCTGGAGGGGGCCTTAGGGGTGTGGTGCCCCACGGGACCGGGGCCAAACAGGGCTAAGAGGCATGCTGCACGGCGCCTGCCCTTGGCCGTGGTGGGTGTCCTGGAGAAGGGCCAGGGCTGGTCTGGGTCTGGGGTTGGCTGTGGGGTGCCCCTCGAGGTCTGGGTGCTGCGGTCTTACCGAGAGGGGAAGGCCATCAGGGGTTGTCTGCGGCCACTTGCCCTTGGAGTGTCCATCAGCTGCCGGGGGCATCGGGGGCTGGGCTGCAGGGACAGGACACCCAGGCTCACATCAGGTCCACTCCAGACACTCTCCAACAGGAGTCCTGTTGGGAAGTAGTGTCCGCCCTTTGAGGTGGAGGGGGAGCAGGAGGGGCGTCTTGCTTGGCCTCTGGAGGGGAAGGCTAAGCCAGATGTGACACCCTCATAGGGAGCCTCTGGGGTAGTGGAGGAGGGACAACCAGCGGTCTCTCCCTCAGCCTGGCAGGTCTGATGGACTCTGCCAGAACTCCACTCTGGGGCAGAGGAAGGAGGTCCGGTGGACTTTCCTTCCGCCTGGCAGGTCTGATGGACTCTAACCAGGCTCCCTCCAGGGGTTGTGGATGAAGGAGGTCCGATGGATTCTCCCTCGGTCTGACAGGTCCGGTGGAATCTGTCAGGGGACCACTTGTCCCAGGGACAACAGGAGGAGGAAGTCCAGCAGACTTTCTGGCTCCCAAGGCAGGTGCAATGGACTCTACTGCTCTCCTGCTGCTGGGGAAAAGTTGCAGCTGAGGGACAAATGGTGGTCTCTCCCTCTGTGGTAGGTCCGGTGGACTCTTCCACAGCTCTGCTCCCTTCCCTGGGACTGCAGGTGAGGGTCGTCTGGTGGACAGTCTGAGACGCCTGCTCCCAAAGGTGGGTAGCAGAAGGAGATCCGGTGGACTCTCCTCCTACAGCAGATCTGATGAACTCTACTGCGCCACTGCTCCCCTGGGGGTAAGTAGGACTACGAGGACTGGTGGTCTCTCCTCCTCTTGTGATGGCAGGTCCGGTGGACTCTGCTACCGAGGGCTTACTTGGGATTGTATCCAAACAAGTCCCATCCCAAGTCTGGTGAGTGCTGTCCTCGTCAGAGGGTAATGCACCTGGATGATGCACTTCTCGTGGGTCAGGCTGAGTGGAAGAGGGGCATAAGGTAGCTGGGGACATTGGCCAGTGTGGTGCAGGGCACCTTGTAAGCCTCCCCATGGCCTCCTCTTGGGGTGGGTGTCACCTCCCCATGTTCTTCTCTTGGGGTGAGTGTGCTGGGGTTGCTCCGTTGGGTGGGTATTTCAACACCTATCATAATTAACAGATACGGAAAGCATTACACCACCTTGCTGGTGGACGAGGCGTCTCTGTTTGATATGTCCACAACTGCACATGCTTTTGCACACAGCCTATGTACTCACCCATGTATGTACTTACATACGCAGCCTATGTATGTAACCATGTACATACTTACGTATGCAGCCTACGTATGCACCCATGTACACCCAAGGAAAGTTCCGCCTTATACACCTGCCTGCCAGTTCAGATCTTTATGCGTGAGACAACCACTAGTAAAGCAGTAGCCAAACACTCAAATGTCTGGTACCACTGTGTAAGAGGGGTGAGGTCAAAAGAGGGGGAAGGCTGGGGGAGCTGATAGTTCCTACACATCCCTCTTCCATCCCCATCCATCTCACACAGTTACCAGATACATGAATGTTGGTTACTGCTTCGCTACCACTTATCCCACATTTACTATTTCGAAGTGGTGAGCGAGTGTATAACACGGAACTTTCCTTGGGTGTACAGTACATACCTACATACACACTTATAAGCATACTTATGTACATATATATGTACTTATGTATGCACCTATGCACATAGGTATGCACCCATGTGCAAACTTATGCATTCATGTAAGTACTGTACTTAACGATGTACTTACCTGCATACATAATTACATACGCAGGTATGTACGTGCTTCCAGGAGTGCTTACTTACGTATGTGCATATGTATGGACATAAATACTTAAGTCCGCCTTGGGATACAGTAATTTTGTTGTTAAGTAAGTACATGATTACCTGCAGAGATGTATGTGTTAGTGGAGAGAGGGAGGGAGGAAAATGGGGGAGGGCACGGTCTGTTTAAATTCAGTCATGTGATTTATCGGTCTCCATATGTGTCAACAGGTGGGTTGATGGAGGGTTAGTGCCCCTCCTGTAAAACCAATAACTCAAGGTCAAATGGCCACCCCTTACGGGATTATGGCATCTGGCAATAGACAGATAGATAGATTTATCGGTGCCTGCTGATTGGTCGAGCAAATTTCTCCCATCAGATTCCCTGCTCGCTGTGGGAAAAACATGGAAGCCAGAGTTCGCAAATAGCCCTTAAGCCAGGGGTCATCGTTGGATCCTCTGTGGCGTCGTGGGATGCAATCGTCCTGTGGACGTTTGTGAAGCCGGGGCCAGGTTGGGATACAACAGGTTGGAAACTCATGTATTGTACACTATGCCTGTACAGATGGATGCAGATTGCTCCCACTCCTATCCTTCTCTTATGTTGTAGACTGAGTTAACTGTTATTTATCGTCACTGTTGGTTGGGAAAAACTGCCACCAGTGTGGGTAACTGCATTCCGAGTCACCCTAAGCTTAGGGAAGTGATCTGATAGGCCTGTGTCAAACACTCCATATAATGGATAGCATCTGGTGGGCCCAGAGTTGTCTGGTGGGTCAGCATGATTTTTCCCATTTACTGAATGGTACCCAATATGTACAGTGGTTTGTCTGGGGTCCCTTAAAGTGTTTGTCAAATCCAATATCTGGTCTAGCTGAATACAAAAAAGCAAGAATCAACTGTACACTGCATATATTGTACAGAAAAGCAGTAACTTGAAATAGGTTAATATGTGTCTGGTTTATGAAGCAGAAGAAATACAATTTAAAAATCTGTGCGCCATTAGTGCTCACTGAACTAGTATTCTCACCCAATCAGGTGGTTGCAATTCAAATGAAATGGGTTTCACCAAGGCTGATGGTCCATATTTTTCATGGTAAAGATGAATGGCGCTCAGGAACGTCTGATTATTGAATGTCTCACCATTTGACTGCCAAAACTCATAGCTTTTACAGTACAACCATTAACTCTGACAGAATGTAACATGCAATTCTCTTCCAGCCATCATACTCACTCCTGTTTTAAAAAATGGTAGGTACAGGACAGCATCTGCCACTTTCTTATTGGAGACACTATGGTCTTCATTACTTTTATACATTACTGTACAGTAATCCCTCCACTATCCAATGTAATAGAGCCAAAGGCATGTCCGGAAAGTGGTTCCCGTCCGGCTAGTGGGCCCCAGCCTCCTGGACTTGTACTTATGGACCCTAACTCAGAAAAACACCTATACAACTCCCTCTGGACATGCATAGCACCTATTTAAGACCCAAATCACACCAATAAAGGACATAAAAGAATGAAATAAAAGCAAAAGAACCAGAGAATGAGGTTTTAGAGGTGGTTAAATACAATATTAAACATTCTGGGTACTTACAAGTCCCTGGCTCCTGGACTGGTAGTTATGGACCCTAACCTAGCCTAACTCAGAAAAACACCTCCCTACTGCACATGCATAGCACCTAAGACCCTATTCACACCAATAAGGGACATAAAGGAGTGGAATGAGGTGTTAGAGGTAAGTATGGAAAATACAGTACAATATGAAACATTCTGGGTACTTACAGCAAGTCCCTGGTCATCTCGATGAATAACCCACCTCCTCTCAGACTCTGACAGTAAAAAGGAGTACCTGAAGCACCTGCAGTACACTGTACATAAAGTCTTGCACTGAACTTAGTCATCTGCACTCAGAATTCCATTCTCTTAACACTGCGCACTCTTGTCTTACTTGCGCTCCATTGTACCTTAATGAAATAAGTGTTGCACTCTGCACTTAAAGTCTTTGCACTCATAAATCCATTTTCTAAACATAACACACTCTAGTTAATTAGCACTCCATTGAAAGTCAATAAAATCAGTGTTGCACTCTGCACTTTAGTCTTTGCACTCAGAATTCTAATTTCTTAACACTTAGCACTGTTTTTTTCACTGCACAACACTGTAAATTCCTGTGTGGTCTAGTGGAGAAGTTCTTGCTGTTTAATCACTGTCAGAGTCTGAGAATAGCTGATGCAGGTGGCCTAGGGGTGCGTCGCTGGGTTGCGGTGATGGAGTACCCACTGCAGACGACTCTGAAGAGAGGCGCAAACTCACGTCAAGTGGTGACTCCATCATGCCTGATGTGCTCGGCTGTGGCTCGGAGGATGAGGGCCTGTCTTGGGGAGGCAATGGAGTGGAGCCAGGGCTGGGCACAGCAGGGGTCACGGGTCTGAAAAAGCTGTCAATGGTTGATTGACGCAAATAACGACGATTTTGGCGATTAATGATGCGCTGCCTGAAAGTGCACACTTCCTCCACAAGTCCCAAGGGCCCCATCTCCCTGTCGCAGTCCAGGTGTTCCAGGTAGTCGAGAACGAACTCTACGTGTTCCCAGAGTGCGCTCAGCTTGGGGATGGCTGGAGTAGTGTCATGCTGAGAGGAGTCCGCATCATCTTCGCCGTCCTCGTCGGAATCTTCAAGCTGGGTACTGACACCTGCAACTGAAGATGCGATCTCGATATCAGACAGTGTCTGATACCCAGGATCGCCCTCGTCATCATCCAACCACTCATGCACTTCGTCCACATCAACATCATTCCCATGTGCACGTAGAAGTGCATGGAAGGCATCCTCGTCAAAACGTAGGAAATTGTGCTCCACATCCGTTCCGAGAAGCAGACGAGACCAACCATTTTCTAGAGTCTTGACAGGGACTTCCTTCCATGCACTGGCCCAGTTGTAGATGGCAGACTTGATGTTGTAGCGGTGAAGGTTTTCCAAAGTCCGCTGGCCTCGTGTGTCCCGTCCCTCCCTGCGCTCATCCTCGTCCTCGAGAACAACCATCACCTTATCCAGGAACTTCCGTTGGTACAGCCTCTTTGTTGCCTCGATCACTCCTTGGTCCATTGGCTGGATGAGAGCAGTCGTATTAGGTGGCAAAAACATACACCTAATGCGCCCATTCTCAGCCACCAAGTCCTTGTCGCACGGGTGAGCAGGTGCATTGTGAAGGAGAAGGAGGGCCTTTACCTGGTCGCTTGGGATTCCCAGTTTCTCCGTCTGGTAAAGGATGATCTCCTTGATGAAATGGCAGTGGAACCAGTCTTCGAAGATCTGGGCAGTGAACCATGCCTTCAAAGAGTGGTACCAAACGACAGGAAGGACATCCATCACCCCACGAAGACACCGAGGCTGCTTTGCATGGCCAACAATAATGGGCTTAAGCCGGTGCATGCCGTTAGCATTGGCACAACACAAAGCAGATATCTGTTGCTTGCAGAGCTTGCGGCCAGGTACACGCTTCTCCGCCTCCTCATCTAGAGCGTTCATTGGCAAAGAGCGATAGAATAAACCAGTTTCGTCAGCATTGTAGACTTGACTGAGAGTGAGGCCCTCCTTGTCAATCAAGAGCTTCACCTCGTGCCAAAACTCCTCTACTCCATCCTCGTTGGCATCCAAAGCTTCGCCATGGGCCTTACAGTTGGTAAGACCATGTCGTAACTTGAACGCGAAGAGTTAACCCTCGGATGCCTTGAAGTCTGGGGCGTCATGAAGCCTTGCGAACTCAGCAGCAGCCTTCAGCTCCGTGCCATGCACCAGCACACCAGCAGCACGTTGCTGTCGATACCAAATCAACGTGGAGCGGTCGACTTCAGCATACTTGGGAGTAAACATCATCTTCCTCTCCACGTTGCGTTTGTTTTTAGACGAGAAGTCAGCCGTGTACTGCATGAGTTTGTCGCGGGATCTCTTGATATCAAACAAAGTAGATTGGGACAGAATTCACAAAGGGTGCATGAGGTAGAGCATCCTGCATCCACCTTGTCCAATATCTCCCTCTTCTTCTCCAGAGTCAAAACCACTCTCTTCCTCTTCTCAGGCGGCGGGGCCATCATCACACACACTAATAAGAGGCACGAGAGCAGCAGCAGAGCCTGCAGCAGGTAAGGCACCACTACAAAAGCGAGCACGTGGGTGGCCATGATCACGAGCGTGCACTCACAAGAGACGAGCGGTAAGTGGGGAGGATGCAGGGGCGCTTTAGCGGACGGCGGCGGAACTACGCACAAAAACACAGCTGGTCCGCGCCACGTGCACCGAGTTCAAATTACGGGCGGAAATCGGATTTTTTTTTAATTTTTTGCAATTTTTGGCCCATTTTGGGAATACTGAATCCCAGGACCAAAATATCCGGTAAGTGGGGATGTCCAGAAAAATGGGTGTCTGGATAGTATGGGGATTACTGTATATAAAATATGTGCAATGTAACTCAAACAACTCAAAAGTCAAATCTCTCTTCCACCTTAACCCTTTCAATCTCATGACATTACTTTGTACTTTACCCTTAACAGTGCCAGGCAATTTTATTCAGCTTCTGAGAGACCTTTTGAGCTTAAGGGGTTAGCTATACACTTATTTTATAACTAGAAACCACCCTTACATTACATAAAAACATTTAAAAGCAGTAAATAAAAAAAAGATTGAATAAGTATAAGTGGAAGCTAGTTATTTATTCTGGCTACCACCAGATAATACACTGCTCAGTTTAAACACCACCTCCCATAGCACAAGTGTTGGAAACTCTTCGTGAATCCCATCAGTATGCCGGTCTTTATTCTATTCTGGGTATTGCCAAACAATTTTACTCAACTTAGGTGAGATTTCTTAAGGGGAAAGTAACAATTACAGTACAGTACACAGGTATCTTTTATTTTTTTTTTGCTGCAGCTGTTTACATATGATAAAACTTGCATACAATGCAATGTTATGAACTGTGGTCCCATTCAGCAGAGTTGGCTAAAGCCTGTAATTCCGTGTGCAACAGATCTCTTGTACATCTACCATCTTAACAACAAACTTGATTCTAGCATGATACTGTGGAGAAAGTCCTGAGTTCGTATGCTCTTGTACTTATTTCTTTTTCCTGAATCTACAAAAAATCTCTTCTTTTTGTACTTCACACCCTCCCCACTTGAAAAAATTCAAAGGCAAGAACAAGACACTTGTCGTACAAGACTGCTATGACTTGTTAGTGTCATTGTGCGTGTCATGGTGGTGGTGGCGCAGTATGACGGAATTTTGGATAAGCTGCTCCAGGTCAGGTAAACGGTCGGTCTTAATGGCTGCTCTGATGCTGGAGAAAAATCCAAGCCAGTGGTGTAGGTTGTGACTGGTAAGAAGAAAACAGTCTGTACCATTATGTTTCTAATTTTATCTATCTCTGTCATTATACCTTACCTATCCTACCTTAATCCTAAACAGTGGTGTAGGTTGTGGCTGTGGGGGAGGATATAGAGTGTCAGTTTCATTACCTATTGAATTAGCTCTCTATTTATCAATATCTATCATTCCTACTTACATAAGCCGGTTACCTTTCTAATCTATACGAGGTGCTATCCAAAATTTTCCAGACTGGGATCACAGCGCCTAAATGGGTTGTAGTACCACGATGCGCCTCTCGGTGGCAGTACTAGCATACACTGTGAGTCAGTGTGCCATGCGGCATGAAGCTAGGCAAACGTGTGGATCAGTGACGTTCATTTGTTTGCCGTCGTGCAAGTGTCGTCAAGCAAACTTCAAGATGGTTATAAAAAAGGAACAGCAAATTTGCACCAGATTTTATGAGCATCTCAGGAAAAATGCTACAGGGACCCTGGCAATGGTTCAACAAGTGTTTGGTGGGCAATCTCTTGGTCGGACACAGGTGTTTCAGTGGCATGTGCGGTTCAAAGTGGTTGAGACAACTGGTTGCTTCACCATAACAATGCTCCGGCTCACAGTGCGCTTAACACCCAGCAGGTTCCGGCCAAAAACAACATGGCTATCATCCCCCATCCTCCTTACTCACTGGATTTGGTTCCCTGTGACTTCTATCTGTTCCCCCAAAATGATCAACCTGAAAGGGCATCATTTTGATACCACTGAGGAGATCCAGAAGGAAACACAGGCAGTACTCAACACTCGTCAAAACAGACTTCCAGGAAGCATTCCTGCAATGGAGGAAGCACCGGGACTGGTGTATCAATGCATATGGGAACTTACATCAAGGGTGATGGTGGCCAATAGGAGCTATGGTGAGTTTTCAGTTTTATACAGCATTAGTCCAAAAAATTTTGGATGGCACCTCATATACAAGGAAGCTGGAGAAGAACCCTAGCCAGTGGTGTAAGTTGTGACTGGAAAGGAGGACATACGTGGACTCAACACCATTATATGTGGAGTCAGCACCATTATCTATCTCTCTAACAGTCACTACCTTCTCAAGTTATCCATCACTAGTATCATCACTATCAGCTCTGTCAGTACTGAACATTATCTAACTATCAGAGTCACTATCTAATCAATATATCTATCATCACCATTATCATCATCATCATCATCATTATCACCAGTCAAGATATTTCCCACCTGTCTATCAGTAACTATCTTATCAATTTATCTATAATCATTATTATGCACAAATTAAAAACTAAAATACTTGATGTGGATATACGTGTACGTACATAGAAAGAAGGACAGGTGCAAGGAGTTCGTTAACAGTGGTGAGATGATGCAAGTAGGCAGTAGTGAAGGTACAGCAGGTGTAGCACTCACACCCAGCAACCAAAGGCTCTTGCACCGTCCTGTACCTGGGGTGGCAAAGACAGAGTGGTGGAACCTTCAAGCAGGAAGTCATAAACACAATAATAATAACAATAATAATCTATCTATCTATTGCCAGACGCCTCAATCCCATTTGGGGTGGCCACAAACAAATCGCCTCCAAGTCGCCCTGTCCCCAGCCATTTCACTGCCCTGCTCCCAACCACACCCCCCTCTCTCATATACCTCTCCACCCCATCCCTCCATCTCATCCTCGGCCTCCCCCTCCCTCTTCCCCCCCTCCACCTCACTCACATACATTCTCTTCGTCAGTCTTTCACCCTCCATCCTCTCCACATGGCCAAACCACCTCAGTGTGTTCCTCATAACGCTTCCTATCACATCCACATCCACACCACGCTCCTTTATATCCTCATTCGTCAGTCTGTCTTTCCATGTGACTCCACAGGCTCCTCTTAAATAACTCATTTCCACTGCTCTCACTCTTGACTTGTGTCCTTCCAACAACGTCCAAGCTTCACTTCCGTACGTTAGAGTTGGTATCACAATACTGTCATGTATTAATAATAATAATAATAATAATATCTAATTATCTACCTTTTGCCTGGCACCATAATCCCATAACGGGTGGCCACAAACAAACTGCCTCCATGACGCTCTGTCCCCCGCCATTTCACTGCCCTCCCCCCAGCTAACACCCCCCTCTCTCATATACCTCTACACCACATCCGTCCATCTCCTCCTCAGCCTCCCCCTCCCTCTCCCCACCTCCAGTTCATTCACATACACTCTCCTTGTTAGTCTCTCGGTCTCCATTCTCTCCACATGACCATACCACTTCAATGTATTTCTCCTAACACTTTCAATCACATCCACATCCACACAACAACGCTCCTTCACTTCCTCATTGGTCAGTCTCTCTCTCCATGTAACTCCACATGCTCCTCTCATCTAACTTATTTACTCTGCTCTCACTCTTGACTTGTGTCCTTCCAACAGCATTATTACAGTACTATCAGGCAGCAACTTTTTTGCTTCCATGTTCACTTTCCTAATTCTTATCACTGCTTTCAATGAACCAGCAATCTTTCTTCCTTGTTGTACCCTTTCAAGCATTTTATCCTCCAAACTTCCATCCTTACTCATCACACTACGCAAGTACTTCAATACACTCACATTCTCCATTTCCTCATCATCCAACCTCACTGTACATTCAACAACCATTTGTCTCGAAGACCATAGCTTTACTCTTCTCTATATTCAACTTTAAATTCTGTTTCTTACACACTCTTCCAAACTCATTCACCATGCATTGTAGTTTCCCTTCATAATCACTTAACAATACAGTATCACCTGCAAACAATAGTACAGGAAGTTACCAAATAATACCCTCTTTCATTAGGGCTACTCCAACATCCACTAGCCTGCTTTGTATCACTTTTATAAACCCATCCTATACACATTCAACAACCATGGAGACCTGACACAACCCTGTTTCAATCCAACATTCAAACAGAAAAATTCACTCAGTTCACTATCCACCTGCACTGCAGCCTTAGCACCCTCTTTCATACTCTTCACAACACTCAACAACTTCTCATTCACTCCATAATATATTCTTCATATTTTTCACATTCCTTGTCTATCTACCCTGTCATATGCTTTCTCCAAATCCATGAAGCCTGCATACAACTTCTTTCCCTTCTCTAGAAACTTTTCCACTACAGACCTAAAGATGAATATCTGATCTACACAACCTCTTCCCTTCCCAAAACCTCCCTGTTCTCCAACTAATTCTTCTGTTACTTCCTTACCTCTGTCAATAAATTTCCTACCATATACTTTTCCTATTACACTAAGAAGACAAATGCCCTATGGTTACCACACACTTCTTTTTCCCCTTTTCCATTATACAGGGGAATAATTACAGTATATCTGACTTCCAATTCTGCGGAACTTTACCTTTCTCCTGGGCCAATCTGCGCATCTTCCACAAACATTCTACTACTATCTCTCCCCCATGCTTCAGCATTTCATCACACATTCCATGAATTCCTAAGGCTTTCCCCATTTTGACTTTTTTCATTGCTTCCATCCCACTGATCTCTTCATCCTTTCTCACCTCCCTCCTTCCAGCCTTTCCCCAGCCACTTATACTCACATTACTTTCATTCTCTATGCTTAATAGTTCCTTGAAGTGTTTTCTCCATCTGCTCACTTTTTCTCCCTTCTCCACTATCAATCTCACGTTCTTATCTTTCACTTACCTACCAACTTCTTTATTACCCTGTATAACTCTCTTTACCTCCTTCCAGAGCATTTTCTTCCAGTCCTTCCACTTTACTATCAAATTCCTTCCAAATTCCTCATCCACTCTCTTCTTACTGACTGATCTTTTCATAATAATAATAATAATAATAATAATAATAACAATAACAATAATAATGTAATAATAATAATAATAAAAATAATAATAATAATAATAATAATAATAATAATAATAATAATAATACAATCTGATCTTTTATTTCTCAAAAGTCAGTTCTTCCTAAGGAACTCACTAGTGCTCAGCACTCATTTACAATTTTACAAGAAGAAACATCACTTTAAAAAAAAAAAAAAAAAAAAAAAAAAAAAAAAAAAAAAAGGACAATTAAACCCTACAATTTTCTGTCACAACACCTATTCCAAAACTATAGCTTCTCGGAGAGCCTCTGAGCAGCCCTATAAAAGATTCAAAAGAAGCTCATTGCCTCATGAATAATGACAATTTATTATATAACACTGGGGTTGTATAAGAGGAAAACTGATCAGAGAAAGATCTATCTATCTATTGCCAGACGCCTCAATCCCATACGGGGTGGCCACAAACAAATCACCTCCACGTCGCCCTGTCCCCCGCCATTTCACTGCCCTGCTCCCAATTCACACCCCCCTCTCTCATATTCCTCTCCGCTCCATCCCTCCATCTCATCCCCGGCCTCCCCCTCCCTCTCCCCCCCTCTACCTCACTCACATACACTCTCCTCGTCAGTCTCTCACTCTCCATCCTCTCCACGTGGCCAAACCACCTCAGTGTGTTCCTCCTAACGCTTCCTATCACATCCACATACACACCACAACGCTCCTTTATAGCCTCATTTGTCAGCCTGTCTCTCCATGTGACTCTACAGTCTCTTCTTAAATAACTCATTTCCACTGCTCTCACTCTTGACTTGTGTCCTTCCAACAACGTCCAAGCTTCACTTCCATAGGTTAGAGTTGGTATCACAATACTGTCATGTAGTAACTTTTTCACTTACATGCTCACTTCCCTGTTTCTTATCACTGCTTTCAAGGAAACAGCAACCTTTCTTCCTTCTTGTACCCTTTCAAGCAGTTCACCCTCCAAACTTCCATCCTTACTCATCACACTCCCCAAGTACTTAAACGTACTCACATTTTCCAATTCCTCACCATCCAACCTCATTGTACATTCACTGACTTCACCTCTCTCAAAGACCATCACTTTACTCTTCCCTACATTCACCTTTACATTCCGTTTTTTACACACTCTCCCAAACTCATCCACCAAGCCTTGCAGCTCCCCTTTGTCTTCACTCAACAACACAGTATCTTCTGCAAACAACAGTACAAGGAGTTTCCAAATACTACCCTCTCTCACCAGGGCCACTCCAACATCCACTACCCTACCTTGTACCTACTGTATTTCAGTACCCCATCCATGTACAGACTGAACAACCATGGAGACATGACACATCCGTTTCAACCCAACCTTCAATGAGAAAAATTCACTCAGTTCAACATCCACATGCACTGCAGCCTTAGCACCCTCATAAATACTCTTCATAGCATTCAACAACTTCCCCTCTATTCCATACATTCTTAATACTATCGACAATCCTTGTCTATCCACCCTGTCATATGCTTTCTCCAAATCCATGAAAGCTGCATACAACTTCTTTCCCTTCTCTAGAAACTTTTCCACTAAAGATCTAAGAATGAATATCTGATCTATACAACCTCTTCCCTTCCTAAAGCCTCCCTGTTCTTCTCCAACTAATTCCTCTGTTCTTTCCCTGGCTCTGTCAATAAGTATCCTACCATACACTTTTCCTATTACACTAAGAAGACAAATGCCCCTATGATTACCACACACATCTTTTTCCCCTTTTCCTTTGTACAAAGGAATAATTATACCTGACTTCCAATCCTCTGGGACTCTACCTTCCTCCCAGGCCAATCTGCACATCTTCCACATCCATTGTACTACTATCTCTCCCCCCATGCTTCAGCATTTCACCACACATTCCATCAATTCCTGGGGATTTCCCCAATTTGACTTTCTTCATTGCTCCCACAATTTCTATCCTACTGATTTCTTCCTGTCTTCTCACCTCCCTCCTTCTCCTAGCCATTCCCCAGCCACTTATACTTGCATTACTTCCATCCTCTATGTTCAACAATTCTTTAAAGTGTTCTCTCCATCTGCTCACATTTCTCCCTTCTCCACTAGTAATCTACCATTTATATATTTCACTCCCCTGCTAACTTCACTGCCACCCTGTTTTACTCTCTTCACCTCTTTCCAGAACATTTTCTTACAGTCCCTCCACTTTACACTCACATTACTTCCAAATTCCTCATCCACTCTCTTCTTACTCTCTCTTACTAATCTTTTCACCTCTCTCTTCCTTTCCACATATAACTCTCTTCAACTTCTTCCACGCCCCTATTTCTCATCCATTCATTGTATGCTGTCTTCTTTTGTGCCACAGCCTATCTCATCTCTTCATTCCACCACACTGTTTCTTGCACCCCCTTATGTCTTCTCTTCATTCCACACATCACATCACATGCTACACATATTTCTTCTGTGAATATCCTGCACACACCTTCCACATCCCCAATCAGCTCCAATTCATATTTACCCAATCATTCCTCCACTTCTCTCTTATATTCTGCCTTTTTCTCATCCTCTTGTAGCCTTTCCACTCTCCTTGCAACTACTCCTTCTTCACGTCCTTCCCTTCTTCTATTTCTCCTTCTTACTTGGATTTTGATTCTGGTCCGCACAAAGTAGTGGTCAGAAAGTCCACTCCCCCAACCTCTATAAGCTCTTGCATCCAATACACATCATCACAGCCTTTCATCCACACACACACATAATCAATCATTGCCTTCCTTTCATTCAGTTCACCACCCACCCTTTTCATCACTAGCCATGCATACCTGTGGATCATTTTGTGCCTGAAGAGGGTATTGGCTATCACCAACCCCCTCCCGGCACAAATGTCCACTAATGCACTGCCATTCTCATCTATCTCAGCAGGCACACCCCACTCACCAACTATTCCATCCACCTTCACATTCCCTACTTTACCATTTACCCTTTAAACGCGGATCATCGCGTTTGCGACGCTCGGCGAAAAGGACATAATGGCGGAGCGTCGCGTTTGCAATTCTAGTAAATTTTGAATAACCGCGGGCAGGCAGGCTCCAGCTGGTATTGTCTATCAGTACCACCACTTTTTAGCTACTTTTAGCACACTTGACCTTTGTACCACTGACCTTCGTCGTTGCCAAGTATCGCGTTTTTCCCCCGTCCCCCCCCCCCCACCACGGCCCCTGCCAGCCTGGCTGTGATACATGGGAGCGCTCTGAGTGCTCAGAACTGTAAATCTGTGCTCTCCTCTCACAAGCATTTATGCTAATAGGAAACATTTGTTTCCCCAGTTGTAACACTAGCTGTTTTTCTCACGGTTTGCCTCTGTTTAGCGTCAGTTTACCGCAGGCTTTCAAAGTGACATTATGGCGAGTTCTAGCTCTTCCGAGTCAGTGCAAGCGGCCGACAGGAACGAGAATAAAGTGACGGGCGTAAGGCAGAATAAAAAGCGAGCCGCGGTGATCTTTTGGGAAGTAATATGATTAAAAATAATGTAGTATACATGTTTTTAGCTGTGAAAATGGAAATGTTTGTTGAGTGACGGGAAGACCAACGCCGTGCTGCATGTCAGCCGTACGCTCCGTTGCTTTTAGCCTTAGTTTCAGTGCTTATTGTACAAATACGGATTCCAAACTACCTTTACGTTGTAGTATAAAGTTTACTGTGACAGAATGAGGCTGTGGTAGAGGGGAAACCGGGCTGCTGGAGATGTGAAAGTGAAGATTTGGTTACCCAACTTTGCAAGTCTCCAAAAGTCCTGGGGTAGTCCACGAAGGCTCAACACCTGTCTCTGGAGAAAGCTGAATGTAAGTACTATCTGCCATACCAAGTATATTGTTCTAGGGTTAATCTCTGATTTTTGGCTAATATTTTCCTACAGGTACTCAGACCGCGATACAACCCCGCCACTCGGGGGGAGGCGACTGTTCACGGCCGCGTTTAAGGGGTTAATATCACCAATCAAAAACACTCTCTCATTCCTTCCAAACTTTTCCATGCACACTTCCACATTTGTCCTGAACTCTTCTCTCACTCTGCTTGCACAATCTTGCATTAGCGCATACACGCACACAATCGCCCACATTTGTATTCCAACTTTCAATCTTACCCACACAATCCTTGACCCAACTGATCCATACTCTCTTATGTTCTTCTTCCATCTTTTACTCACAACAATACACACTCGTTCTTTTGCCCTCTCATTCTCACCTACTCCTCCACATATACCCCATCCATACTCCCATTCTCTCACACTTTCTCCTCTCCATTTAGTTTCAGTTACTCCACATACATCCACTTTTGCACTCTCAAGCACCTGGACAATCTCTCTCTCTCTCTCTCTCTCTTACACCTCATCATTTACTGAACATCTATGGGCTCATGAAGGCACAAGGAATCATCTTCACTTCTTAACATCACACCTGGGTGTGCCGATTGAGGTTTTAACAATTCAACAAGATACTTTGGTTTGCCAAACTTAAGTATCTTGAAAGGAATAAGACAGTTTAAACTCAATTATAGCCTTTACTAGGAATCTGTGCAACTCAAATAGAAATTAAGTGATTGTGGCTTTTAGGGGGAGGCCAAAGATAAGCATTGCTGCTCTCCTCAACACCGACTGACCCTTCTTTAACAGATAACTGTATTCAGGTGGCCAATCCATAATGAATTATAATAATGAAAACAAGACCATGGACCAGTGTTACAGGGCAACGACTATTCAGCAGCTGTCTCATAGAATACAGGTTTTTGGTATGCAGATTATAACCTCTGACAACTTGAATAATATGTTCTTTTTAATTTATTTTTGAATTAAAATATGCACCCAGCTTTTGGGCAATACCTGCAAAATGAAGGCATGATTCACCAATCTTTAAAGTCAAGGTATTATCAGTGTCACCATCCCTCCTGTTTCCTCGAATAATGAGGATTTTTGTTTTATCGTCAATCAGCATGTCCCCTTGCCATCCAGCTTTTAATATCAGTAGTCAGGAATTCCAGTTTATTCGTGGTATCATTAATATCTGTCATCTTAATATACAGCTGAGTGTCATCAGCATAAAAATAAGGTACATCATGTGCACCATGTATAAATCGTGAACAGAACAGGACCAAAAACTGATCCTTGAGGAACTCCAAACGGAAGGGGAACTGAACACAAGTGTTGTCCACAACTACTCTCTCAGATCTGTCAGAGTTACCACCTTAAGGAGCAAAAGTGCATCATCACAGACTCCATTAATATGCAAGTCATTTAGCAGTTGTTCATGATCTACTGTGTCAAAAGCTACAGGACAGATCCAACAGAACCAAGAGAGTGGACATCCTGCTGCAGGTGTTCAGAACCAAGTCATCATGAATCTCTGTTAGTACAGTTTCAGTTAAGAAGTATTTCCTATATGCCAAATGAATGGGAGGAAAAACTCTGTTTTGTTTCAATAATGGTACGAGCTGATCTAGCACAGCCACTCAAAAATCTTTGACAAAAATGACAAGCTGGGGACAGGATGATAGTTTACATGCTCTCAACATCAAGATCGTGCTCCTCAAGTAGGGGTTGGAGCAAGGCATGTTTCTTAGACTGCACAAAGTCACTGTACTTTCTAAGATGCATGTTTACTAATTTACAAATAAGTCTGCTGCATTTTCTTACACATGTGGCAACTGTGAGACACTGAATGGATGAAATGGACAGTATGTTTGTTAAGAGTCCTGATAAACCATTAACTTAACATCCAGTGGATAAAATGATGAAAGCAGATAACCTCTTGTGCACTGTGATTTGAACTCGTGAGAATTTCTCATTGAAAGGTGCACTGTCTAATTTTGTCTAATTCATTTTGTATGTGAGGTATCTTAGTTGTGAAGGATAAAATAAAATCAGATGCCAGTTGGGCATCAGAAGCAGAATTTGGTTCATCAGATTCCTTCAGCTGATCATATGCATAAATGCAACCATTTTTTTTTTTTTTTTTTTTTTTTTTAAATTGCTACACATAAGCCAACTTTCTCTTGATCATACTTTGCCTTTTGAGATTTTACAGTATGGACAACAACCGTTCTAGCCAACACGCAAAGCAATGATTCTGTTTGGTCCAATGCAAGTGCAATTCATATGATCTGCTCTCAAACACTCTACGCAAAGAACTGATAGAAGGACCATACCACAGAGATTATCATGTACAGTAAAAGTCCCCTCATTTGGCATCTGGACTTAATGGTATTTCCGGTCTTTCAGTGGTTTTCATAAATAGTCCTATTACGAAAGTTCTATGCTCTTCTGGCACGTATGCTGAGCTGATCAACACCCATGACGGGGTCGCCAGCTCGTCACTGGTACCCATGCACCCACAGCTGCCAATTTGGCACTGTTGATGCTAGATCTAGCGCTTTTCATAATGATTTAATGCCAATAAATATTAGATTTTTCTTCTATATCTAGTGCATTTTGAAGTCCAATCTAGTGTGAAAATTTGAACAGTTCACCTTTGGCTCAGCACATTTTAAAGTTGACCTCAGCACTTCTGAAGATTTCTGCTTGCCAACACTGCATGCGCAGTCGGCCATCATGACTTGTGAGTGTCTGGCTTTGTGAGTGGGACCTTTCGAAAGTCTGGAAACTCTGTCGTGCTATTTTACGATGTACATATGTAAATACACCTAGGTTAAGGTAAGTTCATGTTTATTTATCATTAAATACAGTAAATATAAGTTGCTTCTTATATATTTAGTGCTTAGCGTTGACCAATAATACTTGCCAGACACTATGATTGCATTGGGGTAACCGGCCATGATTGCTAAAACTGTTTTTTGGCAGGTTTTCCTGGTCATTCGGCAGTCTCCGCTCTTTTGGCACCTGCTTGGTCCTGAAGATGCTGAATGAGATGGCTTTTACTGTACAATGATTGTCTTCTCTATTTCAAGACAATGATGGTCAAAGACAGGCCCAAGCTGATTTTTATGTACTGTATACTGTATACAGTGAGTCTTCGATATACGAAAGGGATAGGGACCAAAAAACCTTTCGTAATTCAAAATTTCGTATATCGGAACGATTTTCCCCATTGAAATACAGTATACAGTATATAGAAATGGGGGGATGCATCCCAGGACCCCCTTGGACCCCCCACCTAAATTTTACCCCCCCCTCCCTATTTTGAAGTAAGCAATACCTGTATACAATTGTAGGGAAGGAGGTGGTCATTTTCTTGTACATCTCCTTTTTCTTTGTCACAGTCCCTACGGTGGAAACTGCAAGGCCTAAAGCACGCCCAATCTCCAAGGATCCCTGCCCCTCCTCATGGTGTCTTATAAATTTCCATTTCCTTTCCAGAGTTAGAGTACGGTGCTGCTGCTTCTTTGCAGCGGGCTCCTGCGATGCTGGAGATGATGCAGGGCGCTTGGGAGGCATGGCGAAACAATACGAAAAGGTGAAGAGCTCCGAAAATATCCTCACGTACAGCAAAGCTGCGAGGAGAGGAGGGACATGGACTCAGCTGAGAAGCGTGAGAAAATTTGTTAACCAGAGAGGGGTTAGTTCTTTTTCTCTCGGCCAGCAAGCACAGTGCTGTGCACCGTGCCCATTTTGAATTTTTCATACAGTATTCCATTAACTCCTTCATAGCTGCCGGCCATGAACAACACTTCACTGTTTTGGTGTCAGTGATGCTGAGTTAGGGCAAGCTATAAAAAACTGCAAGCAATTATGGGAAGGGAACGAAGGTCACTGGTGTGTTAACACAACCCTACTCTACCATCCCAAGCAGTCAGGCATTCACAGTTCACTTCATCCCGAATGTTTTTGCCGATGTTTACGTGCTAATATAACACGCATCCTAATTTTATTAATTCTTTCACAAATCATAGCAAATCAAAGGATGGGTTTAAGGGAAAAAATAAAAGAAAAAGCCAGGTGTGCCAGATGAGTCTTTTCACATACAGCGGTCTCCCCTACTGTGTGAGCTCGGTGGGCGAATCGCATTGTGTGCGAGTGACCAAAAATCATAACCAAAAACCCTGAATGCGCGACATTACCTCATAGAATGCAAGGCAGAGGCAAGGAGTGGCTCAAAAATGCCATTTTCTATTAGTATGCGACCCCCTCACACACAACACGCCAATAGTGACCTAGAGGCTCATGGGGAAGGTGCTCAAGAGGAGTCTACAGTAAGATCTCGCCAATAACAACTTCGACAATAACATTTTCGGCAATAACAGTAAATTAGAATACATACCCTGTTTCTATAATAATGAGAGTTATTTTGTGAATACAAAGTTGTTATAGTGCCAATATGTTCATAACAAGATGAGGAATGAAACAAACAAGCAAGAAGAGATGAAGGAAATTCCCGAATATGTGAGCAGTAGCGAGGAGGAATGGAGGATCCTTCCCTCACCACCTCCCCTGACTTGCCTGCCGCCATCCCTTCCTCCTCCACTGCCCCACCTGACTCGCCTACTTCACCTGGCATACCTGCAACCCCCACCATAATGACTGTTGCTGCATTCTGGAAGAAATGTAACATTCAACAGGCCATAAATTTCTTCATCAAACCCTGGAATAATACAACATTGGCAACCATTAAACAAGCATGGTGCAGCAGGGGTGGCGGCAGGGGCACTCTAAGTGTGTTGCCGTGCCTCAGAATCCCTGTTATTTAAGTCCATCATGCCTGCTGTCTACTGTTGTTAAGGTGACTGCCCATATTTTTGTTATTGTAGCTATATCTGTAGTACAATGTCTGAAAAATCTGACCTATATTGTGTCTCTAAGGGCCAAAAAATATCCAGGTATGAGGGGGTACCACCCATGTTATTTTTCCCATAAGATTATGTATTCTCAGTGCCCGATTTCACAGTGCACGAGGACCAGGACTGCCCAATCTCTCGCGCACTGTCCGAGCCTACTGTATGTAAGAAAAAGACATTGATTTTAGAACTTTGAAAAAACGGTCCCGAGGCCGACCATGGGAGCACGCAAGTATCTGAACCCACAGCCACTGAGGGAGCTACACATACACTTTACTTTAAGCAATAAAAGCACATTACCAAACCAATCCTTTCTGATAGTCTGTTATATTTTTCAGATTATTTCTGGGTTGGTAAATAAACATTTCTTGTTAAATCTGTTTCCCCGTCATTTTTAGCTGTTCTGGTGTGACAATTCTTGTTTATTTCGTTAACATAACGGCGGAAAGGACCATTCTTCCCTAAGTGTTTAAACCTGGCCTAATCGAGCTTATCTGTACCTAATAATTTAACCTAACCTAACCTCCAGTTGGGAAACTGGGAAAAGATATCCACTTTTGTGCACGTTGAGTTTCTTCTACCCCTGGGGGTAGGTTTTTTTTTCAAGAATACTCCTCCAGTATCCCTGCTCGTCGTAAAAGGTGACTAAAAGGGTTGGCGGAGGGTTAGTGCCCCTCCCCGGAAAACAACTAACTAAAAAAACAAACAAGAAGCCTCGGACAAGGACTGACCAAACGATGACAACCCAGGACCGGACAAAGGACTTGGTAATGGCTACGTGGAATGTAAGAGGGGCGAATGATGAGGTGAAAGTGAGAGATATTGTCCAGGTGCTTGAGGATGCAAAAGTGGATGTATGTGGAATGACTGAAACAAAATGGAGAGGAGAAAGTGTGAGAGAATGGGAGTATGGATGGGGTATATGTGCAGGAGTAGGTGAGAATGAGAGGGCAAAGGAAGGAGTATGTATAGTTGTCAGTAAAAGATGGAAGAAGAGCATAAGACAGTATGGATCAGTTGGGTCAAGGATTGTGTGGGTAAAGTTGAAAGTTGGAATACAAATGTGGGCGATTGTGTGTGTGTATACGCCAACGCAAGATTGTGCTAGCAGAGTGAGAGAAGAGTTCTGGACAAATATGGAAGTGTGCATGGAAAAGTTTGGAAGGAATGAGAGAGTGTTTTTGATCGGTGATATGAATGTTAAAGTAGGGAATGTGAAGGTGGATGGAATAGTCGGTGAGTGGGGTGTGCCTGCTGCGATAGATGAGAATGGCAGTGCATTAGTGGACATTTGTGCTGGGAGGGGGTTGGTGATAGCCAATACCCTCTTCAGGCATAAAATGATCCACAGGTATACAAGGCGAGTGATGAGAAGGGTGGGTGGTGAACTGAATGAAAGGAAGGCAATGATTGATTATGTGTGTGTGTGTGTGTGTGGATGAAAGGATGCGAAGATGTGTAATGGATGCAAGAGCTTATAGAGGTTGGGGGAGTGGACTTTCTGACCACTACTTGGTGGTGGCCAGAATTAGAATACAAGTAAGATGGAGGAATAGAAGAAGGGAAAAACAAGAGGAAAGAGTAGCTGCAAGGAGAGTGGAAAGGTTACAAGAGGATGAGAAAAAGGCAGAGTATAAGAGAGAAGTGGAGGAACGATTGGGCAAATATGAATTGGAGCAGATGGGGGACGTGGAAGGTGTGTGCAGGATATTCACAGTAGAAATATGTGCAGCATGTGATGTGGTGTGTGGGAGGAAGAGAAGACGGAGAGGGGTTCAAGGAACAGCATGGTGGACTGAAGAGGTGAGACAGGCTGTGGCACAAAAGAAGAAAGCATACAATGAATGGATGAGAAATAGGGCGTGGAAGAAGTTGAGAGGCGGAAGAGAGAGTTATATGTAGAAAGAAAGAGGGAGGTGAAAAGATTAGTAAGAGAGAGTAAGAAGAGAGTGGATGAGGAATTTGGAAGGAATTTGAGTGTAAAGTGTAGGGACTGTAAGAAAATGTTCTGGAAAGAGGTGAAGAGAGTAAGGCAGGGTGGAAGTGAGGTTAACAGGGGAGTGAAAGATAAAAATGGTAGATTACTAGCGGAGAAGGGAGAAAGAGTGAGCAGATGGAGAGAACACTTTAAGGAATTGTTGAACATACAGGATGGAAGTAATGCGAGTATAAGTGGCTGGGGAATGGCTGGGAGAAGGAGGGAGATGAGAAGACAGGAAAAAATCAGTAGGATAGAAGTTGCGGAAGAAATGAAGAAGGTTAAATTGGGGAAAGCCCCACGAATTGATGGAGTGTGTGGTGAAATGCTGAAGCATGGGGGAGAGATAGTAGTAGAATGGATGTGGAATATGTGCAGATTGGCCTGGGAGGAAGGTAGAGTCCCGGAGGATTGGAGGTCAGGTATAATTATTCCCTTGTACAAAGGAAAAGGGGAAAAAGAAGTGTGTGGTAATCATAGGGGCATTTGTCTTCTTAGTATAATAGGAAAAGTGTATGGTAGGATACTTACTGACAGAGTTAGAGAAAGAACAGAGGAATTAGCTGGAGAAGAACAGGGAGGCTTTAGGAAGGGAAGAGGTTGTGTAGATCAGATATTCATTCTTAGATCTTTAGTGGAAAAGTTTCTAGAGAAGGGAAAGAAGTTGTATGCGGCTTTCATGGATTTGGAGAAAGCATATGACAGGGTGGATAGACAAGGATTGTGGAAAGTATTAAGAATATATGGAGTAGATGGAAAGTTGTTGAATGCTGTGAAGAGTATGTATGATGGTGCTAACGCTGCAGTGGGTGTGGATGGTGAACTAAGTGAATTTTTCTCTTTGGAGGTTGGGTTGAAACAGGGATGTGTCATGTCTCCATGGTTGTTCAGTCTGTACATGGATGGGGTAATAAAAGAGGTACAAGGTAGGGTAGTGGATGTTGGAGTGGCCCTGGCGAGAGAGGATAGCGTTTGGAAACTCCCTGTACTGTTGTTTGCAGATGATACTGTGTTGTTGAGTGAAGATGAAGGGGAGCTGCAAGGTTTGGTGGATGAGTTTGGGAGAGTGGGCAAGAAACAGAATCTAAAGGTGAATGTAGGGAAGAGTAAAGTGATGGTCTTTGAGAGAGGTGAAGTCAGTGAATGTACAGCGAGGTTGGATGGTGAGGAATTGGAAAATGTGAGTACATTTAAGTACTTGGATAGTGTGATGAGTAAGGATGGACGTTTGGATGGTGAAGTGCTTGAAAGAGTGCAGCAGGGATGAAAGGTTGCTGGTTCTTTGAAAGCAGTGATAAGAAACAGGGAAGTGAGCATGGAAGTGAAAAAGTTACTACATGACAGTATTGTGATACCAACTCTAACGTATGGAAGTGAAGCTTGGACGTTGTTGGAGGGACACAAGTCAAGAGTGAGAGCAGTGGAAATGAGTTATTTAAGAGGAGCCTGTGGAGTCACATGGAGAGACAGGCTGACAAATGAGGATATAAAGAAGCGTTGTGGTGTGGATGTGGATGTGATAGGAAGTGTTATGAGGAACACACTGAGGTGGTTTGGCCATGTGGAGAGGATGGAGGGTGAAAGACTGACGAAGAGAGTGTATGTGAGTGAGGTGGAGGGGGGAAGAGGGAGGGGGAGGCTGAGGATGAGATGGAGGGATGGGTGGAGAGGTATATGAGAGAGGGGGGTGTGAGTTGGGAGCAGGGCAGTGAAATGGCGGGGGACAGGACGACATGGAGGCGATTTGTTTGTGGCCACCCAAAACGGGATTGAGGCATCTGGCAATAGATAGATAGATAGAAATTTTTCAACAAGAAAAAGTAATTTGCCAAACTGAAAGTTGTCAGAAAATTACAGGAACAAGCTGGAGGATTATGAATTGGTACTGTCTTTCTGCTGCTTCCAGTGTACATTTATTGGTAAATAAATCAATCTAACAGTACTTGTGTTTTGTTTCCACTGGATTAATCGTGACTTCGGACTATTCAGGCACCCCCTCACACCATATAGTCTGGATAATCAAGCTATCTCTGTACAGTATTTCCTTTTGTATCGATTTTCGTATCGTCGAGACAGATATTTTCGTATTGTGGAATTTGTCCTATATTCATCGCTTTCGTACCATCGAAAATTCATACTTCAGGTTTTCATATTTCGAAGACTCACTGTATACAGTGTTCACCAAATCGTCGGAAGAAAGATGGAAAGAATTGGTGTTGCTTACATGGTGATCAACTCTAAAACACATCAGATGAAGGTCAATATTCCTGTAATTTTTAAATCTAATAACCATTTTATAAGAAGAGGGTTCTGGGATTTCAAACCCCCAAATAAGCAAAGCATGGTCAGAGATCAGAGATCAACTGAATCAATCTCCACATCTAATATGCAACTGCAATCAACGGGGATATGATCAACGGGGATAAGATGTGAGTCAGCTGATAAAATATTACTGAAAAAATTATTTTGGCCAATCAGTTCAAGGAACTTCATAAAAAAGGTTTTAACTGTGCGCTGTCAGTCCAAAAATTGAAATCATCACGAATGATCAGTTCACCAGAATTAAGAAAAAATTCTTCTGGAACTGCCCAAACTCCTCCATAAAGCTTTGATATGTGCCAGGATGGCTTGGTCAATAAATGATTGCAATTCTAAGTCTGCTGATGGACTTCTATTGGTTCAAATGAAGATGAAATAAAGTCATAATTCATGTACAAAACATTTGTGAGTGCCACGGTGTAAATGAGTGCTACATCTCCACTCAGACTGTTGGCAGCAGGCCTAGGAAAACTTACAGTGACCCCATGTCCAGTATGATGGTCATGCCTCAGAATGCGATGGGGTTACATCAAGTGAAAACTCACTGCACAATGATTTATAATATAGTGAGGATGATAAAACTGTCAATGGGGGTACACTGGGAATCAAGGGCCACTAACCTAAAAGCTCAAAAACCACCTCTGCCACCCATCTGAAGTCCTAGGCTGGTGTGAGCTGTCACCAAAAGTCATCCCCACAGCTTGGGGAGAGCTGGAGGGCATGGATGATCACTCCAGGTCCTCAGGGGGAGGTGAGGATTGAAGGGAAGGGCGAAGCAGTTAGGCCAAGGGAGAATGTAGCGCTGAAGGCGAGGGAGAGTGTGACAGTATGGTAGCAGGGGAGCACAGGGGTTAGCCAGGCAGTGATGAAGACAGGACAGATATGGCAGAGGCAGATGAAGCAGGATTTCCCCACTCGGCAATGACTTTGACTTCCTTGGTGTTGGTGGTTGTCACAAGGGGGAAGAAGATGATGGTGGTCTGCTGTGCTCCCTATATGGCTTCAAGTGTTGCTCTATGCCATACATCACTGTGTCACTCTTTGCCAGCTTTGGGTCCTTGTTTGGATGTATGAAATGGCCTCGTCCAACTCTGCAAGAGACTCCATCAGTATCTTGATGACCAGAACATGAATAAGCTCATCCTCCCCATCATCCTTGCCACATTCCTGCATCTCCACCACCTGTTCCCCTAACTCAATGAGCTCCTCTGTCAACAGTTGCTCAGTGTGGCTCTCCAGGACCTCTTGCACATCAGTTTTGTCGACTTCCTCAAACCCCACCTTGTGTGAGAGGTTGAGGATTTCATGTGGATGTTCTCCACCACCAGGAACCCTGTGGAGTGAATACATGTCTGCCATACTTTCATCCAGATAGCATTCACTGTACATGGCTGCACCTCCTTCCATGTCACCATGATGTTATCGATAGCGTTCCTTATGTTACAGTTTCTTCTAAACAGGCACAATGCATCAGCCTCCTTCAAGTCGCTTACTCTCTCTATTTGCTCCACGATGTGGTGGACGTAGTGGGCTTAAAGGTTGCGATGGCACCTTGTTCCATGGGTTGCAGTAATGATGTTGTGCTGGGAAGCAGGTAAACCACCTTAATATTATCCATTCAGTCCTCCACGCCACCAGGGTGGAAGAGTGGTCTGCCAGATTGCTCCAACTGGCATAGCCATACAAGCAGGGGGACAGGTAACTTGCCATGTATGATCGGCAGAGTGCCATGCCCTGCAGTTACTTTTCCAAATAACTCCCTGGGTTCTCCTTCACATACCCTGCTAGCACCCAGGGGTTCTCCAAATTATATACACACACAGCTTTCAGCTTAAGATCCCCCTTTGCATTCACACCAAGAAGGAGGGTGAGGTGGTCCTAAGCTGCCTTACATGCCTGGTGCACATCATTCTTCCTTGCTTATGCAGGTCTTAAAGGTGATACATTTCCAAAACAGGCCCATCTCATCAAACTCAGGACCTGTTGTGGAGATTATTCTCCTTTCACTATGACTGCCTTCAGCATAACAGAGAATGCCTCAGCTGCCACATGGTCAGCATTAGCAGCCTCCCCATGCATGGTCATATGACTACTGGCCAGCACGGGCCTTAACCCGTACCATGCTACCGACGTAGATCTACATCTCCTTCAAAAACGCCAGTGACATAGATCTACGTCCTGCATCACTGAGAAGTCATTACAAGCAACTGAAGTAAATGGAAGGTAATATCGTATCTCGCTAACTTCAGACATTTCTCCGCTATGCTTACAACACTGATTAAGGATCATGGGAAGCAAGTGAGTCTTAGCAGGCTCACAGCCGCTCTGCTCTGTCTGTAACCTTGAAGATTTCGAAGTTAGCAGGCTCACAGCCGCTCTGCTCTGTCTGTAACCTTGAAGATTTCGAAGGTCGAGTGGCACCAACCTGACTCGGTTCAGCCTACTTTCCGGCTTTGGCGATTACCTATATTAGTGCCAGGGATCTTATACTGATGTATCAAGACCATTTACCCACAAAAAAAATCCCAAATTGGTTCACAAGCTCACAGATGCTCTGCTCTCTCAGTAACCATGAAGATTTCTAAGGTAGAGTGGCATCAATGACTCGATTCAACCAACTTTCTGGCTCTGGCGATTACTTTTATTAGTGCCACTGATCTTAAAAGTATTAAGCCCATTTAGCCAGAAAAAAATATCTAAAATCGGTTCACAAGCTCACAGCCGCTCTGCTCTCTCATTAACCACGAAGATTTCAGAGGTAGAGTGGCACCAACCTGACTCGATTCAACCAACTACCTGGCTTTAGTGATTACTTTTATTAGTGTCAGGGATCTTATACTGATGTATTAAGACCATTTAGCCAGAAAAAAGACAATCCAAAATCGGCCAGCACAGAGGGGCATCAGTCTTTTTTTTTTTTTTGCCCAGCACGGTACGGGTTAAACTGCTCAAACCATCCTGTGCTAGCTTTGTATTCCTTTGCATCCATTCCTTTCTTTTCCTTGAGATCTTTTCACAGATTGACAGCCTTCGTGGAAATGAAGCTATGATGCAGGGGCTGCTTTGCTCTGGTAAGTTCATTAACCAACAGCACTATGAAATGCTCCGTCTCCAACATAATGGGTACCCTAGTTTTTGTTAGGTGTTCAGCAACCAGGGTACGAATATCCTGCGAAGCTGCTTGGAGAGCATTAGATTTTTAAATCATTGAAGAGACCATAGACTGGGACACCTTTACAACCTTGGTGATTTTGCTTGCCCTCTGCCTTTCATTATGGTGCTTAATAATGTCCAGTATCATACCAAGGGAAAGGCTATGTCTTACCCTTTTAGCCTTGCCCTCAGCAGCACAATGCTCTCCACTGGGGGTAGCAGCAGACAATTTCTAAGTCACAAATTTCATTATTTCATACAAACTCATGTCTCCAGTTATTATCACACACTGCACTATTCATTGCACACTTGTACTGTTATTAGACAACAAAAATAGTGTTATTCTAGCCCTGCATACACAAGATTAGTAAAGTACAACAGGAAGCACAAGGAAGATGATCGCAGCTGTAGGACATATGAGCAAGTGGACAGGAAAGATGGGGTCTTTAAAAGAGTGGAGCAAAAGAAGCTGCATGCACAGAAGCCAGAGATGGGAATTCTGTGCATGTAAACACTGGGCGGCCATCTTGGATCAAACATCTGACTGTTAGCTTGCGTACGTCACCACAACTGCATGAGATTATCATACACAGTGCATTACTGGACATTTGTGCTGGGAGGGGGTTGGTGATAGCCAATACCCTCTTCAGGCACAAAATGATCCAAAGGTATACATGGCGAGTGATGAGAAGGGTGACTGGTGAACTGAATGAAAGGAAGGCAGTGACTGATTATGTGTGTGTGGATGAAAAGATGAGAAGATGTGTAATGGATGCAAGAGCTTATAGAGTTTGGGGGAGTGGACTTTCTGACCACTACTTGGTGGTGACCAGAATCAAGATCCATGTAAGATGGAAAAATAGAAGGGAAGGACGGGAAGAAGGAATAGTTGCAAGGAGAGTGGAAAGGTTGCAAAAGGATGAGAATAAGATAAAATATAAGAGAGAAGTGGAGGAACGATTGGGCAAATATGAAATGGAGCAGATGGGGGACGTGGAAGGTGTGTGCAAGATATTCACAGAAGAAATATGTGTGGCATGTGATGTGGTGTGTGAGGTGAAGAGAAGAGGGAGGGGGTGCAAGGAACAGCATTGTGGAATGAAAAGGTGAGACAGGCTGTGGCACAAAAGAAAAAAGCATACAATGAATGGATGAGAAATAGAGGCATGGAAGAAATTGAGAGGTGGAAGAGAGAGTTATATGTAGAAAGAAAGAGAGAGGTGAAAAGATTAGTAAGACAGTAAGAAGAGAGTGGATGAGGAATTTGGAAGGAATCTGAGTGTAAAGAGGAGGGACTGTAAGAAAATGTTCTGGAGAGAGGTGAAGAGAGTAAGACAGGACGGAAGTGAAGTTAGCAGGGGAGTGAAAGACAAAAATGGTAGATTATTAGTGGAGAAGGGAGAAAAAGTGAGCAGATGGAGAGAACACTTTAAAGAACTGCTGAACATAGAGAATGGAAGTAATGCGAGTATAAGTGGCTGGGGAATGGCTGGGAGAAGGAGGGAAGTGAGAAGACAGGAAGAAATCAATAGGATAGAAGTTGTGGAAGCAACGAAGAATGTCAAATTGGGGAAAGCCCCAGGAATTGATGGAGCGTGTGGTGAAATGCTGAAGCATGTGCAGACTGGCCTGGGAGGAAGATAGAGTCCCGGAGGATTGGAAGTCAGGTATAATTGAGGCACTCCGAGCCAGAGGGGCGACCGTGCATTTTGCTTATTTGCTTTAAAATCTAATTACCAACCTATAATATACTTTAAACATGTCATGTTTACTACCATTTTAATTGTCTTGGCTAGCACTTTCAAGCTAAGAAATAAAATGCATATAAGTATAATTTTACCATTGTATAATTAGCCATGTCAAAGTTTAACAACTAATTACCGAAAATAGGCAAAATGCACGGTCGCCTCTCTGGCTGGGAGCACCTCAATTATTCCCTTGTAAAAGAAAAAGGGGAAAAAGAAGTGTGTGGTAATCATAGGGGCATTTGTATTCTTAGTGTAACAGAAAAATGTATGGTAGGATACTTATTGACGGAGTTAGGGAAATAACGGAGGAATTCGTTGGAGAAGAACAAGGAGGCTTTAGGAAGGGAAGAGGCTGTGTTGATCAGATATTCATTCTTAGATCTTTAGTGGAAAGTTTCTAAAGAAGGGAAAGAAGTTATATGCAGCCTTCATGGATTTGGAGAAAGCATATGACAAGGTGGATGGACAAGGATTGTGGAAAATATTAAGAATATATGGAGTAGATGGGAAATTGCTGAATGCTGTGAAGAGTATGTATGATGGTGCTAAGGCTGCAGTGCGTGTGGATGGTGAACTGAGCAAATTTTTCTCTTTGAAGGTTGGGTTGAAACAGGGATGTGTCATGTCTCCATGGTTGTTCAATCTGTACATGGATGGGGTAATAAAAAGAGATAAAAAGCAGGACAGTGGATGCTGGAGTGGCCCTAGAGAGAGAGGGTAGTGTTTGGAACCTCCCTGTACTGTTATTTGCAGATGATACTGTGTTGTTAAGTGAAGATGAAGGGGAGCTGCAAGGCATGGTGGATGAGTTTGGGAGAGTGTATAAGAAACGGAATCTAAAGGTGAATGTAGGGAAGAGTAAAGTGATGGTCTTTGAGAGAGGTAAAGTCAGTGAATGTACAGTGCGGCAGGATGGTGAGGAAATGGAAAATGTGAGTACGTTTAAGTACTTGGGGAGTGTGATGAGTAAGGATGGAAGTTTGGAGGGTGAAGTGCTTGAAAGGGTACAACAAGGAAGAAAGGTTGCTGGTTCCTTGAAAGCAGTGATAAGAAACAGGGAAGTAAGCATGGAAGTGAAAAAGTTACTACATGACAGTATTGTGATACCAACTCTAACGGCTGGAAGTGAAGCTTGGATGTTGGAAGGACACAAGTCAAGAGTGAGAGCAGTGGAAATGAGTTATTTAAGAGGAGCCTGTGGAGTCACATGGAGAGAAAGGCTGACAAATGAGGATATAAAGAAGCATTGTGGTGTGGATGTGGATGTGATAGGAAGCGTTAGGAGGAACACACTGAGGTGGTCTGGCCATGTGTAGAAGATGGAGGGTGAGAGACTGATGAGGAGAGTGTATATGAGTGAGGTGGAGGGGGGGAGAGGGAGGATGAGATGGAGGGACGGAATGGAGAGGTATATGAGAGAGGGGGGTAAGAGTTGGGAGCAGGGCAGTGAAATGGAGGGGGGATAGGGCGACGTGGAGGCGATTTGTTCGTGGCCATCCCGTGCAGGATTGAGGCGTCTGGCAATAGAGAGAGAGAGATAGAATTTTGTGCCCATCATCCACCCACTTGGTGTAGTGGTACTCTGTTTTAGGGTAGCTCCACCATGAGTAGTAAGCCATTTGATTTCCTGTAGTAAGCCAAATGATTTCCAAATCATTTACAACGTTGCGTGGTAACCTCATAACCAACCAACACGTGTTCCCCACATGACAGCAATTGGGTTGGGAGAGTGTCAGTGCCCCTTCCCGGAAAACAACCAACTAAAAATACAAAAAAGAAGCCTCAGACCAACAGGTGACAACTAAGGACCAACCCAAGGACACGGTCCAGATTGCAAAATGGAATGTATGGGACATGAAGGATGAGGTGAAAGAGAAATTGTCCAGGTGCTTGAGGGTGCAAAAGTGGACATATGTGGAATAACTGAGACTAAATGAAGAGGTGGAAGTGTGAGAGAGTGGGAGTATGGATGGAGTATATGCATGGGAGTAGGTGAGAATGAGAGGGCAAAAGACAGAGTATGTATCGTTGTGTACAATAGATGGAAGGAGAATACAAGAATATGGATCAGTTGGCTCAATGATTGTGTGGGTAGGAATGAAAGTAGGACTACAAATGTGGGCACAAGATCGTGCAAGCAGAGTGAAAGATGAATTCAGGGCAAATGTGGAAGGGTGCATGGAGAAGTTTGAAAGGAATTAGAGTGTTTTTCACTAGAAATATGAATGGAAAAGAAGAGAATGTGAAGGTGGATGACGTAGTTGGTAAGTGGGGTGTGCCTGCAGAAATGGATAAGAATGGCAGTGCTCGAGTGGACATTTGTGTGTGAGGGGGTTTGTGATAGCCAATACCCTCTTTAGACACAAAATGATCCACAGGTATATGTGGCAAGTGATGAGAAGGGTGGGTGGTGAACTGAGTGAATGGAAGGCAAAGAATGATTATGTGTGTGTGGATAACAGAATAAGAAGGTGTGTAATGGATGCAAGAGCATACAGAGGCTGGGGGAGTGGACTTTCTGACCATCATGTAGTGGTGAAAAAAAGTCAAGGTTCAAATACAATGGAGGAACAGAGGGAGGGAAGGGCAGGAAGATGTCCATACAAGGAGGGTAGAAAGGTTGCAAAAGGATGGAAAAAAGGCAGAATATAAGAAAGAAGTGGAGGAACGATTGGGTAAATATGATATGGAGCAGATGTGCAAGGTGGGAGGTGTGTGCAAGATATTCACAGAAAAAATCTGTGCATCATGTAAGGTGGTGAGTGGGGAAAAGACAAAGTGGGGTGCAAGGAACAGCATGTGGAATGAAGAGGTATGGCAAGCTGTGGCACAAAAGAAGAATGCATATGATGACTGGATGGGAAGCAGGGGCATGAAGGAAGTTGAGAGGCGGAAGAGAGAGTTGTACGTAGAGAGGAAGAATGAGGTGAAATGATTATTAAGAGAGAGTAAAAAGAGACTGGATGAGGAATTTGAATGGAATTTGAGTGTAAAGTGGAGGGAATATAAGAAATTGTTCTGGAAAAAGGTAAAAAGAATAAGACAGGGTGATAAAGAAGTTAGTCGGGGAATGAAACATAAAATAGTAGATTGCTGGTGGAGACGGGAGAAAATGTGCGCAGATGGAGCAAACACTTTATTGAACTGTTTAACACAGAGAATGAAAGTGATGCCAGGTTAAGTGACTGGGGAATGGCTTAAAGAAGGAGGGAGGTGTGAAGAGAAGATAGAAGTAGTGGAAGCAATGAAGAAAGTCAAAATGGGGGAAGCCCAAGAAACAGATGGATTGTGTGGTGAAATGCTGAAGGATTGGGGAAAGATAGTAATAGAATGGATAAGGAAGATGTGCAGATTGGCCTGGGAGGAAGGAAGAGTACCGGAGAACTGGAAGTCAGGTAAAATTATTCACCTATACAAAGGAATCAGGGAAAATGAAGCATGTGGTAATCATAGGGGCATTTGTCTTATTAGTGTTATAGGAAAAGTATATGGTAGGATACTTACTGACAGAGTTTGGTAAATAACAAAGGAATTAGTTGGTGAAACAAGGAGGTTTTAGGAAGGGAAGAGGTTGCGTAGATCAGACATTCATTCTTAGGTGTTTAGTGGAAAAGATTCTAGATGGAGGAAAACAAGTTGTATGTGGCCTTCATGAATTTGGAGAAAGCATATGACAGGGTGGATAGACAAGGAATGTGGAATATGTTATGAATATATAGAGTAAATGGGAAGTTGTTGAATTCCGTGAAGAGTATGTATGAGGGAGCTAAGGCTTCAGTGCGTGTGGAGAGTGAATTAAGTGAATTTTTCTATTTGAATGTTGGATTGAAACAGGAATGTGTCATGTCTCCATGGTTGTTCAATTTGTATAAGGATGGGGTTATAAAAGAGATACAAGGCTGCACAGTGGATGTTGGAGTGGCTTTAATGAGACAGGGCAGATGATACTGTACTGTTAAGTGAAGACAAAGGGAAACTGCAAGGCAAGGTGAATAAGTCTGCAAGAGTGTGTAAGAAACAGAATCAAAGGATGAATGTAGGGAAGAGTAAGGTTATGGTCTTCGAAAGAAATGAAGTCACTAGATGTACAGTGATGTTGGATGCTGAGGAAATGGAAAATGTAAGTGCATTTCAGAACTTGGGTAGTGTGATGAACAAGAATGGAAGTTTGGATGGTGAAGTGCTTGAAAGGGTACAAGGAAAAAAGGTTGCTGGTGCTTTGAAAGCAGTGATAAGAAACAGGGAAGTGAGCATGGAAGTAAAAAAGTAGCTTCATGACAGTACAGTGATATCAAGTCTGACATATGGAAGTGAAGCTTGGACCTTGTTAGGGGACATAAGTTAAGAGTGAGAGCTGTGGAAATTAGTTATCTGAGAGGTGCATGTGGCATTACATGGAGAGACAGACTGACAAATGAGGAAGTGATGGAGTGTTCTGGTGTGGATATGGATGTGACAGAAAGCTTTAGGAGAAATTCACTGAGGTGGTTTGGCTACATGGAGGGGATGGAGAGCAAGAGACTAACGATGTGAGGGAGGTGGAGGGAGGGAGAAGGAGGGGGAGGCCAAGGATGAGATGGAGGGATGGAGTGGAGAGGTATAGATCTTTTCCACGTGACGTCACGAGTCATGTGACTTTTGTTTACGGTGCCACATTGGACAGCAAATTGTCGGACGTCTAGAGAGAGAGAACTGCAGAATCCACAATGATATTCCACTGTTTTGTCTTCGGCTGTAAGGCAAGGTAGAAAACTGGAAGTGGGGTACACTTCTACCAGTTTCTAGCCAATGAGGAAAGGCAACAGAATTGAACAGCTGCCATGAAGAGGGAAAATTGGCAGCCGACGGCCTACTCCCGCCTCTGTAGTAAGCATATCATATCAGGTGAGCCAATGATTTGTGAGCAGACACGGGCATATTTACCATTCTTAGCTGTTGTAGGTGTCATGGGATATCCTGATTATGTTAACGTCACAGAGCAAAAGACCCACATGGCCATGTGTGTGCATGGGAAAAGAGGGGGAGGGTCCACATCACAGGCCTTGTTTTGCTTTTATTCCAGAGTTTCACCCAAACCAAATCGGATATAGCAGTGATGGTCAAGGATGTTAGATGCCAGTAAACCGATTAAATTATAGGTTAGGTCATACTTGAAGTCAGGTTAGGTTAGGTAAGGAGGTTAGGTTAAGTTAGGTTAAAGCTTATATTTTCATTTTTTCAATGTTTTTCAGTGTGATTCATTTGAAATTGATATTTGTGTCATGGTGGATAATTTTAATAATAGAGCAGTACAGAACAATGTTCAACATTTCAGTATAAAACTGCTATACACCACTGTGAGCCTGTGTGCTGAACAGTGTTTCAATTACAACTGAAGCATAATTACTAGTACTACTATTTATAATTTTCTATTTTATTTAAAAATGAATGTTGTTCCACAGAAAGCAAAACTATCAATATATACATGCTCCAGTTGAATATACATTTTTCACTTAGTACAAAAATACTTTAATTACAAATAAGAGGATAAATAATGTACTGTACTTATATCAATAGCCTCCTCTATTTATCTTTTATCAGGTATGTAGCTACTAAGATTTTTTTGTTAACATAAAATGTAAAATCATTAAAACTATATTGCTGAAGTCTTTTAGTTTTATGTTGTGGTAGCCTACTCATCAGCATGAAATAAATTACCTTAATTTAAATCTGTGCTAATGTTATGTTTCAGTTGTAATGTAAAAGTTAATTTCAAGAGTAATTTTGACAGTTTTGGCATACAGTATACTATCAATTATGCATTTTATGTAAAACTACTTTAAACATACAGTATATACACTGTGTGTATCTAGGCCTATAATTACTGAAAATTCCTAAATAATTTTTTTTATAAATTTCCAGAATTACACCCAACTCACCCTGAAGCTTAAAATTTTAATTTTCTAATGTTTTATAGTGTGATTAAATTGAATCTGATATTTATTTCTGTCGGAAATTACTTTCTTAAATTCCAAACCAAGCTAACCCAACCAACCTAACCTAACGTAGGACCTAACTTGAAGACTAAGAAGAAAGGATAACTGCAGTGGGCTAATAGGCCCATGCTAGAGAGCTCTCATAAGAGTGTGACTAATTTGCCCTCCCTACAATAGCCCATACAGGCCCATGCTAGGCAGCTCTCACAGGAGTGTGACTACAAGAATGACAAATTTTGTATGGAACCCATACCTGTCATACACTTATCTAGCCTATGCTTGAAACTTTCTAACTACGGGGCAGCAACTAGGGTACCTTACTGAGAAACCTATTCCATTCATTTCGATTAGTCAGTGTATACAGTTCCTCCCCCAGTGGTCCCATGTCAATAATTTACTGATTACCAAGATGATTTACAGGTACCATATGTTAGTTCCAGCTATCTACATTGTGCATATACAATATGACATGTCTGTTTACCTTGAAGAATGCCCCAGTGAACTTTGATGGAGTGTTTACCAAACAGTGATAGAGACCGCCATATCAGAGATCTGGTTTCGGTCCTCAATCTTTGAAACTGGTGAATTTCTCCCGAGAAATGGTGTAAGGATCTAGCCCCAAACATTTTATCTTGTTCCTGTACAGATCTTGGTGGTGTTGATTCAGATTTCTGCATATATGCAACAGTTTCATCTCTGACAGCGCTGTCTGGACAGCCATTACTGTGAGGAGTTTGCGTCCAATATGGAGTCGTAAACAAAATCACGTGATTTCCGTGATGTCGCTGGAAAAGGTCTATATGAGAGAGGGGGGTGTGAGCTGGGAGGAGAGCAATGAAATGGCGGGGAACTGGGCAAAATGGAGGCAATTTGTTTGTGGCCACCCCTTACAGGATTAATGCATCTGGCAATAGGTAGATAGATACTGCAGACAGATGACCAGACAATGAATTTCACCATCATTTTTGTGAAACTAGGCATAACGTTTAGTTCACTGTTTTATCAATTTATCGGATACCAGACTGACATATGAGGTGTCTCGTGGACAAGGGGCGAATGCGCCCTTTTTTTTTTTTTTTTTTGTTATGAGCGTTTAAAATTCAGGAATAGGTGGCGGACATAGAATATTATAGAATAGCATGTTATTATATATCACTAGAATCCTCTGGAAGAGGCAAATTTATACTGCAGGAAAAAATGAAAACACACACACACACACACACACACACACACACACACGAACAGCCGGAGAGAGAGGACGTCCCTGGCATCGCTCCTGACCTTGAGTAGTTTCAGGAATTTTGTCTGTCCTGTCTCCTAGGGTCTTTCTTTAAATTTAAAATAATGAAAGTTGGTAGACTACCAAAAATGTAAAGATTTGTTGGCAATAGTATACATGAATGTTTGTGGCTTATTGGTAACAGCTGTTTAGGTACTTGATCGGTACGTTAAAGATGGCCGAAAATGTAAACAATGAGGGAATGGAATTTCAAGGATTTGATGCTAATACTAATGTCATGGACCTAGTGAAAACATTAATTATGAGGATTAGTGAACTCGAAAAAAAAGTAGAGAATCTAGTGATAAAGGATGTGTCAGGAAATACGGAAACCACCATACAGAGTCTAATCCAGTCCAACGAAACAGCCAATGAAGAGATTAAGAATTTGAAGAGGGAGAATGTTGAAATGAGGAGGAAACTTGAAGAGAGTACTAATAAAACGGAGAAGGTGAGTAATGTACTAGAAGAACACAAGGCAAAGTGGGCACACGTAGAAGAAGAACAGAAAGAAGTGGTCAGCTTAAGAGAGATCATCCAGGAAGAAAGGGAAATGAACAAGAAAGAAATGGAAGAAAATGTAGTGAAAATACTGAAGAAAAAAGAGAAAATAGTGAGAGAAACGGTAGAAAGGAACAGATGTGTGGTAGTATTTGGAAACAGGGAAGAGGAAGAAAAGGTTAGGTTCGCAAGACTCGAGAGAGACACGAACATGGTGAGAGGAATATTAGGCAAGATTGACCCCGAAGGAAACAAGTGGGTAAAAGAAATTGAGGAAGTAAGGAGGATAGGGCCTTATAAGAAAGGGGAAACAAGACCAATGAGAGTCAAGTTTACATCAGAAAGTGTAATAAATGAGATACTTAAAGTGACCTGGAAATTAAGCAAAGAGGCGGGGATGGAAAATATTATAATAAGAAAAGATCTGAATGAAGAAGAAAGAGAAGCTTTAAAATCATTAAAGGAAGAAGTAAAGGAAAAAAATGATAAGAGGACAGAGGAAGAACGTAATACTTTTTTTTGGAGAGTATTGGATATGAAAGTAAGGAAATGGTATTTAAGGAAATAGAAGTGAAGGAAATTAGGGGGGATGGTTGTGAAAGATCAGAAGTTGAGGAAGTGGTACGGACAGAGAGTAGGAGAGAAGAGGGTATTAATAATGTCAAAAATAATTTGAAGGTGATATATACTAATGTTGATGGTTTCATATCGACAAGGATCGAAATTAATGATTTCTTGAGAGAGCATGAACCTGATGTCATGTGCTTTGTAGAGACCAAATTAAGAGAAGATATTGATGTTCATTTGGGAGATGGTAAATACAAACTGTGGAGAAAAGACAGAAAAGAAAAAAGGGGAGGAGGAGTGATGATAGCAGTGAAGAACAACATAAATGTAGATACTGTGGAAATGGGAGAAGGCAGGGCTGAAGTGATATATATGAAATTAGAAACTGGAGAGAATGTTAAGAGAGATATGGCGGTAGTGTATGTTCCCCCAAAGACGAGAGCATGGAAGGATGACGAATACCATGAGATGTTGTCAGATATGGCTAGCTACTTGCAAAAAATAATTGAGAAAAGCAATAATATAATTTTGGTGGGTGACTTTAATTGTAAAGAGGTGAACTGGGAGGAATGGTACTCGGGAGGCGGCGAGGATTTGTGGGGTACTATGTTATTAAATATAATAATGAATAATGTGATGACGCAGTGGGTCAAAGAAGAGACACGGTTTCGAGGTGAGGACACACCAGCAAGGTTAGATTTACTGTTCACCAAAGAACCTGATGTAATAGAATCATTGGAATATCTCTGTCCTTTGGGAAAAAGTGATCACGTGGTCATTGAGTTCCAGATGTTAATAGGAAACGTCGAGCCAAGAGACGAGCTTCATAGACAGGGAAGATACAACTTTGGCAAAGCAAATTTTACAGGATTGAGAAACTTTTTTGAAAATGCGGATTGGAGAAAATTCAGAGAAACAAGAGAGATACAGAGGAAGTGGGATATCTTTCTAGACCTCTATAATTTGGGAGTGGAAAAATTTGTACCAAGAGTAAGAGGGAAAGAAAACAGGAAAAAGGAGTGGTTTAATAGAAGGTGTATGATAGCCAAAAAGGAGAGAGATAAGGCGTGGATCAATTGGAGAAAGAGAGGTAACGACAGAACAAAGGAAGAATATAAAAGAACAAGAAACGAATACACAAGAATACGTAGGGAAGAAGAAAGGAATTTTGAAAAAGGTATAATTGACAAATGCAAGGATGAACCCAAACTGTTTTATAGATTTGTTAATGGCAAACTGAAACAAAAGGAAGGAATCACCAAGCTGAAAGTAGATGGAGAGGTCTTTAATGATGCGGCAATGCAAGCAGAAATAATGAACAAACGTTTCCAGTCAGTTTTCACTAAAGAAAAGGAGCTTGTGGAAGGGGAGGGAGTGATTAGAAATGTTCCGGTGATGAAAGATATAAAAGTGGAGGTGCAGGAAGTGTATAAATTACTGGAAACTCAAGATGTAAGGAAAGCCCCAGGACCTGATGGAATTTCTAATTGGGTACTGAAGGAATGCAGAGAACAACTGGCGGATAAAATTCACAGCTTAATTGTATGCTCACTGGAAGAGGGGAAAGTGCCAAAAGAATGGAAGAGGGCAAATGTGGTACCAATTTACAAGGGAGGAAACAGGGAAGAACCCTGAATTATAGACCAGTGTCTCTAACCAGCATGGTCGCAAAATTGTGTGAGAGAATCCTGAAAGACAGATGGATAAAATATCTGGAAGAGATGAATATTTTGGCTGAATGTCAGTTTGGATTCAGAAGTGGAAGGTCATGTGTTTCAAACTTGTTGAGCTTTTACTCAAGAGCGATTGATGTGGTACAGGAGAGAGATGGTTGGGTGGATTGTGTGTACTTAGACTTAGAGAAGGCCTTTGACAAGGTACCTCATAAGAGACTAATGTGGAAACTAGAATATATAGGAGGACTAAAGGGGAAACTTCTGGAATGGATGAGAGACTTTTTGAGAGACAGACAAATGAGGACAGTAATAAAGGAAAAGATGTCTGGATGGAGGGAAGTAACAAGTGGAGTCCCTCAAGGCTCAGTGTTGGCGCCAGTAATGTTCCTGATTTACGTAAATGATATGGTAGATGGAGTGAACAGTTATGCGAGTCTGTTTGCTGATGATGTAAAGATCTTGAGGAAGATAGAGGTTGAGGAGGATTGTAAAATACTGCAGGAGGATTTGGATAGGATACACAATTGGAGCCGGACGTGGGAAATGAAATTTAATGTAAAGAAATGTAAAATATTGGAAATGGGTAAAAGTACCAGGAGACCATCACTGAATTATTTTTTGGGTAATGAATTAATCACAAAAAGGAGAGAAGAGAAAGATTTGGGAGTGCTGGTCCAAGATAGTTTGTCACCAGAAAAGCACATTAACAAGATAGTTGGAGAGACTTATAAGCTCTTGACTAACATAAGAGTAGCATTTCATTATATGGATGAGGAAATGATGAAAAAATTGATAGTGGCCATGATCCGCCCCAGGTTAGAATATGCAGCGGTAGTGTGGTCCCCACACAAAAAGAAAGATATAAACAAGATTGAGAGAATACAAAGAACAGCAACCAAGATGGTCCCCAGTCTGACAGACCTGTCATACAGAGAGAGGCTGGAAAAACTGGATTTGCCTTCGTTAGAGGAAAGGAGAAAGAGGGGAGACATGATTGCGGTGTTCAGGACCATGGTGGGAGTAGATAAAATTGACAAAGAAGATCTGTTTGTATGGGATAAGAGAGCAACAAGAGGACATGGAATGAAATTGAAAAAGTCAAGCTGCTTGAAGGATATCAAGAAATATAGCTTTCCTTACAGAAGTATAGACTTATGGAATAGCCTGGACAAAGAGATCGTCCAGTCTAAAAACATTAACGAGTTTAAAGTTAAATTCGACTTATTGAGAAACAGCGACGGAAACCCACGAGCATAGTACATTCCGTGTATATCACAATTAGGTATATTCTTAAATATTTGGAACGACTTAGACAAAGAGGTGGTGCATGAGAAAAACATTCATGTGTGTAAAGGTAGACTTGATAAATGTGGATATGGAGACAGGACAACACGAGCATTGCTCAATTCCTGTATACTACAAATAGGTAAATACAAATAGGTAAATACACACACACACACACAGTAAAACACGCGATGGTGTTTTTTCAGCATATAGTAATTATTGTTCAATCAACTTGAAATTCATTCCTGTATTAGATGTAAATGAAACTAAGATACTGTGAAATTTTCAGCCAAAAAATTCCCATAATTAATATTTTTCCTATAATTATTAATTAAATATTTTCACCTCCTTATCGGCAACAGGTTGTTTTATTGTGTGTATGATAACCATTATATTGTTAATGACTGACACAATGAAGTTATAATACTCACCAACTATTTACAACTCCAACCGCACACCAAGATGAAGAGGGGGGGGGGGGGCCTAATGGTTAGTAGTTGAGGACGTCATTGGAGAGTAAACAAAGCCAGGCTTCATTCACGTGCTTGGCGGGATGACTAGCGGGGGTGCTAGCACGCGTCTGATTGGCTGAGAGGCGGCCCTTTAACTCTGACAGAGGGAGCCGCTCGCCCATTGGCTGGGCGCGTGCCGACATTCGCCACTACAGCTCTGAAATCACAGACCCTCCCCACCCTCCTCCTCCTCCCCTCCATGTGTGCAAAACAAGGGAGATTGAACCTAGAATTCTGAACCCACATGGGTCGGAATCAGAAAACGCTCTTCACCACGAGATTTTCAGTGCTTCCATCTATCGGAAAACATGCATAACTCATTTTTGATGGGGGTGGCGCATTCGCCCCTTGTCCACGAGACTCCTCATATATCAATACCTGACTGTAATTACATCAGATGACACTTCCATACTGGACTAATTTTGTACTACAAATAATAAACCTTACAGGGAAAATTATTTGCATCAGACAGAATTTTGATTCAAGGCACAAAAATCCCTACAATGTTGTAAACAATAATAATAAGGGTAGGAAAAAAAAAAAAAGTCCAACATGTGGTGAAACTGCAGGAGAGCCCCCATACACAGAATTTACAACTGTATTTTTTTCTGAGTATATTAATTATCATTATGATAGATAAAATGTGTGGTTTTGAAGATGTCAGCAACACAACCTCATTAGTTTTACATGCAAACACAAACCCATGACTATATATTTTCATGTCTGAACACTTTAAACTACACAGAAAAGGTTACTTTTTAACATGAAATACAACAATCTTCTTAATCTATAATATCTATAATTTATTTTTTTTTTATTTTTTAAAAATGTGTGGGTCTCATAGGCCCTGGTCTGCCTAAACTCAACCACTGGCAGGGGGGGGGGGGTCTGCCTGTCTAGGGTTAAACAGCATTCCCCCTCCTAATTGGTTCCAATTGCACAAACACTAAGTGTACTTATGGTGCACACCATATGAAGGTGGGAATGGGCTATGGTTCCACTTGTGCAGATGCTGAGGGTACTAACGGTGCACACCAAGTGAAGGTGGAGAACGGTAAGAATAGTTGCTAATACAGTATCTTTTTCTAATAACAAATGGTAAATTAAATGGTCAAGCTTTGTGCAACAGCACACCAGATACAGATCTTTATATCTATCATTTAAAACTGGATTAAGTACTATTTGTCATATCTCCAAGGTCATGACAATTTCCTAATTATCTTCTCATTCAGTAACTCTCAGCTCTTCCTTCAATCCCATCTTCACAAATCATAACACACACCCACACTTGCTCTGCATAAAAACTCTCATTCTTACTTCATTTACAAACAGTAACATTCAATCTCATTTAATACATTAAGGCATATGTGCCTGAGGCTAAGTTACCAAAGTCTAGTGCATTTAAGGGTTGGATAACCAGCCTACTCCCCTTGGTGGCATTACACAACTGAAAAACCTCCAGTCACCCTCTAGGACTGAACCTATGATAAGCCTACCACCCTGACTAGGAGATTTTAACTTATACCTACCTGACTTTATCAGTCTGTTAAATACTGCCTCTGATCACACCTCTCCAGTACAGGATACTGTCTACATAAGCAAAAACATATGAGGTCTGTCCAGAAAGTATCTGACCTTAGGCTCTAAAAACATAAACAGCTTACCTGTTGAGCTAGGACACTAATCCCCCTCAAAGTAGGTCCCTTCTGACTTGGCACATGTAGCCCAGTGTTCCTTCATTGCCTGAAACATTTTTCAAAGTCGGTTTTCGGTATCTCCTGCAGGCGCTTCGTCGCACTCGTCATAATCTCTTCTCTTGGATGAACATTGCTCAAGATACGTTGGACTGTGCAAATCATGATCCAGACTTTCTGAACAATGTCATCATTGGAGATGAGACTTGGACTATAGGTACAACCCAAAATCCAAAGTGCAAGCATGCAGGGTCACCTCAGACAAAAAAAGCATGACCGGTCTGCAGCAAGGTGAAATGCACTCGCATGTTGTCAGTTTTTTTTTTACCACCACGGTGTTGTGCATCACGAATACGCACCAGAAGGTCAGACTACCAGCAAACATTACTATCTCAACGTTATCTGTCATCTCCATGTCGCAGTTCAGGGGAAGAGACCAGACCTTCGGAAAGTGGCAAGTTGGAAGCTGCACCATGACAATGCCCCAGCCCATTCTTCTCAACTGGTTCAGGAATTTTTGGCTAAACACAACATCCCACAGGTCTGGCAGGCTCCCTACCCACCAGACATGGTTTTGTGTGATTATGGTTATTCCCCAAGCTCAAAACTCCGCTGAAGGTTCCCGATTTCAGACGAGAGAAGAGATCGTGATGAATGTGATGAAGCACCCGCAGGAGATACCAAAAACTGGCTTTGAAAAATGTTTCAGGTAGTGGGATGAACACTGGGCTACTTGTGTCAAGTCAGAAGGGGCCTACTTTGAGAAGGGTTAGTGTTCTAGCTCAACAGGTTAGCTATTTATTTTCTAAAGCCTATGGTTGGATACTTTCTAAACAGACCTTATATATATTAACCCTCTGGCTAATGCTGGCAATTTTGGCACAGCCCCCTTTGGGAGGCATTTTTACAGCCAAAAATGAAAATGCTTTTCCAGTGTTTTGATTTTATGTATATATACGGTTTTTGTATCTAGCATTAGAAATGCTTGAAAGCTGAAAGTTTTGACAAAATTGAATTTTTTATTACATAAAACTGCATTTTAAAAAATTCATTAAAAATATTAATTTTGGAGTATATGTAGTCTAATTCATCATAAAGGCTGCAAATTATCCATGCTTTACTGTGTTACAGCTACACAAGTATACTGCCAATGTTTCCATGGAAATAAATGATGTGATTTTCCAAAAAATAAAATGAGGACTTCCTAGCAAATTTAAACAGTAAAAAATATAATCGTAATGGGATCACATTCTGTCAGGTTACTTGAAAAATATAAATTATCCATGCTTTATTGTGTTACAGCTACAAAAGTATACTGAACAGCCAAAGTTTCCATGGAAAATAATAATGTGATACTCCAAAAAAATAAATGATGACCTCCTGGCAAATCTAAACAATCAAAAATATAATTATAATGGGATCACATTCTATCATGTTCCTTGAAAACTAGAAATAATGTAACTACAGTTTATTTACCCCATCTAACATTGACATACCCTCTTGTACACCTTCTGAGTGTGATATATATTGGAACAGGGGATGAGACACAATGCAGGTTTACTGATACATTCATTGCAACAGTATGAAATTTGTTTTCTTTTACACTGTCCCTTACATTTCAGCTTACACTCTGAGGGCTCAATACTTAGTACACAGCAGTTTGGCTTATGTTTCTTGTTTTCAAATTTGAATACAAAATGCTTAGTTAGTTTATCCAGTCTTCCGATTTCTGGGGCATCATCACAGCGGTTTACCTCTAATCACACTTGAGAGATGTGTACGACAGAGGGGAAAAAACACCGCTCTTCCCATGCTAGGCCTACACCTAAAAACGATCTATTCACAATAACTTTATCACCCACGTACACTTTTTTTCTAGTATAAATTCAAACAGAATGAGCTACAATAACTTGCGTATATATAAACCTGTATACCTCCAACAGACAGATGATATGTGAAACACAGTGAGACAACGATAATAGATAGAAACACCTGATCAGATCCCAACAGAAAACACTCGTATTTCATGTATTGGCGCTTTATTCTGGCGTTGCACATATATTGAAGGTCAGTTGTATGCACTGATCTTGATGTTATTTAGATAACTAGCATAAATCTTACCTGAAGAAGGTTAAAAAAAAGGGTCCATTGCAGAACTCGAGCACGTAGGTGGTGTGAGGGTGGTCAGCCACAAGTCGAGGCAGGTTGGATGTTTACACGAAAAGTGCTGCCACCCGATGCCGGTGGCAGCTACAGCAACTAGTGTCATGGCCACACTCACCCAAGAGTGGCAGAGTAAAGTCACGTAGGTTATAAAAAAACAGAGAAAGTGGACTACAGTCGAGTTAAGGCATATGGGCTTTTTTTTTTTTTTTCCCCCTCTCTCTCGACCATAAATGCGCAATGTAGCAAAGGGTTAAAAAAAAAAAAATGTACAACCTACCTTAAAGAGACTGTTCAATTATTTTTACCTTATATCCTTCAAGCTGATTTCATAGAGGCTTGTAATCGCCTCTGCATCATGGCTGTGATTCATATCTTTGCCATCTATCTCCTGTCCTTCCTTCTGATCTTTTTTCTGCTTCTCCACCTGCCTCTGTGTCTTTCCTACCCCCTCCTTTGCTTCCTCTGAATCTGTTCTGAGTCTCTTAACCTGGTGTTTTGGTGTGTCTTCATCAGCCACTCTGGAAGGGCAGGAAAGAAGATTAGGGTGTAATCTAACAAAGGTGAGGTTTAAGTAACAAGTCTCTTTATGCTAAAATACAGTATCATCATGATCATCATTCTAAATACAGTATCATCATTATCCTAAATGAACAAATCATCATCATCCTAAATGAACAGATCATCATCCTAAATGAACACATCATCACTATCATCATCATTATCATCATCATCATCCCAACCAATACCCAATCAACAATGAGGTGAGTAGTGCCAGTATTCACAATTAGAAAGAGAAAACACAAAAGTAGAACTACCAGTGTCCCAAAAATGGGACACATAATCATTCAAACCTCTGATATCTTGGCTCTACATAGTCAAAACTCTCTGCACATATCTAATTTGATCCAAGAAAGATGTAGGACACATAACAAGTACCACCTAACATACACACAATATTTAAATTTCTTTCATTATTAAGTTGGTGATGTGCAGAGAAGGAATGTAGGGCCAGGAAATGTAATAATGGCAGAAATGAAGAATACTGTGAAGCTGTTGAGGAATTGGAAAGCCGTGGGGGTTAACAAGGTGTATGCAGAGACCCAGTGTAGTAGACACAGTGGAATGAAGTGTTTGAGATACATTAGAGGGCATGGATGAGTGAAACTGTACCAGTAGAGTGGAAAAAGTTATGATTATATCCTTGTGCAAAAATAATGGCAACCAAAGTAAGTCTATTCTTAACCTCTTCACTGCGGGGCATCACTTTCATGATGCTTGGGAGCAAGGGATCATACCGCAGGGCATCACTTTTGTGATTCTGTGTTATTTTGAATTCGCCCGGGCTTTCAAGTGGTGGCTTGTATCATCTATCAGTACTGCCAATGTCCAACACTGGTCAGCACTCCTTATCTCATCTGTACTCCCATCCATTGTTGACAATTTAGCCATTTCTCCCCGTTCTTGACTTCCCTCCCTACCTCCCCTCCATTACCCTCTCCTCTCGCCTGCCCAGCCGTGCTGCGCTAAGTAAATCTTCCCCGGAATTTTCCACTGATTTCATCCATTGAAATAAGCCCTATGCCCTATTCTTATACCAAATAATATATACAAAAAAGAAATAAGGTATATAAGTGATAGTGCCAATCACCTGGAATTGGCTAATTATCACCTGACAACACCTCAAGTGCACTCGTTCGCTAATTTTCGCTGTTTATTTCCCCTTGAAATATGCCATATAATCTCTTCTCGTAATACAAATATATATAAGAAAGGAAGGGAGAAGCCTAAGTGATATTTACATTCACCTGGAACTGCCTAATTTATTATGTATTGGGGGTAGGGGGGTTTCAAGAATACTCCCCCAGTATCCCTGCTTGTTGTACGAGGTGACTAAAAGGGTTGGTGGTGGGTTAGTGCCCCACCCCGTAAAAAGAACTAACTAAAAAAGTGAATAAAGCTCCTCGGACCCGGACAGACCATACGCTGACGACTAAGGAACGGACAAAGGACATTCTTAGGGTGGGAACGTGGAATGTGAGAGGAGTGAATGATGAAGTGAAAGAGAGAGAGATTGTTCAGGTGCTTGAGGATGCAAAAGTGGATATATGTGGATTGACTGAAACTAAATGGAAAGGTGAAAGGGTGAGAGAATGGGAACATGGTTTAGGTATATGTGCTCACTCCATGCCTTCTTTACCCATGCAGAGTTGTTATAAGGGTTTTATTCACCCCTGTGTGGAGAACAGCTCTCCTGTATGGGCAGGCTCCCCACATACAGCTCTTCTCAACAAGGTGGAGTCAAAGGCTTTTTGTCTCATTAACTCTCCTCCTCTTACTGGTTCCCTTCAACCTCTGTCTCTTCACCACACTGTTGCATCTCTATCTTTTTTCTATCACTACTTCAATGGCCACTGCTCCTCTGAACTGTCTGCTTGCATCCCTCCACCACTACAGCAGGAGCATAGCACCCATCTAGCAACAAACTTTCATCCCTTTTCTGTCCAACTCTCTAATCCAAGAGTTAACCATTACTCCCAGTCCTTCATGTATCCAACAGACCAACTCTGGAGCTGTCTCCTTCTGTCTGTACTTCCTACTGCCTGTGATCTCCAGTCTTTCAAATGCAGTGTGTCTAGACATCTCAAAATGAACAGATCCTGAATTTGGCTTTCTGTTATCTTGTATTTGTTTTTTCTTGAAAGGAATAATTTGTGGGCTCCTGGCCTTTGGCTCCTTCCTTGCATTGCATTAAAAAAAATAAGTGCTGCAGGAAAGGAATAATCACAGAGAAAGCATGGGATATAACAGAATGCCTGGTGAGTGACAAACAGGATGGCTTCAGAAGTAGTAGAGGCTGTGTGAATCAAATATAGTAAACTTTCGCTTTACCTTACCCTGCCAGACCAGATGTCAGATTTAATGAGCACTTTGAAGTCTCCAGTCAAACCATCTTACATACCGGCTACCATCCGGTAAATGTGAAAAGCCACACAGACCTTCCAAAGAACTATGGCTAGTTAGATCAAACCAGATCACTTCCAGTGTGTGAGGTGATTCAGAATGCAGTTACCAACACTTGGGGCAGTTTTTTCCACCCACCTGCACTAGTCATGAAGAAGTGCTATGACACGGTGTGAAATTATGTGCCAAGAAAGTGTAAAATGGGTAGAGTTTTCATTATTAGTACTGTAATCCCCCATCAATCCAGATGTCCATTATCCGTTAGATCCATAACCTGGATGCTGTGATCTGACTGTATTAAACCATTATATGTACATTTTTTCCATTTTATCTGGCTAAAATGCTTGTGTCTGGATTGAAATTACGGCGACACGAACATTATCGCCCGCCCCGGCGGGAATAGCCCAGTGGCGCCACACTGTCTGGCTCGGAGTTCACCCAGCATCCGCTAGAGACCCCCTCAGCTATTCCCAGTAATTGTACATGCGTGTGTATGTATGTAGTGAGGAAAAGATTGTATGTGTACATCTGACTGTGTTTTATGTGTGTGTGTATGAGAGAGAGAGAGAGAGAGAGAGAGAGAGAGAGAGAGTGGGTGAAAGTGAAGGCAGAAGTGAAAATGAAGGTGAAAGCGAAGGAGAATGCAAAAATGAAGGTGAAAGTGATGGGGAATATAAAAGCGAAGGGGAATATAAGTGAAGGGTAAAGATGAAAATGAAGGTGAAAGTGATGGGGAATATAAAAGCGCAGGGGAATATAAGTGAAGGGTAAAGATGAAAATGAAGGTGAAAGTGATGGGAAATGTGAAAGTGAAGGTGAGTGTAAAGGTAAATGTGAAGGTGAAAGTGAAGGATAATATAAAAAGGAAGATGAAAGTGAAGGTAAAAGCAAAGGTGAAAGTGATGGGGAATGTAAAAGTGAAGGTGAAAGCAAAAATGAAGGTGAACATGAAGGTGAATGTGAGAGTGAAGGTGAGTGCAGAGGAACGTGAAAGTGAAAGAAGGGATGATGAAAGTGAAGGTGAGTGAAAGCAATTGTAGAGGTAAATGTGACAGTGAGAAATTAAAGATGCAAATGACAGTAAAAGTGAAACTGAAAATGAAAGTAACAGAGAAAGTGAGTGTAAAGGTGAATGTGAGTCAAAATGGGCATGGAAGTAAATATGAAAGTGATGTGAATGTCAAAGTGAATGTCAAAGTGGAGGTAAAAATGAAAGGGAAGATGAAAGTGATGACAAAGATGAAAATGTGAAGTAAATATGTATGTGGAAGTACCCAGTGCAGGGAGAGAGAGAGAGAGAGAGAGAGAGAGAGAGAGAGAGAGAGGGGATATATACATGAATGAGATGGGAAAGCGTAGCTGTCACCATGCCCCAAACGTCTCACTTAACTTCCTATCAGAAGTACAGGCGCGAATCAGACAGACGCAATGCTGAATGGAAGGCTATGGGCTTCTCACGGCATGCCGACATCAACTGTTCAATGGGTCTGCTTGACCACAATAAGTGCTTGGCTGTGGTTTATGGGTCTGCCTGACCAGACGGAGTAGTGTACAACAAACGGAACAAGTGCTGTTGTGGTAGGTTTGGGCGCTCACCATCCACTCACTTGATGTAGTGCTGCTTTGGGTGTCTGCCCTTTCCTCTCTTCCCTCCTTCTTCTTCTGTCTTTCTTTCTTTCATTTTTTCCTCCTCCTTCTGCCTACGGGTGACTTTACACTCCCTCTTCTGTCTTTCTATCCTTCACTCTTTCCTCTTCCTTCAGCCAATGGGTGAAACTACACTCAGTGACAAGCCAAATGGTTTCCTGTACACCTGGAAACCATTTACTACTGTGGATGGTAACCATATAACCAATTATGGCATCTGGTGGTTTAATAGGTAATTAAGGCGCTCCAATCGGACTGAGCCTGTGTAGGTTTAAATCCAAGGGAAGGTTGGGGTTTCTTGATCACATAATGGCACTCAGGGATGAGTGAGGCTGGTCACCCTCATCTTAAATGTCAGGACCCCAGGCTCCTACGCTCCTCATGGGGCAGCATAGGATTGGATGAAGGATGGATGGATAGAACAAGTGTTGTACAATGTACTGTAGTGGCCTTTTACAATGGCTTTCAAAGTAAGATTATGTATGAAGGGGGGCCAGGGGAAAAGTCTATTACCTGGATGGATCCATTTTCCAGACATACCTTTGGCTTAATTACGTCAGATAAATGGGGGATTTCTGTATTAGAATATGCTATTTCATTCCTTTATTTTCCATTATGTGCTTGAAATCGCACTTCAGAGGGGTACCATCGGACTTACTGGATTATTGGCTTTATCAGATCAGGCTTCCCCCCAACTGATCAGGTATAGAGGGTCTATTGTATTTGCAATGAGGCATATACAACAGTTGAGATGGCTTGTGAGAAGGACCATAAGGTATATGTGGCAATTATGAATCCAGAAAAAATGTACAACACAGTAAACAGAGAACAACTGTGGAAGGCAATCCACATGTACAGTGTACATGGCAAACTGCTGAGTGCCATTAAACGCTTTTATGAAGGTTGTAAAGCATGCATCAGGGTAGGTGGATATCTAAGCAAATGATTCAAGATCACCGTTGGAGTGAGACATGGTTGTGTTAAGTCCCCATGGTTGTTCACTATATATGGATGGTGTTACGGAGTGACTGTGTAAATATGATTTGGAACTGATGGAGGAGGTTGAAGGTGTGTGCATGATGTTCACAGAAGAAATCTGTGCAGCATGCAAGGTGGTGTGTGGGGTGAAGAGAAGGCAAAAGGGGGGCACAAAGAACACTATAGCAGAGTGAAGAGGTGAGACAAGCTGTGCCACAAAAAAAGAATGCATATAGTGAGTGGATGGGAAGCAGAGGCTGTGTCAAGAGGAAGAGAGAGGTGAAAATATTAGAAAGTGAGAGTAAGTAGAGGGTGGATAAGGAATTTGGAAGGAATTTGAGTGTAAAGTGGAGGCAATGTAAGAAAATGTTCTGGAAGAAGGTGACAAGAGTTAGACATGGCGATAAGAAGGTACAGTAAAGGCTCGATTAACCGGCACCCGATGCATCGGCACATCCATATAACCGGAACGCAAATTCAATCAGGCATGGGATCAAAAATATTCCGGATACCAGTCATCTCCCTATAATTCTTGATTAGTTCTACAGTACAGGATAAAGTAGTGTACACAGCTAAGTTTTCAAAATTATTTTGGCCTGTAACATATGCTACATTTTTTAAAAATTATTTTTGGTAATGTTTGCTGGTTTGAGTTCAGTCCTGTACAACTACTCCTGCTGTCTTTTTTTGTGAATTGCAGTGTACCTGTACTGTATCTTATACTGAATAATGTACACCCAAAAGCAATAATCGGTAGACCCCCTAGTAGCTGAAGCCATGGGAAAGATTGACCAGGCGAACGAACACGGCCTTCCCCCCTCCCGCCACCCCCACCCCATCCCACTCCACCCTTCTCTACCCAACCCCTGTCTAAACGTTGTGGGTAGGTTTATAACAGTCGTGGCTGGCGATGTTACATTGTGTCCATTTCTACATGACTTGACACGTGTGTTACCATTAGCATTAATAACATACCATGGAGTAATGTGAAATTATGTGTTACTAGCTAGCACAGTAAACTGAAGCAATGTGATGTAAATAGAGGTGGAAGAATGAAAAAAGTGGAGTGAGTATAATTTTACTGCATTTTAATAATACATTCATATTAACCCTCTCAGGCACAGTCACGCGATTCGCATTTCATGGGGATTGATTTCAAGATAATCAGTCACTCAAATCACGTTTCTAAGCACAAAAAAATTAGCCAAAAAAAAAAGTTTCTGGCGAAATCGCGTCAAATTTTGACGCATTGTAGCGACTACTGCTCTTTCCAATGGTAAGGCATTGGCAACACTGAGCTGCCTCACTGGGCCCAGCACGTAGCGATATACCTCAGTCTCTTCCAAGCAGCCAGGCGGACGGTTGCGTTGTGTCTTCAGGCCGTTTAAACTCCTACTAATTCTCCCCCTCCCGCCCAAGCCGAAGCCCCTATGGACTCAGTGTGATAATGCAATATTTGTGAGCATATTTGTATGTGATACTGTCGATGGAACACAGATATATGTCACGAAATGGAATTAAGTCCGTTAAGAAGCGCTAGGCTTACGAGCCGATATGCGTGTTCACTGTTGCGGGGTTTCGCCTCTCGCCCTCCCCAAGGCCCATGGCATGATTACAAATACGTATGTAATGAAGCCAATGCCTAAAGTGTATTTTGTGTGAAAGATATTGTGGCTGGCTTGGTAAAATTAAGGAACCATAGTGTGAAATGGGGCAGGCATCACGTACAGTTTTTATAGTCGGGAAGGAAGAATTAGAGGTGTTTAGTGATGGAATTATTGTGATTCTGATAGTGAAAATGAGTATGGAATTGTGTGAAATATACATCAAACATGCTGCGGGTGTTCGTGAAGGAGCGTCGTGTGTGCCAATAAAATAGAGTCGCAGCAAGTGTTCACAGAGAAATATTTCATGTATTGACTGACTTAGCTAAAACAAAGCACAAGTGTCAGAGACAAGAAATATGCCACAGCCACATATACATACGTATGTCGTGCAGCGAATGTTCATGGAGAAATCTATTGTGTGGATTGCATGTGTTTTAGGCAAATGTATCGCAAGGAGAGAAGAAAATATGTCGCAGCCACAGACACACACACACACGCACACACACTCACCCACACCCACATGCTCACCCACACGCACATGCTCACCCACACACGCACACGCTCACCCACACACGCACACGCTCACACACTACAAAACTCCTCATCTTCAAGTACTGCCAGCATCTCAACACCTCTGGAGGAAGTGAGTTATCCGTATTTTGTTGATCTGTATATTGACCTATTTCTATAGTTCAATATTTTTACACAAATAAATAATGTTTTTTACATACACACATATGAGATGGATGAAAGTTCAGCTTCTTTGTCAGAACCTAGCAAAAAGACTAGTGGTCATGTCGAGTTTCTGACAGCACTATCAAAAACCTTATGATATTTTACGTGTATATTTTGAGTAAAAAAAGAAAATAATAAAACATAACAAGCGAAAATATGTTGCCGTGGGTGAGGTAGGGAAAGAGTGTTTTTTATCTCACGTGTGGGTGAGGAAGAGTATTCTACGTTTGTCGTCCAATTACTCTAAAACTATTGGACGTATCGATTTCCCGTAAGAACCATGATAAAGAGCAGTAAATTCTACATATGTTCATTTGCAGAATATACGCCTCTGGGAGAATTTTCTGTTGGAAAAGTTAGGGGAACAGACTTTCGGTAAAGTCGAAAGCACTCGGAGGACTAATCTCACTTTGTCGGCCAATTACTTGAAAACTATTGGACATATTGATTTCCTATATGAACCAAGATAAAGAGCAGTAAATTCTACGTATGTACACGACATAACAATGTAATATCTATGATAAGAATTCGTTGTTACGTAAGCGGGAATATTGCGTATGCTGTGCGCACATCACGAAAGTGACGTACGGACGTGAGTTCCCAGTCGCTTTTGGCGATTTACTCGAGAACTATGAGGCATATGGAAACCAAGAGGTGCTCATTAGAAAGCTGGTGAAATTCTGCATAATATTATGCAATAAAAAATAACATCTGCAAGAAAATTTCCATATTAGAGCTCCTTGATTTTTTTTCAAAAATGGCTTTCAGTTTTTGGCTATTTTCTCGAAAACTACAAATTGTATCAACACCGGATTTGTCTCCTTAGAAAGCTGATGAAATTCTCTATCAAAACTTCTAATAACATTTTCCTGTATGATGGAAAACATTCGAATGGTGATGTTGGGAAGTGAACGTGACGTAGCGAAACTTTATTCACGGCCGCCTAATGTTGTTTTATTCGTGTTTTCCTGTTTTTTTGTGGTGCTTATCAGCTACAACAAACTTCAAAGAAAAAGGTGACATAGGTTTCATGGCACTATATTGATGTTTGGGTGACGAAAATAAATAGAGAATACGTGTTATTTGCTGCACGCGGGCAGCCGGGCCGGGCAGCTTCGCAAAAAAAAGTGGTGCGCCGGAAAACTTACTGAAACTTATCGTGCGCGAAAGGGTTAATAACAAATAAATAATATTCACATTTCAAGTGTATGAAACTATTTTACACACATTTACGATATCTGTTAGTCTGTCACTGCATTCCCCAATTTTTTCACCGCAGTGCAAACCAACAACTCCCAGAACATGAACAAAACATCTAACACAATTTGAGCACACATTTTATAAACATATATATTGCAAATCAGGTGGACATGATACCATACAGTATAGGAGTGAGTTCTCTGGTTTAAACTGGTAGGTGAAATAAACCCAGCAATTTCCAATGTCAGTGTCACATGGCCATAAAGTTGTGTACTGCTAGCAGATTGCATGGGGGTTACGACCTTTGTATGCTGCCTGTCTTTATAGGAAACAACTTGGCATTTGCCACATGTAAATCTAACACTTATATGAGAGACAAAGAAGACTCATTTTGCTCTAGGCATTACTGGAGCGGCCAAACAAAATTATTCATCAGACTAGCACTTTAACCATTTGCTGTAAAGTAACACGATCCCACAGTGCAGTCATTACACTTACACATGCTGATGTAATTATAACTGTGATTAGGATGAAGGATACGATGATGGGGGAAGAGATAACTGATTCAGTAAATAACAGGACTGTAGTCCTCATCTTCAGATCCAGCGGCTATGCACTGACATTTTGTTGCAGGTCTGTGTGCATATGTATGTGTGAAATTATGCAACAAGTTTTGTGTGTGTGTGTGTGTGTGTAATCCATGCCAAAGGATGACTCAAATCTCTGAAGCAAAGTCTCATATATAAAGGGAATATTATTCGTAGCTGCTTTTGTGTCTGTATATAAATATAAATAACCAGAAAACATTTTTGAATGACTAACAACCTGGAGCACCGCTGGAAGGTAACAGATATCGTAAATGTGGTTGAAACAGATTTATACACTTGAAATGGGAAAATTATTTCTATCTATCTATCTATTGCCAGACGCCTTAATCCCGTAAGGGGTGGCCATTTGACTTTGAGTTATTTGTTTTACGGGGAGGGGCACTAACCCTCCACCAACCCACTTGTTGACACGTAGGGAGCACATATGGGTTGGTTATATGGTTACCACCCAGCGTTATAAATGGTTTCTTAGCTTACAGGAAGCCATTTGGCTTGTCACTCAATGTAAAGCCACCTGTAAAGGAAAGAACAGCAATAAGAAGTGACAGGAAAGATGGGAGAAATAGGAAGAGAGTAGGGCAGGCACAGAAAAAGAATGATAAAGGCTAAGGAAGAAGTAGGCAGCACTACATCAAGTGAGTGGATGATGGTTGCCACCATAAGACTATATTATTATAATACTCGCTCAGCTTTTTTCATACTCATGCCTTTATATATTTCACACTGCTTCTCCACATTCATATGCCAGCTGGTAACACATTATCACACATTACTTCATGGTACGTTATTAACTATCTATCTATCTATCTATTTCCAGATGCTAGTGGTAACTCACGTGAATGTTAATCCATGTAGACATGGACAAAACATAACATCAGCCACGAATGTTACAAACCTACCTGGCAACGTTTAGACGGGAGCTGGGTAGAGAGGGGTGCAATGGAGAGGGCCGGGGGAACTATATGCCTCATTGTTTCCCCTGGTCTATCCTTCCTTTGGCTTCGGCAACTAGGGGGGCTAACGATTATTGCTTTTGGGTGTACTTTATGAAGTAAAGTTCCAAGTTTGGTGCTACTGTATTTCATTTGTCTGGCCTATCAGAAAATTTCTAAGAGTAACTTTCAATTATCCAGAAAATTCCATATCCGGAATGGAAGAATCTCCATACATTCTGGTTAATCAAGCTTCTACTGTAGTAAGGGGAGTGAAAGGTATAAGTGGCAGATTGCTAGTGGAAATGGGAGAAATAATAAGCAGATGGAGAGGACACTTTCAGGAATTGTTAAACATAGAGAATGAGAGTAATGAGAGTATAAGAGGATGGGGAATGGCTGGGAAAAGGAGGGAGATGAGAAAGGAGGATGAGATCAGTAAAATACAGACAAGATATGTAAAATCCATCCAAGACAACTTACCAACCAACAAAGCTCCAGGCCCAGATGGAATTCCTCCAACTGTTTTGAAAACGTGTTCCTCAGAACTTGCCTCTGTTCTAGCTAAATTATTCAGACTAATCATATGTACTTCTTACTTCTTCATTCTCTAATTCAAGGAAAGAAGCCAATATCCATTCAATTCCAAAGAAATGAAGTTCCTCTGACCCCTCTGATTACAGACCAATAGCTGTCACATCCTCTCATGGTAAAGTATTTGATATTTTAATTAATATGCACATGGTTAAACATCTTCAATCCAACAACTTAATTAGTGATGGAAAACATGGTTTTCACCACAAAAGATCCACCATCGACTTTCTCAATCTCCTGACTCATACCATCCATCAGTCAATTGCCCAACATGGAGAAACTCATGCAGTAGCCCTTGATATTTCTAAAGCATCTGACAGAGTGTGGCACCATTCCCTGCTGTCCAAACTCCCTTGCTATGGACTAATGCCTTTTGTTCCTCTGCTTTCCTCATATCTCAGTGACAGAAAAATAAGAGTAAAAGTAGATGATGTATATTCCAATTTCCACTCAATTAATGCTGGCATGCCACAGGCATCAGTTCTGGCGCCAACCCTGTTCCTGGTTCATATTAATGATCTCTTACCTGTCACCCACAATCCCATCCATTCATATGCCGATGACTCAACACTTCACAGTTCATTCACCCTTAAAACAAGTATTTACAAAGTCTACTATCTCTAACTCTCAACTCAGTACAGCCATCTCCATAAATCAAGACTTATCTACAGTCAATGAATGGGGACAAAACAACCTTGTCTCATTTAAAGCTAGTAAAACCAAATATAGTATATAAAATTTACTAACAGACAGATACTGCCAGATTCATATATTACCTTCAATGCTACTAATATTCCCATCTCCAAAAGTATTGAAATTCTCAGTGTCTCACTTAACAATGCCCTCAGCTGGACCTCTCATGTCAGTTCACTTGCTAAAACCGCCTCAAAGAAACTTGGATTATTGTACAGAGTCCGTAACTTCTTCACTGACGTGCAGTTAGCTATAAAATATAAGAGTCATGTGCGCTCTCAGCCTGAATATTGCTCACCCTCGTGGAATGGATGTGGAGAGGTTGCACAAAAAAAACTAAAAAAAATTCAGAACAAAAGCTGTTGGAATTATTAATAACCCTGCTATTATAAATAAACTATCTCCCCTACAAGCAAGAAGGAATGTTGTCTCTCTTGCATTATTTTACAAATATTTTTATGGCAAATGCTTAGATGAAGTTGTGTCCATTGTGCCACCTCTCCATGTCTTCCCTTATGCTAGACGGGCATCTGGTAGCACTCATGACTGGAATGTCACACAGCCATATAGCAGAACTTCTACGTATCAGAATTCTTTTATTCCCCACACTGATTCTCTATGGAACTCGCTTCCCCGGAGTTGTTTCCCCCCAAACTTCAACCTACAGGTCTTCAAGTCCAACTGTTACAGATATTTTATGAATGGTGGATGCCAGTAATCTGGTGTATGGATTGTTTTTTGTTTTTGGTCATTTGTTCTTCCTTCCTTTGTTGTTATTTAAAAAAAGAACACTCAACATGGGGAAAGCCCCAGGAACGGATGGAGTATGTGGTGAAATGCTGAAGCACAGGGGACAGAGAATATTAGAATAGATACGAAAGATGTGCAGACTGGCCTGGGAGGATGGTAGTGTTTCAGAGGATTGGAAGTCACGTATAGTACATCCCCACAGTACGCGAATTCCGAGTATGCGATCCCCCCTGTACGCGAGGACCTTCTTTTTTTTTTTTTTAGTGTATTTTTTATTAGTACGCGAACTGAACTCCTTGTAAGCGAGACGGGCAACAAAGAGTGGCCCAAATCCGGGGTTACCCTGAGTATGCGACATTGCCCCCCCAAGAAGCGATAACGGTTACTTACGCTCCGCCCACCTTGTGACGTCGATGCTGCTCACTCATCACATGATGCCCATATGCGCCGCTTGGAGGGTGGTGAGGTGAGAGTCCCAGCAGAGGAAACACATGCACACAGAGTGTACAGTCACTGTTCCAGGTACATCCCCATACACTCTGAGGCTATTTTTTTTGTGAGCCAGGATGGCTGCTCCCTCCTCCAGGAAGAAGAAGCGCATCACCCATGCCATGAAGATGCAAGTCATTAGGAAGGAGAATGGAAAGGGCAACACGGCCATTGCCAAGGAACTAGGCTTGGCAGAATCGTCCATGCGAACTATATGGGCTAACAGGGAGACCATAAAGAAGACTGTGAAGACATATGGGACAGCGGCATTGGACAGGAAAGGCAGGCTGACCAACCAGGCTATGATTCTTCTGGAGCGGTACCTGGCTACTTTTATCCTGAGGAAGGAGAAGGAAGGAATTCCATGAATGCTCGCTACATCAAGAACCAGGCCAAGATTTTCTACAAAGCTACAACTCTGAAGCTTGCTGTAAAGAAACCATTTAAAGCCTCCGTGGGATGGCTTTGCCGCTTTCTGAAGAGGAAGGAGCTGCGTCACATTCGTCTCATGGGGGAGCGTGCATCAGTGGATGAAATGGCGGCCAGGGATTATCCAGCCATCGTAAAGGAGATAATTGACGAGAGCGGCTACAGCAGGGACCAAATTTATAACACTGATGAAACAGCCCTATACTACAAGGCTATGCCGATGTGTACTTATATTAGTAAGCATCAGCGCCAGGCCCGCGGCAGAAAAATCAACAAGAGCAGGATAAGTTATGTTCACCATGAACTTATCAGGTTCACACAAGATGCGTCCTGTTGTGGTGCATACTGCAGCACACTCCAGATGTTACAGGAATCTGCGCTGCATGGATGACAGCGGAGTATACTGGTACAGCAACTCCAATGGTTGGATGATGAGTAGCATCATTTCCAAGTGGCTATTGTGGCATTTCATCGCTGATGCTAAGGCAAAATCCCGGGAACTTGGCATCCCCTTCAAGGTGCTTCTCATCCTCGATAATGCCCCAAGTCATCCAACTTGGCTAGCAGACCTCAGCAAGGAATGCAAGATCGTTTTTCTGCCCCCAAGAACGACCTCTCTCATCCAACCGCTAGACCAGGAGCTGATTGCAACGGTCAAGCAGCTATACCACCAAAACCTCTAAGATCACCTCTGCAGCAAGACCGACAGCTGTAAGGAACTGCAGGCAATTTCTGACTTGAACACAGTTGGGAGTGACGTCATGGACGCCAAGGATGGTTTGGACTCGCCACCCGCTTCACCTGCTTCATCCTCACCACGCACAGCACCCGCACAAACAACTTCAACTCCTGGTAAGACTATTATGGCTTTTTGGCAGTCATTCAACCTCAAGGATGCCATCACTCTTTTGTTGTCCTCTTGGGCAGATATAACCACTGCAACAATTAACCATGCTTGGCACCTCCTCGTAACGCACCTGTGTGAAATCGCACCAGGAAGCGGCTTTCAGTCCCTGGCCGCTGCCGAGGCAGCCACTCTCACAAGTGCACAAGCTGTGCCCGGATTTCAGGCCGTCTCGTTGGAGGAGATCAGGGGTTTACATTCGGCAGCAGCAGAGCAGGGTCCCCAGGAAATCGTGCAAGGAGTGGACGAGGCCGAAGCAGTGCAGGAGATAGCAGCAGAAAAGCCAGCAACACCAGTGATGGAGAGTGAAGATTTTTCCATGACGGAGATCAGCCAGGTACTGTGCGCCCTTGATAAATTCAAGGAAGAATTCAAGGACATCGAACGCTCTCAGTTATGAGTGGAGGAGGTGATGTCTTCACTGGACAAAACCTTCTGTTACTACACCGACAAGTACAACCAGGAAGTAAACAGACGGAAGCAAACACTCATCACCCGTTACCTTTGGCTTGAACAAAAAGAGGAATCACTCCCTTCAACATCAGAAGAGCCATATCCTGAGGAGGATCAAGAGACTGATTCAATGTCTGAGGTGTCAGAAATAGTCTTTGAAGGGTTTATGAATGAAGTGAATGCATTAGCTAGTGAAAGTGTCGAAAGTGCTGGTGACGAAAGTGGTGAGGAAGGAGGTGTGTCAGGTGGTGTGGTGAGTATGCAGGAGATGCACGCTAGGTGCCTCATGCTGCCTCAGATCCTCTTCTTACCTCCATCACGCCTGTTGTCCTCTTGGGTAAAGGTGAGTAGTCATATTCTTGTTGGTTTAGTTAAGCCATATCCTTGTTGAATTACCTAGTAAAGCCATAATCTTGTTGGTTTACTTTATCTTAAGTAATATGTCTTAGACAGTTTCCCTGTATAGTACAATACTTAGGTCTGAAAGGTGTCTCAAGGGTTGCCCATCAAGGGGGGTGCCACGTATATGTAATTTTTCCCAAAAGTTTATGTATTCACAATACGCGAATTCCTAGTACGCGACGTCCTCTGCCGCCCACATACTCGCGTACTAGGGGGATGTATTGTATAATCATTCTCCTGTACAAAGGAAAAGGGGAAAATGAAGTGTGTGGTATTCACAGGGGCATTTGTCTTCTTAGTGAAATAGGAAACCTATATGGCAGGATATTTATTGACAGAGTTAGGGAAATAACAGAGGAATTAGTTGGTGATGAACAGGGAGATTTTTGGAGGGGAAGAGGTTGTGTAGATTGGATATTCATTCTTAGGTCTTTAGTGGAAAAGTTTCTAGAGGAGAGAAAGAAGTTATATGCAGCCTTCATGGATTTGGGGAACGCATATGACAGGGTGGATAGACAAGGAATATGGAAGATATTAAGAATATATGGAGTAAATGGGAAAGTGTTGAATGCCATGAAGAGTATGTATGAGGGGACTAAGGCTGCAGTGAACGTGGATAATGACTTAAGTGAATTGTTCTATTTGAATGTTGGATTGAAACAGGAATGTGTCATGTCTCCATGGCTGTTCAATCTGTATACTGATGAGGTTATAAAAGAGATACAAGGTAGCACAGTGGATGTTGGAGCAGCCCTAATGTGAGAGGGCAGCATTTGCAAACTTCCTGTTCTGTTGTTTGCAGATGATGTTGTATTGTTAGGTGAAGACGAAAGGGAACTGCGAAGCTAGGTGAATGAGTCTGGAAGAGTCTGTAAGAAACAGAATCTAAAGGTAATTGCAGGGAGGAGTAAAGTTGTGAAATGAAGTAAATGAATGCACAATGAGGCTGCATGGTGAGGATATGGAAAAATGTTAAGTGCTTTTAAGTACTTGGGTAGTGTGATGAGTGAAGAAGTTTAGAGGATGACGTACTTGACAGGGTACAATAGGGAAGAATGGTTGCTGGTTCTTTGAAAGCAGTGATATGAAATAGGGAAGTGAACATGAAAGTAACAAGTTACTGCATGACAGTATTATGATACCAACTCTAACGTATGGAAATGAAGCTTGGACCTTCTTGGAAGGACTCAAGAGTGAGGGCAGTGGAAATGAGTTATCTAAGAGAAGCATATGGAGTTACTGTATATGGATAGTCAGACTGACAAATGAGGAAGTGAAGGAGCATTGTGGTGTGGATGTGATAGATGGCATTAGGAGGAACACACTGAGGAGGTTTGGCCATGTTGAGAGGATTGTGAGCGACAGACTAAAGAGGAGGGTGTATGTGAGCGACGTGGAGGAGGGGTGAGGGAGGGGGAGACTGAGGATGAGATGGAGGGATGGAGCAGAGAGATAAGTGAAAGAGTGGGGTGTGGGCTGGGGACTGGGCAGCAAAATGACAGGAGGCAGGGCAACATGGAGTTGAATTGTTTGTGGCCACTCATTGTGGGATTAAGGAATCTGGCTGTTGACAGACAGATAGTAATGAGAGAGGTAAATGCATGCGTAATGGAAAGAGGGATGGCATTCATAATGAATAGTGAAAGATAGGATACCTCAAATCTGATGTATGCAGATGAAGCACTGCTGCTTGCAAATACTAGACAAGAGCTTAATGCACTGATGCAGAGTTATATAGGTATCTGTGAGTGGTGTGCCCTGATAAATGCAGATAAGAGTGAGGTGATGGTTGCTAAGAAAGGTGATTCCCAGTGTGATGCTATGGTGAATGGAGAGAGACTGATATTGGTGAGAGTTTAAGTACCTGGGTGCAGTGACAAGAAAGAGAGGTTAATGTGCAAAAGAGTGGCACAAGGAAGGGAAGTGGTTAATGCTATGAAGGCCTGAAAAGATGCAGAAGTCTGAGTGTAGTGGCTGCAAGAGACTTGCATGAAAGTTTTTGCAGCTGCTTTTAACATACAGGTGCAAGACTATGATATAGCGTGAAAATGAAAAGTCAAGAGTAAGCAGTGGAGATGGGACTGTTGAGGAATGTGTGTGGAGTGTGCACGGAGGACAGGATAAGGAATAAGATGATTCGTGAAAGATGCAAGTGTGGAAGTCTGAAAATGCTAGAGCTGAGAGTATGCTTAGACGGTATGGGGACGTGGAAAAAGTGGAAGTGATTAGCGTGGTGAAAAGCGTAAATCTGAGTAAATCTGCAGGTGAGAGAAGATGTGGTATGTCTAGTCTAGAAAAAGGTAGACAGATAGGGTAAATGAGTGTGGGTGAAAGAGAGGTATAGGAGCTAACAAGACTAGGGAACTGACAGATGACTGAGCTGGGTGAATAAATTTTGTGCAAAAAGTGTATGACCAGAGTCTGGAATCCACTTTTAACTTGACAGTCATTGGACTGACTTGTTCAGATAGGTGAGTGTGAAGCTATGTGGGGAATGTTTTTCTTACCTCTCATGTGGAGCCAGGATTCTGGGGGCTTGAATGGTGAGTGACTGGGAGTGTAGCTCATTCAACTGGGCAAACTTTGGTTAGTATCTCCTATCAATTTTTTTCTGGCTTTCCAAACTCTACCTCACCTCACTTTAGAATAAAAGAGCAAGAAGAAGAAAAAGGAGGAGGAGGAGGAGGAGGAGGAGGAAAGCAAACAGCAACAGACCTTGTGGTCCTTTCGAAGCTGCTTGTTTCAGAATAGAAGCAGATCCAGTGTTTGGCCCTTGGCTTTTGATTGGTGCTACTACTGGATGCAGGGAGATAGGCAGGATGCAGGTGAGGAAGGCAGCAGATGTGTCTGGGTTGACTGCTGATATGCTGTAAGCCTCAGGAGATTTAGGAGTGGTATTAGATACAGACTTGATAAATACAATTATATATGAGTGTATTTTCCCAGATGACTGGCTGAAGAGTGTTGATTGAAAATGTGTACAAGGGGAAGGGTGGTGCTCTGAAAAGAGAAAATAACACAGGCATAAAACTTTTGGACAAGATAATGAAGGTAGCGGAGAGAGTTCTAGAAGATATAATTAGAGAAAGTCAATACTGATGAGATGCAGTTTGGGTTTATGCCAGGCAAAGGGAACAATCATGCCACATTCATTGTCTGATAGCTTCAGGAAAAAGATATAGGAAAGAAAAGGAATCTGTTACTTTGTTTTGTTGATTTGGAGAAGGCCTTTGACAGAGCCCCTAGGGAGCTGGTGAAGTGGGTAATGAGAAAGCATGGGATCAAGGAGTGGCTGGTTAGAATGGTTATGGCTACGTATGTGGGTGCTCACACCCAGGTGAGTAAATGGAGATTTGAGTGATGAGTTTTCTGTGAATGTTGGTAAGCATCAGTAGTCAGTCTTGAGCCCCTAGTAGTAGTAGTAGTAGTAGTAGTTGTTCCATAGGCAGTCTGGCCAAACAGACCCGAGTCCCTCAGGAAGGCCATGGCCAAGACCGGGCTTTCCCACAGAGCTCTCAAAGAGTGTATGTTGTGTTGTTGGCGTAGATGATTGTGTGCAATGCAGTCTTCCATAACGTGCTTAATAGTATGGGGCGCTGTGTTGCATCCTGGACAGGCATCAGCGACAGAGTCATCCAGCCTCTTCTGGTAGCTTAAGAGGGCTGGATGGTGCCCACATCTCAGCCTGGCCAGGTGGACCCTGTCCTCATGAGGAAGATAGGATTCAGAAGGGTGGATGTCAGGAGGCCGTGCATGCAGCTGTGTGTTGTCTTTAAGTGACTGAATGGAGCGGCGCGTGATCTGAGTGTGGATATGCTTCTGGAAGCTGGTCTGAGGTGGGCGAGGGGGGAGAGATCACAGTATTTGTGTATGGTATCGTGTTCTGGGTGTTGTTTTGATGTTCCTTGGTGTGGATGGATGTGCTGCCATGTACTGTAGTGGATGTTGTGGGTTTGTGGAAGCTGCAGCGAGAAACTGGGTGCCTCTCATGTCTAGGTGGTCCTTGACTTTGAGGACTTTGGTTTCTTGATGTAGGTGGTCTGTGGGTGTAGTAGCTGTGCAGCCTCTGATTATATTTATGGCCTTGTTCTGTAGAGTGTTGTAGTGTGTTTTGGTGAGGTTAGAAGCCCAGGCAGGGCTTGCATAATTCATCACTGACCGTATGTATTGTTTGTATACTGTGGTGGTGGTTTCTTTGTTGTGTCCGAATGTTGTAAGGGCAAGTGACCTCAAAGCACTGAGTCTTGGTGTTATTTTATTTTTAATGTTTGTGATGTGTTGTTTAAATGACACTGATGTATTGTATGTTACACCAAGGATTTTGTGTGTGTGTGTGTGTGGTAGGGGAGTGTTGTTTATGGTGAGGTGTGGGATGTGACTGTGTTCTGCTGTCCAGTTTGTGAGAAGAGTCACTGTAGATTTGGCTGGGGCTATTTTGGGCCCGTTTGTGGTGAACCATTCATGTAGTGCGTTGAGGTAAGGTTGAAAGATGTGTGCAGCTGCGTTTGCGTTTTGGTGCGTACATGTAAGTGTTATATCATCTGCATAGGAAGCTATGTGTATATGTGGTGTGTGGGGTGTGGGTACATTGTGCATGTTTAGGTTAAAGAGTGTAGGGGACAAAACAGATCCTTGGGGGACGCAGTTTGTGAAGTTTCTGATGTTAGAAGACTGACCAGCAAATGTTACGTGTGCACATCTGCCTGCTAAGTAGTTTGCCAGCCATCTTTTTGTGTTACTGTGCATGTTTGTGTTGAGTATTTTGTTTGTGAAGTTGTGGCGGGGGATGGCATCAAAAGCTTTGCTAATGTCTAGTGTGATTAGGAGTGTTCTGTGTGGTGTTCTAGCTGAATTCATGCCATTGAAAACTCTCTGTGTAAGGTCTGTAAGAAGGGTGTCTGTGGAGTGTAGTGGCCTAAAGCCATGTTGTGACTGGGCTAGGGGAATGTGAGGTGTGACTACTTGTGGTACCAGTTGTTCAGTGACTTTGGAGGAGGTGCAGAGGAGTGTGATGGGGCGATGTGAGGAGGGTAACGTGGGGTCTTTGTTGGGTTTAGGGATAGTGATGATATTGCCATGCTTCCAAATGTTGGGTATTTTGTTGTGTGAGTAGCTGTAGTTTGAAATGTTGGTGAGTGCTTGTATGCCTTGTGGTCCTAGGTGTTTAAGGTGAATGTTGCTTATGTTGTCTGGTCCACAGGCAGATGAGTGTTTGAGGTTGTTAATGATGTGCTTCGTCTGGTTGTAAGTGAAAGGTGCGTAGTCTGGGTCTGTGGGGAACTGTCTCTTACGTCGGATGATACGTCGGTCTTCGGGATGGGGGTTTAGATGGCTGACTTGTGAAAAGTGATTGATGAGAGTGTTTGCTTGTTGTTTGTTTGAGGGTATGGTGTCTGTTGTTGTGATGGCAGCGTGTGATTGTGTGGTGTTGCTGTTGGAAAGTGTGATGCTGTTTAGTGTTTTGTAGAGTTTGCTGATGTTTGTTTTGTGGTCAAGTGTTTGGAGGTAATTTTTCCAGTTTAGTGTTTGCTGTTCTGATATTTTATTGTTTATCTGAGTGTTGAGTTCTTGTATTTGCTGTATGGTGTCTTGTGTATGGGGTACTGGGGAGAGTCGCAGTGTGTCCCGTTATCTCATGAGGCCTTGAATTTCTGGTGTGAAGTTGGGGTTGTGTCTCTTTCTGTTGCCTCTAGGGATGTGTCTTTTGTCTGCGTTTTGTATAACTGTATTGAAAGTGTACACAGCTGTGTTGATGTTTGTGATGGGTGTACTGTTTAGTGTTTCGAGATGTTCTGTTTCAGTTACAAAGGCCTCCCAGTTGGCTCTCTTATAATTAGTGTATGTGTGTTTGTGGCCAGCTGGGGTGATTCTGGTTTTGGTAGTGTTTGAGCCCCTAGTTTATCACGGTGCCTGAAGCCCTCTCACGTAACTTCAGAAATAACTCCCATGGGAGATCGATGTATGCCAGTGATTTGGTGTTGATTGCTGAAAATGAAAGGGAGGCAGAGGAAAGATTTAGGAAGTGGAGAGATGGTACGGGGCACAATGGTTTGAGAGTAAATGCAGATAAAACAAAGATGATGGTATCTAGGGTTGGTGGTGGTACTGTTAAGAAGAGGAGAGTAGCAATATGCGGTTTGCCACAAGGGCATGGGAAATAATTCCATCTTGTGCAGTGTTTGTGATAAGTGGGTGCATAAGAGATGCAGTGGTATTAGAGGCAGACTATGAGATAATGCTGATTTCATGTGTGCGACGTGTCAAGAAGAGCATGTGAAGATTGCCAGGTATGAAAGGACTGCTCTTGCTGGTGAGTCTCTCGAGTGTGTGAAAGGATTTTGTGACTTGGGAGACGTCATGTGCTTGAGGTGGGGCTGGAGCTAACTCTGTGGCTAGAGCAAGGAGTAGGTGGAAAAAGTTCAGGGAGCCGTTGCCTCTCCTGACACTGAGAAAGGCTCTCCCTCCATGCTAAGTAATCCTTGTATGTGGCATGTGTCAGGAATGTAATGCTGTAAGGTAGTGAGACCTGGGCAGTAATGGAAGAGGACATTCGCAGGCTTAAATGTACAAAAATGACAATGATTAGGTGCATGTGCAGTGTGTTCTTGAATGCAAGGCCTGGGGGGGGCTAGGTTTACAACAGAAGAGTTAAGAGGTAGGATGGGACTGGAGTGTATTGGTACTGTGATGAAGTGACGCTGATTGAGATGATTTGGGCATATGGAGAGGACAGGGCATGACAACTGGGTGCAGAAAGTGAGAAATGTTAACTCTGAGGATAAAGCGGTAAGAGGGAGACCAAAAAAGCAATGGGACAAGGGCATTCAAGGAATAGGGACCGAACAGGAAGGCTGACGGAGATTGAGCAACATGGAGAGCTGCCAAGACGTGACCAAGGCTGACACATGCAAGCATACTGGAGCCTTTATAGACAAAAACAATGATGATGATGATGATGTTGATGATGACGATGATGATGATGATGATGATGATGATGATGATGTTGATGATGACGATGATGATGATGATGATGATGATGATGAAGTTGATAGGTGAAATGAACATGAGTTATTACAAAGCTGCACTGAAGTCATAAATGAGTGTCCATTGTGCTTTTAACTGAGTAACAATGTGCCACAAGCATGATGGTCTGGCTATGGACCATTAAACAAGAAAAATGTCAATTAAGACAATGAAAAGGCTGATAATGATGGTGATGATGATGACCATCATAATGATAAGAAGGATAATAATTGAATTAACCCTTTAACCGCGGGTATTGTTTTGGTCTGACTGTCCTCTCCCGCGGGGGTTTCAGCCAAATGTAAACAAACCTTTAAACCTTAATAACTCTGCACAGAATAAAGCTAGAGAAAAAAATAAGGTACCATTAGAAAGTACTAACCTTCAGCTTTCCATTGATGTACGCTTCATGACTTTGTTGACTTTCACAGGACGGGCAGTGCCGTTAGAAGTGAGGGGTGTAAAATCACTATTTTTCGCTCACACATCATTACCTTCGCTCATACACCATTACCAAATGCCAACCTCATTCTGATAATAATACTATAAACATATATGAACACTGCACATACGATAAACACCCACTCTGTGTTCACTGAGGCAGGTAAAAGGCACTGTAATTACCTGCACTTCACTGCCACATCAGCGGTGTTGTAATCACTATTTTTCGCTCACATACCATTACCAAATGCCAACCTCATTCTGATAATAATACTATAAACATATATGAACACTGCACATACGATAAACACCCACTCTGTGTTCACTGAGGCAGGTAAAAGGCACTGTAATTGCCTGCACTTCACTGCCACATCAGCGGTGTTGTAATCACTATTTTTCGCTCACACACCATTACCAAATGCCAATCACATTCTGATAATAATACTATAAACATATATGAACACTGCACATACGATAAACACCCACTCTGTGTTCACTGAGACAGGTAAAAGGCACTGTAATTGCCTGCACTTCACTGCCACATCAACATGTGTTGTCACTCACACAGCTGGACAGATACTGATGCGCGCTTGGTCAGGGGTGGGGTGGGGGGCCCAGGGGGTGGGAGGTGGGGCCCCAGGGGGGGGGAAGAGGGAGGTGGGGGTCGGCTGGAGTGAAAGAACTTAATAGCTACTCTCCCTTGAAACAATTGGCGCACGGAAAAAACGCGGGGTATTCAAAATATTCACAAACATTCGAGAATGACACCCGCGGTTTGGTCCAGTTTTTGCAACGTCATTCTGGAATGACACCCGCGGTTAAAGGGTTAAGAAAAAATTATATTGGTGGATGGCGGTGACCATTATCCACTCACCTGATGTAGTGCTACCGACTTTTTCCTTCACCTTTACCATTCCTTTTCTGTGTCTGTCCCCCGCCTCTCTTCCCCATCTTTCCTGTCGCTTTTTATTACTGGTATTCTTCTTTCCTTTTCAGGTGGCTTTACATTGAGTGACAAGCAGTTTCCTGCAAGCCAGGAAACTATTTACAATGCTGGGTGGTAACCACGTCACCAACCCACAAGTGTTGCTTACGTGTCAACAAGTGGGTTGGCAGAGGGTTAGTGCACCTCCTCGTAAAACAAGTAACTCAAAGACACATGGCTACCCCTTATGAGATTATGGTGTCTGGCTATGGACAGATAGATAGATGATGATGGTGCAGATGAAGAATTAATGACAGAGAAGTTTATACTAGTATTGTACATACGAGTGTGATCCCATGAGGCGGTGAGGGAAGGTGAGGGCACCACGTCTCTCAGTGACCAGACAGGGGAATGTGGAGTCAAAGATGTCCACCCCACTACCCACCAGACCCAACACAGTCAGAGGATTCCAGGCACCACTGGCCTGCCGTGGCAGCTCCTGTGGCTGTGCCTCCTATTTTGGGGGAAGATTTAAAGTATTATGATATTAACTCCTCCAGTATGGTGACTTCATTTTGCTGCATTTATTTAATTCTTTATGCCACCAGAGTTCCATCCACTTTACCTCATTCAAACAAAGGATGTAATTCTGATGGGACATGAAAAGACTGGCTGGTGATATATAAACACAATCCTGCTATCTCCAGGTCTCTAGACAATTTCATTCAAGCTTGAGACAGCCCTTCCAAGTGGTGGGGTTTGACATAGCCTTATTTACTCCTTCAATGTGACAGGCCTTTGCCAAGCTGAATAGGGTAGTGCTCTGGTTACCATGTCATCCACTTTCCATGCCCACCTAACTATATTTTTTATACCTTAACCTGGTTCAGATTTTTGTTCTCTTGCAGCTTATTTCACACAGTCAAATGGGAGAATAAGACAGTACTATGGTTCTACATCCTTTTCATGGCATTTCTTTGTGGCTAGTATCATATTCTCATCTTAATCTACTGTTGTAACTCAGTATTTAAGAAGAGTGATGGTAATTTTAATACAAGACAAAGTAAAGAGAATATAGTTCTATACACACTTACCAAGGAAGCCTCCACCAAGCCACACACTGCCCCTGCCTCCACCTGCTCCACATCCGGTCCGTTGGTGTGGAGGCCAAGGACAGCGTACCCACCTGCTGTCGTCACACCCTGCTCCGCCACCCACTTGGACCATCGCCTCCGTTCTGCTTGATCGTGGCCTCCTAAAAGTGGCACCAGCATACCAACCCCCTGTAGACCCTGGGGGGAAGCAAACATTTGGATTATAATGGTGATACTATGCACATAATTTGCTTTAATATGTGAGTGCCATCTCCTGCCAATTCTATTCAGCTTGGGAAACTTTCAGAACATGAGGGATTAAACAGAGCCTTCATTAACCCCTTCAGTAATGAAGGCCCTTTGTAAGATAATTGATCGAGCATTAACCTGATTTAAATTAAAAAGACATCACCGCAGTGAGTGGATTAACTAGTAAGCACTGGATCATACTCAACTACAGTACCAAGATCACAATACCTCTGATTCCTTGTGTAACTTGAGACACTGAGTAAGATATGCCTTGGATGCAGCTGTAGCCTTAGCCAGCCTCTTCTTTGCTGCACTGTGTGGTGTGTCAGCATCATTCAGGACCTCATACCAGTCTGGTGCCAGTGCCTCAACCAGTTCTATATACCTGGATGACGAAAAGTTGACAGGTTGAACTAAAGATACTCTATTTTCAGTAGGTTATTTCAGACAGTTAAAAAAGGCAGAGACCACTGAAATGGCAACAATAAGGGAAGAGGGAAGCAACACTGTGGCAGAAAGAGAAAAAGAGCTTGAAGGGGATCAGTATGATGAGGGGCAATGAAGAGATGAAAAGTCTTTGACTTCACTCTGTTTTGAAGAGCTGTATGTGTTGGGCATCAAGCTGAGGTCTTGCCTTTAGCCTTGAGGCGTTTAGAAAGCCATCAGGCCAAGGCCTTTCCAATGGATGCTGCATGAGGCCTATGCAAAAAAAATATATATAATTATTCTACAACTCTTTTTTTATAGACATGTTGCAGAAAAACTGAACAGATTTCTCATGTGGTGCTTATGTTCCATTCCTTTAAATGTAAAGACTGAAAAATGTCCCATACAATTTATTTTCTAGTAATAAACATCTGATCTTCTGATACCATTATGAAATGTGTATTACCAAACGACAATAGATGAACTAATATAAAAAAATAATGCTAAGTGATCAGGACAGTAAGTAAAGAATTAATCAATAAAAAGGGACTGATGACTTCAGAAATACCTGAAAAACATGCACTTATTAGTATTATGTTTCTCTGTACTGTATCATGAATTAAATAACTTTAAAGATTGCACCCAAGTAAATGTTAATACCACAGCAAGGTGGCAATATAAGGAAAAACTAAATGAGGAGCTGATAAAATGCCTACGTGTGCATGCATGCATGTGTGGGTGTCAACATGGCCGCCATGAGGAAAGCTGGTGGAAGGAGCTCTGCATTTTGAGCCCGCTGCTAAGCTACCATTTTCAGCAATGCTGTCTATACTGACATTCACTAACTGCATGGCATAAGTGACAACCTAAAGCTACAATAGTCAACCAAAGATTCCAAAATTATGAAATGTTTGTGGTAGCACTGTTCATTCTGCACAGGCTGACCTGCCAGGACTGAAGCTCAAACTACTAAATCCTGTGCTTTGGTCACAGATGAAAACCAGCTAGTGTTTATCATGGTCATGTCTTTAGCTGAGTTAAGGAAGTCAAATTGTAACCAACAGCTCAGGGTGAACAAAGATGAATTGGTGATATCAGCCTCATCTGACAAGGGTAGCACTGCTACACACTCTGTCGTAGAAAGTTGCGATGCTTGTTGCTGAGGTAACCAAGCTCATGGAATTTAGTAACATCACCAACAAGTACAGCTATAATAAACACCATGTTTAATGACCTAATAACATCCATCCATCCATCAGCTAATCCTCTGTTGCCCCATTGAAGTGTAGAAGCCCGGGGCTAGGCAAGTTGGTCCTGACATTTAAGATAAGAGTGACGAGCCTCACTCATCCCTGAGTGGCATTACATGAGCAATAATCCCCACCCACCCCTTGGATATGAATCTGCCCAGGCTCAATCCGACTGGAGCATCTTAATCATTAGACTTACCAATGATGACCTGGGTCGTCATGCATTTGTCAACCTCTGACGTCAGTATAACGACTTTGCCCGTCATCCGATGTAAGCTCTAGAGAAATCTTTAGGATGGTGTCATTTTTGTTGGATGACGGGCAAAAGTGGGCAGGGCTAAGCCTGCCACAGCTGGTGAGTGCGTGCTCACTTGGTTTGCTCTGCTCAGTGTGGTGTGAGGTTCCTCACAGGTAGGATGTACACCTCTTGACTTCCCGCCAAACACTTATGCTCCTTTTTCTCACGTATATATGCAGCATTATTATTTAAGAAAATACAACAAATGATGCATTATTGAAAAGGAAATTTATTCTGCTACGTCTATCTATCTATCTATCTATTGCCAGACGCCTCAATCCCGTTCGGGGTGGCCACAAACAAATCGCCTCCACGTCGCCCTGTCCTTCGCCATTTCATTGTCCTGCTCCCAACTCACACCCCCCTCTCTCATATACCTCTGCACCCCATCCCTCCAGCTCATCCTCGGCCTCCCCCTCCCTCTCCCCCCCTCCACCTCACTCACATACACTCTCTTCGTCAGTCTTTTACTCTCCATCCTCTCCACATGGCCAAACCACCTCAGTGTATTCCTCCTAACACTTCCTATCACATCCACATCCACACCACAACGCTCCTTTATATCCTCATTTGTCAGCCTGTTTCTCCATGTGACTCCACAGGCTCCTCTTAAATAACTCATTTCCACTTCTCTCACTCTTGACTTTTGTCCTTCCAACAATGTCCAAGCTTCACTTCCATACATTAGAGTTGGTATCACAATGCTGTCATGTAGTAACTTTTTCACTTCCATGCTCACTTCCCTGTTTCTTATCACTGCTTTCAACGAACCAGCAACATTTCTTCCCTGCTGTACCCTTTCAAGTACTTCAACTTCCAAACCTCCATCCTTACTCATCACACTACCCAAGTACTTAAACGTACTCACACTTTCCAATTCCTGACCATCCAACCTCGCTGTACATTCACTGGCCTCACCTCTCTCAAAGACCATCTCTTTACTCTTTCCTACATTCACCTTTAGATTCCATTTCTTACACACTCTCCCAAACTCATCCACCAAGCCTTGCAGCTCCCCTTCGTCTTCACTCAACAACACAGTATCATCTGCAAACAACAGTACAGTGAGTTTCCAAACACTACCCTCTCTCACCAAGGCCACTCCAACATCCACTACCCTACCTTGCACCTCTTTTATTACCCCATCCATGTACAGATTGAACAACCATGAGACATGACACATCCCTGTTGCAACCCAACCTTCAAAGAGAAAAATTCACTAAGTTCACCATCCACATGCACTGCAGCCTTAACACCATCATACATACTCTTCACAGCATTAAACAACTTCCCATATACTTTTCACAATCCTTGTCTATCCACCCTGTCATATGCTTTCTCCAAATCCATGAAAGCCACATACAACTTCTTTCCCTTCTCTAGAAACTTTTCCACTAAAGATCTAAGAATGTATATCTGATCTACACAACCTCTTCCCTTCCTAAAGCCTCCTTGTTCTCCTCCAACTAAATCCTCTGTTATTTCCCTAACTCTGTCAATAAGTATCCAACCACACACTTTTCCTATTATACTAAGAAGACAAATGCCCCTATGATTACCACACACTTCTTTTTCCCCTTTTCCTTTGTACAAGGGAATAATTATACCTGACTTCCAATCCTCCGGAACTCTACCTTACTCCCAGGCCAATCTGCACATCTTCCCCATCCATTCTACTACTATCTCTCCCCCATGCTTCAACATTTCACCACACATTCAATCAATTCCTGGGGATTTCCCCAATTTAACTTTCTTCATTGCTTCCACAACTTCTATCCTACTGATTTCTTCCTATCTTCTCACCTTCCTCCTTCTTGAAGCCATTCCCCAGCCACTTAAACTTGTATCACTTCCATCCTCTATGTTCAACAATTCCTAAAAGTGTTCTCTCCATCTGCTCACTTTTTGTCCCTTCACTAGTAATCTACCATTTTTATCTTTCACGCCCCTGCTAACTTCACTTCCACCCTGTCTTACTCTCTTCACCTCTTTCCAGAACATTTTCTTACAGTCCCTCTACTTTACACTCAAATTCCTTCCAAATTCCTCATCCACTCTCTTCTTACTCTCTCTTACTAATTTTTTCACCTCTCTCTTTCTTTCTACATATAACTCTCTCTTCCGCCTCTCAACTTCTTAAATGCCCCTATTTCTCATCCATTCATTGTATGCTTTCTTCTTTTGTGCTACAGCCTGTCTCACATCTTCATTCCACCACGCTGTTCCTTGAACCCCCCTCCGTCTTCTCATCATTTCACACACCACATCACATGGTGCACATACTTCTTCTGTGAATATCCTGCACACACCTTCCACGTCCCCCATCTGCTCCAATTCACATTTGCCCAATCGTTCCTCCACTTCTCTCTTATATTCTGCCTTTTTCTCATCCTCTTGTAACCTTTCCACTCTCCTTGCAAATACTCCTTCTTCCCATCCTTCCCTTCTTCTATTACTCCATCTTATTTGTATCTTGATTCTGGCCACCACCAAGTTGTGAGCAGAAAGTCCACTCCCCCAACCTCTATAAGCTCTTGCATCCATTACACATCTTCGCATCCTTTCATCCACACACACACAATCAATCATTGCCTTCCTTTCATTCAGTTCACCACCCACCTTTCTCATCACTTGCCATGTATACCTGTGGATCATTTTGTGCCTGAAGAGGGTATTGGCTATCACCAACCCCCTCCCAGCACAAATATCCACTAACGCACTGCCATTCTCATATATCTCAGCAAGCACACCCCACTCACCAACTATTCCATCCACCTTCACATTCCCTACTTTACCATTCATATCACCAATCAAAAACACTCTCTCATTCCTTCCAAACTTTTCCATGCACACTTCCACATTTGTCCAGAACTCCTCTCACTCTGCTTGCACGATCTTGCGTTGGCGCATACACGCACACAATCGCCCACATTTGTATTCCAACTTTCAATCTTACCCACACAATCCTTGACCCAACTGATCCATACTCTCTTATGTTCTTCTTCCATCTTTTACTCACAACTATACACACTTCTTCTTTTGCCCTCATTCTCACCTACTCCTGCACATATACCCCATCCATACTCCCATTCTCTCACATTCTCACCTCTCCATTTAGTTACAGTTATTCCACATACATCAACTTTCGCACCCTCAAGCACATGAACAATCTCTCTTTCACCTCATCATTCGCACCTCTTACATTCCACAGTCTGATTACCATGTCCTTTGACCGGTCCTTGGTCGTCATCTTCCGGTCAGTCCTTGTCCGAGGCTTCTTGTTTGTCTTTTTAGTTAGTTGTTTTCCGTGGAGGGGCACTAAACCTCCGCCAACCCTTTTAGTCGCCTTGTACGACAAGCAGGGATACTGGGGGAGTATTCTTGAAAAAAAAACCCTACCCCCAGGGGGTGCTACGTATTGAAGCAAAAAATATTATTACTTCTTGAATAGTTTTTTTGAGGTAAATATTTTTTTAAAGGAGTGTAACTCTTTAGCATGTCAGCTAACTACTACTAACTTTTTTTGCATTTTATTTTGTATATATTGTCTTTTTGAACAATGTACGACAGAGCAAAAGTCTTCATCTTCAAAATGACACCAAACTGGCCTTTCTATGATGAATAGTAACTTTCCTATGAGCATTAGAAGTAAAATGTCTCTACGCGACTGTTCTGAAAGCTCTCTAGCAAGAGTTACATGCCACAGCCAGAATTTACGCTCACCCCTTTACGGGATAGGGTTAATTACCCACTAAACCACCAGGTGCCATAATCTGGTTATATGGTTACCGCCCAGTGTAGTAAATGGTTTCCTGGTCTACATGAAACCATTTGGTTTGTCACTTGGTGTGGAACAAAAGACAGAAGTGGAAGGAGAGTAAGACAGAAGGAAGGGAGGAAAGGGCAGTCACCCAAGAGCAGTACTACATTCAGTGAGTGGATGGGGAATGACTTCACCTACCCCTAGGACCTAGTAACAAAAATAATAATCCATCCATCCTTCCAACATCCAATCCTATGTTGCCCCATAAGGAGCATAGAAGCCCGGGGCTAAGCAAGTTGGTCTAGACATTTATGATGACAGTGACCTGTCTCACACATCCCTGTGTGGCATTACATGAGCAATAAACCCCAACCACCACTTGGATACAAACCTACACAGGATCAATCCAACTGGAGTGCCTTTATTACCCACTAAACCACCAGGCGCCATAATATGGTTATACAGTTACCACCTAACGTAGTAAATGGTTTCCTGGTGTACAGACAACCATTTGGTTTGTCACTCAGTGTAGAGTCACCTATAGGCAGAAGCAAGAGGAAAGAGTGAAGGAAAGAAAGACGGAAGAGAGAGTATGAAGCCACCCATAAGCAGAAGGAAGAGGAAAGAAAGACAGAAGAGGAAGGAAGGACAGAAGAGGAAGGAAGGAGGAGAGGAAAAGGCAGGCACCCAAAGCAGCACTACATTGAGTGAGTGGATGGTGAGCTCCCCCATCTACCATCAGTAATAATAACAATCTACTCTTTATTTCTCAAAAGCATAAGAGGGAGGGGGGGAGGGTAGTCAAATGGTGGGTGACAGAGCGACTTGGAGGTGTTTTGTCTGCGGCCACCCTTTGCGGGATTAGGGCGTCGGGCTATAGATAGATAGATAGATAAGTTCTTCCCAGGGATTTCACTAGTGCTTGATACTTATTTGACTTATGATTACAAGAACTGTAACATCACTCATGAACATACAGACTTCATCAGCTAAAAATGTGACAGCAATTAAACTCTATAACCATCCGTCACAACAACTCTTCCCAGATCATAGCTTCCTGAAGTGAGAGGCTTTGAGCGGCCCTTTAAAAGATTCAACAGAAGTCAACTGCCTCATGAATAATGGCAATTTCTTATATAACTGAGAGAAACGCATTCGTGAGCTAAATGCTAATTGCCTGCCACAATAAGCTGTTGGCCAAGTTACGAGCTACTTACAAATCTAATGTGAAGAAAATTTGCAAAACTCTATGGAATTCAGTCACTGCGTGTCACAAAATGCCGATCCATATTAAAACTAGTTGACCTTTGGATGCCATTTTGGTGACCTTGACCTTAACCTCAAGTGCCCATTTTCAAACTCAACCAAGATTTTGGCCATATCTTGATACCCTGAAGGTTTCATGTTGATAGCTCAGGCCATTCATGAGATATAATGGTGCTAAAGCCAGGCAATAAAAACTAGCTAGCTGACCTTTGGCAGCCATTTTGGTGACCTTGACCTTGACCCCGAGTGTCCATTTTTAAACTCGTCCAAGATTTTGGCCATATCTTGATACCCTGAAGGTTTAACAATGATAGCTCAAGCCATTCATGAGATAAAATGGAAACACACACACACACACACACACACACACACACACACACACACACACACACACACACACACACACACACACGGGTCGCCGACAGAGACAGACCTCTTCCAGGATTGTGGGGAAATAATAGCTGAATCACCGACGAAAGGAAGCTGAGCCTAATTGTGACTGTGTTAATGAGTGCGTGAGTGGTGGTCCCGTCAGACAGTAATAAAAAAGAAAAACGCGGTTTCGGTCATAAAAGGGACAAGATAAAGTGAAAACAGAAAGTCTCCATATGGTTGAATCATGGAGGAAACGGACGGTGCATTGTTTATGATCAGTGAGAAAGAATTTGAGGGCTTCTGTGAAGAGGATGTGGGAAATGGAAGTACTAAGATGAACCAGACAAGAATAGCAGGTGTAGAGAAAACAGCAGAGAGGAATGACCAGGAGATAATAAAGGTATGGGCAGTAATTAAAGAGTTACAGGAACGGACCATAGAGCAGGAAAACGAGATCAAAAGTTTAAGGAGTACACTGGAAAAAATCTGTACACGTAGTGACGAACAAGAAAGGGAAGTTACTAAATTAAAAGTAAACAATGAATCAGCCTCGAATGAAATAAAACAGCTTAAGAGGGAGAATAAGAGGTTGGAAGAGGAAAGGGAAATGATGAAAAGCAAACTAGATGAGTATGAATCTAAATCATGAATACAGGAAGAGCACATTAAAGAAATCAAGGAGCAACATAAGGGGTGGAAGAAAATTCAGGAAGAGGGAAATGTAAATTTGAGAGAGATTATAGACCAATAAAGCAAGGAAAAAGTGGAGAGGGAAGTGGTTAGGGTGCTGAGAAGTAAAGAATCTTTAGTTAGAGATGTAGCAGATAAGAAAAAATGTATAATAATTTCAGGAGTTAAAGAAGAACGTATGACAATAAGATCAGACCAAGAAAAAAGAACTGAGTAAGGTTAAAGAAATAATATCAATAGTCATGGAGGAAAACAACGAAAGCTCAAGAAGAGATTGAAGAGGTGTTTAGGCTGGGAATGTACGAGGAAGGAGGGGCAAGGCCACTGAAGGTAAAGTTCAAGTCCCAGGCAACAGTTAACGAAATTATCAGTAGAACACGGAAGCTATTGGACAAGGAAGGGTTTTAAAATGTTTGGATAAGGAGAGATGCAAATGAGGAAGAAAGAGCTAAAATAAAGGACTTAGTAAAGAAAGCAAAGGTAAAAAACGAACAGAGAACTGAGGAAGAGAAGACAGTGTTTTATTGGAGAGTCATGGATCAGAAGTTACAGAAGTGGTACCGGCGGAGAGAAGGAGAAAAGAGGGCATAGAAAACATCAAAAATCATCGGAAGGTGGCATATACTAATGATGATGGTTTAATATCGGCAAAGTTAGAAATCAACGATCTTTTGAGGATACATGAACCTGACGTTATGTGCTTTGTAGAGACCAAGTTAAGAGAAGATATTGATGTTCATATGGGTATGGTAAATACAAACTGTGGAGAAGAGACAGAAAAGAAAAAATGGGAGGAAGAGTGATGATAGCAGTGAAGAACAACATAAATGTAGATACCGTGGAAATGGGAGAAGGCAGGGCCGAAGTGATAAATATGAAATTAGAAACTGGAGAGAATAACAAGCAAGATATGGCAGTAGTGTATGTTCCCCCTAAGACAAGAGCATGAAGTGATGATGAATACCAGGAAATGCTGTCAGACATGGCATGTTATTTACAGAAACTGATTGAGAAAAGCAACAATATAATTTTAATGGGTGACTTTAATTGTAAAGAGGTGAACTGGGAAGAATGGGACTCAGGAGGTGGCGAGGATTCGTGGGGCACTATATTATTAAATATAGCAATGAACAATGTGATGACGCACTGGGTCAAAGAAGAGACAAGGTTCTGAGGTGAGGACACACCAGCAAGACTGGACTTACTGTTTACCAAAGAACCCGATGTAATAGAATCCTTGAAATATCTGTGTCCTATTGGAAAAAGTGATCATGTAGTCGTTGAGTTCCAGATGATACCAGGGAACATGAAGCCAAGAGACGAGCTTCATAGACAGGGAAGGTACAACTTTGGGAAAGGAAACTTTAAAGGACTGAGAAAATTTTTTGAAATGCAGATCGGAGAAAATTCAGAGAAACAACAGAGATACAGAGGAAGTGGGATATTTTTCTAGACCTGTATAATTCGGGAGTGGAAAAATTTGTGCCAAGAGTAAAGGGGAACGAAAACAGGAAAAAGGAGTGGTTTAATAAAAGGTGTATGATAGCAAAAAAAGAGAGAGACACGGCATGGAACAATTAGAGAAAGAGAGGTAACAACAGAACAAAGGAAGAATATAAAAGAACTAGAAATGAATACACAAGAATACGTAGAGAAGAAGAAAGGAATTTTGAAAAAGGTATAATAGACAAATGTAAGGACGAACCCAAACTGTTTTATAGATTTGTTAATGGCAAACTGAAACAAAAGGAAGGAATCACCAAACTGAAAGTAGAAGGAGAGGTCTATAAAGATGCGGCAATGCAAGCAAAAATAATGAACAAACATTTCCAGTCAGTTTTCACTAATGAAAAGGAGTTTGTGGAAGTGGAGGTAGTGACTAGAAATGTAGTGATAAAAGATATAAAAGTGGAAGTACAGGAAGTGTATAAACTACTAGAAACTCCAGATGTAAGGAAAGCCCCAGGACCAGATGGAATCTCTAATTGGGTACTGTAGGAATGCAGAGAACAACTGGCAGATAAGATTCACAGTTTAATTGTGTATTCTCTGGAAGAGGGGAAAGTGCCTCAAGAATGGAAGAGGCAAATGTGGTACCAATTTATAAGGGAGGAAACAAGGAAGAACCTCTGAATTATAGACCAGTGTCCCTAACCAGCATGGTTGCAAAATTGTGTGAAAAAATTCTGAAAGATAGATGGATAAAATATCTGGAAGTGATGAATATTTCGGCTGATAGTCAGTTTGGATTTAGAAGTGGAAGGTCATGTGTTTCCAACTTCTTGTGTTTTTACTCAAGAGCGATTGACGTGCTTCAGGAAAGAGAAGGTTGGGTGGATTATGTGTACTGTATTTAGATTTGGAGAAGGCCTTTGACAAGGTACCCCATAAGAGACTAATGTGGAAACTAGAGCATATAGGAGGACTGAAGGGGAACCTTCTAGAATGGATGAGAGACTTTTAGAGAGACAGACAAATGAGCACAGTAACAAAGGATAAGATGTCTGGATGGAGGGAAGTAACAAGTGGAGTCTCACAGGGCTCGGTGTTGGCGCCAGTAATGTTCCTGATTTACATAAATGATATGGTAGATGGACTGAACAGTTATGCAAGTCTGTTTGCTGATGATGCAAAGATTATGAGGAAGGTAGAGGTTGAGGAGGATTGCAAAATGCTGCAGAAGGATCTGGATAGGATACACGAATGGAGCCGGATGTGGGAAATGAAATTCAATGAAAAGAAATGTAAAATATTGGAAATGGGTAAAAGTACCAAGAGGCCATCATTGAATTATTTGATGGGTAATGAACCAATCACAAAAGCGAGGGAAGAGAAAGATTTGGGTGTGCTGGTCCAGGACAGTTTGTCACCTGAAAAACACATTAACAAGACAGTTAGAGAGACGTCTAAACTCCTGACAAATATAAGAGTAGCTTCTCATTATACGGATGAGGAGATGATGAAAAAATTGATAGTGGCCATGATTCGCCCCAGGTTGAAGTATGCAGCAGTAGTGTGCTCCCCGCACAAAAAGAAAGATATAAACAAGACTGAGAGAATACAAAGAACAGCAACCAAGATGGTCCCTAGTCTGGCAGATGTCATACAGAGAGAGGCTGGAAAAGCTGGATTTGCCCTCCTTAGAAGAAAGGAGAAAGAGAGGCGACATGATTGCAGTGTTCAGGACCATGATGGGAGTAGATAAAATTGACAAAGAAGATCTGTTTTTATGGGATAAGAGAGTAACAAGAGGACACGGCATGAAACTGAGGAAGCCAAGCTGCTTGAAGGATATCAAGAAATATAGCTTTCCTTATAGATGTATAGGCCTGTGGAATAACCTGGACAAAGAGGTCGTCCAGTCGAAAAACTTAACGAGTTTAAAACTAAATTTGACTTATTGAGAAACAGAAACGGGACCCCACAAGCGTAGCTCATTTCCTGTATATCACAATTAGGTAAATACAATTAGGTAAATACACACACACACAGGTCACTGACAGAGATAGAGCTCCTTGTGGATCATGGGGAAATAATCACTCAATCAGCGTCGAAAAGGAGCCCAGCCTATTGTGATTATGTGAATGAGTGCGTGTGTGGTAGTCCCGTCGGATATTAGCAAAAAAAAAAAAAATGCAGGTTTCAGTCATAAAGAGTAAAGACACAGTGGACGTGCAAAGTTTCCGTATGGTTGCACCATGGCGGAGAGGGATAGTTCATTGTTTACATCTGGTGGTGGGGAATTTGCAGGCTTCTCCGACGAAGATATGGGTAAAGGAAGTACTAAACTGAACCAAACAAGAGTAGCAGGAATAGTGAAAATGGCAGAGAGGAATGTCCAAGAGCTAGAAAAGGTATGGTCCATAATTAGAGGCTGCAGGAACAAACGTTAGAACAGGAGAATGAGATCAAAGTACTGCAGAATAAGTTGGAAAAAGTATGCACACACAGTGCTGAACAAGAAAGAGAAGTTATAGAATTAAAAGTGAGTAACAAATCTGCCTCAAATGAAATAAAACAGATCAAGAGGGAAAATAAGAGGTTGGAAGAAGAAAGGGACAGGATGAAAAGTAAACCAGATGAGCATGAATCAAAATCAAGGATGCAAGATGAGCACATTAAGGAAATCAAGGAGCAACACAAGGCGTGGAAGAAAATTCAAGAGAAAGGAAATATAAATTTGAAAGAGATTATAGAACAACAAAGCAAGGAAAAGGTGGAGAAGGAAGTGGTTAGGGTACTGAGAAGTAGAGAATCCTTCGTCAGGGATGTAGCAGATAAGAAAAATTGCGCTATAATTTCAAGAGTAAAACAAAAACGTATGACAGTAAGATCAGAATGGGGAAAGAGAAGAACTGAGTAAGGTTAAAGAGATAATATCAGTATTTATGGACGGTAACAATGAAGCTCAAGAGGAGATTGAAGAAATGTTTAGGTTAGGAATGTACGAGGAAGGAGGGGCAAGGCCGTTTAGGGTAAAGTTTAAGTCTCAGGTAATGGTAAATGAAATCATCAACAGAACATGGAAATTATCAGACAAAGAGGGGTTCAAGAATGTCTGGATACGGTGAGATGCAAATGAGGAAGAAAGAGCTGAAATAAAGGAGTTAGTAAAGGTAGCAAAGGTGAAAAACGAACAGAGAACAGAGGAAGAGAAGACAGTGTTCTATTGGAGAGTTATGGATTAGAAACTAAGGATGTGGTACCAACGGAGATAAGGAGAGAAGAGGGAATAAAAACAACAAAAAAAAGTTTGAAAGTGGCATATACTAATGCTGATGGTTTAACATCAGCTAAGTTAGAAATCAACGATTTCTTGAGGGTACAAGAACCAGATGTTATGTGCTTTGTAGAGGCCATGTTAAGAAAGGATACTGATATCCATATGGGAGATGGTAAATTCAAACTGTGGAGAAGAGACAGAAAAGAAAAAATGTAAGTAGAAGTGATTATAGCAGTGAAGAATAACATAAATGTGGATACATGGAAATGGGAGAGGGTAGGGCTGAAGTGATAAATATGAAATTAGAAACTGGAGAGAATGGCAAGAGACATGGCAGTAGTATATGTCCCCCCTAAGACAACAGCACGGAATGACGATGAATATCAGGAGATGCTGTCAGACATGGTTAGTTATCTACAGAAAGTGACAGAGAAAAGCAACAATATAATTCTAATGGGTGATTTTAATTGTAAAGAGGTGAACTGGGAGGTATGGGACTCAGGAGGCAGCGAAGATTCGTGGGGCACTATATTGTTAATATGGCAATGAGTAATGTAATGACCCAGTGAGTCAAAGAAGAGACACGATTCAGAGGTGATGACATACCAGCAAGACTTGATTTACTGCTAACCAAAGAACCTGATGTAAGTGAATCTTTGAATATCTGTGTCCTATAGGAAAAAGTGATCATGTGGTTACTGAGTTCCAGATGATAAAAGGGAACGTGGTGCCAAGAGACGAGCTTTATAGGCAGGGAAGATGCGACTTTGGGAAAGCAAACTTTACAGGATTGAGAAAATTTTTTGAAAATGTGGATTGGAGAAAATTCAGAGAAACAAAAGGGGGTACATAGGAAGTGGGATATCTTTCTAGACCTTAATAATTCTGGAGTGGAAAAATATGTGCCAAGAGTAAGTGGGAAAGAAAAGAGGAAAAGGAATAGTTTAACAAAAGATGTATGACAGCCAAAAAAGAGAGGGACATTGCATGGAACAATTGAAGAGAGAGAGATAATAACAGAACAAAGGAAGAATATAGAAGAACTAGAAATTAATATACTTGTGGTAGGTGGGGATGCTCACCATCCACTCACTTGATGTAGTGCTGCTTTGGGTGTCTGCCCTTTCCTCTCTTCTTTCCTTCTTCTTCTGTCTTTCTTTCCTTCATTCTTTTCTCTTTCTTTTGCCTATGGGTGACTTCACACTCCCTCTTGTGTCTTTCTTTCATTCTTTCTTTCCTCTTCCTTCTGCTTGTGTGTGACTCTACACTGAATGACAAGCCAAGTGGTTCCTGTACACCAGGAAACCATTTACTACTCTGGGTGGCAACCATATAACCAAATTACGACTCCTGGTGGTTTAGTGGGTAATCAAGGTGCTCCAGTCGGATGTAGCCTATGTAGGTTTATATCCAATGGGTGATTGGGGTTTATTGCTCACGTAATGCCACTCAGGGATGAGTGAGGCTGGTCACTCTCATCTTAAATGTCAGGACCAACCTGCCTAGACCCGAACTCCTACGCTCCTCATTGGGCGACACAGGATTGGATGATGGATGGATGGATGGATGGATAGGAATTAACACACAAGGATATACAGAGAGGAAGAAAGGAACTTTGAAAAAGGTATAATTGACAAATGTAAGGAAGAACCCAAATTGTTTTGTAGATTTGTCAATGGAAAATTTAAACAACTGGCAGGAATCACCAAACTGGAAGTAGAAGGAAAGGTCAATAAAGATGCAGCAATGCAAGCTGAAATACAGTAATGAACAAATGTTTCCAGGCAGTTTTCACTAATGAAAGGGATTTTGTGGAGGGGGAGGGAGTGACTAGAAATGTAGTAATAAAAGATATAAAAGTGGAAGTGCAGGAAGTGTATAAATTACTGGAAATTCAAGATATAAGGAAAGCCCCAGGACTGGATGGAATCTCTATTTGGATACTGAAGGAATCCACAGAACAACTAGCAGATAAGATTCACAGTTTAATTGTGTGTTCTCTGCAGGAGGGGAAAGTACCTCGGGAATGGAAGAGGGCAAATGAGGTACCAGTTTAGAAGAGAGGAAACAAAGCAGATCCCCTGAATTATAGACCAGTGTCCCTAACCAGCATGGTCGCAAAATTGTGCGAGAGAATTGTGAAAGACAGTTGGATGAAATATCTGGAGGAGACGAACATTCTGGCTGAAAGTCAGTTTGGATTCAGAAGTGGAATGTCATATCATTCCAACTTGTTGAGCTTTTACTCAAGAGCGACTGACGTGCTACAGGAGAGAGACGGTTGGGTGGATTGTGTGTATTTAGATTTGGAGAAAGCCTTTGACAAGGTACCCCATAAACAACTGATGTGGAAATTGGAGCACATAGGAGGACTGAAGGGAAACCCCCTGGAGTGTATGAGAGACTTTTTGAGCAACAGACGAATGAGGACAGGATGTCTGGATGGAGGGAAGTAACAAGTGGAGTCCCACAGGGCTCGGTGTTGGTGCCAGTAATGTTCCTGATTTACGTAAACAATATGGTAGATGGATTGAAGAGTTATGCAAGTCTGTTTGCTGATGATGCAAAGATCTTGAGGAAAGTAGAAGTTGAGGAAGACTACAAAATGCTGCAGGAGGATCTGGATAGGATTCATGATTGGAGCCAGATGTGGGAAATGAAATTCAAGCAAAAAATTGTAAAATATTGGAAATGGGTCAAAGTACCCAGAGGCCATCACTGAATTATTTGATGGATAATGAACCAACCACAAAAGTGAGAGGAGAGAAAGATTTAGGTGTGCTGGTCCAGGATAGTTTGTCACCTGAAAAACACATTAACAAGACAGTTAAAGAGATGTATAAACTCTTGACTAACATAAGTGTAGCATTTCATTACATGGATGAGATGATAAGTGGCTATGATCCACCCCAGGTTAGAATACGCAGCTGTAGTGTGGTCCCCACACAAAAAGAAAGATATAAACAAACTTGAGAAAATACAAAGAACAGCAGCCAAGATGGTCCCTAGCCTGGCAGATCTGTCATAAAGAGAGAGGCTTGGAAAAGCTGGATCTGCCTTCCTTAGAGGAAAGGAGAGAGAGGGGTGACATGATTGCAATGTTCAGGACCATTACGGAAGTAGATAAAATTGACAGAGATGAACTGTGTGTATGGGATAGGAAAGTAACAAGAGGACACGGAATGAAACTGAAAAAGCCAAGCTGCTTGAAGGATATCAAGAAATATAGTTTTCCTTATAGATGCACAGACCTATGGAATAGCCTGGACAGTGAGATCATCCAGTCTAAAAACTTAAACGAGTTCAAAGCAAAATCTGACTTATTGAGAAACAGTGACAGGACCCCACGAGAGTAGCTCATTTCCTGTATATCACTAGGTAAATACAGTACAACTAGGTAAATACACACACACACACACACACACACACACACACACACAGCCGGAGAGAGCAGACATCCCAGCCATCGACGCTAACCTTAAGTAGTTTCAGGAATTTTGTCTGTCCTGTCTCCTAAGGTCTTGCTTTAAATTCAAAATAATGAAAGTTAATAAACTACCAAAAATGTAAAGATTTATTGACTAGATTGTACATGAATGTTTGTAGTTTTTTTTCGGTAACAGCTGCTTTGGTATTTAACCAACATCAAACATGGCCGAAAATATAAACAATGAGGGACTGGAATTTCAAGGATTTGATGCTAATACCAATGTCATGGACCTGGTTAAAACATTAATTATGAGGATTAGTGAACTCGAAAAGAAAGTAGAGAATCTAGTGATAAAGGATGTGTCAGTAAATACGGAAACCACCATACAGAGTCTGATCCAGTCCAATGAAACAGCCAATGAAGAGATTAGGAATTTGAAGCGGGAAAATGTTGAACTGAGGAGGAAACTAGAAGAGAGTACTAATAAAACGGAGAAGGTGAGTAATGTATTAGAAGAACATAAGGCAAAGTGGGCACACGTAGAAGAAGAACAGAAAGAAGTGGTCAGCTTAAGAGAGATCATCCAGGAAGAAAGGGAAATGAACAAGAAAGAAATGGAAGAAAATGTAGTGAAAATACTGAAGAAAAAAGAGAAAATAGTGAGAGAAACTGTAGAAAGGAACAGATGTGTGGTAGTATTTGGAAACAGGGAAGAGGAACAAAAGGTTAGGTTCGTAAGACTCGAGAGAGACACGAACATGGTGAGAGGAATATTAGGCAAGATTGACCCCGAAGGAGACAAGTGGGTAAAGGAAATTGAGGAAGTAAGGAGGATAGGGCCTTACAAGAAAGGGGAAACAAGACCAATGAGAGTCAAGTTTACATCAGAAAGTGTAATAAATGAGATACTTAACCCGCCCCGTCCCGTCAACGTATGGGTACGTTGCAACGATTTGCATTTGCCAGTCCCGGCGACGTACCAATACGTCGTGCAATTGCAAGGTCCCTAATTTGCACAATTTTCAATTTTCGCGCGTGATTTTTCATATGTATACACGGGACACCTTCCTCTATTCCTCTACAAGATGCCAAGCAGGGACAATGCCTTACACCGCATAACCTCCCCTCTCCCCCCCTCACGCCATTGTCTTGGCAAAGGACCTGTTACCAGTGACCTGGCTAGTAAAGATATTCAGGGCCAGAGTGATTCCCCAATCGATGACAATGTGGAGGACAATGTTTACATAGCATTAGAAGAAGAAACAGCCAGAAATAATGATCAGGTAAAGTGGCAAAAAAAGGTCAGGTATGGTGATTAGTTAGTGAGTGAAACAATGCTTATAATGCCTTTATTACTGCTTGAAAACTAATATACTCTCATACTACATATACATTCGTACCAAGTAAATAAATAAATACCGTTCATGAGTGGATAAAATAGTTACCCTCCCATAGAACTCGTTTTCATTGGTGCCAGCATGTTAGAAAACCCAGTCAGGTAAGGAGGAACTGCTACCTGGATTGGGTATTTTAAACCTCAGGTGAGCGATTTCACTATGAATTTTCGATGTTTCTCACCAAAAGCGAAGGTTTTAGCCAAAAAAAAAAAAAATTGAAAATACCTCGGGACTGGGGGATGTCGGAGGTGCGGAAAACCTCGGGACGTGACGGGTTAAAGTGACCTGGAAATTAAGCAAAGAGGCGGGGATGGAAAATATTATAATAAGAAAAGATCTGAATGAAGAAGAAAGAGAAGTTTTAAAATCATTAAAGGAAGAAGTAAAGGAAAAAAATGATATGAGGACAGAGGAAGAATGTAATACTTTTTTTTGGAGAGTATTGGATATGAAAGTAAGGAAATGGTATTTAAGGAAATAGAAGTGAAGGAAACTAAGGGGGATGGTTGTGAAAGATCAGAAGTTGGGGAAGTGGTACGGACAGAGAGTAGGAGAGAAGAGGGTATTAATAATGTCAAAAATAATTTGGAGGTGATATATACTAATGTTGATGGTTTCATATCGACAAGGATCGAAATTAATGATTTCTTGAGAGAACATGAACCTGATGTCATGTGCTTTGTAGAGACCAAATTAAGAGAAGATACTGATGTTCATTTGGGAGATGGTAAATACAAGCTGTGGAGAAAAGACAGAAAAGAAAAAAAGGGAGGAGGAGTGATGATAGCAGTGAAGAACAACATAAATGTAGATACTGTGGAAATGGGAGAAGGCAGGGCTGAAGTGATATATATGAAATTAGAAACTGGAGAGAATGTTAAGAGAGATATGGCGGTAGTGTACTGTATGTTCCCCAAAAGACGAGAGCATGGAAGGATGACGAATACCATGAGATGTTGTCAGATATGGCTAGCTACTTGCAAAAAATAATTGAGAAAAGCAATAATATAATTTTGGTGGGTGACTTTAATTGTAAAGAGGTGAACTGGGAGGAATGGTACTCGGGAGGCGGCGAGGATTCGTGGGGCACTATGTTATTAATTATAATAATGAATAATGTGATGATGCAATGGGTCAAAGAAGAGACACGGTTTCGAGGTGAGGACACACCAGCAAGGTTAGATTTACTGTCCACCAAAGAACCCGATGTAATAGAATCATTGGAATATCTGTGTCCTTTGGGAAAAAGTGATCATGTGGTCACTGAGTTCCAGATGTAATAGGAAACGTCGAGCCAAGAGACGAGCTTCATAGACAGGGAAGATACAACTTTGGGAAAGCAAATTTTACAGGATTGAGAAACTTTGAAAATGCGGATTGGAGAAAATTCAGAGAAACAAGAGAGATACAGAGGAAGTGGGATATCTTTCTAGACCTCTATAATTTGGGAGTGGAAAAATTTGTACCAAGAGTAAGAGGGAAAGAAAACAGGAAAAAGGAGTGGTTTAATAGAAGGTGTATGACAGCAAAAAAAGAGAAAGATAAGGCATGGAACAATTGGAGAAAGAGAGGTAATGACAGAACAAAGGAAGAATATAAAAGAACAAGAAATGAATACACAAGAATACGTAGAGAAGAAGAAAGGAATTTTGAAAAAGGTATAATTGACAAATGCAAGGATGAACCCAAACTGTTTTATAGATTTGTTAATGGCAAACTGAAACAAAAGGAAGGAATCACCAAGCTGAAAGTAGAAGGAGAGGTCTTTAAGGATGCGGCAATGCAAGCAGAAATAATGAACAAACGTTTCCAGTCAGTTTTCACTAAAGAAAAGGAGCTTGTGGAAGGGGAGGGAGTGATTAGAAATGTTCCAGTGATGAAAGATATAAAAGTGGAGGTACAGGAACTGTATAAATTACTGGAAACTCAAGATGTAAGGAAAGCCCCAGGACCTGATGGAATTTCTAATTGGGTACTGAAGGAATGCAGAGAACAACTGGCGGATAAAATTCACAGCTTAATTGTATGCTCACTGGAAGAGGGGAAAGTGCCAAAAGAATGGAAGAGGGCAAATGTGGTACCAATTTACAAGGGAGGAAACAGGGAAGAACCCCTGAATTATAGACCAGTGTCTCTAACCAGCATGGTCGCAAAATTGTGTGAGAGAATCCTGAAAGACAGATGGATAAAATATCTGGAAGTGATGAATATTTTGGCTGAATGTCAGTTTGGATTCAGAAGTGGAAGGTCATGTGTTTTTAACTTGTTGAGCTTTTACTCAAGAGCGATTGATGTGGTACAGGAGAGAGATGGTTGGGTGGATTGTGTGTACTTAGACTTAGAGAAGGCCTTTGACAAGGTACCTCATAAGAGACTAATGTGGAAACTAGAATATATAGGAGAACTAAAGGGGAAACTTCTGGAATGGATGAGAGACTTTTTGAGAGACAGACAAATGAGGACAGTAATAAAGGAAAAGATGTCTGGATGGAGGGAAGTAACAAGTGGAGTCCCTCAAGGCTCAGTGTTGGCGCCAGTAATGTTCCTGATTTACATAAATGATATGGTAGATGGAGTGAACAGTTATGCAAGTCTGTTTGCTGATGATATAAAGATCTTGAGGAAGACAGAGGTTGAGGAGGATTGTAAAATACTGCAGGAGGATTTGGATAGGATACACAATTGGAGCCGGACGTGGGAATTGAAATTTAATGTAAAGAAATGTAAAATATTGGAAATGGGTAAAAGTACCAGGAGACCATCACTGAATTATTTTTTGGGTAATGAATAAATCACAAAAAGGAGAGAAGAGAAAGATTTGGGAGTGCTGGTCCAAGATAGTTTGTCACCAGAAAAGCACATTAACAAGATAGTTGGAGAGACTTATAAACTCTTGACTAACATTAGAGTAGCATTTCATTATATGGATGAGGAAATGATGAAAAAATTGATAGTGGCCATGATCCGCCCCAGGTTAGAATATGCAGCAGTAGTGTGGTCCCCACACAAAAAGAAAGATATAAACAAGATTGAGAGAATACAAAGAACAGCAACCAAGATGGTCCCCAGTCTGACAGACCTGTCATACAGAGAGAGGCTGGAAAAACTGGATTTGCCTTCGTTAGAGGAAAGGAGAAAGAGGGGAGACATGATTGCGGTGTTCAGGACCATGGTGGGAGTAGATAAAATTGACAAAGAAGATCTGTTTGTATGGGATAAGAGAGCAACAAGAGGACATGGAATGAAATTGAAAAAGTCAAGCTGCTTGAAGGATATCAAGAAATATAGCTTTCCTTACAGAAGTATAGACTTATGGAATAGCCTGGACAAAGAGATCATCCAGTCTAAAAACTTAAACGAGTTTAAAGTTAAATTCGACTTATTGAGAAACAGCGACGGAAACCCACGAGCATAGTACATTCCGTGTATATCACAATTAGGTATATTAGGTAAATACTTAAATATTTGGAACGACTTAGACAAAGAGGTGGTGCATGAGAAAAACATTCATGTGTGTAAAGGTAGACTTGATAAATGTGGATATGGAGACAGGACAACACGAGCATTGCTCAATTCCTGTATACTACAAATAGGTAAATACAAATAGGTAAATACACACACACACACACACACACACACACACACACACACACAGGCAAAAACTTTATCGCTCCGCCTTGCTAAAGGCGGGTGATAACTAGGGGCTGTACAGAAGAAAAATCAATCAGAAAAAGATACTGAAGAACACCTATGGGTTCATCAAGGTACAAGGAATCATCTTCACTTCTTAACATCACACCTGGGTGTGCCAATGGAAGTTGTAACATGTCAGCAAGATACTTTAGTTTGCCAAACTTAAGAATCTTGAAAGCAATAAGACACAGTTTAAATTCAATTCTAGCCTTTACTGGGAATCAGTGCAACTCAATTAGAAATGAGGTGGCTGAGGTTCTTGGGTGGGAGGCCAAAGATATGCCTTCCATCTGCGATTTTTACCATTTACGAGGAGAGATAAATCCTACCCTGATTCTTGTTACACAGGAAAAATATCTTTAAGTGGTAAAATCTCTAATTTGGTGCCCCCCAAAACACGGTCTGCTGTGCACTGAGAGTCCAGAGTCACACGCAGTGACGTGTCAACATAGCCTGACACCAAGCGTCTGTGTGTATGGTTTCTTTAACATTTTATTATTTTCCTCACAAGGTGCTACAGACACTATGAATATTTTATTATTTATCAAAAGTGAGAGTGAGATGGATAGATGGATGTTAGTTGAACTAAAAGCAGGCAACTAGCTATGTAAGTTATGTAACACAAAGGAGAGACAGCTTGAAATGGGGTTCTAACTTTTTAGACATTATACTGTCTAAGTTAGGCTATTCACTGCATAATGCTTCATCAAAAAACGAGGGTCTGCTCTATTTAAGAACCATTAATTTATCCAATAAAGTGCAACATGCATACAAAAGAAATCAATATCCATTGAAAACTGAAGCCAAAGTTGATGGTATTGACAAGATACAGTACCAGGTACATGTGCTACATGCATACTCTACACTGTGTGCCATTTACACAGTGATCGTTTCATTTTTCAAGGCTCCAATATGCTTGCATGCGTTGGCCTTGGTCGCCTAATGGTGGCTCTCCATGCTGCTCGATCTCTGGCAGCCTCCCTGTTCAGTCCCTTAACCCTGAGATCACACTTAGTGACTTTGTCCCAGATCTTTTTTGGTCTACCCCTCGCAACCCCATCCCCAATATTAATGCTTCTTACTTTCAGCACCCAATTGTTTTATTTTTATGCGAGGAAGAAGGAACCAAAGGCTAAGCCCAGATTAACAGTTCCTTCCAAGAAAAAAGACAAAAACAATACAAAAGTAAGCCAAATTCAAGAGCCGTTCATTTCAAGATGCCTGCGTTTGAAAGACTGGAGATCACAGGAAGCAGGAAATACAGACAGAGGAAGACAGTTCCAGAGCTGATCCATCCATCCATCATCCAATCCTACTGTACATTGCCCCACGAGGAGCATAGGAGCCCGGGGCTAAGCAGCTGGTCCTGACATTTAAGATGAGAGTGACCAGCCTCACTCATCCCTGAGTGGCATTACATGAGCAATCAACCCCAACCATCCCTTGGATATAAACCTTCACCGGCTCAATCCGATTGGAGCGCAATATTTACTGTACAGTACTCACTAAACCACCAGGTGCCAAAATTTGGCTATATGGTTACCACCCAGCATAGTAAATGGTTTCCTGGTGTACAGGAAACATTTGGCTTGTCACTCAGTGTCCTGTTGCATAAATGAAGGACTGGGAGTAACGGTTAACTCTTGCATTGGTTCGTCGTAGAGGTGGAGGGACAGTTCAGAGGAGCAGTCACCATTGAAGTAGCAACAGAAAAGAGATAAAGATGCAACAGTGTGGCAAAGAGACAGGTTGAAAGGAGCCAGTAAGAGGAGGAGAGTTGATAAGATGAAAAGCCTTTGACTCCACCCCACTGAGAAGAGCTGTAAGTGGGGAGCCTCCCCACACATGAGAGTTGTACTCTAAACAAGGGCGAATGAAACCCGTGTATAGAGTCAACAACTGTGCAGGGGTAAAGAAGGAACGGAGTCGGCTTAGCACACCTAATCTCTTGGAAGCAGATTTTACAAGAGATGCAATATGATCTTTCCAAGATAAGTCCCGAGTGAACGAAACCCCAAGCAAGTTCAAGGATGACGCAGGACTGAGCTAGATATTATTAAACATTAGTGTGTACTCCTGTGGAAGATTTTGACAGGGTGATAGGTGTAAAAACTGAGTCCCTGATGCATTAAAAATAACAAGATTATTTTTACCCAGGTAAGAGATACGAGCCAAGTCAGACATTAGGTGTGCCATAGCCTCATCCCTTGTTTGCTGAAGTAACTGCTGAGTTGGACGTTGCAGAAACCAAATGGAAAGGTGAAGGGTGGAATCATCAACGTACGAGTGGACAGAGTTAGATGTACGGCTTGGAAGATCATTGATGAATTAAAGAAGGAGAGTTGGTGATAGGACAGAGCCCTGAGGAACACCACTGCTGATAGATCTACGAGAAGAATGATGGCCGTCTACAACAGCAGCAACAGAATGACCAGAAGGGAAACTATAGATGAAGGCACAGACAGAAGGATAGAAACCGTAAGAGGGGAGTTTGGAAATTAAAGATTTATGCCAGACTCGATCGAATGCCTTTCAGATGTCAAGTGCAATGGCAAAGCTTTCGCCAGTGTCCCGAAAGAAGGATGACCAGGAGTGTCCCTGACAGAACCCATACTGACGATCAAAAAGAAAATTGTGACAGGAAAGATGCTTTAAACTTTTTCTGTTAAGAACAGACTCAAAAACTTTTGAAACACAGGATGTTAAAGCAATTGGACGATAGTTAGAGGGTTGGGAATGGTCACCCTTCTTCGGGACTGGCTGAATGAGAGCAAACTTCCAGCAAGAGGGAAAGGTACACGACAGACAAAGGCAAAAGAGTTTATTTAGGCAGGGTGTAAGCACAGAAGCACAGTTCTTGAGGACAACTGGAGGGACTCCATCAGGCCCATATGCCTTGTTAGTATTGAGCCCAGTGATGGCAGAAAATACATCTGCTGAAGAAATTTTAATGTCAGCCATGAGGAAGTCAGAGGGGGGAAGTGATGGAGGAACAGCACCGGAATCATTTAAGGTGGAACTGGAGGAGAAAGTCTGAGCGAATAGATCTGCTTTATCATCACAACATCAATACATTCCAGTCCCATCAACTCTTCCATCGTCAACCTAGACCCCCAGGCCTTGCGCTTAGGGAAGCACTGCACATCCACCTAACCACTGTCATTTCTGTAAGTTTGATCCTGTGAATATCCTCTTCCATTACTGCCCAGGTGATCAAAGTGAATTCTGTTCAACTACTGCAATATGCATGAGTTTTTATGCAAAGTAGCACCAGAAAGACATTTTAATAATTTTTTCACACATAAACTGTATTACTAAGAAATCTCCCCTCAGAAAAAAAAAAAAAAAAAAAAAAATTATGAGAGATCTGAATTACGCCAACAAAATTTACTATGCGTGTAATGTACTGACGACTCTGGTGTGAAGACTTTTCTGCCAGCAGTGGTCCAGGTGGAGACACCCTGTTTGTCATTGTAGCCACAAGGTGTAGCCTGACCTGCATCCTGCACTGTCACACAAACACTGTGGCCCTGTGGAGGTCAACATCAGAATGGTCAGGTAAAGGGCAGATCAGGGTGAGCTGCCAATAATGTAATCCTTTACTGTTCCATCAGGAGTGCAGTGGCCCAGAGCTAGGCTACATAGTTCAGACACTAAAGGCAAGACTGATTTGCTGTTTGCCCATGAGAGGCATTACTGTACTTGAGCAAAAAAATAAACCCAAACACCTTAGGCTATGTCTGGTTGGAATGCTCACCCACTATAATACTGGGAGAATACTCCCTGCATATATCAAGATCAAAATGAAAGCCTATCTGTATACGATATCTAATGCAAATGGAAAGACCCGACTTGTGTGGTGCTCAAATTATGCCGAATCAAGCAATTCTGATTATTAAAAACTCAAGTATCCAAAATTAGCTGATACGCTGGTTTGCAAGAATATATATGATCAAAACTAAGTGATTTAATATGCTGCACCTGGAGAGCAGCATAGGAGGCAACCCCCTTCTTGTAGCTCTGGAGTGTGTCGACATACTGGCAGAAGTGTTGGGCGGGGACAACAAGCGGGGTGTCTTTTCTCGCCACCAGATGGAACACATCCTGCAATAACAATCATAGTGTACAATGTAATGTATATTCACTACCTGCTGCTGAAGGAAAGGAAACTGGGGGGAGGGGGACTACTTTTGCCACAGATTAAAAAAAAAAAAAAGACCAATCATCATTAACATCCTCAACAGTTTACCAAGACTATGAAAGCATAATACACAGCTGATCATTAATGCACAGTTGTCATATAAACTTCTGGAACAGACTTTTGGGTGTCACTTGTTTTTTTTTCCACATTTCACATGATTACTTATGATCTCTTTTGGGACATGACCCAGAGATGAGACTCCAAGTTACATTTCAATCCCTCCTTGTGTGGCAGAGTACTTTGCATCCCAAGTAGTGAGGTTTCCACCTCAGACTTTCCCTCTTAGGTACATATACAAACTTACAGTAGATTCTCAAATTTCGTGTGATTAAGTCTGGACACCTTGACTTTCGAAGGCATAGAAAATAACTCCTATGTTGTAATTTTCTACAGTACTACAAACTCGCAATTTTTGATGGGTTGAGGCTAGAGTTTGGGATTCAAAACATGTCTACGGCTGCTTGGTTTCTGTCCCCGAACACAGCTTGGCTACACAGAACTGAAAAATTACAGCCACCAATCAAAACGTAAACATGGATCAAGTAAAAGATCATTTGACGAAAAGATCATTCCCATTATCTGTGCTGAATTGGCTATATACACCCACACCCCAATTTCCGACGCATCGATAATCAATGAATCGATGGACCAAACAAAAGAAATAGGGGAACATTCCCACTACCCAAACACTCTGAACAGCCGTCACCTCGCTAGCCCGACACCCGTTGCTCCCTAGGCTTGAAATGTGCACATCCAAACCACCATCATGCCAACAGCTGAACCAGGCCAACACTCCCAGGCAACAGCTGAGCAAGCTCCACACTCCCTGGCAACAGCCTAGCAGGAAAATATTCTTTTTGTTAATAGACTTTTCATCTGTCATCAGTAAACTGCCATAACGTGTATGTGTGTGTGAGAGAGAGAGAGAGAGAGAGAGAGAGAGAGAGAGAGAGAGAGAGAGAGAGAGAATGAGTGACTGGAGAATGTGTGAGTAAGAATGAGTGAGTGACAGAATGAGTGACTGAGAGAATGTGTGAGTGAGAATAAGTGAGTGAGATGTGGTGGGAGTGGGGAGTAGTAGGGCAGTTTGGCTTTCTAATCTCCCTTCCTGTCCTCCCATCCTCCCCCACTCCTGCTTGTCTCCCTCCCTGTCTCCCTGCCCTCCCCCACCCTGGGTAGCTCACTGCCTGTCAGTTGCCCTCCCACCACCTCACCTTCCTGCATATGATGTTTGCTGTCCCATTTTATTAGCAACAGTATTGTTTATGAGGCTAATAACACTGCCGATGGTGTTTCTATGTCAGTCTCCATTGATTAAGGTATATGAGAGTCTGGGTTTGGGCCTGGAACACATTTCTGGCTTTTCTTCAGTATCTTATGGGGAAAATTGCTTTGAAATCCGGCATACTCGCTGACCGAACACTCATCCTTTTACAACGAAATGCATTTATGTGCCATCAGACATGAACCAGGACAAAGGATCCTAACCAAGTCAGTAATGGCTTCTTTCAAGATGGCATGAATTTAAGAAATCAACTGAATTACCTAATCCAAGTTTCACTGAAAATAGTTGTGCTTAGTGACAAGAGCCAAAATAAAAGAAGATAATGCATGATAACTAAAAATTACAGGAGACAAAAGTATGGTGGTTTGGATGTGCTGGTTAAGGAAAAATGTGTAGAATATAATATGAATGTAATGAGGATGGATGCAAGGATTATAGTAGTGAATAGTTTGTTCGATGGCAAACCAAATGAAGAGGTAGAATGGGGATATCGTAGGTGTGCAGTGTGTGACAAATGATGAAGGAAGGTTAGTGGTGAACAGAGGGGATAATAAAGACACATGGAGAGAGCATTACAGCCAGTAGTTGAATGAGGAGTCTAACTGGGACAGGGAGGGCTTGGGGCCAGCAGATCCAGTGTTTGGCCCTTGGCCTTTGATTGACGCTGCTACTATGCACGGTGCAATAGGCAGGAAGCGGGTAGGGAAGGCAGCAGGTGTGTCTGGGTTGGCTGCTGAAATGTTGAAAGCCTCAGGAGATACAGAAGTGAGAATAGTCACTGACCTGATAAATCCGATTATTTATGAGTGTCTTAGTGGTAGGTGGTGGCGACCATCATCCACTCACTTGATGTAGTCCTGCTTCTTCCTTCACCTTTATCATTCTTTTTCTGTGCCTGTCCTCCTGTCTTCTTATTTCTCCCATCTTTCCTGTTACTTCTTATTGCTTTTCTTTCCTTTACAGGTGGCTTTACATTGCGTGACAAGCCAAATGGTTTCCTGTAAGCCAAGAAACCATTTACAACGCTGGGTGGTAACCATATAACCAAACCATACGTGCTCCCTACGTGTCAGTAAGTGGGTTGGTGAAGGGTTAGTGCCCCTCCCCGTAAAACAAATAACTCAAAGTCAAACGGCCACCCCTTACAGGATTATGGCATCTGCCAATAGAGAGATAGATAGATAGTGTTGTCCCAGATGACTGGCTGAAGAGTGTAATTGCAAATGTGTACAAGGGGAAGGGTGATGCCCTGGAATGACGAAATTACAGCAGCATAAAACTATTAGACCAGATAATGAAAGTAATGGAGAGAGTTCTTGAAGGTATGATTAGATGAAGTAAATACTGATGAGATGCAGTTTGGGTTTATGCCAGGAAAGGAGCCACTGATGCCATATTCACTGTTTGGCAGCTTCAGGGAAAATATTTTGGAAAGAAAAGGGAACTGTACTTTGTTTCTGTTGATTTGGAAAAGGCAGAGGTGGTGAAGTGGGCAATGAGATAGCTTGGGATCAAGGAGTGACTGGTTAGAGTGGCTATGGCCATGTATGTGGGTGCTCGCACCTAGGTAAGGGTGAATGGAGATTTGAGTGATGAGTTTTCCATGGATGCTGGTGTGCACCAGAGGTCAGTCTTGAGCCCTTTGTTGTTTATCATTGTACTTGAAGCCCTCTCACATGACTTCAGAAATGAACTGTGGGAGATATTGTATACTGATGATTTGGTGTTGATTGCAGAGAATGAAAAGGTGGTGAAGGAAAGATTTATGAAGTGGAGAGATGGTATGGGGCACAAGGACGTAAGAGTAAATGCGGATAAAACAAATGTGATGGTATCTAGGGCTGGTGGTGGCATTGTCGATGAAGATGGAGAGTGGCCATGTGCCACAAGGGCATAGGAAGTAATTCCACCTCGAGCAATGTCTATGATAAGTGGGTGCATAAGAGATGTAGTGGTATTAGAGGTAGACTGCAAGATATGTTGATTTCATGTGTGCGGTGTGTTGGGGAGAACAGGTGGAGATTGTCAGGCATGAAAGGATTGAACTTGCTCGTAGGTCTCTTGAGTGTGTGGAAGAGTTTTGTTATTTGGGAGACATGTTATGCACTGAAGGTGGGGCTGGAACTAGCTCTGTGGCTAGAGTGAGGAGTGCTTGGAAGAAGTTCAGGGAGCTGTTGCCTCTCCTCACACTGAGAGGGCTCTCCCTCCATGCTATGGAACCTTTGTATGCAGCATGTGTTGGTAGTGTAATGTTGTATAGTAGTGAGACCTGGGCAGTAAAGGAAGACGATAATCGCAGGCTCAAATGTACAGAAATGACAATGATTATGTGGATGTGCAGTGCATACCTGAGTGTGATGCCTGGGGGTGGGGGGGCTAGATTTATGATGGAAGAGTCAAGGGGTAGGATGGGATTGGAGTGTACTGGTGTTGTAATGAGAAGAGGTAGACTGAGATGGTTTGGGCATGTAGTGAGGATGGGGGATGATAATTGTGTGCAGTAAATGAGAAGTGTTAGGGGTAGGGTTGCGAGAGGCAGACCCAAAAAGACCTGGGACGAGGTCATTGAGTGTGACCTCAGGGATAAGGGATTGAAAAGGGAAGCTGCCAAAGATCGAGCAGCATGGAGTGCAGCCATTAGGTGATCAAGGTCGACACATGCAAGCATGCTGGAGCCTTCAAAAACGAAGCCTTCAAAAACGAAATGATGCAAAATGAGGCTCACAATTTCATTTATACTGGCATATGATTCACAGGCTGGCTTGGATGATGTAGAAAAAGAGATTCTGGAACAACCTGATCAGACATGGGGTAATGGTAATATGTAGTAGTAATAGTACAGTAATAGACTATTACAGGGTTTTCAAAGTAATAGTACCCAGTAATAGTAATAGTAATAGATCACAAGATCCTGGCTGTAAAAGTAACAGATGGCAAAGTAACAGATAACTGTAAATTACTTTCCCATTAGACGCTTCATTAACACTGTTTACCATAATCAATAAAAACAGCCTTCTCACCTTTTACCAGTTGGCTGCTCTCCAAGCTGCAGGTACACCACAGGAGACCGTGCAGAATGGAGAGTGGTCAACAGGCCATCATATGATCTAGACATACTTGCGCATTCCGTGGAACAGCCTCCCAACGATAATGACAATAAAAACAATTTTCAATTTAATTAATACCGTTATCATAAATAATATATTAATAGTAATAGTAATACTAATAGATGACCAAGTAATAGTAATAGTAACAGTAATAGATGACCACTAAAGTACTTATAATAGTAATATAACAGAGAGCAATTGAAATTAAGAGTAACAGTAATAGTAATAGAAACCCAGTAACAGACCCCATGTCTGGACTTGATAGGTATAGTAAGTGGTATGGGGGATGACAAGATTGTAGTTTTCGGAGAGGACTTAACAGGTCGTGTGGGTGAGGCCACTCAAGGACATAAGGGGTACATGGGAGACGTGCATATGGTACGAGGAATGTGAAAGGGGAAAGAATACTAAAATCTGGGGAGGCAATGAGAATGACTGTGTGCAACACACATTTAAGGAAGAGAGGGATTAGGTTGATTACATACAAGTCTTAGAGGAATACTAGTCACACAGACCATTTCCTGGTCAGGAGGGCTCACTGGACGTTGGTGAGGGATGTTAAAGTTGTAGGGAGTGAAAAGTGTGTGCAGCAACACAAATTTACTGATATGTGGCATGGTGCTTAAGGAGTGGGTGGTAAAGACAAAGACCTATGACCCTAGGAGGAAAATATGGAAGTTGAAAAACAAAGCATACCAGTATGTGAGATGAGTTGAGTGGCTGGCTGAACAGAAAGCTGTTGACAGTAGTGCTAATGAACAATACAGAGCTCTCAAGAACAATTTCCTGAGATTAACTGATTCAGTGTGTTGATGGACAAGGGACCCACCAAAGACATAAGGTAACATGGTCGTGGGATGAGGGTGCAGAGGCTCCAGTGAAGGAGAAAAGAAGGCTTTTCCAGGAATGGAAAAGTGATGGTAACAAAGAGGAAAACTTGGCTGCCAAGCATGGAGTTAGAAAAAGTAATATACAGGACAAAATCTGAGTGTCAGAGACTTTTACTGGATAACCTAAATAGCGCTGAAAGGAAGAATAAGATATTTCAGGTGGCAAATCAGATGAAGAGGGAAAATGGGATATTACAGGTGAGTAATGTGTGAAGAATGATGATGGAAAGGTAATGGTGAACAGTAAGGATATTAAGGACACCATGAGAGAGCATTATAACCAGTTGCTGAATGAGGAGTTTGACTGGAACAAGGAAGGTTTATAGTTGGCGGATCCAGTGTTTGGTCCTCAGCCTTTGATGGACGCTGCTACTGTGAGCTTGGCAATAGGCAGGATACAGTTGGGGAAGGCAGCAGGTTTGTCAGGGTTGACTGCTGAAATGCTGAAGGCTTCAGGAGACACAGCAGAGGGGGTTGTTATTGATTTGATAAATACAATCATATACAAGCATGTTGTCCCAGATGACTGGCTGAAGAGTGTGATTGTAAATGTATACAAGAGAAAGGGTGATGCCCTGGAAAAAGAAAATTCTAGAGGCATAAAGTTTCTGGACCAGATTATGAGGGTAATGGAGAGAGTTCTAGAGAGTATAATCAGAGAAAGAGTGAATCTTGATGAGATGCAGCTTGGGTTTATGCCAGGCAAAGGGACTACTGATGTCATATTCATTGTTCAACAGCTTCAGGAAAATTATACAGGAAAGGAAAGGGATCTGTACTTTGATTTTGTTGATTTGGAGAAGGCCTTTGACAAAGTCCCTAAGGAGCTGGTGGGGCTTGGGATCAAGGTGTATATCACGAATTCGCATGACTCTGTATCTAAACAAATTCGTGACATTGTACTTTGGTGGGAAACCACGAATTCTAGTGGAATTCCCAATAAGTATCACTCAGTTCAACCACCCACGCATTTACTCGATTGGGACGGTTTTCAGAACATTTTTCACTGTTTCATAAGTGATCATACTTGCGCGCGACATTAGCACCTTCGCTGAGTGATTCACCGTGAGTGTGTATCGCTCACATTATTTCCGTTGACCGTTACCAAGCGCGGCCGGACCTCGCCCCTCTCTCATAATTTGAAGTCAGTCAGGATTGGAATGTCGTGAGAGAAGGTCCGTGTACGGCAAGTCCCGGAAATCTCCATTCAGTGTGAATCGACGTAGAGGTTCAGCGTAGTTGCAGCGTCCGTCCTACGTGCTGACGTCCAGTCATTCCACTTAGCCCACCCTAATGACCAGTATTTTTTCCTTTCGTTTTTTTTCCTAGGCTTAAGAGTTTAGCTTTTGAGTGAGTGAGTGAGTGTGTTCTCTTTATTTTGAATTCATTTGAGACTCACGTAACGTAAAATTTATTTCACTGTAATTAATAAATTTACAGTTCTTTTTCTTGAGCTTAATGTAAGGTAAACTCGTGTTTTATTTCTCCACATTAAGCTTATTTTAGTTGCCGTTTCTAATTGGCACTACTGCTTTGTATTATTCATAACTGGTACTTAGGCCAGTCCTCTTGTATTAAGCTTAAATCCGTTGTGCCAGCCTGAAGTTAATGCACTGGCAAGAACCAGTTATATCATTAATAGCATTAGTTATTGATTGTCAGGGGTGGAGTCACTTACTCCAGAGGCTAACAGTACTAACAAAGAACACGTGTGAGTAATTAGTCTCAGCTGTGTACTGTTGAGAAAGTTTATAAATTCTCGTCCTTAGAGAATCGGCGAAGTAAGCCGGCATAAAGTGAAACTTTCAGCTCGATTTTCATAACTCAATTCTTTGTCTCTATTGACAAGTTAACAATTAAGGTATTCTCTAATATTTAAATCACAAAAACCCCGTGACATCTGGCAACCTCATTCCAGGATATTAACTCCTACTTCTAAAGCTATTAACGAGATAATACTCACTCACTCATATTTAGGTATTTATCATTAAAGTCTATAGGCACTATCTTACTGGTGATTAATGATTCATTTCTATTAATTTCATGTAATCCACAGTCAGTTATTTATTTATTTATTTTTTTCTTTACCAGTTTAACTAAATAAAACTGGCCACCACTAACATGTGCCTATATACTTTACTCTTGATTATTGGCATTTCTCTCCAAAATAGCAGTCAGTACTTAGTCTTTAGTTCACTCAGACTGAGTTAGCATCATGGCTGCCAACGTCTATGTACAGGAAGCTAGAGATATGGGGCTTAGCGACCCCGAAAAAATCCAAGACTACGTCCTCTCATGGTTTAATTACAAGCAACAACGTGAGAAAGATGCTCGTAAAGAACGCAAAAGAGAACATGAACACGAGCGAAAACAATGCAAGGAACATGAGAGAGAACGTGAACACGATCGACAACAACGTGAATACGAGCAAAAACAGCGCGAACTCGAGTTAGTACAAGAGCAAGAACAATGCGAATACAAGCGAGAACAGAGTGAGAGAGAAAGTCAACTCGAGTTAGAACAATGAGAGAGAGAACGTGAATACGAGCGAGAATAATGAGAACATGAACGTGCCGAGCATGAGGCCTGTGAAAAACATGAACCTGAAATGTTGAAGCTCAAGCATGATTCCTTGGCTTCAGACACATCTGGTACAGCTGGCCCAAGCTCCACAAGCGCTCTCCCTGCACACGTTTTGAGGACCCCACACATCAAGCTTCCTCCATACAAGGAAGGCGAGCGAATCGAGCCATTCACAGCTCGTTTTGAAGACATGGCTCAGCTTTACCAGCTGGATGAGGCAGCTAAGCAGCTTCAGTTTCTTAGCCTGTTTGAGGGCCCTGCCCTCGATATTCTCCACAGAATTCGTGCAGACAATCTCACGTATGAGATGATGCAGGCCGCACTAGTCAAAGCGTATGGTCTCACAGTTGACGATGCCAAGAATCAGTTTATGAGGGCGCGTTTACAAGAAAAAGAGACTGCCGTTCAGTTTCTTGACCGGCTTACTGCTTACTTAGATGAGTGGATGGAGAAAGATGAAACTTCTTCCATGCGAGAGGGGATAATTGACCTTATGCTGCGCACGCAGCTAGAAAAGTCGTGGCCTGCTGAACTATTTCAAGCACGAAATTGCTGACAGCAGCAGGGCAAGGACAAACCACGTAATCCTCAGTCAGGACAATCAGCTTTAGTGCATCGGAGGCAGGATGCAAATGCAGCTTCCGCAGTCTCACCAATGACTGGCTGCTACCTCCTCAGACCCTTCCACCAGTAACATTGCCTTTCTTGTTCAGCCAGGGTTTGTGGGAGGTGTTTCTGTAAATATCCTGAGAGATAATGGTTCCTCAGGTTGCTCTGTCAAGCAAAGTTTAGTTCGGCCCGACGAGTACACGGGTAAGCAGATCCAAGTTAGACTTACTGATGGATCAGTGAGATTGTTCCCTGAGGCAAGTATCCAGGTGACATCTCCTTTTTACACTGGCTTGACAGCTGCTGTTGTCATTCTAGAACCCTTGTTTGACCTCATTATCGGCAACATACTGGGCGTCAAAAACAGTTGTGCCGTAGATGTTGCTACTCAGACTTCGGCTGTTGCAGTAACACGAGCCATGGCCAAGGCTCCGAATCATGTCACCCCGATGACCGTCGCAACACCGCAAGATTTGATTTGTAGTCAAGATGTTGTTCAAGAACAAGAGTCTGACCCGACACTTGCCTCAGTGCATAAGAAGCTGGAAGGTAAAGTGATTAAGTATTCACGGGGAGGTCAAGCCAGGTTCCTTCGCAAGCGAGGACGGCTATACCGTAAGTCACAAACACCCCAGGGCGAGGTTCGACTGCAGTTCGTCGTTCCCGCGAAGTATCGCCGGGCAGTGTTTGAATTAGGTCATTGTTCAGTGATGGGAGGTCACATGGGCCAAAAGAAAACCTCTGACTGCATCCATGCTGACTTTTTCTGGCCAGGAATGGGATAGGAAATAAAAAGGCTTGTGGGTTCCTGCAATGTGTGTCAGCGTACCACTGACCGAGGACGTGTCCGTCCTGCGCCACTGAAACCAATGCCTACAGTATAATCTCTGAATCGTTCGAGAGAGTAGCAGTTGACATTGTTGGGCCAATCTCTCCTAGGGCAAGTAATGGATCTAGGTATATCCTCACCATTGTTGATTTCAGCACATGGTGGCCTGAAGCCATGGCCCTTAACCCCTCTGTGAGGCAATTCAGAATCCGCAGACATGCCCCGGGAGGCAAAAGTTTTGGGAAATTTGACATGTCATATTTTTATGATTTATGTGTTTGGGATGATGGATAATGATGAAATATCAATAAAAATAATAAAATAAATATATTTTACCTACCCATTACTGAAATTACAGCTGATGAAGCTGATGAATGCAGTATGGGTAATCCATGAGGATGCCGCAGAAAGTAAACAAACAACTTTTTTCTATCTGGTGTTTTCACTTATAGCTTGAACAGAACATTCTTTCCTTATTAGAAAAACTTATTTCTTGCTTCTGTGTACAATTATTTTCAAAACAGAACTTGTTTCCATATTCAAAAAATTGTAATTTCAACTTCTGAACTTTACTAATGCTACCAGTAATTATAACAGAACTTATTTCCTCTCATTCAACAAAACTTTTCTTCTTCTTATAGTTTGAACAGAACATTCTTTTCTTATTAGAAAAACTTATTTCTTGCTTCTGTGTACAATTATTTTCAAAACAGAACTTGTTTCCATATTCAAAAAACTAATTTCAACTTCTGAACTTTTACCTGTGCTTCCACTAATCAGAACAGAACTTATTTCCTCTCATTCAACAAAACTTTTCTTCTTGTTATCCATTACTTCTGTTTGGCTAGAACTTTGCAAGTGTGTGGTAGTCACGCCAACACTCAAAACATAGTGCAACACCACATTCTTTACACCAGGTGCTCACTCGGTTGTTCTTCCGCGGCTTTCTCACAGAATGAAGGCAGACATGACATGATCGCTGTCCAGTCTTTCGGGTATGTGTTGAAGGCAGCTTTTGTAGATAGTGCCTATTGGCGAATCCCGTTGCTACAAGTCTGTCAGCAGCTAGTTCAGAGTGGCGTCCAGGACGGTCTTTGTTCAGTGTTCCATACTTGGTGAGCAGTTGTCTCACCACTTCCAGAACAAAGTGCCTCAGTGACTTCTTCTTTTGGGTTTCTGCCTTGTACATATGGTAGGCATTCAGCATTGACAAATCAACCATATGAAAAAATAACTTCTTGTACCATTTTACGGTACGTCTGATACACTCCACAGTACCTATTTGGGCATCCGACTTGTCAACAAGTCTCATATTTTTGTGTAATCAGTTACTACGTCCGGTTTGAGGACTGGTTCTTTTGTTCTATAGTCCACTTTTCCTGATGGAATCAAGTTGCCACGATGGAAGGTGCTCAGCATACAAACCTCCCGTTTATCTGTCCATCTGACACACAGCAAAGGATCACTTCTGTAGAGCTCACAGGTTCCTCGAGCACTACGTCCTCCAAACTTTGGAAGATATTTCCTGTTCTTCCGGACTGTCCCACAACTACCAGTGTTATGATCATGAAGGAAACTACACAGGGATGGGGAAGTATACCAATTATCAGTATACAAAACATGTCCCTTGTTCAGAAATGGTGCCATCAATTTTTTTACCACAGAGCCAGAAAATCCTAGGGGATCTCTTGCAGGTACATCAATATCAGTGCCAGTGTACACTATAATGTCTAACACTATGCCAGTTAGGCAGTCACAAATAACAAAAATTTTTATTCCAAATCTGTGTCTTTTGGAGGGAATGTATTGCTTGAATATAAGTCTGCCACGGAACAGAATGAGACTTTCATCAATAACAAGTTTCTGATAGGGTGCAAAGAAGGAGCGAATACGCTCCCTTATCTTTTCAATTACTGGACGAACCTTCCAAAGGCGGTCATCAGTACTGGGATGGTTGTTGTCTGTGAAATGAATAAATCGCATGAGTAGCTGGTACCTGTCCCTGGGCATGTACTTGGGAAATATTGGGGTATGAATCAGTGGATCTCGGTTCCAGTAGTCACGAACATTTTGCTTCTTTACTTGTGGCATCAGAAGAGTGAGTGCAAGAAATGTGTACATTTCAGGTACACTGGTATCATACCAACGTTTCATTTTATTGTGTGGAGAAAAAGGATGTTTGTCCTTCATGAACTGATAATATCTATTGGTTTCTTGTACCAAATAATCAAGAATTTCACCATCAAAAAACAGGAGAAAATACTCCATTTCAGAACTGTTTTTGTCTACTCCAGCAGCCCTTGTCACTCCACTGTGAGTTGCATCAAATCTATAGCAATTTGGTATGAATCTATCACCATTTGCCCAGATAAACCCAGATCCACCAGCACTACCAATACCACCAGGCCTACGGGGAGGGTCACACACCCTGGGATCATAATCATCATCACTTAGGTCTGAATCATCATCACTCTCGTCACTCACGGGAATAAATCCATCACTGTCACTGTCTGCCATCCCCTCACTGTCACTACCACTCTCCTGTGCCATCCCCTCACTGTCACTACCACTCTCCTGGTCATCACTATCGTACTCCAAACCTGGCGATAACTTACGTTTCACGCCAGCGCTACTCACTGATACCCCTGAGGTTGACGGAGTTTGTGTATCACTGTCGGAAAATCCTTCAAAATCGGTGATGTCATGCACTTCCCTCTCTTCATCAAGTCTACTAGTCACTTCAGAGTTCTGCAAATTGCTGTCCGGTTCTGCCATCTCATCTGAATACTGTGCTGAGGGCGAAAAGTGAAGACTTCCCTCTAACTCCACGCTACGCACAATCGCGCTGCCTAACCTCCGCGCGTTGCAGACGTGAAAAAAAAATCGGTCACATGTACTGTTATTATAGCATATTTTTGAAGGATTTTAGGCATATATTTGTTTGTAGAAAATTATCTTATGGTTTATGAGTCATTTTTAGGTAATTATTTGAGCATAAAATGCGAAAAAAAAAAAAAAAATCCACCCTAAAACCCGGTACATTTGTACCAGCAGGTTTGTTTACATATGACGTCAGAGCCCAGACCCCTCTGAGTGCAACGTGGAAGGTTGGGGGTATCAAACGATGCCACCCGTTGCCTGAGGCTCTTTTACTCAAAAGTCCCGACCCGGAATCCATCAAGAGAACCCGTCTTAAGACCCGACCCGGACTTAAAGGGTTAAGAATATAGAGGCCGTCACTGTTCCTGAGGCATTGATTGAAGTGTTCTGTCGCGTAGGTATCCCCAAAAAGGTCTTAAGCAACCGGGGTCTGCGTTCACCTCGACAATGATGAACGAAGCATTCAGGTTGTTGTCCATCCGAGGCCTGCGAACTAAGCCTTATCATCTCATGTGTAATGGGTTGTGTGAGAGGTTCAATGGGACTCTCAAGAAGATGTTAAAGTGCATGGCCGCCGAACAGCCAAAGGAATGGCCGCGGTTCATTGCTCCTCTTCTATTTGCTTATCGAGAAGCCCCACAGCATTCCTTGAAGTCTCACCCTCTGAACTGGTGTATGGAAGGTCGGTCCGTGGACCACTTTAAGTCCTTCGCGAGTTATGGGACGATGAAGAACCTGACCCTGAAGTCAAGACCACCTACACCTACGTCCTTGATCTAGCTGACCGCCTCCAGTCGACGTGCGAGTTAGCTAAGGAATAATTGATCAAGGCGTGCGAAGTTCAGAAAACCTATTATGATAAGAAGGCAAAACTTCGAAAGTTTTGTCCAGGCGATAAGTGCTTGGTGTTACTCCCCACTGCCCAGAACAAGTTGTTGGCACAGTGGAAGGGTCCATTTGATGTAGTAGAGCGCATTTCAGACCTCAACTACATAATTCAGATGGGGAATCTTCGTAAAGAGTTCCACATTAACATGTTGAAGGCTTATCATGAGTCAAACCCCGAGGAGACTGGCCTACGAGTAGCTGATGATAGTGACCAGTCACTGGAAGAAACTGGGGCAGCCACGGTGATCCCAGCTGATGACCATGATGACAAGCCCTTAACCGTTCAGTCCCATCAGGAGGAGACTGTTGGAGATGTTTTACTTAACACTGACTTAGCATTAGGTGATCAGAATGCCATAAGGTCACTGCTCTGTCAGTATGCTGATGTCTTCTCTGACCAACCTAGACTCGCAAAGGTTGATTGTCACAAAATTGAGTTGACCAGCAATACTCCCATAAAGGTTAAGCCATATCCGATTCCCATGCGACTACTGGACGCAGTAGACAATGGAGACTGCAGGTATTATAGAATCCTCATCTCCTTACGGTAGTCCAATGTTAGTACTACGCAAGAAGGATGGCGGAGTCAGGATTTGTGGCGACTATAGGAGGCTAAATGCAATCACCAAAGTGGATGCTGAGCCAGTGGGTGACCATATTGCCATCTTCTCCAAGCTGGCAGGGTCACGATATTTCACAAAGCTCGATTTGGCGAAGGGATTCTTCCAGATTCCCCTTCACCCCATGAGCCATCAGTTCACTGCCTTTGCTACTCCTAGGGGGTTGTATCAGTATAAAGTCCTCCCATTTGGACTTAACAATTCCCCAGCAGTATTCAATCGTGCCATGAGACAAGTGCTCCATGGTATTGTAGGAGTAGAGATGTTTGTTGATGATGTCCTCGTTCATTCTGCCACGTTGAAGGAGCACCTCAGACTATTGGAAATTGTCTTCAGTAGACTCCAGAGTTTCAACGTGACTGTGAAGCCCGGCAAGTGTATAATTGCTCACAGTGAGGTGGAGTTCCTCGGACATATTTTTGGTAACAATCGCTGCAGGTGTCAGGGTGACAAGGTCAGGAAGGTTAGAGAAGCCCTGAGACCCGTGACCAAGAAACAGGTTAGGGCATTCCTTGGCCTAGTGGGGTATTATAGGAGTTTTATCCTCAACTTTGCTCTCATTGCCCAACTGTTGTACGAGGTGCTTTGAAAACATGCTCCAAACACCACTGAATTGGGAGAAGCGCAAAAGAGATCTTTTGCCGCCCTTAAGAATATGCTGTGTAAGGAGCCTATCTTGCACTTGCCTGATTCCAACAAACCTTTCATACTGCGCACTGATGCTTCACAAGATGGAGTAGGTGCCGTATTAATGCAAAAAACAGAAGGTGGAATCTTCCCAGTGGCATACCACAGCCGTAAGCTAAAACCCGCCGAGAGGAATTATAGTACCGTTAAGAAGGAACTCTTGGCCGTGGTTGATGATGTTAAGAAATACAGTAATCCCTCTACTTTCTAGGCGCCCACTTTCTGGACATCCCCACTTACCAGACATTGTGGGTCTGGACCATCGGAACCAAAAAATGGCCAAAAAAAGAAAAAATTCCCCCCAAAATCTGAATTTTATCCCACCCATAATTTGAAATTGCCGTGCGGTGCCAAACAGCTGCTTACACCATGGTCCCTTCACCTCTTCCTTCCTCCTCCCTCCCCCTTTCCCTGTCAGGGTTACCGTTTGTTATTTTTCATTACCAAATGTGGGCCAATTTGGTATTGAAAAATTCGTTTGGTAATGAATCAGAATAATGCATTACCAAACGGATTTTTCACATGTATGAGGACACAAAGGATGGAGATGGTGGATTGTTTGCTCTCTCAGATTAATCTGCTACCCTACATAGCGTGAAAATAATCAACATGCTGTTAATTATAAGGAGAGTGATTACATGTATTTCCACTTGTATATATAATTAGTGAAGAATAAATGCTAGCTTTATGAATCTGGTAATGAAAAGTTAAATTTCGTAATGAAAGTTGAGGAGATTGGTAATGTAGCTGTTGCGATCTGGCAACTCTGTTTCTCCGACATCAACAGTTACTCCCAAACTTCGATTATGAATAGATCCTTATCGCACTGGAAGCCACACGTGCTCATTTTTTGTGAATAAACAGTGAATATACAGCAATACCTCGCCTCTAGACCACATGGGAATTTACAGTGTTGTGCAGTGTTAAGAAATTTGAACTTAGAGTGCAAAGGATCAACTGTGGAGTGCAAATTGGCAGTTTATCTGGCCGTTAGAACTGCAGTGGTGCAGTTAAGAACAATGTGCAGTGTTAAACAATAATAACTCACAGTGCAAAGAATTAAGTGCAGCACAACACTGGATTACTGTACGTGCTTCAAGAGCATTTTCACCACTGCCAAAACCTTAGAAAGGCAGCCACAAAGGTGATGTAAGTACCCTGGCTGAGGTACAGTCACTTCTAATTCCTCATCCTTTGGTTCCTTTTCATTTATTTCATGTTTTATGTCCATTATTGATGTGAATAGGGTCTTAAATAGGTTTAAATAGGTACTATGCATGTTCGGTAGGGAGTTATTTAAGTGACTTTCAAAGTTAGGCTGGGTTAGGGTCTATACGTACCAGTCCAGGAGGCTGGTGTCCACTATCCGGACAGGACCACTTTCCGGACGTGCCTTTGGCTCTATTACATCGGATAGTGGAGGGATTACTGTATTACTATTATTTATATGGAGCACCATTCACTCTGGAAACTGATCATATGCCACTCACTAGTCTCAGCACAATCAAGACAGCTAATGCAAGACTGACACGCTGGACACTGTATTTGCAGCAGTTTAACTTTGTGGATGAGTTTAGGAGAGTGTGTAAGAAATGGAATCTAAAGGTGAATGTAGGGAAGAGTAAAATGATGGTGTTTGAGAGAGGTGAAGTCAATGAATGTACAGTGAGGTTGGATGGTGAGGGATTGGAAAATGTAAGTATGTTTAAGTACTTGGGTAGTGTGATGAGTAAGGATGGAGGTTTGGAGGGTGAAGTGCTTGAAAGGGTACAGCAGGGAAGAAAGGTTGCTGGTTCTTTGAAATCAGTGATAAGAAACAGGGAAGTGAGCATGGAAGTGAAAAAGTTACTACATGACAGTATTGTGATACCAACTCTAACGTATGGAAGTGAAGCTTGGATGTTGTTGGAAGGACACAAGTCAAGAGTGAGAGCAGTGGAAATGAGTTATTTAAGAGGAGCCTGTGGAGTCACATGGAGAGACAGGCTGACGAATGAGGATATAAAGGAGCGTTGTGGTGTGGATGTGGATGAGATAGGAAGCGTTAGGAGGAACACACTGAGGTGGTTTGGCCATGTGGAGAGGATGGAGGGTGAAAAACTGACGAAGAGAGTGTATGTGAGTGAGGTGGAAGGGGGAAGAGGGAGGGGGAGGCCGAGGATGAGATGGAGGGATGGGGTGGAGAGGTATATGAGAGAGGGGGGTGTGAGTTGGAAGCAGGGCAGTGAAATGGCAGGGAACAGGGCAACGTGGAGGCAATTTGTTTGTGGCCACCCCAAACGGGATTGAGGCGTCTGGCAATAGATAGATAGATAGATTAACTTTGTTGTGAGATAAATCAACGGAAGTGACAATGTAGGCGCAGATCTGATGTCTCGCCTGCTAACTGATAATTAACATGGGCAACTGTTGTATACTGGGTTCTGTAAGACAGTCATTCTCAGAGATTTACGCAATCCAAGGATTAGCTTGGTTCCCAGCTATTAGTGTACCAGTAAGACCTGACGTCTCGTCCATTGGCCTCACAGGACATACTGTATTATGTCCAGGTCCTGTACATACATGTATATCGTAGGTTTAAGGTTTAACCAGTAAACTGGGTCCCATTAGCGAATTGCACCATTTGATGTCCTGCACAGACGCCCAGTCTTTTCGCTCTTGACCACGTTCCCTGGTTAATTTAGCAAATTGCAGCATTTGATGACCTGTACAGATGCCCAGTCTTTTCGCTAAATAGGTTCAAGGTTTAACTAGGAAACTGGGTCCCATTAGCGAATTGCAGCGTTTGATGTCCTGCACAGATGCCCAGTCTTTTTGTTCTTGACCACTTTCCCTGGTTAATTTAGCGAATTGCAGCGTCTGATGTCCTGCACAGACGCCCAGTCTTTTCGCTAAATAGGTTTAGGGATTAACCAGGAAATCGGGTCCTTTGGCTTAGCGAATTGCAGCGTCTGATGTCCTGCACAGACGCCCAGTCTTTTCGCTCAGTTTGACTACGTTTCCTGGTTAATAATGTAAATAGTGTACTTTTTGTAACATAAGTACTGATTGCTAGGCAGAGAGAGAGAAATGACACTTTTGATGCTCCACCCTGATTGCTTTTGCAAGTGCAGCTGGCGGGTGCAGCATTGTCATGCAGATCAGCTGATCGTCCCTGACACATGTTGCCACCTCTTCTCTTCTGCCTCATCGTCATTATTTACTATTGATTTGTATTATGCAATTCTACACGTAGGTACAGTTACACCACAACTGTCACACCTACACCGTGTATTACATACATCACTATATAACAATTAGTTGTTAATGTAAATGTAGCTCAGTTGACCTGAGTACAGGATTTTTCACAGTCGTCACGGAGTTTTTTCCTCAAGCTTTTTCTAGGTTTTTACGCTCATGGGCGACTGTGATTTTCTCCTGTAGCAGGGTAGTACACACACCACAATGTGAATCTTGTGTGACTGAGTTAGGATTTATATGTACTGTATGTACATACCGTAAAAATTTTCGTAAGAAAAATTTGATTTTGATGGGGCATAATGTCATGACTTCGCGCGATTCTGTGTCTAAACAAAGTCGTGACATTGTATTTTGGTGGGAAACTGCGAATTCTAGTAGAATTCCCAATAAGTATCACTCAGTTCAACCACCCACGCATTTACTCGACTGGGACGGTTTTCAGAACATTTTTCACTGTTTCATAAGTGATCATCCTTGCGCGCGACATAAGCACCTTCGCTGAGTGATTCACTGTGAGTGTGTATCGCTCACATTATTTCCGTTGACCATTACCAAGCGTGGCCGGACCTCGCCCCTCTCTTATAAGTTGAAGTCAGTCAGGATTGGAACGTCATGAGAGAAGGCGAGTCCCGGAAATCTCCACTCAGTGTGAATCAGCGTAGAGGTTCAGCGTAGTAGTTGCAGCGTCCGTCCTACGTGCTGACGCCGTCATTCCCCTTAGCCCACCCTACTGACCAGTATTTTTTCCCTTTCGTTTTTTTTCCTAGGCTTAAGAGTTTAGCTTTTGAGTGAGTGAGTGTGTTCTCCTTATTTTGAATTTATCTGACTCATGTAACGTAAAATTTATTTCACTGTAATTAATAAATTTACAGTTCTTTTTCTTGAGCTTAATGTAATGTAATCTCGTGTTTTATTTCTCCACATTAAGCTTATATTAGTTGCCGCTTCTAGTTGGCACTAATGCTTTGTATTAATCATAACTGGTACTTAGGCCAGTCCTCTGGTATTAAGCTTAAATCCGCTGTGCCAGCCTGGAGTTAATGCACCGGCAAGAACCTGCTTATCATTAATAGCATTAGTTATTGATTGTCAGGGGTGGAGTCACTTTCTCCAGAGGCTAACAGTACTAACAAAGAGCACATGTGAGTAATTAGTCTCTGCTGTGTACTGTTGAGAAAGTTTATAAATTCTCGTCCTTTGAGAATCGGCGAAGTAAGCCGGCATAAAATAAAACTTTCTGCTTGATTTTCACAACTCAATTCTTTGTCTTCATTTTCAAGCAAAACACATAACCATTATTTAATTTTTAAAAACACAAAAACACCGTGACAGTGTGGCTGGTTGGAGTGGTTATGGCTATGTACGTGGGTGCTCGCACCCATGTAAGAGTGAAGGGAGTTTTGAGTGATGAGTTTTCCTTGAATACTGGTGTGCGTCAGGGGTCAGTCTTGAGCTCCTCATTATTTATCATGGTGCTTAAAGCCTTCGCACGTGATTTCAGAAGTGGATTTCCTTGGGAGATGTATGCTGATGATTTAGTTTTGATTGCAGAGAATGAAAGCGAGGTAGATGAATGACTTAGGAAGTGGAGAGATGGTCTGGGATGCAAAGGTTTGAGACTAAATGCTGATAAAACGAAAGTGACTATCTAGCGTTGGTGGCGACACTGTCAAGGAAGAAGGAGAGTGGCCAAGTGCGGTTTGCCACAAGGGCATGGGAAGTATTTGAGATAAGTGGGTGCATAAGAGATGTAGTGGTATTAGAGGCAGACTGGGAGATAATGGTGCTTTCATGCATACAGTGTGTCGGGGAGAGCATGAGGAGATTGTCACACGTGAAAGGGTTGATCATGCTGGCAAGTATCTTGAGTGTGTGGAAGAGTTTTGTTACTTGAGAGGGATGTTATGTGCTGGAGGTGAGCCTGGAGCTAGCTCTATGGTGGCCTGCAGTCCTACCAGACTCAAGCTCAAATCCCGGCTGGGGCAGGGAACAGTTTAAGGATTTGAATTTAAAAAAATAAGACTTTACTGATCTACCAGAAGACCCGCCGACATGTCGTAAAAATACCCCTGCTAATGCCAATACACCAGTCCTGTATGAGACAGCCCTAGCATGTATTCAATATGGACAGTGGGTGGTAGTGCCGAAGTGGTGATGTGTAGAAGTGTTTGGTGAGTAGGAGGACTACAGGGGCTTGGGAGCAGACTGTGAAGCCTATGCCCAGTCAGATACATTAAAAAAAAAAAAAAAACAGTGAGGCATGGTTGGAAGAAGTCCAGGGAGCTACTGCCTCTCCTGACACTGAAAGGGCTCTCCCTCCATGCTAAGAGATCTTTGGATGCAGTGTCTATTACGAGTATAATGTTGTATGGTAGTAAGACCTGGGCAGTAAAGGAAGAGCATATTCGTAGGCTCAAAAGTACAGAAATAACAATGACTAGGTGGCTGTGCAGTGTGTCCCTGAATGCGAGGCATGGGGGGGTTAGATTTACGATAGAAGAGCTGAGAGAAAGGATGGGACAGGAGTGTTCTGGTTTTGTGATGAGGAGAGGTAGATTGAGATGGTTTGGGTATGTAGAGAGGATGGGGGACAACAACAGGGTGCACAAAGTGAGAAGTGTAAACACTGGGAGTAGGGTTGCCAGAGGCAGACCAAAAAAGACCTGGGACCTAAGGGATAAGGGACTGAACAGGGAGGCTGCCAGAGACTAAGCAGCATGGAAAGCCACCATTAGGTGACCAAGGCTGATTCATGCAAGCATGCTACAGCCTTTATAAACGAAAAAAAAAAAAAAATGAAATGTAGTAGATGTGGCAAGCTATAATTTTGTTTGCATTTCCATGTTCAAAGGAAGGTGTAAGACATGAAAGTCAAGCAGAGACATTATTCCATTTGTTTGTGTTGTGACTCTTAGCGCCAACCTATATTTCTCCATAAAAAGTCCATTTAAACTTGGATGGCTTAAATATTGCATGGTTTTTACAATTCCAAACAGTGTCTATCTATCCATCCATCCAACCATCATCCAATCCTAAATTGCCCCATGAGGAATGTAGGAGCCCAGGGCTAGGCAAGTTGGTCCTGACATTTAAGATGAGAGTGACCAGCCTCACTCATCCGAGTGGAATTACGTGAGCAATAACCCCAACCACCTCTTGGATATACACCTTCACCGCTTCAATTCGACTGGAGCACCTCAATTACTCACTAAAACACCAGGTGCCATAAATTGGTGATATAGTTACCACCCAGCACGGTAAATGGTTTCCTGGTGTACTGGAAACCCTTAGGCTTGCCACTCAGTGTTGAGTCACCAAAAGGCAGAAAGAACAGGAAAGAATGAAGGAAAGAAAGACAAAAGAAGGAGTGTAAAGTCACCCATAGGCAGAAGGATGAAAAAATAATGAAGTAAAGTAAGACAGAAGAGGAAAGAAGGAAAGGAGGGAGGAGAGGAAAGGGAAGGGAGGAGAGAAAAAGTGTCTACATCTGAGAATCTACTGTACAAAAATATATGGGTAGAACTACACTGGAGAGGTATATGAGAGAGGGGGGTGTGAGTTGGGAGCAGGGCAGTGAAATGGCAGGGGACAGGGCGACTTGGAGGCGATTTGTTTGTGGCCACCCCAAACGGGATTGAGGCGTCTGGCAATAGATAGATAGATAGATAACTACACTGGTACTGTACGGTACATGCATTTCACCACCAGCATAACATGAATTATCTACCATATGATAATATCTGTGCATTTTTTCTACATCTTCAACTATAGATGATTCAGCCATAAATCAAGTGAACAGATTACAATAGTGTAACGTATGTACCTGTGTGAGATGATGTGGGCTGCCTGCTGCCGTGGCCACCAGAGTCAAGGGTGTGCGGTGGGTGACTCCTGGCTGGCTGCGCAGTTGACTCAACTGCCCAAGACGACCACCGCTTTTACTTACTCTCTCAACCACAAACTTCATCCTCTCTCTTCACTTTGCCCTGAAAAACAACAACTCTATGACATGGGCAGGGTTAGCCAGGGCATTCAGATAGTGTTAATATACGTGAAAGGTTAACACTGAGCAATATTCTGAGGAAAGTAAGAACATTATGGAGACAAAACTGGTTCTGTCTTGCTTTGGATTTCCACCACGAAGATCCCATCCATCCATCCATCATCCAATCCTATGCCATCCCATGAGGAAAGTAGTACCCCAGGGCTAGGCAACCTGGACCTGACATTTATGATGACAGTGACCAGCCTCACTCATCCCTGAGTGGCATTATGTGAGCAATAAACCCCAACCATCCCTTGAATATAAACCTACACAGGCTCAATCTGCTTGGAGCATCTTAATTACCCACTAAACCACCAGAAGCAATAATTTGGTTATATGGTTACCATCCAGTGTGGTAAATGGTTTCCTGGTGTACAGGAAACCATTTGGTTTGTCACTCAGTGTACAGTCACCCATAGGCAGAAGGAAAAGGAAAGAATGAGGGAAAGAAAGACAGAAGAGGGAGTGTAAAGCCACCCATAGGAAAATGAGGGAAAGAAAGATAGAAGAGGAAGGAAGGAAGGAAGAGAGGAAAGGGCAGACACCAAAAGCAGCACTTCATCGAGTGAGTGGATGGTAAGTGCCCCTACCTACCACCACAATCATAATTAAAGGATATGGCTTTATGTCTGGCTAATTCCTAAGTAAATTTTCACCTTTATATCAAGCTCATTTAGAAAATAAAACTGTCACACTGCTATGGTTTACTGTGTGATGAATTTGGTTCTGCCATCCATTTCTGCTGGACAATTAACTAGGAAGGCTCTAAGTAAAATTTTCTATATTCATTCTCACTTGTTATGTGTTCAAATTTGACTGTTAAGTGCTCATATTTGATTGTTCCATTTTTCTTCTTGTTATGGTAATTTTTTCTACATTGTTTGATTTTGACATTTTTTCTAATGCATTTGACACCCAACTAGGGAGGCTTTGCTCCCCCCGCTTCCACTGTTTAATAATCACCTCAGACCAATTTCAAATGGAAAGACCATAGAAGAAGTTGATGAATACAATTTACTGGAAGCAAACATTTATCAGTATGACTGGGTTTGGAAAATACAACTTGGCAGACTTTTTTTTTTTTTTTTTTTTTTTAATCATTCCATTATTTTAGGTTTGATTTTCATCTTTGATTTTTTATAAATGTTTTAAGTGTTACTGATGATAATTTTTACAGCAAATGCCGTGTTGCCATTTTTACCCCCCTCCCACAGCAAAAACTGGAATTTCCAACAGTGACCATAATAAAATCAAACAAAACACATAAGAAACCATTAAAAAAATTGGTGAATACCAAAACTGGGTACCTAACTGTGAGGGCTTTGACTCCCTGACCCTACTATTACCCATCCAGTCTGCCACAAAACTTACTGAAAGCCACTCAAAACTTGGCCAGACACCTACCTTATGAAGCTACTGCAACTTTGTCTTGCTCATCCATTTAGAGGCATTCAATTCAAAGGGGATGGGTTCTGCACGCAGCCTGGTGCGCACATGGTTTGTACAGCAGAGCAGTGTTATTACACCCCCAATTGTGTTCATCCTTGCTGTACCAGCATAATTTATTACACTCTGAACATTTGACTTCACTAGGTATTACCCTGTGAGCACAGAAAATTCTCAGGATTGCTGGGTTATTTTCATAACACTGAACTATGTCCCACTGCACAGGAGCATAGCCTTCACACATCTCCGATGTGTCTGAAAAAGATGAGCTTGCTCTCACAGAAAAGGGTGATCGCACCCAATGTGTCCAGGGTATGTCAATGTCATCACCAATTGACTAAAGCTTTTTAGTCATGCTTCTCCCATCTACTGAACTTGATTGATTCATTGAAGAAGATTGACTGGAGGTGACACAGCATGAAATTGCAACCAAGAAGATTGACAGAGGGCATCACAGTCACAAATCACTTGAAAGTCACTCCTGCATGATCAGGGATGGAGTATTCATATTAATTACAGTATTTGCATTCAAACATTCAAATACGTTACTTATGATTATTCAAATAATTGTTATTACATATCAAGGCACTACATTCACATTTGTATTCGAATACTTTGACAAAGGTTTCATTCTTTATCATTATCCAGACCTCCTTTCCCACCCCTGGGCAGGGTGTGGAGTAGCAACATCCAGACAGCCAAAGTTTGCCCAGTTCAATGCCCAGTTCAATGGGCCACACTTCCAATCACTCATCATTCCAGCCCTCGAAATCCTGGCTCCATCTGATAGGCCAAAAAACTCACCAAGTTCTGTAGCTTCACACAGCTATACCTATCTGACTGAGCCAATCCGAATGATGTCACGTTAAAAGGGGATGCCAAATCCCTGGTCATGCACTTATCTGCACAAAATTCACCCACCCACCTCAATCTCTTGTCAGTCAATTAGCTCACCAACTTCCGTATCTTTCTTCCTCACACACTCATCCACCATATCCCACCACCTTCTTCTTGGTCTAACTCGCCTCCTCCCTCCTTCAAACTTGTTCACATATCGTCACCCTCATAAAGAAACTCCCTATGTCATGTTTCAGCGATTTCTGGATTTTGCTTACATCAATTCTTCATCACGTGGTGCACGTATTGGTATAGCTGCCTTTGCCAGGTCTAGGGTGTGAATGGTCTAAAATGCACCTCAAGTTTCGCCTAAGCCACTGAAAATTAAGAAAATGAGACCGTTTTCTTTTGATTTCCCGAAAAGTAGAAAAAAATGACTTAGTTTCTTTATGAAGGTGACGATATACCTTTCTCACGACTCTGTTGTCATCCATTCTCTTCACATGTCCATACTATCTCAGTACACTCTCTTCAATTCTGGTGTCCACAGACTTCCTCACTCCACATCTTTCACGAATCACATTATTCCGTATCCTATCCACTCTCCATAATTCACATATATTCCTCAGCAGTCCCATCTCCACTGATCTTATTCCTGACTTTTCATTTTCATGCCACAACATAGTCTCAAATTCGTATGTTAAAGTTGATACTAACACTCCTTCATGTAAGCTTCGTGCAGCTGCAACATGCCTCTATATCAAGACCTTCATAGCAACAGCTATTTTCCTTCCTTACGTCACTCGACTTTCCACTTCTGCACATTTTCCTCTCTATCACTGTACCCAGGTATTTGAGCTCTCACCAATTCCAGTCTCTTTCCATTCATTGTAACATCACACTGGGAGTCACCTTCTCTCTGAATAACCATCACTTTACTTGTTTCTACATTTACACCTGGCCCTCCACATTCACAGATTCAACTTTCGCAGGCTTCAAACATTCACGGACTGTCTCTCTATGGAGTCAAGACTTTGTTCGCAGCTGCAAAGTGTCACTGTGCAGACGCTCGTGTGTCATTTCACGCCAAAACAGGCCAGCACCAAACCATCGCGCTCCTGCGCTCCTCTGTCTCCCTCTCAGTCTGTGTCCTGCCATTGCCACAGTCATTTCGCTGCATATACGTTGCAACGCCAAACCTCCCTTGATCATGGTATTGTCCCCAATAATTGTGCTTTCGTGTGCTCAAAGGTAAGAAGGGCACTGCTATGCAAATCTGTGAGTGAATTACCTCCCAACTGTGCGATTTACTTGTGATACCTTTGTCCCACTTGTGTCTTTGTTGTCCCGCAAGCATGGACCCCAAGCATCCCACATCCCTTAGTGGTGAGCCCACCCCTAAACGGGCACGGAAAGTAATGAGCATGGAGGAGAAGGTGATATTGCTATACAAATGTAGGGAGGGTATGAACTATGCTGGTGTTGGGAAATTATTTAATGTTAACAAGAGCACAGTGTGGTACAAAAGGAAAAATGAGGAGAAAATCAGGGTAACGTCGGCATCCACTGTGCCACCCTCAGTGAAGCAAGTGTCCTGACAAACAGAATAGCAACAAATTTGGAGGAAAACCAACCTCGTGAACAGGCAGGATTCCGAAGCGGGTATTCGACTACTAATCATCTACACACAATGAATCAGCTAATTGAGAAAACTACAGAATATAATAAACCACTGTGCTTAGGTTTTGTTGATTACGAAATGGCTGTCGACTCAGTGGAGCACATAGCAATTATAAATTCACTGCAAGAACAAGGAGTGAATGAAAACACTGTAACACTGCTAAAAAAGCATACATAAACATGGAAGTGCTAGAGTTAAATTACATAAAAACTCGGAAAAAATTAAGATTGAGAAGGGTGTGCATCATGAAGATACAAATTAACCAAAATTATTTACAGCATGCCTAGAAAGTAGCTATTTTCAGAAAGCTAGACTGGGAAAACAAAGGAATGAACATAGATGGAGAAAAGCTAAACCATTTATGATTTGCAGATGACACTGTCCAAATCTCAAACAGCAGAGACCTTGCAAGAAATGTACGGAAGTAGTAGTAGTAGTAGTAGTTGTTCCCTAGGCAGTCTGGCCGAACTGCCCCGAGTCCCTTAGGAAGGCCATGGCCGAGACCGGGCTTTCCCACAGAGCTCTCAAAGAGTGTATGCTGTGTTGTTGGGGTAGGTGATTGTGTGCAATGCAGTCTTCCACAATGTGCTTAATAGTATGGGGTGTTGTGTTGCATCCTGGACAGGCATCAGTGACGGAGTCATCCAGCCTCTTCTGGTAGCTTAAGAGGGCTGGGTGGTGCCCACATCTCAGCCTGGCCAGGTGGGGCCTGTGTGTTGTCTTTAAGTGACTGAATGGAGCGGCCAGTGATCTGGGTGTGGATATGCTTCTGGAAGCTGGTCTGAAGTGGGCGAGGGGGGAGAGATGACAGTATTTTTGTATGGTATCGTGTGCTGGGTGTTGTTTTGATGTTCCTTGGTGTGGGTGGATGTGCTGCCATGTACTGTAGTGGATACCGTGGGTTTGTGGAGGCTGCAGCAAGAAACTGGGTGCCTCTCATGTCAAGGTGATCCTTGACTTTGAGGACTTTGGTTTCTTGATGTAGGTGGTCTGTGGGTGTAGTAGCTATTCAGCCTGTGACTATTTTTATGGCCTTGTTCTGTATGGTCTGTAGAGTGTTGTACTGTGTTTTGGTGAGGTTAGAAGTCCAGGCAGGGCTTGCATAATTCATCACTGAAAGTATGTATTGTTTGTATACTGTGGTGGTGGTTTCTTTGTTGTGTCCGAATGTTGTATGGGCAAGTGACTCCAGGCATTGAGTCTTGGTGTTATTTTATTTTTAATGTTTGTGATGTGTTGTTTAAATGACATTGATGTATTGTATGTTACACCAAGGATTTGTGTGTGTGTGTGTGTGTGTGTGTGTGTGTGTGTGTGTGTGTGTGTGTGTGTGTGTGTGTGTGTGTGTGTGTGTGTGTGTGTGTGTGTGTGTGTGTGTGTGTGTGTGTGTGTGTGTGTGTGTGTGTGTGTGTGTGTGTGTGTGTGTTGTTTATGGTGAGGTGTGGGATGTGACTGTGTTCTGCTGTCCAGTTTGTGAGAAGAGTCACTGTAGATTTGGCTGGGGTTATTTTGAGCCTGTTTGTGGTGAACCATTCGTGTAGTGTGTTGAGGAAAGGTTGAACGATGTGTGCAGCTGTGTTTGCGTTTTGGTGCGTACATGTAAGTGTTATATCATCTGCATAGGAAGCTATGTGTATCTGTGGTGTGTGGGGTGTGGGTACATCATGCATGTATAGGTTAAAGAGTATAGGGAACAAAACAGATCCTTGGGGGACGCTGTTTGTGAAGTTTCTGATGTTAGAAGACTGACCGGCAAATGTTACGTGTGCACATCTGCCTGCTAAGTAGTTTGACAGCCATCTTCTTGTGTTATTGTGCATGTTTGTGTTGAGTATTTTGTTTGTGAGGTTGTGGCAGGGGATGGCATCAAAAGCTTTGCTAATGTCTAGTGTGATTAGGAGTGTTCTGTGTGGTGGTCTAGCTGAATTCATGCCATTGAAAACTCTCTATGTAAGGTCTGTAAGAAGGGTGTTTGTGGAGTGTAGTGGCCTAAAGCCATGTTGTGACTGTGCTAGGGGAATGCGAGGTGTGACTAGTTGTAGTACCAGTCGTTCAATGACTTTAGAAGGGGTGCAGAGGAGTGTGATGGGGCGGTGTGAGGAGGGTAACGTGGGGTCCTTGTTGGGTTTAGGGATAGTGATGATATTGCCATGTTTCCAGATGTTGGGTATTATGTTGTGTGAGTAGCTGTAGTTTGATATGTTGGTGAGTGCTTGTATGCCTTGTGGTCGTAGGTGTTTAAGGTGAATGTTGCTTATGTTGTCTGGTCCACAGGCAGATGAGTGCTTGAGGTTGTTAATGATGTGCTTCGTCTGGTTGTAAGTGAAAGGTGAATAGTCTGGGTGTGTGGGGAACTGTCTCTTACGTCGGATGATACGTCGGTCATCGGGATGGGGGTTTAGATTGCTGACTTGTGAAAAGTGATTGATGAGAGTGTTTGCTTGTTGTTTGTTGGAGGGTATGGTGTCTGTTGTTGTTAGCAGCGTGTGATTGTGTGGTGTTGCTGTTGGAAAGTGTGATGCTGTTTAGTGTTTTGTAGGGTTTGCTGATGTTTGTTTTGTGGTCAAGTGTTTGGAGGTAGTTTTTCCAGTTTAGTGTTTGCTGTTCTAATATTTTATTGTTTATCTGAGTGTCGAGTTTTTGTATTTGCTGTATGCTGTCTTGTGTATGGGGTGTTGGGGAGTGTTGCAGTGTGTACCGTTGTCTGATGAGGCCTTGAATTTCTGGTGTGAAGTTGGGGTTGTGTCTCTTTCTGTTGCCTCTAGGGATGTGTCTTTTGTCTGTGTTTTGTATAATTGTATTGAAAGTGTGCACAGCGATGTTGATGTTTGTGATGGGTGTACTGTTTAGTGTTTCGAGATGTTGTTCTGTTTCAGTTACAAAGGCCTCCCAGTTGGCTCTCTTATGGCTATGTGTGTTTGTGGCCAGCTGGGGTGATTCTGGTTTTGGTAGTGATGATGATTATGTTATATGACCTGAACTGAGAACATCTCAAAGTAGGGCTAAAGATGAACCGGAGTAAAACTAAAGCAATGTTTAATAAAACACCAAAGAGCGTCATCAGGATAAGCAAAGAAACTCTTGAAGATGTCGAGGAGTACAATTACTTAGGGCAAATCCTATAATTAACAAAAGATCATGACAGCAATATAAAAAGACACATTACAATTGGATGGAAAGCTTTCGGTAAACACAGAGACATTATGAAAAGTACCGGCAGCTTGCCAGTTTGTATGAAACGAAAAGTATATAATGAATGTATAATTCCAGCTATGACGTATGGTTGATCTGTTCTCATAGAGTAATGTTGGAAATATCTTTAAGAGACAGGAAGAGATCAACCTGGGTGAGAGAGCAGACTAAAGTCAAAGATATTATAGAAGTTATAAGATAACAGAAATGGAGGAGGGCAAACCATGTAGCAAGGACAGGGGATAACCGATGGTGCAAGAGGCTGCCTGATTGGATACCAAGAGACTGTAAGCATAGCAGAAAAAGGCCAGACAGGAGGTGGAGAGATGAGATAGAAAAATTTGCAGGGAAAACGTGGCAAAGATTGGCTCAGTCAAAGAGTTCGTGGAGAAGGTTGGGGAAGGCCTTTGTTCAGCAGTGGACTTGCAATGGCTGATGATGATGATGATTTAGGTACCTACTATAGTACACAGGAACTGAGCTATGCTAGTGTTGTCCTGTCTCCTTATCTACATTCATCCACTCTAGTTTTAAACAAATGAATGTTCTTTGCCTGCAACACCTCCTCATCTAAATCATTCCAAATACCTATGCTTCTAATCGAAAAACTGAACCTACTAAGATCATTAAGACATCTACTTTTCCTCAACTTGAAGTCACGACCTCTTGTTCTACCATCATCCAACACAAAAAGATCCTCTCTATCCACCCTTTCCAGTTCTCTTACATTTCTAAACATCGTGATCAGGTCACCTCTTTCCCTTCTCTCACGAAGTGTTTGTACCTTCAGTTTTCCCAATCTCTCCTCGTAGGTCAGTTCCCTTATCATCTTTGTAGCCATCCACTGAACAATCTCCAGTTTATCAATATGCTTCTTCAAATGAAGTGACCATACCACAGCTGCATACTCTAGTCTTGGTCTTATCATGGTCACTATGAACTCCCTTAGCATTTCCTCGTCCATATAAATAAAAGCCACTCTCATGCTGGTCAGCAATCCATAAGTGCCTCCAATGATTCTATTTATATGCTTTTCTGGCGACAACTCATCCAATGCGAGATCATGCAAGCAGAGTGAAAGCAGAGTTCTGGGCAAATGTGGAAGCATGCATGGAAAAATTTGAGGGAAATGAGAGAGTGTTTTTGATTGGAAATATGAATGGAAAAGTGGGAAATGTGAAGGTGGATGGATCAGTTGGTGAATGGGGTGTGACTGCACAAGTAGATGTGAATAGCAATGCTCTAGCAGATACCGGCATTTGTGCAGGGAGGGGGCTGGTGATAGCCACTACCTTCTTTAGGCTCAAAATGATCCACAGGTACCATATACAGTATGTAGCGGGTGATGAGAAGGGTGGGTGGTGAACTGATTGAACGGAAGGCAATGACTGATTATGTGTGTGTGGATGAGAGAATGAGAAGGTATGTCATGAGTGAAAGAGCACACAGAGTTTCAGGGGGTGGACTTTCTGACCAACACTCAGTGGAGGTGAAAGTCAAGGTACAAATGCAATGGATGAACAGAAGGAGAGAAGGACATGAGGAACTAGTCCATACAAGGAATACAGAGAGGTTGCAAGAGGATGGAAAAGAGGCAGAATATAAGAGAGAAGTGAAGTGATTGAGTGAATATGATTTGGAGCAGATGGGAGAGGTGGAAGGTGCGTGCAAGATATTCACAAAAGAAATTTTATACAGCATGTGAAGTGGTATGTGGAGTAAAGAGAAGATGAAAGGGGGTGCATGAAACAGCATGGTGGAATGAAGAGGTAAACTGTGGTGCAATTTGGAAGGAATTTGAGTGTAAAGTTGTGGGAATGCAAGAAAATGTTCTGGAATGATGTAAGGAAAATTAGACAGGGTGATAAAGAAGTTGGCAGGGGAGTGGAAAATAAAAACGGTAGACTGACAGTGAAGGGAGAAAAAGTAAGCAAATTGAGAAAACACTTTAAGGAACTGTTAAACATAGAGAATGAAAGTAATGCCAAAGGATGGCTGGGAGATGGAGGGAGGTGAGAAGGGAGGAAGAGATCAGCAGGATGGTAGTAGTGGAAGCAATGAAGAGAGTTAAAATGGGGAAAACCCCCGGACTTGATGGAGTGTGTGGTGAAATGATGAAGCATGGGGGGGAGATACCAGTAGTAGTAGAATGGATATGGAAGATGTGCAGCTTGGCCTGGGAAGAAGGTAGAGTTCTGAAGGATTGGAAATCAGGTATAATTATTCCCCTGTACGAAGGAAAAGGGGAAAAAGAAGTGTGTTGTAATCACAGAGGCATTTGTCTTTTTAGTGTAACAGGAAAAGTATATTGTACGATATTTTTTGACAGAGTTAGGAAAAAAACAGTGGAATTAGGTGGAGAAGAACAAGGAGGTTTTAGGAAGGAAAGAGGTTGTGCAAATTAGACATTCATCCTTAGGTCTTTAATGGAAAAGTTTGTAGAGAAGGGAAAGAAGTTGTATGTGGCCTTCATGGGTTTGGAGAAAGCATGTAACAGAGTGGATACCAGTAGACAAGGAATTTGTTTCGTTTATAAAGGCTCAACATGCTTGCATGCGTTGGCCTTGGTCACCTAATGGTGGCTCTCCATGCTGCACGATCCATTGCAGCCTCCCTGTTTAGTCCCTTAACCCTGAGGTCACACTTAATGACATCGTCCCATGTCTTTCTCGGTCTACCCCTCATAACCCCACAAACAATATGAACACTTCTCACCTTCCTCACCCAGTTATCATCCCCCATCCTCTCCACATGCCTAAACCATCTCAATCTACCTCTCCTCATCACAACACCAAAACACTCGAGTCCCATCCTACCTCTCAATTCTTCCATCGTAAACCCAGCCCCCCCAGACCTTGCACACAGGGATGCACTACACATCCATCTAATCATTGTCATTTCTGTATGTCTGAGCCTGCGAATATCCTCCTCCTTTACTGCCCAGGTTTCACTACCATACAGCATTGCACTCCTAACAAATGCTGCAAATAAAGACCCCTTAACACATAGGGAGAGTCCTCTCAATGTCAGGAGAGGCAACAGCTCCCTAAACTTCTTCCAACCACTTCTCACCCTACCCACAGAGCTAGCTCCAGCCCCACCTCCAGCACACAACATGTCTCCCAAATAACAAAACTCTTCTACACACTCAAGAGATTCACCAGCAAGTTCAATCCTTTCACATCTGACAATCTCCACCTGCTCTCCCCGACACACCATACACATAAAATCAGCATTATCTCGCAGTCTACTTCTGATATCACTACATCTCTTGTGCACCCATTTATCACAAACACCGCACAAGATGGAATTACTTCCCACGCCCTTGTGGCAAACTGCACATGGCCACTCTCCCCCGTTTTTGACAGTACCACCACCAACCCTAGATATCATCACTTTTGTTTTATCTGCATTTACCCTTAAGCCCTTGTGCCCCATACTATCTCTCCACTTCCTAACTCTTTCCTCTGCCTCCCTTTTGTTCTCTGCAATCAACACCAAATCATCAGCATACAACATCTCCCACGGAAGTCCATTTCTGAAGTCATGTGAGAGGGCTTCAAGTACCACGATAAACAACATGGGACTCAAAACTGACCCCTGATGCACACCAACGTTCACGGAAAACTCTTCACTCAAATCTCCATTCACTCTTACCTGGGTGTGAGCACCCACATACACAGCAATAACCACCCTAACCAGCCACTCCTCGAAGCCAAGCTTTCTCATTGCCCACTTCACCACCTCTCTAGGGACTCTGTCAAAGGCCTTTTCCAAATCTGCAAAAACAAAATACAGATCCCTTTTCTTACCAATATATTTTTCCTGAAGCTGTTGAACAATGAATATGGTATCAGTGGTCCTCATACCTGGCATAAACCCAAACTGCATCTCATCAATATTCACTTTATTAAGAGTAGCTATATGAAGTACATAAATGGGAAGCTGCACAATGCTGTGAAGAGTATGTATGACAGTGCTAAGACTGCAGTGCATGTGGATGGTGAGCTGAGTGATTTTTTTTCTATCTTAATGTTGGAATGAAACAGGGATGTGTCACGTCTTCAAGGCTGTTCAATCAGCATATGGATGGGGTTATAAAATAGATACCGGTACATACTAGGTAGGGCACTGGATGGTGGAGTAGCCCTAATGAGAGTGAGCAGCATTTGGAAACTTCCTGTCCTGTTCCTTGCATATGATACTGTACCTACTGTTAAGTGAAGATGAAGGGAGAACTGCAAGGCTTGGTGAATGAGGTTGGGGAATGTGTACAAAATGAATCTAAAGGCGAATGTATCGACGAGTAAAGTTATGGTCTTCGAGAGAAATGAAGACACTGAATGTAGAGTGAGGTTGGATGATGAGGAAATGGAAAATGTGAGTGCATTTAGGTACTTGGGTGGTGCAATGATTAAGGATGGAAGCTTGGAGGACAAAATGCCTGAAAGGGTACAACAGGGAAGAATGGTTGCTGGTTCTTTGAAAGCATTAATAAGAAACAGGGAAGTGAGTTGTATGACAGTATTGTAATACCAACCCTGATGTACAGAAGCAAAGCTTGGACTTTATTGGAAGGACATAAGTCATGAGTGAGAGCAGTGGAAATGAGTTATCTGAGACAAGCATGTGGAGCTACATGGAGAGACAGACTTGACAAATGAGGAAGTGGAGGAGCATTGTGGTGTGGATGTGTTAGAAAGTGTTAGGAGAAATACACTGAGGTAGTTTGGCCATCTGAAGAGAATGGAGGGCGAGAAACTAAAAAGAAGTGTATGTGAGTGAGGTGGATGGTAGGAGGGGGAGGCTGAGGATGAGGTGGAGGGATGGAGTGGAGAGGTATATGAGAGAGAGGAATGTGAACTGGGGGGAGAGCAGTGAAATGGCAGGGGACAGGGTGACATGGAAAAGATTTGTCTGTGGCCACCCCTTATGGGATTAAGGCATCTGGCAATAGAGGCAGATAAGGTAAAGGAAAATCTGTCAATAGAGAGACAGATAGTAGAAAAAAAAAAAACATCAAAACTTCGGTTCACACTCAGAAAATACCATACCAGTACACAAAGAATCATATGAAGGAATTGGTAAACAGTGAAGAAAACTGCAAAATATGGTGGTCTTGTGCCCCCTCGAGGATTTACCTGGTAATCCTTGTGGAAAAAAAAAAAAAAAAAAAAAAAAAAGACTGATTCAGTGACTGTAAATGTGTACAGAAGTGCATTTTCATGTATGAAGACTGAAGAGGATTCATCAATAATCATGGAAAACAAAGCGTTAGATTAGGTTAGAAAAGTTTGGTTAGATTAGCATAAAACAGTTTCGGTTAGGATAAATAAGGTTGGGTTAAGCTTTGAAAATTCAGGTTAAGTGTCGATAAACAGGTACTGATAGGTACACCACAAGATGGCATCCGTATATCTCTGGTACCATTTGGGATTGTAACAAACACCACTTTTTACATGCTTTTCAGTACTTTTAAAAGAAATAAAGACACAAAACTTGAAAATACAATCAGAAAACACTCAGAGAATCCCATGAGAAGGTAAAAAAAAAAAAAAAAACATGCACAATTAAGTGGTGCTATGTCTCCTTAAGCTTAGTTTACCATCCACCCACTTCTTAAGGAGCAATCTCCTGCTCCAATAATTGTTCCTAATTTTCATGAAAATGAAACTGCCACTGGATAAAATACTTTCCATACTGGACACCATGTTTATTCTTTATACGATATATTTCCCTGGATATATGCCCAATGATGCTTACAAAACATCTTGAAATGTCTACCCGAAATAATCAATCTATAACTAGGGCACAGCTCAAGATCGGGCACAGAACAGCCAAGAGGAACAACTTCTTAGACGCTAGGATAGTTAACCAATGAAAAAGACAAAGTTAGCCAGAATGAGTAGTCTAAGATACGACCAGCATGCATGACTGCTGAACAGACAAGAGGCACCCCTTTTTGAGCACAGACTCCCTTGCCTCTTACGATCACTTAGGTATGCAATCACTTTGGCAAACAGTCTTTTACTTACAGTGGACTGAGGAGTTTCTTGGATGCTTTAGCTATGTGATGAGGCTCTGAAGTTTACGATTTCAAAAGTGAGGAAGTCGTGTCAAACGTTGAAGTCAAGACAGCTGGTCAGTCCTTAAGGTAGAAGAAATCCATTAAAATATATTTTACACTCTTGATATTGGTCATAGCCTTGATGCAGGTTTGAGTGCTGTGTCACCGACCACGCTTATTATTGCAGCGTTTGTTTACATTTGACACCACGCAGCCACGCTTTCATGCAAGGACTACGTGGTTACTAAGTAGTGAGGTAGGTCAATTAACACTGCCTATATAAACCTTTAGACATCATCATTAACCACATTAAAGTTGCATACAAAAGATTTGTAATGCTAGGTGTTTTAGGGTCGGCTTCCCGTCCCTCTAACGCCTACTGTGCAGCTGGGTTCTCTTTCTAGACCGGAGCTTAGACAAATAAGACAGAGGAAGGACACAAAAAGCAAAAACTCAAGGCAACAACCTTACACGTGTATTGTCAAATTCTACAAGTGGAACGGGCAGATGTCACAAGAGTAATTATTCTAGGCAATTATAAACCATATGTCCAGAGTGCGGGGAGTAGTATCACGCAGGATATTATTCGGGACAAGATCAGGCACAAAGTGAATAGCACATTATTTAATACCAGGAGTCCTAGGGCCAAGAAATCAATCAGTCGCTCGTGGGAAGTCTAGACTTTAATCTGTTGAACCAGAGCTCATTTTCACTGGGGCTGAGGCAATGTTACCACTGTTGGGCTGTCTACTTGAGTTCACTGTTATTAATCATTACTTTGGTTCTGGGAGCCCCGATTGGTCTTAGCGTGAGGCTACGTCACTGTGATGGAATTATGTTCACTCAGACTGTTATGCTGGATGTTTTTAGACCGACTTCTCGCTCTATAGACAACAGCGGCTGAGCGGGGTCCTCTTTCTAGACCGAAAGTAGAACACTTACAAAGGAACTGGGCTTAAAAACTCGATAAAATGCAACATAATGCCCCCTGGAACACTCAGCCACCCCCACAAGGAATACAGCATAGTGCCCCCTTGAACTCCCGGACACCCCCGCAAGGAGCCCACGGAGGAGCAGCAGAAGCGCGCCGGGACTCAGTGCAACAACGACCTAAGTCAGCCCGGGCCGACCGCCCCTATGACCCGGAGCCCGCCCGCCGTCGCCATAGCAGGAATACTGCACTACCTTCCGGGCGAGCCTTCACCAACCAGCTAAGGGGTGGAGCTGCCTATCCAGCTCCTGCCAGCACCCTAAAGGAGACGGCCAGTAGCCGCTCCCTCCTTCATTAGGAGACGGCCAGTAGCCTCTCTGAAGGTGTCTTCCTCTTTGAGAGGGCCAGTAGCCGCTCGCCTCTCGCTAAGGAAAAGGTCAGTAGCCGTCCTGAGGGTAATCAGGAGACGGCCGGTAGCCACTCCCGCCTTCGCCAAGAGATGGCCTGTGGTTGCTCTGAAGGTGTCCTTCCGGAGATGGGCGGTAGCCACTCCCGCCTTCGCCAAGAGATGGCCTGTGGTTGCTCTGAAGGTGTCCTTCCGGAGATGGCCAGTAGCCGCTCCAAAACCTGAAGCAGTCGGCCTGTAGCCGCTCCCACCTTCGTCAGACGGCCTGTAGCCGCTCCGAAGGCATTCCCCCTGAGACAGCCGCTAGCTGCTCGCCCCTCGCTAAGGAGACAGCCAGTAGCTGCTCTGAGGGTAATGAGGAGACAGCCATTAGCTTCTCCCGCCTTTGTCAGATGGCCTGTAGCTGCTCCAAAGGTGTTCCCCTTAAGACGGCCAGTAGCCGCTCCAAACCCCTCCTGAAGAAGTTGGCCTGTAGCAGCTCCCGCCTTCATCAGACGGCCTGTAGCTGCTCCAAAGGTGTTCCCCCTGAGACGGCCGGTAGCCACTCACTCCTCCTGAAGGAGATGGCCAGTAGCCGCTCTGAGGGTAATGAGGTGACGGCCGTTAGCCGCTCCCGCCTTCGTCAGACAGCCAGTAGCCGCTCCGATGTTCCCCCTGAGTTGGCCTGTAGCTGCTCTGCACCCCTCCTGCAGGAGTAGGCCTGTAACTGCTCCCACCTTCGTCAGACGGCCTGTAGCTGCTCCGAAGGTGTCCCTAGGTTTGCTGGTAGTCACTCACCCTCTCAGGCCATGGCCAGTAGCTGGCCTTGGCGGCTTGTAGCTGCACCCCTAGGAAGCCACGGCCAGTAGCTGGGTCCTATGGCAGGAAGTGGCCGAGAGCCACCCCGCCACCTAAGCTTGACGCCTGTTCCCCGACCCCCCCAGCGCAGATGGCATAGAGGAGTATTGGAGAGGCCCTGTAGTCTCCCCCGGCCTCTGCTCCCTACGACTGGCTCTGGAGGAGACCCACCTGATGGACCCTGACACAGACCAGTGCCGCAGCCCCGGCGCCGCCCAGCCCTGGGGACCACAGTCCTTGGGACCCCAAACCCTCCCCAGAACGCCCGGGCAGGAACTCCCTACACCTCGACGGCAGAGAACCTCCCTTTCCGTCAGGAGCCTGAATAACCAGTTCAGGCAATTGTTCAGCCCCAGTCCTGAGGGCCGCACTCCTGTCCCCAGCCCTGAGAGTACGGGCCCCTTCGCCACTCACAGCCCCGGACGAAAGCAGACACCCCTTCGCGTGATCCCGTGCCCCCTGAGCACAGAGTCTCCTGGTGGTGCCCAGCCCCATCAGTAGCAGAGCCGTGCTGCCCCTCAGCCTCACCCTTGGCGTCAGGTGAACCATAGTGACTGTGACTGCAATAATAGTGATCAAGCAGTGATGAGGCGGAATAGTGAATTAACAGTGATAGACTAAAGTGTTAGTGAGAAGAATAGACACAGTGAACTACCATACAGTAATAAAATATACACCAAAGCAGTGGAGTGAGTGACAGTAATTGATCAAAAGCAACCTATGAGTAGAAAATAACAAAGTGAACACGCTACCATTAGACTTTACCTCATACTACCATAATCATAATTAGACCCCAGTGCCTTATACCCCCCCAGTGAGAAATAGCTCTAACATCTCCACTTGATTAGAGACCCTGGACTATACCAATTTAGAATATTCTGCCTCAAGTGTTGTTTTCACTGTATTCCCAAACAGTATCCTGCGAGATACTATTAACCCTGTCTAGTTATAAGAGTTTATAATCGCCCAGTATGTCGTGTCTGTAACATCTGCTGATTCCCCTGTCTGACTGAGTAATACACGTGTAAGGCTACTGCGAGGAGTTTTTGTGTCCTGCCTTTCTTATTTGCCTAAGCCCCGGTCTCGAAACAGAACCCCGCTACACGTTAGGCGTTTAAGGAACGGGAAACTGAACCAAAAACACCTAGCATTACATTGATGGACAGTGATGGTTCTTGACCCGGGCATACGACAGAGGTAGTCAGGAAATACCGGAAAATTGGCAACCAAATCGCACGTGCAATTGCCTAAGTTCGACCCCAAACAGTACGATGTTCACACATATCTGGCGATCATCAAACCTTTACTAGATATCGGTTTTGAAAATGACCAACAAAAGATTGCAGTTACATTTCCACTGTTGGGCAAAGCGGTGCCTAATATAGCACCAAAAATCGCTCCGGAGCTCACCCGGCAGAATTTCACGAAACTAGTGATCCAAGCCATCACCCCATCACTAGGGAAAGTGGTGGCACTATCCCAACTGGATAGTTTGACTTTCGACGGGAATCTAGACGATACCCTAATTCGGGCAAGACGCCTGGTCACCGCTCCCAACCCGGAGGCAGATGACGAAACCCGAGAACAACATACCTTTAACACTCTCCTGAGAGTGCTCCCTAGTGTTGTAAAAGAACACTTTATGATCCATGACCCGACTGGAGACATGGATAGACATTCAACTAATATGGCGCCTCCTGACCTCCTGCTTTGCACCCCAGCAGATCAATGTGGTGAAAAAGTTTCCCACCAAAATTCCGGCTCCCCCAGTCAAGCCACGTCCGCCCATGCCCTGCACCAGCCCCACCCCAGTGCCCCACCCAGGGCACACCCCACACACCGGCGCCCCGCTCACAGGGAGAACCCCAACCTTATCCTAGTGAATCCCTGGGAATTCTCGGCATGCAGCTCCAGGTGCCCACTGCACGATATCCGGGACCAGTTGAAGGCTGCACGTCGGAAAACTAACACCCCAGGCCAGCACAAAGTCTCCTCTCTAGAGGACAAGGCAACAGAGGACGAACCTCCACCTGTGGAGGAGACCGATCGTGGGGAACAGGAGCTGGAGCAAGAAGAAGGAGGCCCCAGAAAGCTGGATTTTTAGGCCCGCCCCCACACCATCCCACGGTGGCGGGGGCCATTTCCCCCAAATATTGCCCCCCAGTTTACCACAAGATGAAGCTGAATGGGGTGAAAGCCAGACTTCTGGTCAATATGGGAGCTGCCAGATCCTGCGTTTATAGCCATTACTTCTTCCGCCACAAATCGACATTTGGCCCGCTCCGCCCCACAGCTACTCACCTTGTGAACGCGGGGGATGGCCCCCCTGCCCATCCATGGGGAGACACGGGCCATAAGAGTCAACACACACCAACCGGTGTCAACCAAGCACCAGATTATAATTTTCCACTCTTCCTGCCGGAATTATGACGGGTACCTGAGGCTGGACCTATTGCAGAAGCTAGGGGCCACCATAGATTGCTGCAACAGACAGCTCCAGTTCCGTGCACTGCCCGACCCTCCCCCTCGGGCTGTCTGCACCTGCACGCCACGGACCCGGCCGGAAGACTCCGCCCCCCCTTCCTTCCCCTTCCCCCCCTCCCCTCATTCGCCCCACCACCCCCCTCTCCCTCTTTTCCCACCACCGTTTCCACTGCCGTCACCATTCCCATCATGAAGCCTGGGTACCCTTCAACAGGCCCTCCGGCCCCTCCAGCCTATTCTCCCCACTCCTGCCACCGGGAACCCTCTCGGCCTGCCTTCTGGCTCCGACTTTCCTCCCCCCGCATCATATGGCAGTACAAATTCCCAACCTTGCTCCTTCACCCCTCACCCTCCCTAAAGGCCTTGTAATCAGAGGGATGGAGGAAGCCGAGCCCTGTGCCCCTTCCCCCTCCTACTCCCCTGCCCCCCTCCCCCCCATTCCCAACCATCTCTCCGCCCATCAGTCAGACACCCTCCGCCCCCTCCTCCTGGATTTCCAGGATCTGTTTGTGGCAGGGCCAGTGGACATCGGACACACCATCTACCTGGCTCACGAAATTTGTATGACAGGCCCGCCGATTTGACAGCCATCCCAACGAAAGAATTCCAAACAGCAGGAAGAGGAAGACCGCCAGGTGTAGGAGATGATCGAAGCCGGAGTTGTCTCCCTCTCCACCAGCCCCTGGTCCTCCCCTGTCATCCTCGTAAAAAAGGACAGCACGATGCGGTTCTGCGTCGACTACCGCCGACTTAACGACGTAACTACCAAAGACGCCACTCCACTCCCACGTATAGACGATTCCCTGGATTCCCTGTATGGAGCATCCTGGTTCTCTGCCCTGGACCTCCAGTCGGAGTATTGGCAGGTCCCCATGCGACAGGAAGATCAAGGCAAAACTGCTTTCTTGACTAGCAACGGGAAACATTACGAGCTTAAAGTCCTGCTGTTCGGTCTCTGCAATGCCCCCACCACCTTCTCCAGGTTGATGGAGTCCATCCTCAGCAGTCTCATGTGGGAAATATGTCTCGCGAACTTGGATGACGTCATTGTTTTCAGCCAAACCTGGACCGACCACTTGCAGTACCTCTGCCCGGTTTTTACCAGGATCCGACAGGCAGGCCTCAAACTCTGGCCCACCAAGTGCGTCCTAGCCGCCAGAACCGTCTCGTTCCTGGGGCACATCATCTCCCAGGCAGGAATATCTCCTGACCCTGACAAACTCCGCACCATCGTGGATATACCCCACCGCAGGACGTTCACGGCATCAGAGCTTCCCTCGGCTTGATGTCCTATTACCGCCATCTTGTAAAGGGGTTTGCCTATATGCCAAACCCCTCCACGACCTGACCCATAAGGGGGAACCGTTCCTTTGGACGGATGAGAGACGATCTACCTTCCAGAAGCTTAAAGACAAACTCATTTCTGCCCCCATCGTGGCTTTTCCCGGCTATGCCCTCCCCTTCCACCTCTATACCAACGTCTCCCTCCTTGCCATAGGCCCTGTGTTGGCACAAGTCCAAGAGGGCCGCGAGAACATCATCGCCTGTGCCAGCCGTACCCTGAATCAGGCGGAGAAAAATTATATGCCGCCACCAAGTTAGAATGCTTTGGCATAATCTGGGCCCTTGAACACTTCCGGGCATATCTCTCCAGGACCCAAGTCACCATCATTATGGACCACCAATCCCTCCTGTGGTTACGACAGTCCGACACCGACAATGCCTAGCTCATCAGATGGTGTGAAATCCTGGAGGAATTCAGTTATGAGATTTCCTACTGCCCTGTCAATCTCCATACCAACACGGACACTCTCTCGGCTCCCCATCCACGCAGCCCAGCTGAAACCAGACCTTCTCCAGCAATGGCACCGCAAGGAGCGACCCCCTTGGATTCCTCACCACCTTTTCAAAAAACTGTATCGGCAGGGCAATCACCTCCTGACCCCCTCCGGTCATATTTTCCTCGCCCCTGACACCGCCCTCAACGCCCTGCAACACCTTCATACCCACAACGGCATTTACCTGGGTACAAAAAAACTGCTGCAAGCTCTCAGTGATGCCTACTGGGTGCCCAACCCTTCCGCCCTAGCCAAAGAATTCATCCAAAGCTGCCCTGCCTGCGCCCTTGGTAAAGACATCACACGTACCACAGGACCCTCGGGCCATATCACAGCCCACAAACCCTGGCAGCTGTTAGCAATTGACGTGGTAGGGCCTCTGCCTCCAAAATCGGGCTATAGATACATCATCACGTTCATAGACACGTATTCCAAGTTCATCGTGGCCTGCCCAGCGAAGGAACACCATGCTGTCACAGTAGCCGACGCCCTTCTTCGGCACGTTTTTCCCTACTTTGGCATTCCCCAAGCGATCCACTCAGATAATGTGCCTGAATTCACCAGTAAGATCTGGGAGGAACTAGCCAATATTTTTTGGTACAACATTTCCCACTCCTCCCCCTACTGGCCACAGGGAAATGCAGTGTGCAAGTGCAGCCATCGTACCCTCATGAATCAGCTCCACACACGAATAGAAGCCACTTAGGAAAATGACTGGCCCGCCCATGTAAAAATCGTACAATGGGGCATCAACTCCTGCCCCTGAGAGGAAGGAATTTCGCCATATGAGCGAGTATTCGGAGAGACATCCCTCCTGCTGCCCCTTCGGGAGCATCTGCAACCACCCACCTCCGCTCCCATGACGGACCCCCTACACCACCTCAAGCGCCGTTTGACCCACCTCCAACACAACCTAGATCTCAGCCCCAACACAGCATCCAACCCCTGCAAACCAGGCAACATTGTCATGATCGCCCAGCTCCCTACCCCTCACAAACTCGCACCCCGCTTCACAGGACCCCACACCATCACTCGCGTCCCCATCCCCTATCAAGTCATTGTTAACTACCACGGCTCCCCTCGCACCCTCCGAAACCAGCACGTGTGCCCCTTCCGCGCTCCTGCCCCCACCGCCCCGGCCTCATGCCCCATCCCGCCCCTACCCCGGCGCCACCCCGCCCTCCTACCTATGAATACTACATCTCCTCCCCATCCCCCTTCCCCTCCCTCTCCCCCTCTGCTGCCACTTCTGCCTCCCTGGCCCCCACGCCACAGAACATCTCACCTGACAACTCACCTGCACCACCAACACCCCGCCTCTCCCCCACCCCTTCCCTACCCACCACCCCCTCCCCTGCGCCCACCACCACATGTCCCGCCCTCACCCCCACACCTCGACCTCCGCCCTCATCCACCACCGCCCCCACCCCCTCCAACCCACTGCACCCCCACTCCCTCACTCCTAACTCCCCCCACCCTGCCTCAACCACCCCCCACCCAACCGCACGTGCCCCATGCGCCTCACGCCCACACCAACCCCGCACACCCACGTCACCACCCACACCAATCCTCAAAACAACCACCCCCCCTCTCCGGGCGCCTCTCCCGCCCACCTGCCTGATACACCCACTCCCCCACCCCACCCTCCTCACCACAAAATCACACTCCCACTCATGCCCTAAAGTATCCCACCCTCATGCTATAAGCCCAAATCCCAGCCACCTATACTCCCCTGATACACTATGCCCAATTATCCCGGCATAAAACCCGACCCCTACCAGCCGTCTCAAGCATTCAGCACCACACCACACCTTGGGCAACAACTACCATCATGAAGATACGGCAAGCTGTATGGGCACCGTCACTCAGATGCAACCAACGAGTCCGAGGACCACACCACCTCCTCCAACTCCTTCGCTCCTCCACCACCACATCCACCCTCTTCCTCACCTGTGACGCAGAGCAGGATGACAACGCCGCCACCACAGCCTGGCACGCCCTCCTCCAACATCTACAGCCGATCTACACCACACACGATACACAAGTCTACCACCTCCAGTCACGAGGACGTGACTTTTTCCCAGCAGACGGTGGTAAAATACAGCATAGTGCCTCCTGGAACACTCAGCCATCCCCACAAGGAATACAGCATAGTGGCCCCTGGAACACTCAGCCACCCCCACAAGGAATACAGCATAGGGCCCCCATGAACTCCTGGACACCCCCGCAAGGAGCCCACGGAGGAGCAGCAGCAGCGCGCCGGGACTCAGTGCAACAACGACCTAAGTCAGCCCGGGCCACATGCCCCTATGACCCGGAGCCCGCCCGCCGTCGCCATAGCAGGAATACTGCACTACCTTCTGGGCAAGCCTTCACCAACCAGCTATGGGGTGGAGCTGCCTATCCAGCTTCTGCCAGCACCCCAAAGGAGACGGCCAGTAGCCTCTATGAAGGTGTTTTCCTCTTTGAGATGGCCAGTAGCCGCTCGCCTCTTGCTATGGAAACGGCCAGTAGCCGTCCTGAGGGTAATCAGGAGACGGCTAGTAGCCGCTCCCGCCTTCACCAAGAGATGACCTGTGGTCGCTCTGAAGGTGTCCTTCCGGAGACAGCGGGTAGCTGCTCCAAGCCCCTCCTGAAGGAGTCGGCCTGTAGCAGCTCCCACCTTCGTCAAACGGCCTGTAGCTGCTCCAAAGGTGTTCCCCGAGACGGCCGGTAGCCGCTTGCTCCTCGCTAAGGAGATGGCTGGTAGCCGCTCTGAGGGTAATGAGGAGACGGCCAGTAGCTACTCCTGCCTTCATCAGACGGCCTGTAGTCACTCCTAAGGTGTTCCCCTTGAGACGGCCTGTAGCCGCTCCAAACCCCTCCTGAAGGAGTTGGCTGGTAGCTGCTCCCGCCTTCGTCAGACGGCCTGTAGCCGCTCCGAAGGTGTTCTCCCTGAGACGGCCGGTAGTCGCTCACCCCCCCTGAAGGAGACGGCTGGTAGCCGCTCTGAGGGTAATGAGGAGATGGCCGGTAGCTGCTCCCGCCTTCGTCAGACGGCCTGTAGCCGCTCCGAAGGTTTCCCTGGGTTTGCTGGTAGTCACTCACCCTCTCAGGCTATGGCCAGTAGCCAGGCCTTGGCGACTTGTAGCCATACCCCTAGGAAGCTACGGCCAGTACCCGGGCCCTAAGGCAGGAAGTGGCTGAGAGCCACCCACCTAAGCTTGACGCCTGTTCCCCGACCCCCAGCACAGAGGGCATAGAGGAGTTTTGGAGAGGCCCTGTAGTCTCCCCGTGCATCTGCTCCTTACGACTGGCTCTGGAGGAGACCCACCTGACGGACCCTGATGTAGACCGGTGCCACAGCCCCTCCGTCAGCGCCGCCCAGCCCTGGGGACCGCAGTCCTCGGGATCCCAGACCCTCCCCAGAACACCCAGGCGGGAACTCCCTACACCTCGACGGCGGAGGACTTTCCCCTCCGTCAGGAGCCTGAACGACCGGTTCAGGCAATTGTTCGGCCCCAGTCCTGAGGGCTGCACTCCTGTCCCTAGCCCTGAGAGTACAGGCCCCTTCGCCACCCACAGCCCCGGATGAGAGCAGACGCCCCTGTGCGTGATCCCATGCCTCCTGAGCATGGAGTCTCCTGGTGGTGCCCAGCCCTGTCAGTAGCGGAGCCGTGCTGCCCCTCAGCCTCACCCTTGGCGCCAGATGAACCATAGTGACTGTGACTGTGCAGTAATAGGAATCAAGCAGTGATGAGGCGAAATAGTGAACTAACAGTGATAGACCAAAGTGTCAGTGAGAAGAATAGACACAGTGAACTACCATGCAGTAATAAGATATACACCAAAGCAGTGGAGTGAGTGACAGTAATTGATCAAAAGCAACCTATGAGTAGAAAATAACAAAGTGAACACGCTACCATTAGACTCTACCTCATACTACCATAATCATAATTAGATCCCAGTGCCTTACACCCCCCCCCCCAGTGAGAAATAGCTCTAGCATCTCCACTCGCTTAGAGACCCTGGACTATACCAATTTAGAATACTCTGCCTCAAGTGTTGGTTTCACTGTATTCCCAAACAGTATCCTGCGAGATACTATTAACCCTGTCTAGTTATAAGAGTTTATAATCGCCCAGTATATCGTGTCTGTAACATCTGCTGATTCCCCTGTCTGACTGAGTAATACACGTGTAAGGTTATTGCCTGGAGTTTTTGTGTCCTGCCTCTCTCTTATTTGTCTAAACCCCGGTCTCGAAAGAGAACCCCGCTACACGTTAGGCGTTTAAGGAACGGGAAGCCTAACCTAAAACACCTAGCATTACACTCAGCAGTATACCTTAACACATCTATCTTATTCCAATATACATACAAAGATACACTGAATATGGATGGGGTAAAGTGGCAGGGTGACTAATGCTAGCATGCCATATCACAGGGGCACGGTATTGATGCCTGAGTCAGTGTACAATTTCCTTTCAATACATATATATAACATGTCACATGGGCACGGTATTGATGCCTGAGTCAGTGCACAATTTCCTTTCAATATACATATCAAGATACACTGAACACGAATAGGGTAAAGTGACAAGTTAATCAATACTAGCATAACATATCACATGGGCACGGTAATTATGCCTGGGTCAATGTACGAGGGAATATCACATAGCCGTGGCGACACTGTTCACATACCCTGTCTTTTGGACTGCACTTAGGTAAGTCTCTTGGCCGCACACTAGTACATTACCCTGGTTCAGGAGAGCTTAGGCATAAACACAGTACTTTGAATAATCTAGAGTAGAGATCTTTGTGTATTGTTTCTGTCTCACTGTTTGTATCACTTACAGTCACTTTCACTGTTCAAGTCTTTAGCACGACTCTGGAAGTTGGAGGCGTCGTCACTGGGCTACAGAGGCCTGGGTTTAACTGAGATGGCACCCAGGAGTGGGAGGGGGTCCTTCTGGGGAGCCCTCCTGTAGAAGGCAAGGGACAGCTCTCGGGGGCGTCGTGGCCCGGGCACGTGTCTGGTCTGGGGTGCAGGGAGGCTCTTTCCTGTGTGGGCCTCGACCTGGTAAGGGGCTCTTGGGACTGGGGCCAAACAGTGTCAGGAGTCGGGCCTGCCGATTCTTATTCCTGGTGGAGGGCTGACGGAGAGTGGGGCCGGAGCGGTCCCACCCTGGGGTCCGCGGCTGGCCCTGGGAGGCCTGGAGCTGCGGTCGCCTCTAGGTTGGGGTGCCATCAGGGGTTGACTGCGGCACCTCTCCCGGGGGGTGTCCGTCAGGATCCGGCGTCGTCCAGGGGCAGACTGTAGGGCGTGAACCCTGCCTTCAGAAACAGGACCTCGCCACGACTCCTGGGATGGCAGCAACTCCAGGGAACCATACCTGGAGGGAGAGAGAGAAGGGCGTCCCACTCAGTCGAGAGGTAGTGAGCTGGTCATGCAAGAGACCTTCCCCTCCGGGAGAACCCTCGAGACTGTGGATGAAGGGCATACAGTGGCCGTTGTCGCGGTTCCACAGCCCCTTGGGGTAGTAGCAGAAGGACGTACAGTGGCCGTTCCTTCCCCAGTATGTACAGTGGCCGTTACCGCGGCACTGCTCCCGAAGGAGGAAGAGGCAGATGAGGGATGTACAGTGGCCGTTCCCTCCCTGGCACATACAGTAGCTGTTGCCGCGGGGCTACTCCCGTGGAGGAGGAGGAAGTGGAGGAGGGACATACAGTGGCTGTTCCCTCCCTGACGCGTACAGTGGCCATCGTCGCGGCTCCACTCCTGCCTTTGCCTGTCGGTGTGTGCTCAATAGCTACCACACTGAGGCGGTCTCCAGATGTGGCTGCATCAGAAGGGCATAGAGTGGCCGTTCCTTCCCCGATGAGTACAGTGGCCGTCATCGCCGGGCTGCAGGGGGAAACAGCTGAGGGATGTACAGTGGCCGTTCCCTCCCTGGTATGTACAGTGGCCATTACCGTGGTGCCGCCTGGGACTGTATCTGAAGGAGTCTCACCCCGATCCTGACGAGGGTTGGTCCGGCCAAGAAGTAGTGTGGCATTCCTGTGACGTCGTGGTTGGGTAGGTTGAGGGGAAGAGGGACACAAGGTCGGGGTGCCCCAGCACCCATCTTGCTCTGGGCCAGTCCCGCACTCACCTGGCTCACCGTGGTGTCCTCCTGGGGTGGGGGTAGGGCTGCAGCTTGGCAGCAGGGTGGGGGGTCCGGCTGCAGGGGTGTGCATATTACAGACACTTTATTCACTGCTTGGCCACATTCACTGTCTCGCTGTTACCTTTGTTTTACATTAACACTGACAGGTTTTATTTCTGACTCCTCATGTTTCTAGTAACTCACTGCTCTGCCCTCGCTTCACTGTATCACTATCACTGTACTTTCACTGTCATTCACTATCGGGACTGGGCATAGTAGCGGCCAGGAAAAGGGCGGCAGGGAACAGCTCAGCCCCGCTACTGACGGGGCTGAGTTCCGCTAGGGGCCTCTGTATTCAGGGGCCACGGGATCACTCATAGGGGCATCCTCTCTCGTTCAGGGCTGTGTGTGGCAAAGGGAGCGCGGTAGCTCGTTGGTAGGGTGTTGGGCTCATAATCGTGAGGTTGCGAGTTTGCGCCCTGCCTGGTGGCTGCTGTGCTGGGAGGGGTAGTGCTCTCTTGTAACCCTAGCAAGGCTATATGATCTGATGAAGTCTAGCTTGGGGATTAATCCCTTTATGTTCTGTGAGTGCGGTGAAGGACCCCACGCTCTCAGGGCTCGGGGCTGGAGTCTGGCCCTCTGGACTGGGGCCGAATAGCTGCCTGAATCGTTCACTCAGGCGCCTGATGAAGGACTAGGGTCTCCGGTGTCGAGGTGTGGGGATGTCCTGCCCAGGGGTCCTGGGGGCGGTCCTGAGGACCTGCGGGCTGCGGTCTCTGGTGGTCGGTGATGCCGTCAGGAGCTGGCTGCAGCTTTGGCCTCCATCGGAGTCTGTCAGGCGAACAGGGACCAGCTGTAGAGAGAAGAGCCCGGTGGGGGTCACAGGGCCTCTCCAGCAGTCCTCAAGGCTGGGACCTCTCTCTGGGTAGTAGTCGCGTGGAGAGGAGGCAGCACCTGATGGAGGAGCAGCTACCGGCCATCTCCTCTCTTAATGCCCGGCTACTGGTTATGGCCTTCTAAGGGCGCGGCTACCGGCCGTCGCAAGGGCTCGGCTATTGGCTGTGGCTTGTGTGGGGGAGCAGCTGCAGGCCGACTCGAGGGCATCTTCAGAGTGGCTACTGGCCGTCTCCTGACTACCTCCGGAGCGGCTACCGGTCGTCTACTGTAGGAGGGTCGAGCAGCCATCGGCTGTCTCTAGGGCACCTTCAGAGCGGCTACCAGCCGTCTCTTGACGAAGGTGGGAGCAGCTACCAGCCATCTCCTGATTACCTTCAGAGCAGCTACCGGCCGTCTCCTGCAGGAGGGTCGAGCGGCTACTGGCCATTCTTGTAGAGCCCCTTCGGAGCGGGTTATGGCCATCTTCTGACGAAGGTGGGAGTGGTTACCAGCCGTCTCCTGACGAAGGTGGGAGCGGCTACCGGCCATCTCCCGATTACCTCCAGAGCGGCTACCAGCCATCTCCTGTAGGAGGGTCAAGCAGCTACTGGCCGTCTCCTGTAGGAGGGTTGAGTGGCTACCAGCCGTCTCAGGGGTGCTGCCTGGAACTAGAGTAATAGCTCCACCCCGATCCTGTTGGAGGTCAGCTTGCCCAGAAGGTAGTCTCTTTTTCCTGCTTTGGCGGCGGCGGGTGAGTTCCGGGTCACAGGGGCGCGTGGCCCAGGCGGACTTATGTTCCTGTCACCCGGAGTCAGGTTGTGCTCTGTTTACCCCTCCGTAGGCTTCTTCTGAGGGTGATGAGATGCCCTCAGCAAAACTACTCATTTTATCACCGTCTTCGGGGAAAAAGTCACATCCCTGTGACTGGAGGTTGTAGACTTTGGTGTTCTAGGTGTGGTACACTGGCTGCAAGTGTTGGAGGAGGGCGTCCCAGGCTGTGGTGGCAGGGTTTTCATCCAGCTGGGTGTCGCAGGTGACGATGAGGGTGGATGGGTTGGTGGTAGGTGTTGTCTGCTGTAGAGAGCTGTGCTGAATGCTGGAGATGGCCAACGAGTGTGGGGTTCTATGCCGGAGTGATGTGGCATGAAGTCCCTGGGGAGTGTAGGTGGCTGGGATTTGTGCTTGGTGTAGCATGAATGTGAGATGATTTAGGGTAGGAGGTGGGGTGTGATTTTGCAGTGAGGTGGGAGTGTGGGTGTATCGGGCGGGAGAGGCAGCCGGAGCGAGTGATGGTTGTTTTAAGGGTGGGTGTGGGAGGTGATGTGGACATGCGGTGTTGGTGTATTTGGGAGGTGGGTGGGGTGTATGGGGGCGGACGTGTGGCGGCGGGGTTGGGGGTGGCGCGAGGTGCTGAGCAGGGTGTAGGCCTGGTGGGTGGTGGTGTCGTGGGTGTGTGGGTGGTGCAGGCAGGGTTGGGTGCGGGGGATGGGGCAGGCAGGGGCAAGGGGGTGGGAGAAAGAGACAGATAAGGTGGGTTGAGGGTGGTTGTGGACGATGGTTGGGGTGGGGGTGTGGCAGTTGGAGGGGGTGTGGGTGTGTGGGCAGGACATGTGGTGTTGGGTGTGGGAGATGGGGCAGCTGGTGGCAAGGGGGTGGAGGGAGAAGTCCGTGGCTTGGTGGTGTTGGCGAATCTTCAGGTGAGGTGTGAGGTGGCGTGGCGGGGGGCGAGGTGGAGGCGGCGGGGGGGAGAGGAGGAGAGAGACGGTGAGGGGGAGATGTAGCAGTCATGTGAGGCAGAGGGAAATGGAGTGGGGGCAATGGGTGGGGTGGGGCATGGGGCGGGGGCGGGTGATGCAGGGGCACGAAATGGGCGTACGTGATGGTTTCTGAGAGTGCGAGAGGTGCCGTGATATTCAACCATCACTTGGTAAGGGTTGAGGACGTGGGTGATGGCATAGGGTCCCGTGAACCGTGGTGTGAGCTTGTGGGGGGGGTAGGGAGCTGCACTATCATGACAGTGTCGCCTGGCATGTAAGGGTTAGAGGCGGTATCGGGCCGAAGGTCCAGGTTATTCTGAAGGTGGGATAGTCGCCGCTCAAGGTGGTGGAGGGGGTCAGATGTGAGAGAAGAGGTGGGGGACTGTAAGTGTTGTCGCAGGGGTAGGAGGAGAGGTGTTTCCCCAAACACTCGTTCGTAGGGTGAAATGCCGTCCTCTCAGGGGCAGGAGTTTATGCCCCATTGCATGATTTTGACATGGGCGGGCCAGTCGTCATCTTTGGTGGCTTCTATCCGGGTGCGGAGTTGGTTCATTAGTGTACAATGGCTTCGTTCACAGATAGCATTTCCCTGGGGCCAGTAAGGGGACGAGTGTGATATGTGGTAGCCAAAGATTTGGGCTAGCTCCTCCCAGATTTTGCTGGTGAACTCTGGTGAGTTGTCAGAGTGGATTGCCTGTAGGATGCCAAAGTAGGGGAAAACATGCCGAATCAGGGCATCAGCGACTGCAATAGCATGGTGTTCTTTTGCCAGGCAGGCTATGATGAATTTTGAGTACGGATCGAAGAAAGTGATGACGTACTGAAAGCCTGATTTCGGAGGTAAGGGTCCCACTACGTCAATCGCCAATAACTGCCAAGGTTTGTGGGAGGTAATGTGTCCTGATGGACCGGTGGTACGGGTGATGTGTTTACCCAAGGCGCACACCCGCCGGGATTGGATAATATCCTTGGCTAGGGTGGAGTGATTGGGCGCCCAGTAAGTGTTGTTAAAGACCTGCAGGAGTTTCTTTGTGCCCAGGTGGATTCCGTTGTTGTGCAGGTGCCGGAAGGTGTCAAGGGCGGTGTCGGGGGTGAGGATGATATGCCCGGATGGAATGAGCAGATGGTCGCCCTGGTGATACAGCTTTTTGAAGAGGTGTTGGGGAATCCAGGGGGGTCATTCCGTACAATGCCACTGTTGGAGGAGACCTGGCTCTGGTTGTACGGCACTGATTGGGAGCCAGGAGAGAGCTTCTGCATTTGTATGGAGTTTGCTGGGGCGGTAGGAGATCTCATACTTGAACTCCTCTAGTGTCTTGCACCATCTGATGAGCTGGATGTTGTGAATGTCAGACTGCTGCAGCCATTGCAGGGACTGGCGATCAGTAAAGATGGTGACTTGAGTCCCCAACAGGTATGCCCGGAAATGCTCTAGTGGCCAGATGATGCCCAGGCATTCCCTCTTTGTGGCAGCGTAGTTTTTTCTGCCTGGTTGAGGGTGCGGCTGGAGCAGGCGATGATGTGTTCATGGCTAGCACAGTGCCTATTGCAATCAAGGAGACATCGATGTAGAGTCGGAATGGGAGGGAGTAGTCGGGGAAGGCCACAACTGGGGTGGAATCGAGTTTGTCCTTGAGTTGTTGGAAGGCCTAGGTATGGGTTATTAGTATCGCACAGGATACTACCCAGGTCAAGGTCAGGCAAGGTGAATAGCACTTAGGGCAGAGGCTTATATACTATTATTGCAGGAAGTTCAAGTTTTATACATTTGTGGAGTGGGTGGCACTATTTCACTGTTGGCAATTATTACTTTAACACTGGGGTCTGTGAATGATTTTAGTATGATGCGGCATTATCAGATGGTAGAATATTCATTGTAATAGACCCGTATTTCACTGCTTGGCCGTGTTCACGGTTTCACTGTTACTTTTATTCACTCCACCACTTTTATATGGTCACTGGTGCTTCTCTCACTGACTTCCTTTATATGGTTAATTCATTGCTCTGGCTTCACACCACTAAGTTATGGACACCGTGCTTTCACTATCATTCTTTTCAGGTCTGGTTGTTGTGGTGGTAAGGTACAAGGGCGACGGAAGTGACCCACCCTCACTACTGACGGGGCTGGATTACGCCGGGGGCCTCTGTGTTCAGGGGCCATGGGATCACGCTCAGGGGCGTCCTCTGTCGTCCGGGGCTGTGGGTGGCGAAAGGCCCCACGCTTTTGGGGCTTGGGGTGGGAGTACAGCCCTCAGGGCTGGGGCTGAATAACTGCCTGAACTTCTCGCTCAGGCACCTGACAGAGACAGAGGACGATCTCCAGTGTCTGGGTACAGGGAGGTCCCGCCTGGGGGTCATGGAGGCAGTCTGGGGGTCCTGAGGGTTGCAGTACCCAGTGCTCGGTGGTGCCGTCAGGAAGGGGCTGCGGCACCGGCCTACGGTGGGGTCTGTCAGGTGAGTCCTCTCCAGATCCAGCTGCAGGGAGAAGAGGCCAGGGGAAGTCACGGGGCCTCTCCAGTACTCCTCCAGGCTGGGAACTCCCTCTGAGTCGTAGGTTGGTGAACAGGAGTCAGCATCTGATGAATGAGCGGCTACAGGCCGTCCCCTGCCATAGGGCCCGGCAACTGGCCTTGGTCTTCTAGGGGCGCAGCTACAGGCCGTCACTAAGGCCTGGCTACTGTCTGTGGCCTTCTAGGGGCGCGGCAACAGGCCGTCGCTAAGGCCCGGCTACTGGCCATGGCTTGGGGAAGGGAGCAGCTACAAGCCGACTCAGGGGCACCTAAGAGAGGCTACAGGCCATCTCCTGATTTTCCTCAGAGCGGCTACAGGCCGTCTCCTTCAGGAGGGTTGAGTGGTTGCAGGCTGTCTCCTGTTTTCCCTCAGAGTGGCTTCAGGCCGTCTCCTTGAAGATGGTAGAGCAGCTACAGGCCGTCTCAGAAAGGCACCTTCAGAACAGCTACAGACCGTCTCCTGTTTTCCCTCAGAGCGGCTGCAGGCTGTCTCCTTCAGGAGGGTTGAGCGGCTACAGGCCGTCTCGGAAAGGACACCTTCAGAGCAGCTACAGGCCGTCTCCTGACGAAGGCAGGAGCAGCTGCAGGCCGTCTCCAGTTTTCCCTCAGAGTGGCTACAGGCCGTCTCCTTCAGGAGGGTTGAGCGGCTACCGGCCGTCTCAGGGGTGCTGACTGGAGCTGGAGTAACAGCTCCACCCTGATGTTGGTTGGGGAAGGTTCACCCGGAAGGTAGTCTTGTATTCCTGCTATGGTGGCGGCGGGCGAGCTCCGGGTCATAGGGGCACGCAGCCCGGGTGGACTTATATCATTGTCACCCTGAGTCCCAGTGCGCTGTTGTTGCTCCTATGTGGGCTCCTTCTGGGGGTGTTAGGTCGCCCCCCGTGGCACTATGCTGCATTTTAACACCGTCTGCTGGGAAAAAGTCACATCCCTGTGACTGGAGGCGGTAAACTTTGGTGTCGTAGGTGTGGTAGACTGGCTGTAGGTGTTGGAGGAGGGCGTGCCAGGCTGTGGTGGCTGAGTTCTCATCTAGCTGCTTGTCACAGGTGATGAAGAGGGTGGATGAGTCGGTAGAGGAGTCGTAGGAGGTGGTGGGGTCCTGTTTCCATCCAAAGGGTGGCGCCCATATGGCTCGTCGAATCTTCATGGCGCTAGGTGTTATCCAATGTGCAGGGCTGTGTTGAATGCTGGAGATGGATGGTGAGTGTGGGAATTTATGCCAGGATAATGTGGCGTGGCGTCTTTGGGGAGTGTAGGTGGCCGGGATTTGTGCCTGGTGTATCATGAGTGTGAGATTATTTAGGGCAGGGATAGGGGTGTGATTCTGCAGTGAGGCGGGTGGGGTGGGAGAGTGGGTGTATCAGGTGGGTGGGCGGGAGAGGCAGCTGGAGCGTGTGATGGTTGTTTTAAGGGTGGGTGGAGGTGGTGATGTGGCTGTGCAGTGTCGGCGTGTGTGTGTGAGGTGCGCAGGGCACGCAAGGGCAGCTGTGGGGTGGTAGGAGTATGGGTGGCACGGCGCGGGGAGCGGGGTGTAGGGTGAGTGGGTGGTGGCATCATGGGGACGTGGGCAGTGCAGGTGGAGTTGGGGGCAGGGGACAGGGCAGGCAGGGTCGAGAGGGTGTGTGGGGGCAGCAGGCTGGGAGATGCGGTGGCAGTGGTGGGTGACAGTTGGTGTGGGGGTGTGGTGGGCAGAGGGGGTGTGGTGGGCAGAGGGGATGTGGGCGGGACATGTGGTGCTGGGCATGGGAGAGGAGGTGGCGGCTGGTGAGGAGGTGGGGGAGTGGCGGGGAGTTGGTGGTGTCGGTGGGTTGTCAGGTGAAGTGCGATGCAGTGTGACGGAAGGTGAGGTGGAGGCAGCGGGGGAGGGGGAGGGAGAGAGAGACGGCGAGGGGGAGATGTAGCAATCGTAGGAGGTAGAGGGAAGTGGCGCAGGGCCGGGGCGGTGGGGGCAGGAGTGCGAAAAGGGTGTACATGCTGGTTTCGGAGAATGCGGGGAGTGCCATGGTACTCGACGATTACCTGATAGGGGTTAGGGACGCGGATGATGGTGTGGGGCCCAGTGAAGCGCGGCACGAGCTTGTGAGGGATGGGGAGCTGCATTATCATAATAGCGTCGCCCGGCTTGTAGGGGTTGGAGGCAGTGTCGGGGTGGAGGTCCTGATTGTTTTGGAGGTGGGTTAGCCGACGTTTGAGATGGTGTAATGGGTCTGACGTTGGGGTTGAAGTGGGGGGTTGCAAATGCTGCTGAAGGGGCAGAAGGAGGGGTGTTTCCCCAAACACTCGTTCGTATGGTGAAATTCCGTCTTCCTGGGGGCAGGAGTTGATGCCCCATTGCATGATTTTTACATGTGCTGGCCAGTCATCGTCTTTGGTGGCTTCTATCTGGGTGTGGAGTTGAATCATCAGCGTACAATGGCTTCACTCGCATATGGCATTTCCTTGGGGCCAGTAAGAGGATGAGTGGGAGATGTTATTGCTGAATATGTGGGCCAGCTCCTCCCAGATCTTACTAGTAAACTTGGGTGCGTTATCTGAGTGGATCACTTGTGGGGTACCAAAGTACAGGAATATGTGCTGAATCAGGGCGTCAGCCACTGCGACAGCGTGATGTTCCTTCACTGGGCAGGCTACGACGAATTTGGAGTATGTGTCGACGAACGTGATCACGTACTTATAGCCTGATTTCAGGGGTAAGGGTCCCAATACGTCGATCGCCAATAGCTGCCAAGGTTTGTGGGCGGTAATCTGGTCCGATGGACCAGCGGTATGGTTGATGTCTTTACCTAGGGCGCATGCTCGGCAGGATTGGATAATTTCCATGGCGAGGGCAGAAGGATTGGGTGCCCAGTAAGTGTCGTTAAAATCCTGCAGGAGTTTTTTCGTGCTCAGGTGAATGCCGTTGTGGGTGTGCAGGTGTCGGAGGGTATTGAGGGTGGCGTTGGGGTCTAGGAGGATATGCCCGGACGGGGTAAGCAGGTGGTCACCCTGGCGATACAATTTTTTGAAAAGGTGCTAGGGGATCCAGGGGAGTCGCTCCTTGCAATGCCACTGCTGGAGGAGATCTGGCTCTGGCTGGGCGGTGTGGATTGGGAGCCGAGAGAGAACGTCCGCGTTGGTGTGGAGTTTGCTGGAGTGGTACAAGATTTCATAGTTGAACTCCTTCAGGATCTCGCACCATTGGATGAGCTGGGCATTGTGGGTGTCAGACTTCCGCAGGCACTTGAGGGACTGGTGATCAGTGATGATGGTAGCTTGGGTCCTTGATAGATACGCCCGTAAGTCCTCAAGTGCCCAGATGAGGCCCAGGCACTCCATCTTGGTGGCGGCATAATTTTTTTCTGCCTGATTGAGGGTATGGCTGGTGCAGGCGATGATGTGCTCGTGGCCCTCTTGGACTTGCGCCAGCACAGCGCCGATCACAATAAGGGAAACGTCTATGTAGAGCCGGAATGGGAGGGCATAATCGGGAAAGGCCACAATGGGGACGGAAATGAGCTTATCCCTAAGTTATTTAGAAGGCAGCTTGTCTCTCGTCCGTCTAGATGAATGGTTCTCCCTTACGGGTCAGGTTGTGGAGTGGCTTGGCAGTGTGGGTGAACTCCCTCACACAACGGCGGTAATAGGACGTCAGGCCAAGGAAGGCTCGAATCCCATGAACGTTTTTGTGGTGGGGGTATGTCCGCAATGGCGTGGAGTTTGTCGGGAGATATGCCAGCCTGGGAGATGACATGCCCCAGGAATGAGACGGTTTGGCAGCTAGGACACACTTGGTGGGGTGGAGTTTGAGGCCTGCCTGTCGGATCCTGGTGAAAACCTGGCAGAGGCACTGCAAGTGGTTGGCCCAGGTCTGGCTGAAGGCTATGACGTCATCCAAGTACGCGAGACAGATCTCCCACATGAGGCTGCTGAGAACGGATTCCATTAATCTGGAGGTGGCGGGGGCGTTACAGAGGCCGAAGGGCAAAACATTAAATTCATAATGTTTCCCGTTGCTGGTCGAGAAGGCGGTTTTGCCTCTGTCCTCCGGACGCACCGGGACCTGCCAATATCCTGACTGGAAGTCGAGGGTAGAGAACCAGGAGGCACCATATAGGGAATCCAGGGAGTTGTATATGTGCAGGAGTGGAGTGGCGTCCTTGGTGGTTACGTCATTAAACCGGCGGTAATCGATGCAGAATCGCATCGTGCCATCCTTTTTCTTCACGAGGATGACGGGGGGAGGACCAGGGGCTGGTGGAGGGGGAGACAACTCCGGCTTCGATCATCTCCTGTACCTGGCGGTCTTCCTCTTCCCTATGTTTGGGATTCTTTCACCGGGATGACTGCCGGATCGGTGGGCCGATTGTATGGATCTCGTGAGCCAGGTAGATGGTGTGTCCAATGTCAGCTGGTCCCACCGCGAACAGATCCTGGAAATCCAGGAGGAGGCGGCAGAGGGTGTCTGACTGATGGGCGGAGAGATGGTTGGGGATGGGGGGCAGGGGGGGAAGTGGGAGAGGGAGGGGATGCAGGGCTTGGCTTCCTCCATCTCTGCAATTATGAGCCCTTCAGGGAGGGTGAGGGGCGAGGAGGCAAAGTTGGCAATCCAGACTGCTGTGTGGTGAGGGGGAAGGAAGGCTGGGGGCAGAAGGCAGGCCGAGAGGGTTCCGGGTGGCAGGAGTGGGGAGAATAGGACAGAGGTGCCTGAGGGCTGGTTGAGGGGCACCCAGGCTTCATGGTGGGGGGGAATGGTGATGGTGGAGGAAATGGTGGCAGGAAAAGAAGGGGGGGAGGGGGGCAGTCAGAGGGGGAGGGAGAAGGGAAGGAGGGGGGGTGCAGAGTCTTCCAGCTAGGGCCGTTGCATGCAGGTGCAGACGACTCAAGGGGGAGGGGGGGGTCGAATGATTTTCGGAACTGGAGCTGTCTGTTGCGGCAATCAATAGTGGCTCCTAACTTCTGCAACAGGTCCAACCCCAGGTATCCGTCGTAATTGCGGCATTAAGAGTCAAATACTATGAACTTATGCTGGGTTGACACCAGCTGATGGGTGTCGACGCGCAGGGCCCATGTTTTCCCAAGGATTGGCAGAGGACCATCCCACGCATCCACAACGTGATTAGCCGCTGGGAATAATGGGCCAAAGGTCGATTTGTGACATGAGAAGTAATGGCCATAAAGGCAGGATCTGGCCGCTCCCGTATTGACCAGAAGTCTGGCTTTCACCCCGTTCAGCTTCATCTTGTGGTAAACTGGGGGGCGATATTTGGGGGAAGTGGCCCCTGCCACCGTGGGAAGGTGCGGGGGCGGTCCTAAAAATCCAACTGTCTGGGGCCTCCTTCTTCTTCCTCCGGCTCCTGTTCCCCTGGTTCGGTCTCCTCCGTGGGTGCAGGTTCGTTCTCTGTTACCTCATTCTCTAGAGAGGAAACTTTACGTTGGCCTGGGGTGGTGGTTTTCCGTCGTGCAGCTTTCAATTGATCTCTGATATCATGCAGTGGGCACCTGGAGCTGCACACGGAGAACTCCCAGGGATTCACTAGGATGAGGTTGGGGTTCTCCCTGTGGCTGGGGCGCTGGTGGGTGGGGTGTGCCCTCGGCGGGCTGGGTGCTGGGTTGGGGCTGGTGCAGGGCATAGGTGGACATGGCTTGACTGGGGGAGCAGGAATATTTGTGGGAAAATGTTTTACCACGTTGATTTGCTGGGATGCAGGGCGGAAGGTCAAGAGGCGGCGTATCAGTTGAACGTCCTTATCCATGTCTCTGGTCTGGTCATGGATCGTAACATGCTCCTTGACCATGCTGGGGAGCACTCTCAGAAGAGCATTAAAGGTGTGTTGCTCCCGGGTTTCATCATCTGCCTCCGGGTAGGCAGCAGTGACCTGGCATCTAGCCTGGATTAAAGTATCGCCAAGTTGCCATCGAAAGTTAAACTATCCAGTTGGGATAGCGCCACCACTTTACCTAGTGATGAGGTGATGGCTTGAATCACGAGTTTCGTGAAATTGTGCCAAGTGAGCCCCGGGACGATCTTCGGTGCTATATTAGCTGCCGCTTTGGCCAGTAGCGGAAGTGTGACCGCAATTTTCTGCTTGTCATCCTCGAAACCGATATCTAGCAAAGATTTAATAATTGCCAGGTATGTGTGAGCATCATACTGTTCGGGGTCGAATTTAAGTACTTGCACATGCGGTTTGGTTGCCATTTTTCCAGTATTTCCTGATTACCTCTCTCGTACGCCTGGGTCAAGAACCACCGCTGTCCACCAGCGTAATGTTAGGTGTTTTAGGGTCGGCTTCCCGTCCCTTTAATGCCTAGTGTGTAGCTGGGTTCTCTTTCTAGACCCGTGCATAGACAAATAGGAGAGAGGCAGGACACAAAAAATCAAAGCAACAACCTTACACGTGAATTACTAAATTCTACAGGGGAACGGGTAGATGTCACGAATACAGATACACTGGACAATTATAATTCTTAGACCTAGATATGGGTTATTAATATCGTGCAGGATACTACCCAGGTCAAGGTCGGGCAAGGTGAATAGCACTTAGGGCAGAGGTTTATATACTATTATTGCAGGAAGTCCAAGTTTTATACATTTGTGGAGTAGGTGGTACTATTTCACTGTTGGCAATTATTACTTTAACACTGGGGTCTGTGTATGGTTTTAGTGTGATGCGGTGTTATCAGATGGTAGTGTATTCACTGTAGTAGACCCGTATTTCACTGCTTGGCCGTGTTCACGGTTTCACTGTTACTTTTATTCACTCCACCACTTTTATATGGTCACTGGTGCTTCTCTCACTGAGTTCCTTTGTATGGTTAATTCACTGCTATGCCTTCACGTCACTAAGTCACGGACACTGTGCTTTCGCTGTCATTCCTTTCGGGTCTGGGCATCGTGGCGGTCAGGTACAAGGGCGGCGGAGGTGTCCCAGCCTCACTACTGATGGGGTTGGGATCCGCCGCGGGCCTCTGTGTTCAGGGGCCATGGGATCATGCATAGGGGCGTCCTCTTTCGTCCGGGGCCGCGGGTGGCGAAGGTCCCTGCGCTTTCTTGGCTTGGGGCGGGAGTACGGCCCTCAGGGGTGGGGCCGAATAGCTGCCTGAACTTCTCGCTCAGGCGCCTGATGAAGGACGAAGATCTCCAGCATCTGTGTGTAGGGAGGTCCCGCCTGGGGGTCCTGGGGGCAGTCTGGGGGTCCTGAAGTGTGTGGTACTCGGTGCTCTGTGGCACCGTCAAGAAGGGGCTGTGGCGCCGGCCTACGTCAGGGTCTGTCAGGTGAGTCCTCTCCAGATCCAGCTGCAGGGAGAAGAGGCCAGGGGAAGTAACGGGGCCTCTCCAGTACTCCTCCAGGCTGGGGACTCCCTCTGAGTCGTAGGTTGGTGAACAGGAGTCAGCACCTGATGGAGGAGCAGCTATAGGCCATCTCCCACTGTAGGGCCCGGATACTGGCCGTGGTCTTCTAGGGGTGCAGCTACAGGCCGTCACTAAGGCCCGGCTATTGGCTGTGGCCTGGGGAAGGGAGCAGCTACAAGCCGACTCAGGGGCACCTTCAGAGCGGCTACAGTCCGTCTCCTGACGAAGGCGGGAGTGGCTACAGGCCATCTCCTGACGAAGGCGGAAGTGACTACAGGCCGTCTCCTGATTTCCCTCAGAGCGGCTACAGGCCATCTCCTTCAGGAGAGTTGAGGGCTACAGGCCGTCTTGGAAAGGACACCTTCAGAGCGGCTACAGGCTGTCTCCTGACGAAGGCAGGAGCGGCTGCAGGCAGTCTCCAATTTTCTCCCAGAGTGGCTACAGGCCGTCTCCTTCAGGAGGGTTGAGCGGCTACCGGCTGTCTCAGGGGTGTTGACTGAAGCTGGAGTAACAGCTCCACCCTGATGTTGGTTGGGGAAGGCTCACCTGGAAGGTAGTCTTGTGTTCCTTCTATGGTGGCGGCAGGCGAGCTCCGGGTCATAGGGGCACGCGTCCTGGGTAGTCTTATGTCGTTGCCTCCTTGAGTCCCGGTGCACTGTCGTTGCTCCTCTGTGGGCTCCTTCTGTGGGTGTTAGGTCGCCCTCTGTGGCACTATACTGCATTTTAAAAATATGGAACAAGCATTGAACCATTTTAATTGGTTATTAACCCCTTTTCCTTTGGTGTTAAGAGAAGCAGCGGCATCTGCTACGTTTGTTTAGAATCAGCACGGTGGTTGTCATGGTTACGTGACTTCACACTTCGGCACTTTCTTGGAAACAAAAAGATAAACTGTTCTTGTAGTGCTTCAGCCCCTAGACTTGTGCCAAACACTTATATGCCTAATATAATGAAATGGCCATTGTTGGTGTTGTTGCCTGCATACTCTGGGAGTGGGAGGCCATTTCAGTAATTTATTACCCAAACTGAAAACCAGTTTCCTTTCATTGTTGGCCTCCAGTGGGGTAGTTTAGGAAACTTGAATGAATGTCCTCTTAACTGGTTGGTGCTTCTCTGGACCAGTTTGGAGTAGGGAATATCCTCATGTCCACAGTTTAGTTTTTAATTTCCTGTCATACCCTCCCTCTTCCTTCTGCCAAACAGAGTATGCAGTCCCCATCTCTTGCATCGTTCTTCATGTGATAGTTATGATAAATCCGCGACTAGCATTTTTTCTCCCTTCAGTGCACTCATACCATGTATATGAACGTTTTGCATCAGATGTGGAGCACTGCACTCCGTAATCCAGGGAAGAGATTCACAAACTTACAATCGGGCCCCCGTCATGGTTTTGAATTGTTTTGTGAGAAGAACATGACAATGAAAAAATAAAATAAAAACAAACTGCAGGAGAGCTGTCATTAACAAATGAAAATTTAGACAGGGATTCTCAGGGATTCTTAGACAGGGAATAGGATGTTATTCATGACACCCAGATTCCACGGAAATAACATTTATGTTAATAAACACTGTATAATTCATTTGTGACACCCAAGTTCTACGCAAATAACGTTAAGGAAGAGCACGAAGTTAGGTTTATTGACGTCGGCGGTGGCGTGACGGGACGTGATGCGTGTAGGGGAATTACCACCGTCGACAATGGAAAATGTATGTGTATTTATTTAAGTACTTAGGCAGTGTGATGAGTAAGGATGGAAGTTTGGAGGACGAACTGCTTGAAAAGGTACAACAGGGAAGAAAGCTTGCTGGGTCACTGAAAGCAGTGATAAAAAATGGGAAAGTGGGCAAGGAAGTAAAGAATTCGCTGCATGATACTCTTGTGATACCATCTCTAACGTATGAAAGTGAAGCTTGGACCTTGTTGGAAGGATACAAGTCAAGAGACAGGGAGCGGAAACGAGTTATTTTAGAGGAGCCTGTGGAGTTACATGGTGAGACAGACTGACAAATAAGGAAGTGAAGGAGTGTTGCGGTGTGGATGTGGATGTGACAAAGAGCGTTAGGAGAAATACACTGAGGTGGTTCGGCCATGTGGAGAGGATGGAGAATGAGAGACTGACTAGGAGATGTGAGTGAGGTGGAGAAGGGGGAAGAAACTGGGAGACCGAGGATGAGATGGAGGGATGGAGTAGACAGGTATATGACAGAGGGGAGTGTAAGCTGGGAGGAGGGCAGCGAAATGGCAGGGGACAGGGCGACATGGAGGAGATTTGTTTGTGGCCACCCCTTCCAGGATTGAGGCGTCTGGCTATTGATAGATAGATAGATAGAAATCGGTTTCCCATATGTGGCGTTCTGTGGAGGGCAATGCGTCAGTTTGGACGTGAAATTCATTCATCCCCAAATAGTTCCGGTTACACAGGTTACATTAGGTTAGGTTAGGTTAAGTTGTGTTAGGTTAGTAGGGACGAACGGTTAGTGATGGATTGACACTGGAGCCGAATCAAATAGGAGCTGTCCTGCAGTTACACACACACACACACACACACACACACACACACACACATATATATATATATATATATATATATATATATATATATATATATATATATATATATATATATATATATATATATATTTATATACACGACTATATAAATAGATATAGATACAGATATAGATATATTTTATATCTATCTATCTATATAGGTAGATAGATAGGTAGGTAGATAGACAGATAGACAGATAGAGAGGGAGAGAGAGAGAGAGATTACCATCAGTTGAACAGGGCGGTACTCCCGATGTGGATAGCAAAGCTTGTGACAGAGAGAGCTGGAGCTCCCGCTTCACCAGCCTTCAGGATCAGTTCCTGACCATCTCCCTTTTGCTAAACTTTTTCAGTGTTTTCATTGACAAGCGAGTAGGTCAGCATATTGTTATAATACCTCTGCCTCCAACTGTCTACACCACACTACAGAGATATCACGCCTTCTGTTTCCATTCCCCCTTAGCCATGGTCGCTGCAGTATTATCAGCTAATTTGGTGGTACCTCTTGTTGCCACCACCGGCAGGGTAGGGCTGGCGGCACAGGGTCCCCCAGGTCGCAATCAAGCGACTGTGCACACAGCGGCTGTTGCAAACCCTGTTCATGCCCGTCAGTTGAGACGCACAGGTATGTCCTTATATTTCACTAGTATCCGTGGTCTTAATTCTAATCTTAATTCCGTTCACTTTTCCCATCAATCAATATCTCCTCTTGCCCAGTTTCTCACAGAACCTCAAATCTCTCCCTCTACTCACATCTCCATTTTGTTTTCCTGGTTACCATCTCCGCACAAACTTCCGTAACAAGGGTGTCACCAGTTGTTATATCAAATATGAATTTGCAACAGACACTATTTTGAACTTTACTTCAACTAGTTTTGATTTTTCACCATATAAGCTATCTAAATATTACCAAATATATCTGTGTAGCTTACCGCACCCCCAGTGCTTCTTTATAACTCAGCGTATTTGACTACATATCCACACAGTTGACTAATCTTACCCTCACCCGTACCACTGAAATTACTGTTTTGGGTGATTTTAACGTCCATAATGTAGAATAGTTGTTGCATTTTTCAAGGACTGACGATACTGGTTTTCAGTGCGAGCTGTTTGCCGAATCGTTTAATCTCACGCAATTGGTAAAGCAACCAACCAGAAAGCCAGATAATCCTGACCATAGCACCCATATCTTGGTTCTATTCCTGACAACTAACCCAGATCAAGGCAGGACAGAGATACTATCACCACTTGGATCCTGCGACAACAATCTCATCAAAGCCTCATTAGTCAGCGGTCAGTTGCAGAGCCGTCAGTTGCCCCCCCCCCCCCGGCTCTGAACCAGTCAGGGTGACTAGATGGCACTTTGATGGGGCAGACTGGGATGGATTTAGAAATTATCTTGCTGATATTCCAAGGCAGTCTTTTCTTCTCCACTGGGGGCACGGTGACGCTGTGGTAGAGCATCTAGCTAGTAATCGAGGGATTGCGAGTTCGAGCCTCGCCCGGGATTGCCGTGCCGGGAGTGGTAGCGCGCTCCTGTAACCTAGCGGGGCTATATGATCCAATACAGGGTCTAGCTCGGGGTCTAGCTCGCCATTTCTCCCATTTTCTTCTCCACTGACATCAGTTGTACCCAGCTCCACATTAATGACTTAATACAAGCTGATATGGAATTGTTCACACCCAGTCAACAGTTTACTAAAACATCGGACTCCCCAAAATGCTTTGACAGCAATTGTGTCAGAACAACTACCTAAAAGTCTATCTATCTGTCTATTTATCTATAGCCGGACGCCCTAATCGCGCAAAGGGTGGTCGCAGACAAAACGCCTCCAAGTCGCTCTGTCACCCACCATTTGATTACCCTTCCCCCAACTCACTTCCCCCCCTCCCTCTCAACTCCATCCCTCCACCTAATCCTCGGTCTTCCCCTCCCTCTCCCTCCCTCTACTTCTCCCACATACACCCTCTTAGTCAGTCTTTCATTCTCCATTTTCTCCACATGTCCAAATCACCTCAGTGTATATCTCCTAATTTTCTCAATCACAACCACATCCACCCCACAACGTTCCTTCGCTTCTTCATTCGTCAGCCAGTCCCTCCATGTCACTCCACATGCTTCTTTCAAGTAACTCATTTCCACTGCTCTCACTCTTGACTTGTTCCCCTCTTGCAAGGTCCATGCCTCGCTTCCAAACGTCAGGGTAGGGATCACAATACTATCATGCAGTGACTTCTTAACTTCCATACTCACCTCCCTATTTCTCATCACTGCTTTCAGGGAACCAACAACCTTCCTTCCATGTTGTACCCTTTCAAGTACTTCATCCCCAAAAGTTCCATCCTTACTCATCACACTACCCAAGTACTTGAATGCACTCACATTCTCCATATCCTCACCATCCAACCTCACTGTGCATTCTGTGACTTCATTCCTCTCAAAGACCATAAATTTACTATTGTTTACGTTCACTTTCAGATTCCTCTTCCTACACACTGTCCCAAATTCAATCACCAAACCTTGCAACTCCCATTCATCTTCACTCAACAATACTGTATCATCAACAAACAGCAACACCAGAATCTTTCACATCTCACCCTCATTCATTAGAGCCACCCCCACATCCACTGCCCTACCTTGCACCTCCTCTACAACCCCATCTATGTATATATTAAACAGCCATGGAGACATCACACATCCCTATTTCAGTCCTACATTTAGATTAAAGAACTCACTCAGCTCATCATCCACTCACACCGTAGCCCTAGCTCCTTCGTACATATTCTTCACAGCACTCAACAATCTCCTCTCCACCCCATATATTCTTAATACCTTCCACATACCTTGCTTATTTATTCTGTCATAAGCTTTCTCCAAGTCCATGAAGGCAGCATGCACTTTCTTTCCCTTCTCTAGATACTTCTCCACTAAACATCTTAGAACAAATATCTGATCTACACACCCTTTTCTCTTCCTAAATCCCCATTGTTCTTCTCCAACTAGCTCCTCTGTTCTATGCCTAACCCTATCAATGAGTATTCTGCCATATATTTTTCCAGTCACACTAAGAAGGCAAATACCCCTATGGTTACCACATACTTCTCTCTCCCCTTTTCCATCGTATAAAGGAACAGATATACCTGCTTTCCAGTCCTCTGGAACCCTTCCCTCTTCCCAAGCCAATCTACACAACTTCCATATCCACTCCACAACAATCTTACCCCCATACCTCAGCATTTCACCACACACTCCATCAATTCCTGGGGCCTTTCCCATCTTGATCTTCTTCATTGCTTCCACTACTTCCGCCCTACTAATCACTCCTCCCTCCTCTCATCTCTTTTTCTCCCAGCCATTTCCCAACCACTTATACTCGCACTGTTCTCAATCTCTACATTCAAGAAATCCTCAATGTGCTTCTTCCGTCTCCTCAATTTCTCTCTCTTCTCCACCAACAATCTATTATTCCTATCTTTCACTTCCCTACTACTTCCCCTTTCACACTGTCTTACTCTCTTTACCTCCTTCCAAAACAATTTCTTACTCTCCCTCCATTTTACACTCAGATTCCTCCCAAACTCTTCATCAACTTTCTTCTTACTTTCCTTCACCAGTTTCTTCTCCCTTCTCCTGCTCACATATACCTCTCTCTTTCTCTCAACTTCTCCCCAACCTCTACTCGCTAGCCATTCAATAGATACCTTCTTCTTTTGTTCCACAGCTCGTTTCACCTCATCATTCCACTATGCTGTCCCTTGCACACCCATGCATCTCCTCCTCACTCCACAAACCACCTCGCACGCTGCACGTATCTCTTCCGTGAATATCTTACATACATCTTCCATCCCTTCCATCTGCTCTAACTCATACCTTCACAATCTTTCTTCCACTATGCTCATACTCTGCCATTTTCTCACTAGCTTGCAACTTCTCCACTCCTCTCGCAGGGACTGTTTCCTCCTGTCTTCCCCTTCGTCTCTTCACCCAAAAGTCCCTAGCATATAACTCTTACTTAAAATCAAAAGCATCTGAATCCCTTAGTCAATTTAAGATTGCCAGAAACCATGCAAAGGCAGTGATAAATCTCGCTAAATCAAATTTTCTTCACAACCAAGCATCCAAACTATTAAATAATCCTAATGACAATAGAATATTTTGGTCAGCTCTCAGTTCTTTCATTAATAACTTTAACAAGTCATCACCCATTCCCCCACTAAAACCTTCAAATGGTAACACAATGAATGATCTGCGTGGTAAAGCGAACATCCTTGCCAGTACAGTACATTTGCCAGAAATTCTACCTTACAGGAAGTCATCCCAAAAGTCGCTGTAATAGAACCTGACTCCGTCGAAATCGCGCCACGTAAGGTACTGACTAGATATATAAAATCCATCCTAGACAATTTGCCAGCCAACAAAGCTCCAGGTCCAGATGGAATGCCTCCAACTGTTTTGAAAAAGTGCTCCCCAGAACTTGCTCCTGTTGTAGCTAAACTATTCAGACTATGCATACATACTTCTTCATTCCCTAATTCTTGGAAGGAAGCCAATATCCACCCATTTCCGAAGAAAGGAAGTTCATCTGACCCCTCTCATTACAGACCAATTGCTATCATATCGTCTCTTGGTAAAGTATTTGAGACTGTAATTAATGAACACATAGTTGAACCCAGCAACTATGTGTTGAACCCAGCAACTTAATTAGTCACAGACAGTATGGTTTTCGCCATGAAAGATCCACTGTTGATATACTCAGTCTCCTAACTCATACCATCCATCAGTCAATCGACCAACATGGAAAAACCCATGCAGTAGCCCTTGATATTTCTAAATCTTCTGACAGAATGTGGCACTGCTCCCTGCAATCCAAACTCCCTTGATATGGCCTATCATCTTTTGTTCCTCCGATTTCCTCATATCTCAGCGATAGAAAGATAAGAGTAAAAGTAGATGATGTATATTTCAATATCCACTCGACTGATGCTTTCATGCCACAAGGATCAGTTTTGGCTCCAACCCTATTCCTAATTCATATTAATGTTTTCTTATCTGTCATCCATAATCCCATCCATTCATATGTTGATGACTCAACACTTTACACTTCCTTCACACTTAAGTACCATTCACAAAATACAATATTGTTGAGAAGCTAGATTGCTAGCTAGAGTGTTCTGGAGAATTCCCGATGTTTGTTGTAGTTCCGGTACGAGTCAGAGTTGCCAGTTAGCCTGCTGTTTGTGAGCATAGTCGTTTTGTACGTTGTATATTAATTTTTATGTTTTTTTCCTCTATGATGTTTTATTTATGTGATTGTTAAATTATGTAATTTAATTTAATTTAGAGTGTTACGCAGTGTATGAAAACCCTGGCATGTTTTGGATATCTCCGGGTGGCAACTGTTGCTTCTCCTGGAATGTAGAACATCCTAGAATGTAGGAAGCTTATATAAGGATGGGAAAGAGACTAGAGCAGGTTCAGTCGGTTTCCAGTTCAGTTTGAGTGTAGTTCAGTGTCAGTGCAGTGCAGTTTGTATGTTTTAGGTACTTCTGAAAATAGTGAAGTGTTGTTGGCAAACAGTGAAGTGCTGTTGGCAAACAGTGAAGTGCTGTTGGCAAACAGAGAAGTGTTGTTGGCAAACTGTGAAGTGGTATTGCAGTTTGTGTATCTTCGGTGCTTGTGAGAATAGTGAAGTGATTTTAGAAAGCATTAAGTGTACTAATTTGAAAAACAGAGTGAAGTTAAGAAGCCAGTGCTTATTTTGGCCTCAGCTGATCTTGTGTGCTGTACACCGAAAGGCTGACCATAGGAAGAACAACTCACTGGGCAACGTCCTTTCTATACTGAACTACTGCTGTTGGAGCCTGTGGCAGTGTGGGACAGGGACGTAACAGTGGTGTCAGGAGTGTGGAGTTTTAGAAAGTGCTGCAGTGAGTCTAATCATCGACATAGAGCAATGGGGTGTGCTGACAAGATCCCGAGCTGGGCAGGAGGGCGAGATGACCCTAGCGACAATTGTGAAGCTATTACAGGCACAGAACGAAGGACGGAAAGAACT